>NC_141691.1:1643368816-1643968816 GCF_964263255.1 Lissotriton vulgaris
TAGGTAATACATATATATATATATATATATTTTGAAAAAACAAAGGTTACACACAAATACAGCTTCTCATACACCAACTCACTCACTAATACAGCCAGTGATATATCCATTCATATGCCCATACAGTCATTCACACAGTCAGTCACCCATAGAGCAACTCACACTACTACTCACTCATCCATAGAGTCCAATCCAATGAACTTTATTTCGGTCATCAGACCATAAAAGTAGAAAATACCTATTAACAACCCAATAAAGTTTACATATACTAAAAACCATTGATTACACTTAAAAATAATACTAAACAGATCATATAGTTTAACGTTTAAAATACGCAGCTATTCTTAAAAAGAATAAAAACTGTACATTACTCTGTTAAAAGCTATTAGCTGATCAATTCATATAACTTAATACACAAAAATACAAACATTTCTGTAGACTATACCACTGAATTGGTATGCATTAGATTATTATGATAGTACTTCCGCTGCCTTTGTGATCATGGCAATCTGATAAAGAGGGGTTGCTTGGTTGACTGCACTTCGTGGAGTTTACGGTTGATTCTCTCGCTAGCAGTGCCTACAATAAGTATACTTTGGCCTATTACAGAGGATGATAAATTGTGCTTTTGGGCCTCCCTTCTGATTCCCCACACATGGCCCAGGAACTTTGCTAAAGTACATACGAATGACGGTCTTGTATCTGTTTCTAATATGCACAGGGCTGCACAATAATCTCAGGTTCCAAGCTGTTTACAAATGGGGATTAATAATTTTTTCCTAGGCCCAGAATATGCATGGCAACCCAAGAGAACATGACTAATCGATTTGATTGGCGTAGAGCAACAGGGACAGCCTTTGATTTGGGCAGCATTGCATGACCATAAGTTTGTAAGTGAGTTCAGGGGTAGAGAGCCGTGCCTGAATTATAAAGTTTTCTATCAGCCGGCAACAAAATAAGATCAAGGTAGCCTTCCAAGGTACATGATCATTTAAAGTCCAGAAATCCCTCAGTGAGTCTACCCTAATTACTGTTGTTGTTATTTACTTTATTCGGTTTAAATTTATAGAAAACCATAAAAGTACATACATAGAATATTAATACATTTGTCAATAAGAAAAGAACAATAAATAGTTTTTTAAAATAAAATTAAGTTAAAATATACAGCAAGAGATTAAAAAACACCAAGCCTCAGTTATAGGTTCTTTCTGTGTCGGATACAAAATTTAAACAATCTGGCTATGTTTAATGCTAAGAAATCATACTCAAGAAGTTGGAGAACCAGGAGGGCAGGGCGACATTGACGTAGCCCAAAACTTTTTAGGATTGGGACACAATATATCTTTCTAGGTTCTAGATAACATTTACAGACAAGAGTCAAATGTAGGTTAGATTGGGGAGAGATACCTTCACAGGGACATTGACAAAGCAGCTGCGACCAGTCATTAACATTGGGAAATGTGACGAGCCTATAAAAGGTGTTTAGCCTAAACCGGGTCAACAGGAATCTATCGTAACTGCTTAGGTTCAAGGTTAGTTATGGCTGAATCAGCATGGAAGTTTGGATCAATAAAGCATGCTGAGCCGAGGATTTGCTGGCTTCAACGGTCAAACTAAGTTCCGCTAGGTGGGTTAAACATTGATTTTTCAGCATTTCCCTAGAGATCAAATCCAATGTTAATGGGTTAAGATAGAGTTTCTCTAGGCCCATGTCATAGAGCGACCTTTTGATGTATCGGAGCCAGCCAATCTTGTTAACATTTTCTAGCAGAAGACAATCCCTCAAGATGCTTTGGGTAAAAACCAGCTTATTTGAGGTCCAAATAAGGTTCTATAAGAGAATAGGTTGACTCTTTATGATGTCAGTGATATAAGGCAAGCCTAACTTTATATGGCAGCTAAATGTTGATGTTCCCTAGGGAACTGCAAGAAGTAACCTCAAAAAGCTGTTTCCACTTTTTGAAGGGGTTCTGCCTGAACGTAGCCCCACACCCCGGCCCCGTAGATAGCAGTACTGATACATTTGGCATGGTAAATGCGTATCAACTCCTTGGGTGCTCTTCTTCCCAATTTCTGGGTGAATTTTACCAGGGCCATAGTTGATTTTATAAACTGCAGTTTTCTTGCCTCAATAGCTTTCTTCCAGCTGCCCTTTTCATCTATTAGGACCCCAAGATATGGGTAGGTAGGGGTGTGCTCTATGCTACAATTGTTTATGTAAATTGCTCTCCCTTTTCTACGTTTTGGCCACAGTTCATAATATAAGTTTTTAAAATATTTATTTTTAAATCTAGATTTGACATAAATAAGTTATATCAGGTCAGTGAACGCTGAAGTTCAACGGGGGTGCGGGCGTTGATCAATGCGTCATCCACGTAGAGGAGAGCGGGGATCGGAAGATGTTGAATTAAGGGTAGGTCCTTGGCCCCATCCAGCAAGGCTTCTTCTAGGCCGTTTGTATTCAGAATAAAGAGGAAGGGGGCCAGAACGCAGCCCTGTCTGATTTCCCGCTCAACCCTAAATGGTTCTGTCAGCTCCCCCCGTGCCAAATCTTACTCTAGCTGTGGCATTAAAATACAATTCTCATAGAAATGTAACTAGTAATGGGCCGGCTCCCATTGCTGTTAGAATAGCCCATAACTTCGAGTGACCCACGCAGTTGAACGCTGCAGTAAGATCTAAGTAGGCCAAGTGAAGACTCCCACCTTTTGCGTCCACATAAGGAGTAAGGACAGATTTAAAACTTGCTCGATGGTGTCCAGGCCTTCCCTGAATCCATACTGAATATCGGATATGATCTTATTGTCTTTCGACCATGACTGTAGGCGTTCTAGAATGATGCGCTCCACTGTTTTTCTGAAAGCGTCCAGTAAGGAAATAGGAAGATAGCAAGTTGGACTAAGTTGATCGCCCTTTGTGAAAACTGGAATCAAGATGGATTTAGACCATGAATCCAGCAGTCCAATTTTGCATGTTGTGTCTAATACCCTAAGTAAAATTGGGGCCCAGAGGTCTGTATTAAATTTGTAAAGGTCAACCGGGACCCGGTCGGGGCCCGGGGCCTTTCCCCTTTGCTAGCACTTGAAGCTTGCTCGACTTCATTTAAAGTGAAATCCAGAGCAAGCCGAAAGGAGGTGGGACTAATACTATTGGTGTTTGTCCCTGAGAGGCGCTGATCTGTAGATGAGTTAGCTGTTACCCCAAATATTTTAGAAAAGTGGGCAATCCAAGATGGTTCGTCTATTGTAACCTCCATTTTATTAGAATCTCTGGGGCCTGACAAGAATGGGGTATTTATCACTTCCCAGAAAGCGGCACTGTCATTTAGTGTCAGATTGAAGTCGCCTCCCCAAATGATAATGGGGTTTTCCCTTGGTGTTTGTTATTAAGATCTAACAGAAAAATGTGGATTTCCTTTAAGGTGGCGATCAACTGGAGCTGCGCTAGATTGATATAGAAGTTAACTACCACAAGGAGATCCAGTTTATTTATGTTGATTAAGATTATCTAGTAGTTAGCCTTGATTTTTAAGGCAGTGATTTCGCGAACTTGAATTAGGATGGTGATATACACAACTAGTCCTCCTTTTGTGTGAGTCCCGATGGAGATGGTAGGTTTTATAGCTGTTTAGGTGGATGGGTAAGACAGCCCATGTCTCTTGTAGACAAATAATGCGATAATTCCGGGCAAAATTAAGCCACTCACCTAGGTTAGCCTTTGAGAGAAGGCCAGCAATATTCCAAAAGATAATTTTAAGTGGGACCTCTCTTATGGAGAGTGCGTCTAAGGAGGGAGCTGTAACGAGGTCTCTAATTTTGTTCACCATTTTTCCGTCAGAGTGGGTGCCCGGGGTAAGGACAGGGCTATTATTTAAGGAAAGAATCTGAGCGGAGAGTTGAATGGGAAGTTTAATTAGCGGGAAAATCGGCTCCTGTTCAGATGGTACCTGGGTAGGTTCGAGAGTTATAGGCATAAGATTTACCACCCTGTCTGCTTCCAGAGAAGATTTTGGGGAGGGGGCAAGGGGATAAACCCCACTGTGTGCCTCGTTCAAACCGGGTATAGACCCATGAGCGTGAGTTATTTGTCAGTCTATTTCCTCAAGGGAGGATAGTTGCTCAAACCTGTTCAAAATTATACCTGAACCATTCCCTTCACTTCTGGGACTTACTGTGGGTTTATAAAAGAAACCCAAAGGGAGGGTAGAGAGAGAAGGGTACCTCTTTGTTGTTTAAAAGAGAACAAACCATTTGTGGGGACCTAAAATTAACAACGATACAATCACCCTGAATTGATTTAGGTGAGTAACCCAACCACCCCTCCCTGCGAACCATAAGTATTTCATTTATATGGCCAGGGTTAAAGCGCTTATTTCTAGTCAGCCAGTCTACCACTTTATTATGAAGAGATGTCCAGGATTCAATCTGTCCTTGTTTTAAAGTTGGAACCCCCGTTAGAATTAGGACGTATGGACAGGAAGCTGGTGGTAGTTCTAACTTTACTGAATTAGGTCTGGTTATGGAATTAGATTGGTTTTCCCTGGCCGTTAGCTCAGGGTGCACTGATTTGTGTCTTGTTGGAATTTCTGATCGTGGTTTCCTTAAGGGACCTGGGGTAATCTCCTGGAAACTCTGCGTAGGGCCTTCTTTTTGCATGACGGCGCCGTCCTTAACGGAGTGAGTGGGGTTTGGATTCTCTAGGGAGGTTCTAAGTGACTCTAATTCCTCTTTTAATGAGTCTATCTTCCGCTCTACACTGCCAAATCTTTCAATAATAAGAGTGCTCATTTGAGTCATCATGTCCTTAGCATGTAATTCTAACAGTCCTCTGATAAACTCTTCAGTAACAACATTGGGAACATTATGACATTGTTGTGTGCCGCTTGTAATCAAGGTGGGTTCTTCTAGGTGTGGTACATGGTAACTATAAGTTACCTCTGTTTGGGTCACTGCTGATTGCGTTCCTATGGGGTTTGTGCCATGAGACTCCTTTTTCCTACCATCCTTGCCCCCTTGGGTCCCGTTTGCTTTGAGGTTATTGCACTCCCTTTCTTTGATGATGTTTGTTTCCGGGTTTGTGGCCCTGTACCTACTGGTGAGGGATGTTCAGACTCTCTGTGGAGATTCATAGGGGGTTGAAGTTGGGGAGTCGAGATGGGAGTGATTTTTTTTGTCAGATATTAACCCTCAGGGTTAACGATCTAGTGGTTTCTTCCACTCTAGATAACGGGAACGTTATAGGATCAAGGGAGAGCCTTCTCTCGGTTAATTGGATCTCGTGGGTGAGGAGCGATTCAGATCTAACCAGAAAAGCATCTAAAGTGCCCACTGTGCTCTTTCGTTTTACCATCGTACCTTGCAATAATTAAGCATGGGCAGAAAATTCGTTCCGCTCGCGGAATTTGCAGATTTTCTGCGATTTCCCGATCCACGAATTTCGCGAAATCGCGGTAAAATCCGCAAATCAGCGGGACGAATTTTCAGCCAAGCACTTACAGGGTTACAGCAGCAGGTGCAAAAGTTGAAGCTAATTTTTTGTAACCTTTTACAAACGGGTTACAAAGAAATTAACTTCAACTTGGGCACCTGCTGCTGTAAGCCTGTTAGTGCTTCCTGGTGCCTCGTTGCCTACTTGCAACTATTCTCTGACCCTGCTCTGACCCTGAAAGCAGGGTCAGAGAAGAGGTACAAGTAGGCAATGAGGCACCTGTCACGAAAATTAAACCTCAACAGGAAGCACTGACAGATATAGAAACAAGCCTTTGCAATGCAATAGGTCTCGCATTAGGAAAGTTAGAGCTATTGGTCTTGTAAATGACAATTTTTTTTTATTTATGTGTTGGTTTTGAAAATAGCTAAATTATTAGCTCTGTCATTTACAATGCCAATAGTTATTACTTTCGCAAATGTGACACTTATAGCATTTGTAATGCAACATGTTTTGTATTTACGTGACTTAGATGTATTGATATTACAAATTACAATGGCTTTCAATTTTATTAAATAATTAATACTTAAATAAAAGTGATTTTAATTTATAATGGCAATAGCTTAAACTTTTGTAAATAACTTTTGTGAAGATTATGTTCAGTGTATTTTATTGTGACGAAAATCCAAGAACAGAAGTGAATTATTAACATCTTTTTGTGAATAAAGCTTGAAACATTGAGAGAACATATTTGAACCAGTTGTTGTTGAATGCTGTGGTAGCGCTGAGTGATGCTGTGGTTGCGCTGAGTGGTGCTGTGGTGGTGCTGAGTGGTGCTGTGGCGGTGCTGAGTGATGCTGTGGTGGTGCTGAGGGGTGCTATGGTTGGACTGAATGATGCTGTGGTGGTGCTGAGTGATGCTGTCGTGGTGCTGAGTGGTGCTGTGGTGGTGCTGAGTGATAATGTGGTGGTGCTGAGTGATGCTGTCGTGGTGCTGAGTGGTGCTGTGGTGGTGCTGAGTGATAATGTGGTGGTGCTGAGTAATAATGTGATGGTGCTGAGTGATGCTGGGGTAGCGCTAAGTGATGATGTGGTGATGCAGAGGGCAGAAAGGCACAAAAACCAGTCTAACAAAGGGCAGAAGGGAAGAAAAACAAGGGAAAAATGAGCCTAACAGAGGGCAGAAGGGCACAAAAAACCAGTCTAACAGAGGACAGAAGGGCAGAAAAACCAGGGAGAAACGAGTCTGACAGAGGGCAGAAGGGCACAAAAAACAAGTCTAACAGGGGGCAGAAAGGCACAAAAACGAGTCTAACAGAGGGCAGAAGGGCACAAAAAACGAGTCTAACAGAGGGCAGAAGGGCCCAAAAAAAGAGTCTAACAGAGGGCAGAAAAACAAGGGAATAACAGAGGGCAGAAGGGCACAAAAAACGAGTCTAACAGAGGGCAGAAGGGCAGAAAATCATGGGAAAAATGAGTCTAACAGTGGGCAGAAGGGCACAAAAAACGAGTCTAACGGGCAGAAGGGCACAAAAACAAGGGAAAACCGAGTCTAACAGAGGGCAGAAGGGCACAAAAAACGAGTCTAACAGGGGGCAGAATGCATCCCGCCCTGCGTGTTTGTCCACGAAGATGCCATCGTTTTGTGCAATACCTCTACTCAACTGCAGTACTTTCTACTGTCTAATTAGTAAGTGCTCCCTCGGCTAAATGTATAGGGGTAGATTTACAATAACTGGCGCATCCCCAGGGATGTGCCAGGTATTGTGCGCTGCAGCTCCACCACCCATGGTCCGTCGCATTTACAATGCGGCACACCATGTGGCAAAAATGGCACAGATGTGTCACGCATCTGTGCCGTAAAAGCAGCGCATTGTTGGAGCTGCGTTGCAAGCGCCAAACAGCTCCAGCAATGCTCTGGGGGGCCCTATCTCCCCAATTCTGCGTCAAGCCTTGCGCCTGCTTCAAGCAGGTGCATGGTTTTGACACAGCATTGGCCTAAAAGTGACTGAGTGAAATCTTGTAGATTTCACTCAGCCACTTTTAGGAGGCGTTCCTGCGCAGTAACGCCCTCCCATGCGCCGGAACGCCTCCTGATGGCGCACAATATAAACACCTGGGTAAACTCTATAGTGGAATTACATTTACCTGGGGGCACGGTGTGAGACAAAGAAAGAATACAATATTCCTACCACGCAGCACACGACCAAAACCTCAGAGAACTCAAAACCAAGAGGGTGGCCCTGCCCTGTCCCTTTCGGCCCTGACAGGCACAGACGGGCCCGCCCTTGGCCCGGGCTTCGCCCAGCGCCCGTTCGCGCGCATTCGTGACGCGTCGCGTAAGCGCGTCGTATCGCGTTACCGGGGCGCGTAGCGGGACGCGTAACGTAAACGTAACAGGTCATGTGACTTGAAAATAACACTTTTCATTGGTTGATTTCACTTTTGGTTTCTGAATGATGTAAGGCTAGGTCATGTGACCTAAAAATACCACTTTTCATTGGTTTAGAACATTTTTTTTTCCCAAATGATGAAAGCCCCCTCCTATTTTTCTCACTCTGACTTTCAACTTTGTGAGAGGAAGAACTATTTTCATTATTGGAAGATGGCTTCAATTGTAGCTGCAGCTGGTGGACCCCCACCACCACCACAACCTCCTAGGAAGGATGGACCACCTTCCCAGTTTATTCCCAACCCTGAAGAAGAGGAGGAAGAAGAAGAACAAGATGTACATCAAATAGAATTTTTGCCTGAAGAGCCCCGGAAATCACACCGCAAGGACAATTTTATTTGGCAGTTTTTTTCATTTCCTGCAGGCCAAAAAAAGGTGAATGCATGTTATGTTACATGCCTTATATGTAAAGAACCTCTGTCCCGAGGCACGGATAAAAAGTATAGCTTTGGTAACTATACTATGCAACGCCACATGCAAAGGTGGCATCCAATAAATTATAGTGTGTCGGAGGTGCATAACCTACGTGAAAATCCACCAACTCCTGTGGCCACCACCTCACCTCATTTCTCGATGCGACAACATCTTCAGACCAAAACTGTACAACTTTTCACTGGGGCTCTTTTTATGGGAAATATCCTCCCACATATCCTTCAGTTCTGTCTTTTCTTTTTTTGTGATGTAAGACGTCACATACCGAGCCACAGCCATGCAGTTGTCAGCCACAAACTGTATATCCATGTTAGCATTCCACATGGACAAAATCACTGGGTTGTAGTCTTTAATGTACTTGGACTCTTCGTTTCTTTTAAAATTGTATGTGTTTTTGGGTGATTTCCTCGTCACATTATGTCGCAGCGAAGACATCAAATTGTTCACTCTTCCTTTAGATATCACCGATCGTGGAAAAGCAAAACGACATTTGGTGTAGTACTTGTCCTTGTTTCTGAATTTACGACGACAGTACTTTCCACAATGATGGCTTTGAAACCGTAAAACTTGTTCTCTTAGACTTTTATCTTCGTTTGTCTTTGGAACAGCACATGTAGCATACTGTTCTATGAAATTCATCACTAAGTCATCTGGATCTGTTCCAAATTTGGGTGCATCTTTGATCCATAGTAGCATATGTATACGAGGAGCACCTCGTGCTTGATACTCCTTTCTCCAGAAGAAATCCAACACCTCTCCAAGAGGTGGATTTTTCTTGTTCGTGATGAAAGACATCATAGCTTCAAATCTATGATTGAAGTACCTGCAAACATTCACTGGATCCAAAGAGCACAGTTCTCCGGGTGTCTTGAATTCAATGTTTTCAATGTTTCCATTTGCCTCTCATAGAAATTCAAGTAAGTCTTCCCAGCCATACTCAGCACAGCTGAGAGTGAGGAACCATGTGGGAGTTGCTCAGCATACATTTTAAGTCACCATGACGACGGTACCAATACTCATTAGTACCATGCTGACATGCCATGAGATTAATCAGGTGAGAATCCAAAATACTGTCTTGCACATTGACTTTATCCATAAAGTCCCTTGCTGAGATATTTCGCAGTTGTACACCACTTTTCAGGATGTGATTCACTGCATAAGACAGTCCAGACAGATCACTTTCAAACAATAGATGAAACAAATAGGGAATGCATTGACGAAACCTAGGATCTCCTGCATACAATCGTAAAGTCCGGTATTCAGAAGCAGGAATTTGATCAGGTCGCTCATCATATCGTCCTCCTCGACCTGTGGGAAATAACTGTGGGAAACACCGAGCTTCCAAACTTTCCTCCCAGACACTAATGGGACTCCCTTTGGCTTGTTTCATTTGAAACAACTCAATAGCATTCCCCATGACTTCCTTGGAATGCAAAGGATGAACACTATAATGTTCATATATTTCTTCATTTTTAGAAGCTTCTATTTTCTCAATTTGCCTAGCACACAATTTGCTGTCTTCTTCACTTACTTCCTCTTCTGCAGTACATACATTCTTGTAGTACTCATTATTTTTTATCAAATACAAGGGGGGCTTGGGGGAGGGCAGCCGACCACCGGGAGGTCTCCTCCCCCGGGCGGTTTGGGAGATCTGGGTGGGGTGTTCCTTCTAGCAGGTTCTTTGGGCGTTTTTGGGCTGGTTTTAGTTGTTTTGTGCGCTCCCCTATAAATGGGCGGGGCTCCTCGCTCCGGGCACCATTTTAGGCTTGGTGACCTGGTGGCCGGTTGAGCTTAGAATTTTGTGTGTTCATACTTTGGTAGTATTGTTCCTTTTCCTTAGCTAGTCTGATCCGATATCATGTCTGGTGAGGATTATCGCGTGTTGGAAGCTATTCGCCTGCTCAGCGAGGCTGGGCGTTTGGACCTGGTCATTGGCGACCGGGGTCGGGCCGAGACACCGCGACCCCAGCGGGAGGCCTCTGCGGGGGTGTTGGCGGCCGTGGCAGCATGTTACTCCCCAAAACGTCGGAGACAGGATGGGGTAAGTGAGCGGGGTCGTTCTAGGACCCGTCGGGGGGGTCCCAGGGCCCGGAGGGGGAGTGATGCTAGTTCTTCTGACCCGGCCGTTTCTTTGGATTCTACGTTGTTGGAGGGGGCTGGGGTTGGGGGTTTCCCTCTCGGGGAGGGGGAGGTTCCTGAGCTCGTTCTGAGGGATAGAGCGGCCTCTGCGCCCGTTTTGCGGGGCCGTCGTGCTTCCAGGCAACGTGGTTGCACGCGGCGTTCGGCTTCTGCCTCCGCAGGGGTGGGGTCTGACGTCACTCAGGCGGGGCGGGCGGAGGCCATTTTGGATGTGGTTTCTGTGGCGCAGCAACCGTCGCGGGGTGCCCCGGATCCGGACATTGAGGAGGTGGTCGCTCCACTGAGCGTTATACGCCACCATGTGGGGCAGGTCCCGGTGTCGGTTGATGGGGGCGCGTTGGGTGAGCAGGTCGCGCGGCCTTTAGTGTCTTCTGCGGGTGTCGGGGGGCCTGAGGGCCGTGGCTTTCTGGCTTGCGCGGTGGGTAGGGAGCTGCAGAGTCCGTTATTGTTTTCCCCCTCTGGATCTGCGGTGGGGGGGGAGGCCATGTCTGGGGGTTACAGCTCCTTGGGGGAAGGGGAGTGGGCCCAGATGGGTATGGGAGAGGGTGCGGGGCGGCATGATTTGTTGGCTTCGGGTGGAGAGCTGGGCAGCGCGGGCGGGTCGGTGGTTGATTCCTGCCAGTTTCGGGTGGTGGGGGATTTGGCGCAGCGAGGGGTGGGGGGGGTAGGAGCTTTTTATAGGCTGTCGGGGGATTTTCAAGGTCATAGTGGTTTGGTGGGTTCGGGGCCTGCTTCCCGGGGTGATGTTTCGGTTGGGGGGGTTCAGGATTGGGACCCTCAGGGGACGGCTTCGAGAGTTATTCAGGCTGTGTTGAATGCTAGTTCGGATGAGGAGGTCTGTCCGCCGTCTCCGCGTCTTTGCGATGCTTTAAAGAGGAAAAGTGTGGTTAGTTCTGGTGGTTTTAGGATGTCGAGTAGGGGGGGCGGGGTAACTGTTAGCGGTTTTTCTGCCCCTCATAGAGTTGGTTTTTGTGAGGGACCCGGCACACCAGTCCGGCCTTTTTCTTTGCAGGAGGAAGCCCGATCATCGGCAGCAGACTTGGCAGGGCGGCAGGCAGCCCAGGTACGCCGAGGAGAAGTGCGGGTGGAGCCTGGCGCGGCACGTCCCATACCTTCGAGGGATCCCGCCGTGGCCATCACAAGCAGGTTTAATACGACCTCGATGGTCCCACCGAGGGATTTCTACATGGGCGGTGCGTCCGGGTCCAGTACGACCTTCCCGGCCTCGGCGGTGGATTCCAGCGTTGCTCATGGGGGCAGGTTACGTACGACCTCTCCCGTGCCACGTGGTGTTTCGACTACTGGTTTTTCATATTCTGGAAGTCAACAGGTGGTCAGTGTTTCTGGTGGGGGGGTGTGTAGACGAGTTCAGTCGTCCTCCCCACCTAGGTCCAGAGTAAGGGCTGGTAAGGCCCATGGTCGATCAAATACGGTGGAGTCGAGACAGACTTCGGTGGTTGCCCCCCCCCCTCAGTTGGAAGACTCTTTGATTTTGGATTATGATGAGAATAGCCCTGAAGAGGGCGAGGTTCGTGATGTGGTGTCTGGGGGGGGGCATGTTAATGTTTCTCATGACATGTTACAGGACCAAGTGGTGCGGACTCGTGTGGAATCGTCACTGCCAAGAGTGCTCGGCCCAGTGGTGAGGGCTCCTCGAAGGCCAGATGTCGGTGCACGAACAACGTGGAGGACGGAAACCAGTCAACCGCCTCTTTTAAATCCAGGTGAGGATGCCGTGCGGCCCCATATGGTATCTGTTGGTGTTGGTGTCGACCTAATGTCGACGGAGAAAGGTTGTAAACTGTATAAAGGTCGTGTGGTACGGGATCAAGGTGTTGGTACTACTGGTGAGGAGGTTGGTACAAGTCACATGGTGGATAGTGGTACGTCCACTGTTGGTGTGGTTACTACGTCAAGAGTACTTCACAGTAAGGAACTAAAAATTAAAAAGTTGCCATACATGGGTGTGGCGAAGCCTTTGGGGGCTCATTTGATGTTCAGTACGAAAGAAAAAATTTGGAATGGTGAGTATGTGGAACTGCTAAAGTTGCTACACAGGGAAGTGCGGGCTAAGGAAGGTTCTAAGGAGGAGGAGTTCGAGCTCGCTAAACGCCCTAAGGTGCCCCTGACTATAGAAAATTGGACGGCGGCCTTTTTAATCTTTGCCAGCGTCTACTGTGAGAAATTTCCTGAACGTTGTGTGTCCCTGTTTAAATACATGGATGTTATTCGTAAGGCTCAGCTAACCCGGAGTGATTATGCGTGGGCCCAATATGATGAGGAGTTCAGGGCCAGGATGGCTTGGGACCCTGAAGCGAAATGGGGGGAGCTGGACTCTGACCTTTGGCAGCAAACTATGGGTTCGTCTGCCTCTGGGAGGACCATATTTACGGCCAGTGGTCTCCCTATATTGTATCGTCCCTTTCAGTCCCGTCCCACCCGGGGAGGGGTGGGGGCCGTCTCTTCCGCCCAGGCGCCCATTGGCACATGCTGGGATTTTAATACCGGGACCTGCACCAGACAGTTTTGTAAGTTCCGCCATGAATGCTCCCAATGTGGCCGGAAGAGTCATCCGTTGTCCCGCTGCTGGGGGCCCAGGGCCCCTGGGCCCCAGGGTGCCCCACAAAGTTCGGGAACTTTCGTGCCGCCCCAACAACCCCCAGCTCCCAGGGGAGGGAAATCTTCATCTGGGGCTGGGCCCAAAGGCTCGTACTCCGGTTGATGTAACCAGATTGGCCGCGGCTTTGCGGGACTATGAGCCTGCGGAGTTTCGGTCGACCTTGTTGCTGGGTTTTCAGGTGGGTTTTCGTTTGGGGTATGAGGGACCGCGTCTGAGACGTTGGTCCAAGAATTTAAAGTCAGCGAGTGAATACCCAGACATTGTTCAGTTGAAATTGGACAAGGAGGTGAGTGAAGGTCGGATGGCGGGCCCATTTGATGACTGGCCTTTGGCGAACCTCATCATATCCCCGATTGGTGTAGTCCCCAAGAAGGAGCCTGGTCAGTTCCGGCTCATTCAACACCTGTCCTGGCCGGACGGTGAATCAGTAAATGATTTCATTGACCCGGAGGCTGCATCAGTGTCTTATTCCTCTGTGGATGTGGCCATGCGGCTGGTTGTCTCGGCGGGCCCTAACGCCCTGATGGCAAAATGCGACATTAAGTCCGCATTTCGGCTCCTTCCAGTCCATCCTGAGGACTGGTGTCTTCTGGGCATCCATTTCCTAGGGAAGTGGTACGTGGACAAGGCGTTGCCAATGGGCTGTTCTATGTCCTGTGCTTTGTTCGAAACGTTCAGCACCTTTCTTCAATGGTGGTTTACTTTACAGAGTGGCCATGACCTTGTCACTCACTATTTGGATGACTTCTTTTTTGTAGGTGCTGCCAGTTCTTTAGCCTGCCATGCGGCTCTCACATCTTTTCAATCACTTATGAGTTATTTGGGTGTGCCATTGGCTCCGGAGAAGACCATGGGTCCTTGCGCGACCATGTCTTTTTTGGGGATCGAGCTTGACTCTCATTTGATGCAGGCTCGTCTTCCATTGGAAAAGAAACTGAAAATGCTCGAGCTGGTTGGAACTATGTTGGGGAAAGAGAAGGTGTTTGTGAGAGAGATACAGGTTCTGCTGGGTCACCTGAATTTTGCCTGTAGGGTGGTTCGGGCGGGTAGGACTTTCTGTAGGCGTTTAGGCAGAGCCTTGTCTGGTCATTCCCTTCCACATCATAGAGTGAGACTGTCTGCGGGAGTGAAAGAGGACTTACGTATGTGGGTTTTCTTTTTACATTCCTTCAATGGTGTGCCTTTGTGTTGGGAGGTGGATTGGTGTTGGGAGGTGCAGATCTTCTCTGATGCCGCTGGTAGTGAGGGTTTTGGTCTTTACTGGCAAGGACGGTGGTGTGCTCAACAGTGGCCCATCCAATGGAAGAATGGTGGTCGAAGTATTGCCTTTCTGGAACTCTTTCCTGTGGTTGTGGCGGTCACCCTGTGGGGAGCGGAGTTGGCCCACAAAAAGGTCCTTTTTCGGATCGACAACATGGCTGTGGTTCAGGTGATTAACAAACAGTCGGCCAGAGATCCCCAGATTTTGAAACTTCTGAGAGTGTTTGTGTTGTGTTGTCTGAAACACGATATTGGTTTTCGGGCCCTTCACGTGCCTGGCGTGGACAATGACATTGCGGATGCTTTGTCTCGTTCACAGTGGGAGAGATTCCGTGGGCTTGCTTTGGAGGCAGACGAGGAGCCGACTCCCATGCCGGAACAGCTTTGGAAGATAGGAGACGCCGGGTCCTTCACTTGGTTTTAGGTTCCCTGGCCCCTTCCACGAGGACGGCGTATGAATTAGCCTGGAAGGAATTTTTGGAGTCGGGCGCTTGTCGGAGGGACCGGGATTGGCAAAGGTCGGAGGATGTGGTACAGTTTATTTTGGTATTGATGGATAAGAAGTTGTCTAGGGTTACTATAGCTGGAAAACTGGCTGGAGTTTCTTTCATGGGTAAGCTTTTGTGGGGTTACTCGCCGTCGGCTGGGGAGCTGGGTAGGAGAATGTTGGAGGGGTGGTCTAGAGAGAGTGGTGCTATTCGCACTATGCGATCCCCTTTGTCGTGGCAAAAACTGTTCCAGGTTATCTCTGTCCTGCCGGTGGTGTGTACTGACCGAGTGGAAGCGTGTTTGTTTGCCACTTTGATGGTGTGGATGTTTTTTGGCGCTTTTCGTGTGTCTGAATTGCTTGGCAACAGATCCTCTCCTGGCCTTGTGTGGGGGGATGTTACGATCACGGAACGGGGGGTTTATATTTGGCTCTCACACTCCAAGACGGATCAGAGAAGTGTGGGAAAAGGTGTCTGGTTAGAATCGGTTTCCCCTCAGGAAACGTGCCCTTTACATTGGGGACTATGTTGGCAGGCATTGTCGGGTGGGTTGGTGGAGTTTCGGGTTTTTCAACATGCCAATGGATCTAGTGTGACGAATTATCAACTGCGCATGGTACTGCGAAAAGCGCTGCGACATATTGGTTTAGATGGCTCTTCATACGGTACTCACTCCTTTCGGATTGGGGCGGCCACAGAGGCCTTCCACAGGGGATGGTCGAGGGAGGACATCATGGGTCTGGGGCGCTGGACTTCTAACTGTTTTCGGCGCTATGTTCGTAATGAGCCTACTGGAGCGCTGGCGTCCGCCTCTGTTTTGCCTGTCTGACTCTGTTTTCTCTTTCAGGTTCTGTGGCTGGTCCTCGGGCTGCTTACGTTACCGTTTGGATCGTGGGCCATTCGTTCATTAAAAGAGCTCAAGTCCAAGCCCGACAGAGTTATTTTGGTTCCTCGTTGGGATTCAATGACAGTTTGTTTAATGTGGTTTGGAAGGGGAAGGGGGGAATGTTGTGGAAGGAACTTATACCTGCCTTGAATTCCTGGTTGGTGGGGGGGGTTTGCCCGGATGTCTTGGTGATTCATTTGGGGGAGAATGACATGGGTTCTGTCAAAGGGGTTGTCCTGCTCCGGGCGATTAAGAAGGATTTGGCCTTGCTACACAGTCAGTGGTCGGGTTGTCATGTCATTTGGACGGAGATGGTTCCTCGACGGGTTTGGAGGTATGCGGTGAAGCCGAAGGCGGTGGACAAATCCCGGCGGAAGGTGAATTTGGAGGTTTCCCGATTTTGTAGAGACCTGGGTTTCGGTCGCATCGTCCATAGTGACATTAAATATGATGCGGTGGAATTTTTCCGGGGGGATGGGGTGCACCTGTCTCGTATGGGTATGGACCTGTATCTTCTAGAATTACGGGAGGTTCTATCTCGTTGTTTGACGGTTCGTCGGTTGGTTGGTGAGTAAAGGGTAGTTGGTTCTGTGTTCCGGTGCCCCCCCCCCCCCCCCCCCCCATTTTTCCTGGGTTTCCCCCGTACTCCCACCCCTACCTGTTTTAGGCGTTGGGGGGGCAGAAAGGTGGGGCTCTCTCCGTATAAGTCTTTCACCCCACGGCTTTCTGGGTGGCGGTTTTGCTATGAGATCGTCAGTGTTGGGGCAAGTTGGACCCGTTAGTTGTATCGGTTATTGTTTGGGGATTGTTCAGTTTGATGGACGTGGGGTTCGGAGAATATGGATCGGGGGATATGTTATGTTGGTTTATAGTCAGAAATGTAAGGTTATATTTATTAGGTGATGTTATAATGTTATAATGTTATTGGGTTTTGTATGGTTTTGTGTTTGGGTATGTACGGGTGGGGGTGGGGTGTGATGGAGGGTGTGGGGTGGGGGCGGGGTTTTGGGTTTTGAAATAAAAACGAACAAAACTTGGGTTGTGGTTTAGATTGTGAGGCGGTTGCCGAGTTTGTGTATTTGTAAATGTGCACCTGTTCCAATAAAGCGGCCTTTTTCACACTTAAAGGGTTTTTTGAGTCTGCTCACTCTCCCCCCACCCCTCTCTCCCAAGGGGGGCTTGGGGGAGGGCAGCCGACCACCGGGAGGTCTCCTCCCCCGGGCGGTTTGGGAGATCTGGGTGGGGTGTTCCTTCTAGCAGGTTCTTTGGGCGTTTTTGGGCTGGTTTTAGTTGTTTTGTGCGCTCCCCTATAAATGGGCGGGGCTCCTCGCTCCGGGCACCATTTTAGGCTTGGTGACCTGGTGGCCGGTTGAGCTTAGAATTTTGTCCCTCCCTCCCTCCCCTCTTTGTAGGGGTTTTTATTTTATTATTTATTTATTTATTTTCGTCTGGCTGCGGTTTGAAACATGTGTTCATGGGGTTTTACGCTGTTCTTTGTCGCTTGGGACAGGTGCGTGGCGGTTTTGCTATGAGATCGTCAGTGTTGGGGCAAGTTGGACCCGTTAGTTGTATCGGTTATTGTTTGGGGATTGTTCAGTTTGATGGACGTGGGGTTCGGAGAATATGGATCGGGGGATATGTTATGTTGGTTTATAGTCAGAAATGTAAGGTTATATTTATTAGGTGATGTTATAATGTTATAATGTTATTGGGTTTTGTATGGTTTTGTGTTTGGGTATGTACGGGTGGGGGTGGGGTGTGATGGAGGGTGTGGGGTGGGGGCGGGGTTTTGGGTTTTGAAATAAAAACGAACAAAACTTGGGTTGTGGTTTAGATTGTGAGGCGGTTGCCGAGTTTGTGTATTTGTAAATGTGCACCTGTTCCAATAAAGCGGCCTTTTTCACACTTAAAGGGTTTTTTGAGTCTGCTCACTCTCCCCCCACCCCTCTCTCCCAATGTTGCCTTTTTGACTTTCCTAACATCCACTAAATCTTGCCAGATTTTCTTACTCTTTGTCGGAACCCCATTAACTAGGATAACTAGAGGTTCCTCTTCCACTTTCTCTACTCCAATTGTATTAATGTTTTTCTTCAAATCTAAAGGCAAATAAACAACTCTTCCCTTTAATCCTCTCTGTAAATCTGATGGAGTCAATTTCCCTGTCTTTGGCTCCATTCGTACAATAGCCTGAAAGGGATTAACACTTTGAATCAAAATAGATTCATAAGTATTTAAATCCTTCAATTCAGAAGGAATGTCAACCAATTCCAGATTATTATAAACCGCTCTATCAGGCATCCGGTTTTGGTTTAATTTCTTTAAACAATAAGTACACATACGTTGGTCCTATCCCAAATCAAAATGATTTTCTACCATCAAGTATGTGGCAAAATACTTCCATTCACTATTGTTATCCATTTCACTTTTTGCATATAAATCCACTAACTTAGTCTGATTCTTATAATAAGTCCGTCGACAACACACACAAGTGAAATTAGGCCTCTCACTTGATTTCACCTGAAAGTTGAAAATTTCCTTGTGAAACTTATCTATATTAGAAATCAGTATACTCTCTTCCACATTACCTACTTCTACTGGGTCAATTTCAACATTGTTCTCTTCACCAGCAAAGTAACAGAACTCAATTTCTTCACAAATATTCTTCACATCTACTTCAGAACCATGCAAAAGAGCAGTGCTTAATTGTTTAAGCATAATTGCCGGACTCTTAGCATAATACAACATTCTAACTAATTTCCTCACTTTATTATGATGCACTGCTAGCATCCTGAAATGATGAAAAACACTCTGGCATACTCTCCTGGAAAGACAAGCCAGTGAATGACCACGCAAACCTGTCACTTCTCTCACTCTGCAAGTATCTAATTCTTGCAACAACTTCATTTTCTGTTTTAAACTTTTCTTATTAAATGTACGAACAAAATCACAAAGCAAATTGATGGAATCCTGTTGCACACTGCAAATAGAACTACACTTCCAGATGTACACTGGTTCCTTAGGACATCTCCCTAAAACCTCATCACCTAACACCTCTTCTGCATCTGCAGACACAAGTTTTTCTTTTTCAACCGGACAACCATCTTTTACCTCATATGCTCGACCACTGGTGTCAACTGCATGCACCAAATCATTGTCCTGGAAGTAACTCTCCTCATTGAAAAATGCCTCACAACTTGAACTATGCATCCATTCTCCTGAGAAAACTTCACAAAAATTACTACGATTAACTACTCTCTTCCATCTACTATTTGATTTGAAATCAAAAATTACCTTGTTTAGTTTCCTAATTCTATTGATTACCAAAATAAATAACTTTCGCTTAATTTCGAAAGCCTGATCAATAATTTTCTCTACATTTTTCTTTCTCTTATAAAAAGCCACTTTCTGTTGACCTTTCTTAAATTTTTTTAACAAATTGCCAATTATCCTGTTGCGGAACATTCATCTACGAATGTCTCTAAACAGATTTTTCCTTCTACTACCATGCACAGAGTTATCTCCTGCTCTAGCAGTTACATTTTTGAGGGACCTTTCCTTCCCGTTTAAATTGGCTCTCTTCTTCTGAACTAAAACATGTTCTCTAGTGATACTTTTTTGTCGGCAATTGTTTCTTAAAAATGATTTTGTTGTCTTACCCGGAATTGTTTTGGTGACTTCACAACTTTTAATTCTAGAGAACTGCTGCAAAGGTCCATTATCTCCATTTTTTTTAAGGTGCTGTGTAAGTCGCTTTGCTTCTTTTTTTTTTCTTTGCCTTTTGGGCATGTTTCAATTTTCAAGAATATTTTGAGTTGAATCTGTGGAAAATTTATTAAATTTTTTTTATTAAATACTATTACCAAACAGTAAATCAATAACAGTAAGCAAACAATTGAATGGAAGGATTTTGCAACATACTTGATGGTAGAAAATAGCAATGGAATGGAATGCTTCAACATATGACCTGTGCTCTGTAATGTTAATCTCAACTAATTTTGAGACTCTATTTCTATTTAGAGATTTTTCCACAACAGACATTGTTCATGTTATTGTTAATGACTTAAAATTGCCAAGCACATATGAAGGCATATTTACTAGACCCTTGCATCAGGGAGAAGTGACTTAAAATTACCAAGCACACATGAGGGCGTATTTACAAGGACCTTAAACCAGGGGGAAGTGACTTCAAATAGCCAAGCACACATGGGAGCGTATTTACAACGCCCTTGCACCAGGGGGAAGTCATATGAAATTGCCAAGCACACATGGGGGCGTATTTACAAGGCCCTTACACCAGGGGGAAGTGACTTCAAATGGCCAAGCACACATGAGGACATAATTACAAGGCCCTTGCACCAGGGGGAAGTGACTTAAAATTGCCAAGCACACATGAGGATGTATTTACAAGGCCCTTGCACCAGAGGGAAGTGACTTGAAATGGCCAAGCACACATGGGGGCATATTTACAAGGCCCTTGCACCAGGGGGAAGTGACTTAAAATGGCCAAGCACACATGAGGACGTATTTACAAGGCCCTTGCACCAGGGGGAAGTGACTTGAAATAGACAAGCACACATGGGGGCGTATTTACAAGGCCCTTGCACCAGGGGGAAGTGACTTAAAATTGCCAAGCACACATGAGGATGTATTTACAAGGCCCTTGCACCAGGGGAAAGTGACTTGAAATGGCCAAGCACACATGGAGGCGTATTTAGAAGGCCCTTGCACCACTTATGCATCGCTTTTGACATTGACACTGTGGAGCACCATGGGGCATAAACAGCGCAGATGCATCATGCATCTATTCCATAAAAAACACGCATTTCAAGAGTCACATCGCAAGTAAATAAATTCTTATAAATTTAAAAAGCATTCCTTTTCCTTAATAACGATTTTCTGATCATAATTTGAAAACACAGCACCAGGGGGAAGTCACATAAAATTGCCAACCACACATGGGGCCGTATTACAAGGCCCTTGCACCAGGGGGAAGTGACTTAAAATGGCCAAGTACACATGAGGGCGTATTTACAAGGCCCTTGCACCAGGGGGAAGTGACTTAAAATGGCCAAGCACACATGTGGGCGTATTTACAAGGCCCTTGCACCAGGAGGAAGTCACTTAAAATGGCCAAGCACACATGGGGACGTATTTACAAGGCCTTTGCACCAGGGGGAAGTGACTTGAAATGGCCAAGCACACATGGGGCGTATTTACAAGGCCTTGCACCACGGGAAGTGATTTGAAATGTGCAAGCACACATGACGGCGTATTTACAAGGAACTTGCACCAGGGATAAGTGATTTAAAAATGCCAAGCACACATGAGGGCATATTTAGAAGACCCTTGCACCAGGGGTAAGTGACTTAAAATGGCCATGCACACACATAAGCGAGTATTTACAAGGCCTATACACCACTTATGCATCGTTTTTAACATTTACAATGTGGAGCACCATGAGGCAAAAACAGTACAGATGCATCATGCATCTATTCAAAAAAAGCAACGCAATGCAGGACTCACATCGCAAGTAAATAAATTCTTATAAATTTAAAAAGCATTCCTTTTCCTTAAAAACGATTTTCTGATCATAATTTGAAAACACAGCACAGCTCCTATGTAGAAGCACACCATGTCAGTACTAATACTTCACATTATCTACAATTAAAATTTGTAAAAGTATGCAATAGCTTTTTGGAAAACATAATGCAAACACTTCACACAAAACATCATTTTAAATGCACAACTGCCTTCCTTATTTTCTCCAAAAAGCATACTAGTCTCTTTCTAAAATAAAGGAACCATATCTCACCTTACCAAATGCTTTTTGAATTTAAAAACAGTCTCAGAGGCCTTTGCACCAGGGGGAAGTGACTTAAAATTGCCAAGCACACATGGGGGCGTATTTACAAGGCCTTTACACCAGGAGGAAGTGATTTGAAATGGCCAAACACACATGGAGGCGTATTTACAAGGCCCTTGCACCAGGGGGAAGTCACTTAAAATGGCCAAGCACACATGGGGGCGTATTTACAAGGCCCTTGCACCAGGAGCAAGTGACTTAAAATTGCCAAGCACACATGGAGGTGTATTTAGAAGGCCCTTGCACCACTTATGCATCGCTTTTGACATTGACACTGTGGAGCACCATGGGGCATAAACAGCACAGATGCATCATGCATCTATTCCATAAAAAACACGCATTGCAAGAGTCACCTCGCAAGTAAATAACCGATTTTCTGATCATAATTAGAAAACACAGCACAGCTCCTATGTACAACCACACCTTGTCAGTACTAATACTTAACATTATCTGCAATTATAATTTGTAAAAGAATGCAAAATCTTCTTGGAAAACATAATGCAAACACTTGACTCAAAACATCATTTTAAATGCACAGCTAGCTTTCTTATTGTCTCCAAAAAGCATACTAGTCTCTATCTAAAATAAAGAAACCATATCTCACCTTAGCAAATGCTTTTTGAATTTCAAAACAGTCTCGGAAACACACCAATTTTTCTTTAGCAGAACAAAAGGTATGCACTCCAGAGGCTGCAACCAAGAAAGGCACATAAATGCTGATATTCATCACACATATCTCTCATGTCAACCAATCAAAACTCTTCCCTCACTTTTTTTCAAATCAACACCCTTCCCCCCTCTGCCCTTTCTGCCCTTTTTCCATAGCAACTACCTCCTGCCAGACCTCTCATGTTTACAAGTTCACACAACAATGTTTCAAATGAACTCTGAACTCTCAGTACACCTGCTAATCCACTGCAATCTTTCATAAAATTATTCAAATTACATCTTTTAAAGAACACATCCAGGCACCCTAACTTTCTGTTTTCAGCAATGGAAATCCACCAATCATTGCTAATGAACCATTAGCACTGAAACTCCACAGTTTTTTTTCTTTACAAACTCCAACTGTTTCAACTGCCATTTCATTCCCACACTTCATCTGACTGCAGCAGAACCTCCTCTCGCCATGTTTTCTGTCTGGATTCTTGGACATAGCTATATCCACTGGGCTCACAGGTATGCTGATAACAGAAATTTACACAACCTCAATTTTCAAAATGTGGATATCAAATGGATTGGGCAAAGAGGATTGAGATGTCACCAATTGATACCATTGGTGAAAACCTTTTTGCATTTGCCAAACCCTGACCTCATAATAGTGCACTGTGGAGGAAATGATTTAGGCACTTTGACTGGGGTAGGTCTGGAAATGCTCTTAAAGGACACCTTTGAGCAATTGATGGCACTTTTCCCTCAAACTGCCTTGGTATATCCCAATATATGCCAAAGACAGAAATGGAGGTGGTCCAATCAATTTTGTCCACACATTGAGAAAGCGAGGAAGCATGTAAATAAGTCTGTTTCAGCTTATATGAGAGACCATGGAATGGGCGCCATCTACAACAATAACTTGCGTTACTACATGCAAGATATCTACAGAGGAGATGGTGTGCACTTCTCAGATGAGGGAAACAGAGTTTTCATACAAAATTTAAGACTGTATATTGGTATCTACTTATAAGTACCTAGAACTTACACAGAACACAAAAGCTCTTTTCAGAGCTACCTTAACTATAATTAGTCTTTCCAAATTTTGAATGTACCTTTTTTCACTAATTTTCACTTATATTCGCTTCCCGGTTCGCTACCCGGTTCGCGTACCGGCAGGTAACCGCGCGAAAAATTCAAATTCTTTTTTTAATTCCAACATATATGAGCCTCCTCAGCCCCCCTCAGAAAACCTAGGGGGTCAGGATACGTCTCCCGTGCCCCCTTATACCCATTTCCCACATTATTTTTCCTCCATCTTGTGATTTAATTCAAACGAAACAGAAAATGGCGAACTCCCGTTACGCTACCGGTGAGCGACCCGGTTCGCGTACCGGGAAGCGCTTCTACCGCGAAAAATCAAATTTTTTTTATTTGCCCCACGGGACCCTTTAATAACCCCAACATCATTCCTAGGGGGTCAAGAGGGGTCTACCTTGCCCCCTTTCATTAAATTCCCCCTTCGTTTTTCTCCTCCTCTTGTCTCTCGATTCTACCGAGAGACAAGATGGCGGCCGGTCCGGACTGTTTAGAATGTTGACAGACACCGGAGAGCCAATCAGCTTCGCTTCGCAAAGTTCCGCCAGAGCGCTGTCA
Source organism: Lissotriton vulgaris (assembly GCF_964263255.1). Taxonomy (NCBI): domain Eukaryota; kingdom Metazoa; phylum Chordata; class Amphibia; order Caudata; family Salamandridae; genus Lissotriton; species Lissotriton vulgaris. The sequence goes on from NC_141691.1 coordinate 1,643,392,691, forward strand.
CAGATATATCTGTTTTTTAAAACGTTAATTTCTCAAAATCCACTGGAGCACATATATTGAGACATAGCAAAGGCACGTAGGGCAAACCATATCTACAATTTTGCCAAGTTTCGTGTAAATCCATTCAGCCGTTCGAGCTAAAAGTGAGTCCAAACGCCCTATGGAAAACTCAATGTTAAAAACGCGTTTTGGGACCCCCCTTTTTTCTCGGCCCCCCATTGACGAAACCCCCCAAATTTTCGGGGGCTGCTCAGAAACAAAATGTGCCATTTTCCTGAAAGTTTCAGCCAATTCCTTCCACAAACGCCAAAGTTATTCGACATAGAATTTTCAAAAATCCCATAGGAAAAAAATCCTAACTATATATACCTACTGGCGACCGCCAGTAGGTAATATACATATATATATATATATATATATATATATATATATATATATATATATATATATATATATATATATATATATATATATATATATATATATATATATATCGCGCCACGCTCCCAAAGCACGCCGCACAAACAGCACCTTCGAGGAGAAAATGGACACTTCAACCCGGTACAGTTGCGAAGTTTTCTTTTTATTTTCAGTGAATTAGGAGTGCCACGATCCGGCGCGTTTAGGCGAACGCAGTCGCCTTGCTCACCAGATGAAAGTGGTTGAAAATCACACACTATTTCAAATACAAACCACCAATAAAAAACCATATCTCAGATTGCCATGTGACCATAATTGCCATCAAAAAAGGACTAGATATTCTTTTTGTATACAATTCTCGGATTAGTGCTCTTTACAATTTTACTAATAAAATGTAATTGCGTTTCTTCGCATCACCATTTGTAAAAGAAGCATTATATCTGTACAAATACAAAAATTCACATATACATCGCCATGGCTTGAAAATTATATCATGCTCATATTTCATGTTCTATTTTTACAGCATAATACAAAATATTTTTTTTGGGCGAGATCATTGATTAACCTCAAGCTCATCCCGATATGTCCCATTACATTGCATGCCTCATAGTATCAATAATTCGATTTTTGATTCTACCTGTCCTTATTTTGGCTTCGGTCCACAATCTGAAAAGTGCTGTAGTGTAAAATGCTAAATATTAATAAATTATTAAATTGCAAAAAAATGAAATCCCCAGCCGGGAACTTCAAAAATATGGGAGAAAGCAGCAGTACGGATACAAATTAACTCAACATGGTCTGTTTAGACTACCTCCTACTAATTTCTCTACGTGGAGGCCCCCATGATGCAAGGAACTATGTTTCAAACAAATCAAAAAGACTCTACCCAGGGCTAAACTGGCTAGTGCTTTGTAAACTAGTATTGTGTCATCTAGGAAAATGATTTATCCGTGCAAATGGCGTTAATAAATAGTCTAAAACCACAAATTCATAAAAAACAAATTCATGATAAAACACACATCTACTCAACACCAGATGGAGAACAAATACATAAATGTTTACATTAAATACTTAAAACCACTTGTCACAGATCTAAAAGAAAAATGAAACCCGGGTGTCCTGCCTTCTCTACCTTCCTGTGTTGTTTATAGCCTGCGGTTTATCTGAACTATAGAAAGCCATCAATAGAAAGTGGTGTAAATCCTCACACATATTAAGGCCTCGCGGACTCTTTGTGTCAAGCTCCAATATGTAGCTGGTTTCTAATCTTCTGAGAGCTTTTTCTCGGTTGCCCCCTCTTTTGTTCACAGGGACACTATCACAAAATAAGTTACAATATTCAAGTTGTTATTGTGTTCAGACTTAATGTGACGTGCAACCGGGTATGAAGGGTCTGAATTAACGGTGGCTCTTAAATGTTTCAGTATGCGTGCGTGTACCTGGAAATTTGTGCCTACCACATATTGGAGACCACAAACACATGATAAAACATATACTGCGTGATCTGTTTTGCAGTTATAATACCCACCTATCTTAACTATCACATCCGAGAATGCATTCTTATAGGTGTTAGTGTTCACTCCAAATCTACACACTCTGCAACTACTGCACTTGAAAAAAATCCTCTTTGGTGAAAGCCATGAGTCCTTGTTACTGAGCTCGGAACTGTTGAGCTCGGGACTGTTTCTCACCAAATCAGACCGCATGAAAAAAGATTTCCGGTAGGTAAAATTCGGCTTGGACGGTCAAACTTCTTTAAGAACTCCATCTGTTAAGACTATAGGCCATTGTGAATTTATTATTTTTCTTATGGTCTTAGCCTGCTTACTGTAGGTAGTAATGAATCTAAATTGAGAATTGGTGGTGTCTGTATCCAACTCAATGTGATCAGATGGTAATTGTGTATTACCTACTATTACTGGTCTAGGAGCTGCAGTTAATAATGTTGATCTGTCCTTCGTGTTTGCTTTCCTGATTGCCAGATCTAATTTATGTGCATTGTAGCCTCTTGCTAGAATCCTGCACCTCGCTTTCTCCTGAGACTCTTTTAATGCCTTTTCAGAACTGCAGGCCCTGCGAATTCGCTGGAACTCCCCATAAGGAAGACTGGCTATGGTGTGATGTGGATGAAAGCTCGTGGCGTGCAACAGGGTATTGCCCGCTGTGGGTTTCTGATATAGACTTGTTTCTATGCACCCCCCCTGGATGGATACCTGAATGTCCAGGAAATAGATATTTTTGGAATCTATGTGCAATGTAAAAGTGAGGTTAAGTTCATTGCTATTAATATGTTCCACAAAATTGTTTGCTTCCTCAATACTCCCTTTCAATCAATCAATCAATGACACTTATAGAGCGCGCTACATACCCGTAGGGTCTCAAGGCGCTGGGGGGGGGGGGGTGCCGCTACTGCTCGAACAGCCAGGTCTTCAGCTTCTTCCTGAAGGAGAGGTGGTCTTGGGTCAGGCGCAGGTCGGGAGGGAGGGAGTTCCAGGTCTTGGCGGCCAGGTAGGAGAAGGACCTTCCTCCTGTGGTCGCTCTTCGGATGCGGGGGACGGCGGCGAGGGCGTGGTTGGCTGATCGGAGGTGGCGTTTGGGAGCGTAGAAGTTGATCCGGCTGTTGAGGTAGCTCGGGCCTTGGTCGTGTAGGGCTTTGTGTGCGTGGGTGAGGAGGCGGAAGGTGATTCTTTTGTTGACGGGGAGCCAGTGAAGGTCTCTCAGATGTCCGGAGATGTGGCTGGTTCGTGGGATGTAGAGGATGAGTCTGGCTGAGGCGTTCTGGATCCGCTGGAGCAGCGACGGCTCGTGGAGGGAGGTACGGTGGGGCAGGAGGGTGGGGAGGGGGCGGGGCAGGACGGAGGTTGCTAAAAACCGGCATATGGATAATTGCAGGTAAGTAAACAATTTAATTAATAAAACGAATTTCGTAGCTCGCACTGCATTGCATTTTGCGATGCAAGGCGCACTACGAAATTCGTTTTATTAATTAAATTGTTTACTTACCTGCAATTATCCATATGCCGGTTTTTAGCAACCTCCACCCTGCCCCTCCCCCTCCCCACCCTCCTGCCCCACCGTAACTCCCTCCACGAGCCGTCGCTGCGCTGGAGTCTCTTCTGGAGCTTGGCGGTGGTACCGGCGTAGAGGGCGTTGCCGTAGTCCAGTCGGCTGGTGACGAGGGCCTGGGTGACGGTCTTCCTGGTCTCGGTGGGGATCCACCAGAAGATCTTCCGTAGCATGCGTAGGATGTTGAAGCACGCCGAGGAGACGTTGTTGACTTGCCTGGTCATGGAGAGAGAGGAGTCCAGGATGAAGTCCAGGTTGCGTGCATGGTCTGTCGGTTTGGGTGCGGTGCCCAGGGCGGGAGGCCACCAGGAGTCGTCCCAGGCGGAGGGTGAAGAGCCCAGGATGAGGACCTCCGTCTTGTCAGAGTTCAGTTTCAGGCGGCTGGTCGTCATCCACTCGGCTACCTCTTTCATCCCTTCGTGCAGGTTGGCTCTGGCGGAGGCGGGGTCGTTGGTCAGGGAGAGGATCAGCTGGGTGTCGTCGGCGTAGGAGATTATGCTGAGGTTGTGTTTGCGTGCGATGGCCGCGAGGGGGCTCATGTAGACGTTGAAGAGGGTGGGGCTCAGAGATGATCCTTGAGGGACGCCGCAGATGACTTTGGAGGCCTCTGACTTGTACGGTGGTAGGCGGACTCTCTGTGTTCTTCCGTCGAGGAAGGAGATGATCCATTCCAGCGCCTTGTCCTGGATTCCGATGTTGCTGAGGCGCTGTACTAGGGTGCGGTGGCAGACAGTGTCGAATGCCGCGGAGAGGTCTAGGAGGATGAGGGCCGCTGTTTCTCCATTGTCCATCAGGGCTCGGATGTCATCGGTGGCGGCGATGAGGGCGGTCTCGGTGCTGTGATTGGATCGGAAGCCGGACTGTGAGGGGTCGAGGGATCCATTCGTCTCGAGGAAGGCGACCATCTGCTTGTTGACGGTCTTCTCAATGACTTTGGCTGGAAACGGGAGGAGCGAGATGGGGCGGTAGTTCTTGAGTTCGGTGGGGTCCGCTGTTGGTTTCTTGAGTAGAGCGCTGAGTTCGGCGTGCTTCCAGCTCTCAGGGAAGGTGGCGGTGTCGAAGGATGTGTTGATGATGTCTCGCAGGTGGGGTGCGATGACAGCGTCGGCCTTGTTAAAGACGTGGTGAGGGCAGGGGTCGGTCGGTGATCCGGAGTGGATGGAGTTCATCGTGCGGATGGTGTCTTCGGTGCTGATCGGGGTCCAGGCGTGGAGGGTGGTGGTGGGGGGTGGTTGTTCGGTCATGGTGTGCGTTGGTTGGTTGTTGAAGCTGTTGTGTATGTCCGCGATCTTGTTGTGGAAGTATGAAGCGAGGGAGTTGCAGAGGTCTTGCGATGGGGTGATGTCGTTGTTTCCTGCGCAGGGGTTGGAAAGCTCTTTCACGATGTTGAAGAGTTCCTTGCAGTTGTGTGCGTTGTTGTCCAACCTGTCCTTGAATGCTGTTTTCTTGGCGGCGCGGATCAGCTGGTGGTGCTTCCGGGTGGCAAGCTTGAAGGAGGTCCTGTTGTCCGGTGTAGGTTCCCTTCTCCAGACTTTCTCGAGGGCTCAGCAGTTCTTCTTGGAGCTCTTGAGTTCGTCGGTGAACCACAGGGCTTTCTTGCTGCCGGGTCTGCTGGGTGGGGTCCTCAGCGGGGCGAGCTCTTCCGCGCAGATGCTGATCCACTTCGTGAGGTTGTCGGCGGCCTGGCTGGGGTTCGCTGAGCTGGCAGGAGGGTGCTGGCTCAGGGAGTCGAAGTCGGCGATGTCCTCGCTGAATTGTGTGCGTGGTCCTGGGGGTCGGTAGATCAGGGTGCCTCTGAGGGTGGTGTTCGGGTTGGTGTGGATCTGGAAATGCAGGTGTTCGGCGCTGGTCAGGGTGTTGTCGGTGCTGGTCGTGAGACGGATGGTGTTCCTGTGGATGATGGTGATGCCTCCTCCCATCTGGTTGGCGTTGCGGTCCCTCCGGACGATCTTGTAGCCCTCTGGGATAGCGATGGCGATGTCGGGAGCTGAAGAGGCGTTCATCCAGGTCTCCGTGAGGAAGGCAACGTCAGGGGCTGTGGCGTCTAGAAGGTTCCAGAGTTCGATGGCGTGTCTGTGGATGGAGCGGGTGTTGAGCAGTATGCACTTGAGGTGGGTGCTGCTGGTGTTCGACTTGGCGGGCGCTGGTGCGAGGCAGGTCCGGATGCAGGTGAATTTGCCGGCGTGGCAGCTGAAAGGTCCGTGGGTGCGTCGTGGAGTGGCTTGGTGGCATTCTGGGAGTCGGACGGTGTTGAGTGCGATGAGGGTGGCGGCGGAGTACGACAGGCGGGTCGGTCGGGGTCTTCGTGGGCCAGGGGTCCTGGCGCTGGTCGCGATCCGGTCGCGGACGGGCGCAGACGGGCTTACCTTTGGCGCGCCTTCGGCACACAATCGGCGCGCCCGCTGCGCGTGACCGCTGCGCGTGACCGCTGCGCGTGACCGCTGCGCGTTCGCACGGTCGCCATTTAAGGCGAAGTGCGCGGGTGGGCAGAGCAGCTGGGAGGCGGGAGCGGGGAGGGTACAGAAGAGAAAAAGGGGCGGGGAAAGCGGCGGTGGCGGGAAGGGAGAGCGGAGGGCGGCGAGGTAGGCGGACAAACAGGAAGGAAATGTAAACACAGGCACAACAATCTTAATAAAAAACAGGCACAAATGGGGCAAAAACAGGGCAAAAACAACAGCTAGCAGCAGTATCAGGAGAGCCGGCAGGCGATCACGGACCACGCCGGAGGGGGCGTGGTCAGCAGCAGCGAGGCAGAAGTGGCAGGGCAAAGGGGCACACGCAGCAGCTGGTGGCCGTGCGGCGCGGGGGTGTCCCACAAGTGGGTCACACTCACCTGCGTCGCACGGTCGCCATTTAAGGCCAAGTGCGCGGGTGGGCGGAGCAGCTGGGAGGCGGGAGCGGGGAGGGTACAGAAGAGAAAAAGGGGCGGGGAAAGCGGCGGTGGCGGGAAGGGAGAGCGGAGGGCGGCGAGGTAGGCGGACAAACAGGAAGGAAACGTAAACACAGGCACAACAATCTTAATAAAAAACAGGCACAAATGGGGGCAAAAACAGGGCAAAAACAACAACTAGCAGCAGTATCAGGAGAGCCGGCAGGCGATCACGGACCACGCCGGAGAGGGCGTGGTCAGCGGCAGCGAGGCAGAAGTGGCAGGGCAAAGGGGCACACGCAGCAGCTGGTGGCCGTGCGGCACGGGGGTGTCCCACAAGTGGGTTACACTCACCTGCGTCGCACGGTCGCCATTTAAGGCCAAGTGCGCGGGTGGGCGGAGCAGCTGGGAGGCGGGAGCGGGGAGGGTACAGAAGAGAAAAAGGGGCGGGGAAAGCGGCGGTGGCGGGAAGGGAGAGCGGAGGGCGGCGAGGTAGGCGGACAAACAGGAAGGAAACGTAAACACAGGCACAACAATCTTAATGAAAAACAGGCACAAATGGGGGCAAAAACAGGGCAAAAACAACAGCTAGCAGCAGTATCAGGAGAGCCGGCAGGCGATCACGGACCACGCCGGAGGGGGCGTGGTCAGCGGCAGCGAGGCAGAAGTGGCAGGGCAAAGGGGCACACGCAGCAGCTGGTGGCCTGCGGCGCGGGGGTGTCCCACAAGTGGGATACATCGTCTATATAATGTATATACATATTACATTGTATGATCCACATATGGAATGTATAGAGGTGATAGAGTTCACTGTAAAAGATGAAGCGGACAGGGTGTTTCTAGGCAACCTTAAACTTTGCATACAGTCTTGTATGTAGCTGTCTTATACACACTCTCAACCCCTTGTGCCTCTTTCTGCACCCCTCTTCCCTCTTTTTACACCCCCTTGCCTCTTTCTGCATCTCTGTTTCTTCTTTCTGCACTACTCTTGCTTCTTTCTACACCCCCTTGCCTCTTTCTGCACCCCTGTTCCTTCTTTTTGCTCTTCTTTTGTTTCTCTCTGAGCCTCTCTTGCTTCTTTCTGCACCCCTCTCACCACTTTCCCCACCCGTTCCCACTTTTTGCATCTCTGTTGCTTCTTTCTGTACTTATCTGACATCTTTCTCCACCCTTCATCCCTCTTTCTGCAACTCTGTTGCTTCTTTCTGCACTTCTCTTGCTTTTTTTGTACCTCTGTTTCTTCTTTCTGCAACACTTGTGCCTCTGTATGCACCCTCTCCCCTCTTTCTGCGCCCCTATTGCCTCTTTCTGTACCGCTGTTCCTTCTTTCTGCACTTCTTGTGTTTCTTTCTGCAACTATCTTGCTTCTTTTTGTATCCTTTTGCCTCTTTCTCTACCCCACTTTTCTTCTCTGCATCTCTTTTGCTTCTTTATGCACTTATTTTGCTTCTTTTCGCACCTCTTATTCTTTCTGCCTCTTTCTGCACCCCTCTTACCTCTTTCTGCACCCCTCTTCCCTCTTTCTACACTCCTCTTACCTCTTTCTGCACCTCTGCTGCTTCTTTGTGCACTTCTTTTGTTTCTTTCTGCACCTCTCTTGATTCTTTCCGCACCCCTCTTGCCTCTTTCTCTACCCCTCTTACCCATTTTTTCATCTCTGTTGCTTCTATCTGCACCTCTGTAGCTACTTTCTGGACTTCGCTTGCCTATTTCTGCATCACTGTTGCTTCATTCTACACTGCCTATGCTTCTTTCTGTACCTGTCTTGTTTCTTTCTGCACCCCTGTTTTCTCTTTCTGTACTCGTCTTCCCTCTTTCTGCACCTTTCTTGCCTTTTTCTACATCTCACTTGCTTCTTTCAGCAGTTTTCTTGCTTCTTTCTCCACCAGTATTGTTTCTTTCAGCATTTCTCTTGCCTCTTTATGTACTTCTCTTGCCTGTTTCTGCACCTCTCTTGCCTCTGCACCTCTGTTCTTCCTTTCTGCACTTCATTTGTTTCAGTCTGCACATCTTTTGCTTCTTTCTGCACCCCTTGTGCCTTTTTCTGTACCCCTTCCCTCTTTTTGTATCCCTCTTACCTCTTTCTGTACCCTTTTGACTTCTTTTCACTCTTTTTTGTTTCTTTCCGCATCTCTCTTGCTTCTTTCTGCACCACTTGTGCTTCTTTCTGCACCCTTCTCCCCTCTTTCTTCACTCCTGTTCCTTCTTTTAACTCTTTTATGTTTCTTTTTGCATCTTCTCTTGCTTCTTTATGCACCCCTCTCGCCACTTTCTCCACCCCTGTTCCCCTTTTTGCATCTCTGTTTCTTCTTTCTGTACTTCTCTTGCCTCTTTTTACAACCCTTTTCCCTCTTTCTGCAACCCTTGTGCCTCTTTCTGCACCCTCTTTTCTCTTTCTGCTCCCCTCTTGCCTCTTTCTCCACCCCCCAATTCCCCCTTTCTGCATCTCTGTTGCTTCTTTATTATGGGTGGGCGTCAAATTTCATTCCGCTTGAGGAATTTGCGATATTTTGACAGTTTTGCGTCCCGTGAAGAATGCGGAAATGTTGAAATTTCCGCAATGCGCGGCATAGCAGAGATTTTTTTCATGTTCGTGCTTTGAAAATGCGGTCTCGCCCGTGTGCTCAACTTACAGGGATCCCTGCATTCACCAACGACTTTTCCGATCCGTTTGCGTGCTCCACTAGAAGTTGGTAGGCCGATCGATTTATCCCTTGAGAGTTCGCGATCACGTCATTCGCCGTGCCATCAGACACTGCAAGAGTCCGAGATAGCAAACATGTCATTCACCACCGCAAAAGAGAGCATGAGATCGCAAACACGTCATTTGGACGCGCCATCGACATCCGGCGGAAGTGTGGTAGAGCTCCCAATCCCGAACACACAAAATTTTCATTCTGGAAAAGAATAATATCTCTAGCAGCATAAAACCTTCTGTTAATGATGATCTGGATGAAAAAACTCAGATTGACATTTGGCTGTCCTTTTTTGTGCAAGGAGTCCTTTTTTGGGGAAAGGGAGGAAGTGCCACAGAGTCTCCAACTTCCTGTTCCTGTCCAGCAGACTCCTCCCAGTGCTTTGTCCATCTCCTGTTAATTCTGCCTTTGGATTATGAGCTGGAAGGATCACTCTTTGTGTCTGCTGCGTCATTATCATTGGATTTGAGGACTTTTGAATTTGATATTTTACAAATAAGTTGGTGTTGTTGCGTGTTTGATTGTGGCATTGCAGTCGCTGCAACTACAGTTTTGGTACTTAGCATTATTTAATTGTTTTATTGTTCTGGGTAGCCAGTAGGCCCAGAGCTAGTACATGATGAAGGAACTGTTCCTTTGTTTTGTGCTGAATTTATTTCAAACATCATTTAGGGCATGTAGGCATGGATGGCATTGGATTGAATTGCAGAATGTGTTTTTGAGGGTATTTCAGTTTTTGGATGTGTGTTAAATAAATGCCTTTGTTGTGTGTGTGGTGTGTTGTTGTGTACCCTGCAGACCTTGTTTAGTCCCGTGGATTTTCCGGTCCTGGGATGCTTGTTTCCTGTCCAGGGAAGACATGGCTTGGCAGCTCAGGCTGGACTGTTCCCATGAGGCACAGGGTCAAGGGTGATTTGCATATGGCCAGGTCTAAACTGGGGTGGCATGGTGAGCAAAAGAAAGATGGATTTAACCCAGATCTCTTGACTAGGGGTGAATGTTTTGATTTGTTCTGCATTCCTCCATCCATCAATTGTGGGTATTTTATTTGATTGGGGCATTGCAGTTGCTGCAACTACAATATTGGTACTTATAATTTTTTTTTTTTAATTGTTGTGGGTAGCCAGTAGGCCCAGAGCTAATCATGGGTAGGTGCATAATGAAGCAACTGTTCCTTTGGTGTGTGTTGAATTTATTTCAAACATCATTTAGGGCATGGAGGCATGGAAGTCATTGAAATGAATTGCAAAATGTGTTTTTTGGGGGGAATTTCTATTTTTGGGTGTTTGTTAAATAAATGACTTTGTTGTGTGTGTGGTGTGTTGTATTGTACCTTGCAGACCTTGTTTAGCCCTATGGAGTTTCATTTTTGCATTTGATTGCATTAAAAAGGCAAAGCAGTGTGGTTTAGCATGCGTCCTTTTCATGGCTAGTATTGGCCTTTTGTCAGCACATTGTTGTCCAGGCCTCCTGCTTGTTGCTTGTGATTTGTGAGTGTCCATGTGGCTGGTGGCCATTTCTGGTGGGAGTTATTAGTGTGCTGCTTTTACCATATAGGCCTGCATGGCATTCCTTAGTGACCTAGGCTTCTTGTTGTGGGCCTGGCCATGAGGCTGGCAGCCATTTTGAAGACAGGCAGTGTGCCTTTTGCAGTAGGCCTGCATTGTCTGTCTTCAGTTTCTTGTAGTTGTGTGGGACTGGCCATGTGGCTGGGGGCCATTTTGAAGCCTGGCAGTGTGCTTTTGCCATAGGCCTGCAAGCTTGTGTGGCCTAGTCTGCCAACAGGCCTTTTATCCAGTAGGCTCAGAGGTAGCCACAGGTACATGAAACAACTGTTTCTGTGTGTTTGGTTGAATTTAAACATCATTTAGGGTATGAATGGCATTGGATTGAATTGAAAAATGTGTTTTAGGTGTTATTTCTGTTTTTGGGTGTGTGTTAAATAAATGCCTTTGTTGTGTGTGTGTGTGTGGTGTGTTGTTGTGTACCTTGCAGACCTTGTTTAGCCCTCTGAATTTTCATTTTTGCGTTTTATTGCAAAAAAAAGGCAAAGCAGTGTTCTTTAGCGTACATCCTTTGCCTGGCTATTATAGGCCTTTTGTCAGTACATTGTTTCCCTGGCTTCTTGCATTTTGCTTGTGATTGATGAGTGTCCATGTGGCTGGTGGCCATTTCTAATGGGAGTTATTAGTGTGCTGCTTTTGCCATATAGGCCTGCATGGCATTCCTTTGTGACCTAGGGTTTTTGTTGTGGGCCTGGCCATGAGGCTGGCAGCCATTTTGAAGACAGGCAGTGTGCTTTTTGCAATAGGCCTGCGTTGTCTGTCTTCAGTTTCTTGTAGTTATGTGGGCCTGGTCATGTGGCTGGTGGCCTGGTAGTGTGCTTTTGACATAGGCTTCGTGGTAGCCACAGTTGCATGAAACAACTGTTTCTGTGTGTGCTGTTGAATGTAAACATCATTTAGGGCATGGATGGCATTGGATTGAATTGCAAAATGTGTTTTTTTTAGGGTATTTTTGTTTTTGGGTGTGTGTTAAATAAATGCCTTTGTTGTGTGAGTGGTGTGTTGTTGTGTATCTTGCAGACATTGTTTAGCCCTGTGCATTTTCGTTTTTGCATTTTATTGCATTAAAAAGGCAAAACAGTGTGGTTTAGCATGCATCCTTTGCCTGACTATTATAGGCCTTTTGTCAGTACTATATCTTTTATTTGTTTGTTTATACTAGTAGTAATTGTACCACAACAACAAATGCAACATTTCACTGATGTCCTTCTCCTGGCTTCTTTGCTTTTAGGTGTACAAAAAGACAGAGGAGGAGGTATCATCATCATCATCACCTGTTGTACTGTCAGACAGAAGTCCTGCTGCGCGCCCTGTCATGCCCACGTGTGACCACAGACTTTTCTGCAACTTGTGGATCTGCGTTCTGCTGACATCTGAAGAAGATGGGACCAAAGAAAGGTAACAGGTCTTTCAGTACCAAGAAAGTTGTCAGTGAGAAGAAGGAACAGAAAAAGGAAGTGGCATTTACCACGACTAATGTCCTGCCCCATGTGTTTTTTTGGAAAAGAAATTACGCCTGCTGCAGCGTTGTCCAGGGACCAAGAGGGGCGCAGCACCTCCGCATCAGCAGGCCAACCCCATCAACCAAGGTTCAAGCCCATGAGTGTTGCAGAGGTAGCCAGTCTACTAATGAGCAGCAATGTTGAAATGTCATTATCGCCCTCTTCGCAGCCACTGATGACATCCGAGCCCTGCTCGACAACGGGGAAACAGCGGCCCTCATCCTCCTGGATCTCTCCGCAGTGTTCAACACTGTCTGCCACCACACCCTAGTACATCGCCTCAGAAACGTCGGAATCCAAGAGAAGGCTCTGGAGTGGATCATCTCATTCCTTGCCGGAAGATCCCAGAGAGTCCGCCTCCCCCGGTTCAGATCCAAGGCCATCGAAGTCATCTGCGGCGTACCACAAGGATCTTCACTGAGCCCCACCCTCTTCAACATCTATATGAACCCCCTTGCGGACAACGCACGCCAACACAACCTCAATATCATCTCCTACGCCGACGACACTCAGCTGATCCTCTCCCTCACCAACGACCCAACCACCGCCAGAACCAACCTACACGAAGGGATGAAAGACGTAGCCGAGTGGATGAAGAACAGCCGCCTGAAACTGAACTCGGACAAGACGGAAGTCCTCAACCTGGGACCATCTTCTTCCGCCTGGGACGACTCCTGGTGGCCCCCTACCCTGGGCAGCGCACCCAAACGAACGGACCATGCACGCAACCTGGGCTTCATCCTGGACTCCACCCTCTCGATGACCAGACAAGTCAACGCCGTCTTATCTTCATGCTTCAACATCCTACGCATGCTCTGTAAGATCTTCTGATGGATCCCCACCGAAACTAGGAAGACGGTCACCCAGGCACTCGTCACCAGCCGACTGGACTATGGAAACACCCTCTACACCAGAACCACAGCCAAACTACAGAAGAGACTCCAACGCATCCAGAACGCCTTCGCACGACTCATCCTGGACATCCCCCGGCACAGCCTCATCTCCGGACACCTGAGAGACCTGCACTGGTTCCCCGTCAACAAGAGAATCACGTTCCGACTCCTCACCCATGCACACAAGGCTCTCCACGACTTGGGCCCCAGGTACCTCAACAACCGCCTGACCTTCTACACTCCCACCCGCCAGCTTCAATCGACCACCCACGCCCTCGCCACCGTTCCACGCATCCGAAGAGCCACCATGGGAGGAAGATCCTTCTTTTACCTGGCAGCCCAGACATGGAACTCCCTCCCCATCCAGCTCCGTCAGACCCAAGACCACCTCTCCTTCAGGAAGCAACTCAAGACCTGGATGTTCGAGCAGTAGCAGACCCCCCTCCCCAAGCGCCTTGAGACCCCCCGGGTGAGTAGCGCGCTATATAAATTTCTTGATTGATTGAATCAACGCAGGCGGAAACTCAGCAGATAAGTGGGCAGCTGCAAGAACAGCAGCAGTGGCAAGAACAGCAGCAGCTGCAAGGTTAGTCACAAGAACAGCCACTACAACATCCCACAATAGTAGTTTAGTTGTTCCTCCTGAAGTAGGGACATTTCAGGAAATCGAGCTTCATGCAGAAAAAGTGGAGCAAGTCACTGTTTCAGAAGATCCATTGTCTTTCAGATCTCCAGCAAGGAAAAGGAGGGTTAGTCCATCATCTTCTTCAAGCCCCGGTTCTGATGATCGAGATACCACTTCGAAGCCACCAGCTCAGTCTGAGAGTGATGCACACCACAAGACAAGGCTAGGGAAAAGGAAGGTTCCAGAAAGCCTTAGAGTTATGGAGGTAGATGTACAAGAGGGGGATTATGATGATGACGAGCCAGTCATCATATACATCAAACCCGGCCGAAAGGGGATGTATACCAAACTTATTAATCTATCCAAAATGGCTGCTTGGGATGTAGCACGGATACCACCAACACAGGTAACACCACCACGACCTTCAGATTTCAGATCTGCATTTGAAAAGGCCTGGCGGGGACCTATATCCAGCTAAACCACCACCTCAGTGGGTAGTGGTAGTGTAGCTGCACAGAGTCACATTCCAAGCCCACCCTCCAGTTCATCTGGTATTGAAAGTGGCACATCCAGTAGCGCCAGAAGGTTCTCCTCCCCAGTTTGGGACTTCTTTTGGGTTAGCAGTAAGGAGGAAAACATTGCTATATGCGCAATTTGTCGGCATGCTGTTAAGCGGGGTAAGCTTGGTACAAACTATGGTACCAGAGGCCAAACAAGTCATCTGAAAATACACCACAATATTGTGTGGGAGGCAAACCTACTTTGCTTAGAAGAAAGTAAAACTCAACTCATTGTTGTTGTTGGGCATGAAGAATCAGGCGAAGATATGATTGCGGTGGAAGGTGAACAAGAGGGAGACATTTCTAGCCTTGTCCCCTGCAGTGTAGTGGTACTGTCCACATCCTCAGCAACATCTCAGTGGTACCGCAGTAAGAACCATACTCAGAGTCAGGCTGAGACACCAAGGCGACTGAGTACTGCAATGAAAAAAAGTGCATTGTTGAGCCTAACTGGGTTCACCAAAACAGCTGCTCCACAAAGGAAAATAATCCAGCCTACCATTGAGAGCATGCTTAGATTGGATGGTCAGTACCAACACAACGGAGGAGGGTCAGTACCAACACAATCACCCAAAGGCACAGTTGTACAATACGAAGCTAGCTAAAATGTTAGCGCTGGACCTTCTCCCTTTTTCATTTGTGTAAGGGGTGGGTTTCTTTGAATTTGTTTCAGCCATCTGCCCTAAATGGAAGTTTCCCAGCCAGTTCTATTTTGCCAGAGTTGCTGTTCAAGCACTACATCACACTGTGCTGGAATTGTTTGGACAAGCTTTGTAGCAGAGTGCTGTTCACAATATCCACCTGACAACAGACATGTGAACCATTTGCCAAGCCACTGATTACATGTGCATCACTGCACACTGGGTTTCTTTTGTGGGGGTTAGAGAAAAGCTATCTAAAGTAGGTGCTGTTGACACAGCTGAGATTGTTAATGCTACTCGGAAATATGCAACTGTAGCCATGTTCGCCATGGGGAAATCTGATACTGCTGTAAACATTTTGGAAGGGTTTTACAGCAAGGTCTTTGAATGGCTGCCCCCAAGAGGGCTTAAGATTGGTTTTGTTTCCAAAGATAATGGCAGTAATGTACTTAAGGCCATGGAGCTTGGTTCCTATTTCAGGGTCCCATGTTTGGCGCACTGCATTAACATTACAGTTCAAGACTTTCTGAAAAAATAACCCATAGTCAGCAACTTACTAACCACCAGCCGCAGAATATGCACTCATTTCAGCCATTCTTTTAAAGCCTGGAAGTGCTGGGGATCATTCAATGTGACTATAGAATGCCAGTCAAAGCACTCAACCAGGATATGGCAACATGTTGGAACTCAACGTATTACATTCTTGATCGTCTGTTTGAGCAGTACAGGCCAATCATTGAACATGTCATGCGAAGGTCGGATGCTACTGTGAAAGGCATGACCCTTCAGCTAGGCCCATGGTGCCTAGTTAAATGCCTGGTACATAACTTGGATAGCTGAGGCAGCCAGTAAGTTGGAAAATAAACAGCTGGTAATTAAAAGCCTGATACAAAACCCACAACAAGCACTGCAGCAGGGCATCCAGCGTCAAGTTCAACTTCGGAGCCTTAGGGCAGTGCGTTTGGCTCAGAACACTCACCAACACTATTGACAACAGCAAGAACCGGATTATTAGCCCCAGAAAAATCTTTGGTATTTACAGCAAGGACTTGGTAGTTCCAGTGCTGATGCAAAGACAAAAGAGGCCAAACAATGTGTAGCACCCCTGAACATTGAATGGATGGTCCATGCCTATCTTGACAACCTAACAGAGGTGTACATTGATCAAAACCCATTGCGGTCCTGGTATGGGAACAGGGGCCAATGGCCACTGACCAGCAGGCTAGCGATAAACTATCTGGCTTGCCCTGTCGCAAGTGTCTCTTCTGAATGTGTTTTCAGTGCTGCTGGTTCCATTGTAACAGTGAGAAGGACCAGTCTCTTGCCCAAAAACCTGGAGAGGTTAACCATGATCAAAATGAATCAGCACTTTATACCACTGAATTACACAATACATGAATCAACATAGGAAGATGAGGACAGCCGCTCAGGTGACGGAAGTAGTGAGTTAGATGATGATTGCCTACTTCTGGTTGAACCTCCAGAGTTTGAGGACGAGCTAAACTTCCCTGACAATTAGGCTTCCACTTCTTACGGTCTTCCTCTCTTATTTAGTTTTATTTGTCTGTCTGTATTTCTGGTTAGAAACTTTAAATCACAACAAATCCATCACCACTGTCTTATAGTCTTTTTATTGCCATATATGAGTTTTAGCTGTCTGCATTTCACAGTCCACTCTTCCGAATCCTGCTCCTCCATCATCCTGAATCTCCCTAAATCCATTGCCGTCATACCACATAATGATTGGATGAAGCATAATAGAAGAAAAAATAAAATTGTTCCTCGTTGAGTCCCTCCAAAAGAAGTGGAACATGATGATGACTACTATAGCTATCCTCCTTTCCGAGCCCAGAGCAACTGCCCATTAACTGAAGAAGAGAAGGAACAGGTAATTAATGTACGATGCCATGCATTGGATGCTGACTGAGTGATTTGTGTTGTTGTTGTTTGTTGTGTATGAAGTTAATTAATTGTGTGCTATTATTTAATCTACACATTAAAAGTAACTCAATACAATTTTACCCTTCTTGTAGTTTTAATAACAAATGTATGCTTCTACTGCAGGCCAATACATTGCATTTTGAATATAGAAAGGGGACTCAATCTGTACACTACACACCGAGTTGGACAACACCATGATGATGATGACCACAGTGACATAATATATTCGCAGTCACTGAGTAGGATCGGAGATGATTGATTGCATAAGTCAGGGCGTTTCATTAGTGGCATAAAAGGTAAACAAGTCAACACCAACCACAGCAGACCTAAATGTCTGTGTAGCGGTGGAGTCAAGTGTAGTGTGGTATAACTGACAAAGATGCATTGATTTAGTCACTTAAATTGTAAAATGCTATGTTGCTGGATATGTGCTTTGTCAGACTCTGTCAAAAAATGCACACTAAATAGAGGATGTGCAAAGGGTGCCATCACTGTGGGCCTGCTCTGTCCTCTTGTTGTTGGAGGTTAGTTTTGGAAACAGACAAGAGTAGACATGATGCATTCATGCCGCCTCTGAAAGTGTTCTTGTTGCACTACAGCATAACTTGTGCATTTTTTTTCTACTTGGTTTTTCAATATCCCTTTTGTTTTTCCATCTACAATTACAGTCTGGCCCTTACCCTGTGCTATACTTGGGAAAACAATGCACAACTACCATACCAATGAATCTACATCTGCCAGGCAGGCAGTGGTGTCACCCAAGATTGATGGACGGAGCATCCATGGAAGGGAGGACCAAGAGGAATGCCGAGAAACAACTCTCCATTTTGACCAGGATAACACAGTAACGGTATCAACTTTCATCATCTTTTGAATAATTTCATTCATTTTTTGTCTTCAATCTTTACTACTGCGTGTTGTTGTTATTATTATCATGTTTGCTCTCTGCTTATAATTCATCCCTACAGCTATTTTTAAATTTTCTTTGCTATCTTTAAAAGTAAGCCCAGTACAACCAAACACAAACTGTATGTAATCTGGGTCGCTCTGAGGGCAGACAGGCAAGGTAAATTGCATAATATTAATATACTGCTGCCCTGTACTGTCTAATTGTCTAGTAGTAGCTAGTTAGTAAGTACTACTTAGTACTTATCATTAACTATCAACTTATCATCATCATGCAAGCATTTCCTTTTTCTCCCTTAACAGATTTATGGATATGGTAGTCTACGAAGATTGTGTTTTGTTGTTTGTCCATGCGTACTGTTTTTCTTTGAAAAACTTTTCCCCAAACCCCCCTCCTAACCATTTATCAAACCCTAACCCTCTTCGCCCGGGTTGTGTGACTTATTGAGGTGTGAATAAATTAAATGTACACCAATAATTTATCGCACACTAGTGGGGCGGATGTGGTAAAGGGCAACAGTAATTAAATTTCAAGGTACGGCGAGGATCTTCTTCTGCTTCCCCACCCATGAGCAGTATATCTGCGAGGTAATTTTTGTCACCAAAGGAACCTTATCCATCAGCATTAATTGTCTGCATTGATTGGATTTGTTGTCATCCTCCTACCCAGCCATAACGGTTACGCTTCTGTCAAGTGTACTGTAGGCCTAGTTGAGTGACTTGCGACACAAGTTTAGAGATTGTTGTAACTCTATGTACTAGGCTATCCCCGCCACCATTAACTTTTATTGTATTTTGGCATATTGTTGTTTGGCAGTAAGTTCTGTACTGTACTTCGTTCCACTACTCCTACCACAGTCTCAATTTCTTTTCATGCTAATGCTATTGCCAGAGTCTACTACTACTACCACCACAACCATGGCATGTTGGGAAAGAAAACCATCATCACCATGCAGCCATCGCTGTGGCTAAGTTAAACATCACAATACCAAAGGGGATGATGGACGGACCTCTTGAGCAAATCAAACACTCTCCCCAAGTAAACTGATCTGGGTTTAATCCATCATCATTCTTTAGCTCACTCCACCACCCCAGTTCAGACATGGCCATATGAAAATCAGTCCGACCCTGTGCCTCATGGGAACAGTCCAGCCCGAACTGCCAAGCTATGTCTACCCTGGACCTGAATCACGCATCCTAGGACCGGTTTCTGGATATCAGCTGTCATCAGCCAGGATAGCTTGATTCCAGTGGCATGGAGAGCACAGGGCTCACGTCTGAGCAAACCCGTCCCACTCGGGGTGACAAATGCAAAAACAACAATTGATGGACGGAATGTTGCACAATGGCAAAACATTCACCCCCAGTCACAGATCAGGATTTTAATCCATCTTTATTTTGCTCACCACCCCAGTTCAGACATTGCCATATGCAAATCAGTCTTGACCCCGTGCCTCATGGGAACAGTCCAGCCAGAACTGCCAAGCCATGTCTTTCCTGTACCGGGATCAAACATCCTAGGACCAGTTTCTGGCTATCAGCCGTCACCAGCCAGGATAGCTTGAGTCAAGCTATCCTGGCTGATGAAGCACAGGATCAAAGCTGATTTGCATATGGCCAGGTCTGAACTGGGGTGGTGTGGAGTGCAAAAAAACGATGGATTTAGTCCCAGATCTCCGTACTGGGGTGAATGTATGACATTGCTCTGCATTCTATCCATCAGCTGTTGTTTTTGCATTTGTAACCCCGAGTGGGACGGGTATGCTCAGATGTGAGTCCCAGGCTCTCCACACCACTGGAGTCAAGCTATACTGGCTGATGACGGCTGACAGCCAGACACCGGTCCTAGGATGCTTGATTCCGGTACAGGGAAGACACGGCTTGGCAGTTCAGGCTGGACTGTTCCTATGAGACACTGGGTCAAGGCTGAGTTGCATATGACCATGTCTGAACTGAGGTGGTGTGTAGTGCAAAAAAAAGATAGATTTAGGCCTAGATCTCTGTACTTGGGTGAATGTATGACATTGTTCTGCATTCTGTCCATCAACTGTTGTTTTTGCATTTGTCACACCAAGTGGGACGGGTATGCTTAGAAGTGAATTTCATTAATTCCCTTATGCTGGCCCATAAAAATGCTGTTTTACAGGTTTACAAGTTCGACTCATATGAGAGATGGTACTGTAATGGACCCAAGGACTGGAGGATTTGGAAAAATCTATACTCTCGCTCCCCACCGACCAGGATGCGTTAGCAGGCGCTGTTCATACTGCAGCTACACTGATGCGTGTGAGTGTCTCACGCACTCACTGTGGGGTCTGTCAAGGAAGGGCAGTAGGCCCTGAATGTAGTCAAATAGTATAGAAGGTTTATATCGACTTCCAAATACCGTGTGGCAGATCACAGACTCACCAAAACCTGTCCTCAGGCGTGTCCTCTTTAAAATCATAAAGCCATAATCCATCAGTTCTGCCTTTGTAGGTGGAATGAAACAACTGGCTCTGATCCATTCCGGAATCACAGAGGCATCTAAAGCTCTAAATAAACATATTTTCAGACAATTCGTCCATCCATAAGTTTGGCCAACACTGCAATTAATTGTAACTTTCACAAACAGATCACGTTACAGATATTTATTTGCTTTGCCAACTCAGGGCCACTGCACACATTTGACTCACTGGTCGAGAAGGCAGAGCATGTATCTTTCATGTTCGGTCCGCTAAATATGCAAAGTACGAATTTGAAACATTTATCTCTGTATCACAATATATCACTTTCAGAGAACTATGCTGTTTTGGCACTTTGTTGTCTGACACTGGCACTGCCATAGCAGTGTGTTTTACCACATGGATGCAGGCCATACTCATCATTGGCATCCTCATTGTGCATTACTTTGTGGGCGCATGCCACCCTCCTCACTAGCAACCACCACAGTGGGCATCACCTTGAATCAGCCTTTGCCCAGCAGGGGGCCCCTCTTGTGTTCACATATCAGGCCCTGGCTGAGCAGCGAATATCCTCTGAACACAAACATCTCTGGACCTCCCCCAGCTCACCTAAACCACCCCAGAGTACCTACCTCACGCTGCTGAGGGTGATGTTGTTGGTATGCATCAGCAGAGGTGAGAGAGTGAAGGAAGGGCAAGGGAGTGGGCTAATGGGTATTAAACAGGTGTCTACTGTATGATAATGAAGGATTAAAACCATTTTAAATGAGCACAACTGAGGAAGAGACATGGAAAAGGTTGGAGCTAGAAGAGAGGCGGGGGGGGGGGGGTAGGAGAATGCTGTTTGCATAACCTTAAAGCACACATTCCTGTAC
Organism: Lissotriton vulgaris; assembly: GCF_964263255.1. Taxonomy (NCBI): domain Eukaryota; kingdom Metazoa; phylum Chordata; class Amphibia; order Caudata; family Salamandridae; genus Lissotriton; species Lissotriton vulgaris. Next base: position 1,643,413,694 of record NC_141691.1, read on the forward strand.
ATCCCTCTGGAGATTGGCGCCCTGGGCCTGTTCCCAGTTCACCCATGCCAGAAACCAGCCCTGGCATTACAGCATGGGAGCAGGCAGTCAATATCAGGGTTGGATTGGGGCCACAATTCGGCACAGGCAGCCAAAAGAAATTGCCCCACATTCATGGATCTCAACCTTTCGTAATACACTGCTTAGTTAGGATAATGGAGCTAAATGATGACAAACATTTGCAGTAATAAAAGTATTTTAAAGCTTATAGGGGCAGTACATAAATAGGAAATTAACATTCCAATGAAATAAATAGAGTTTAGAAGCAGATAATTATCCAAAATACTAGGAACTCCCTTTCAATAGTGTTTTTTATCCATACCTTTGCTGTGAACATTTTGATTAATGGTCCCTGGGAAACATGACATCGCACAGACCTAAAACGCCTTTTACACACATTTACCTCTGGTCTTTCAATTGAATACCTTTGTGTACAATTAATGTTGTTCGGGCAAAATTTGCCACCTCATAATACAGATCCCAATATGCTACAATAGCCCTAAGTGCATAGTAATTGGAAAAGAGAAAGACACATTTGAAAATGTAGACATAATGGCCTGGACTCCAAATGTTTGATGCAAGTAGTTAAGTAATGAGTAGACAATTCCCTTTTTGGGTTGTTATGATTTATTTTGTTGCAATACAGAAAATAAACAGAGATTCACATATTTAACAATTATGATACGAGAATCTGCCAATCATCAGTGCTATGTATTTCTGGAAACAAACATGCTTCCTAAGGAGTCCAGATTTTGAATATGTTTGAGCTTTTTCTAATATGAGATGAGAAAACACCAGAAATCATCATGCAAGGCTGCTGTACTATGCCCAGTTTCAGTATAAGTAGATCTTCATATACACAAGAGCAGGTTACATGACATCTCAATCTGGCGGGCTAAAGGGGAAATATAACAGTCGCAAAGGTCTCATCTTTGGCAATATGCAGATAAACAACTTCCATATTCAGATGTGTTTGAGCTTGCGTGTTATGCGCTGTGTTTGCTCTGTAATTTAAGCTCACGAAAAGAAACGTTTGTCTCGAAGCAGCAGGATGCTTTTTTTGTGTAGAGCAAGGAAATACAGCATCCATTTTCGACCCATTTTTGATGTTCCTGACTGCAGATTAACCTCAGCACTCGTGCCCTGTCTGGTGAACACAGCATCCATTTAGGCTTTGTTTATTATGCATTGCCGTCCTTCCAGGGCATTTGGGTTGCAAAGGAAACATTCTCGCTTCAATGCTGTTTCTCCGGGATATTCTGAGTGAAACCCCTGAAATCCTCGGCTTTGGAAAACGTTGATGAAGATGACAGTGAACATCCACGGGCTTCTTGTCTTTTGATTCCTCCGCCTCCCTGTTTCTGGATGTCACTATTGATTCCAAAGCATATTTATCTACGTTTTCTTAATTGTAATTTAAAATGATATTTTTAACGGGTATACATTTATGCTGCGGTAATTTTGAAAGCGCACAGTTATTTCATTGGGTTGTCACTCTCCGCGGAATGCAGGCCCCTCCTGTCACGTATAAATAGATTGCTTGATATACATGCAATATCCTGTTGGTGTCCTGCACCCTTTTCTTTAATCTGACTGACAAGGCACATAATAAAATGCTCACTTCAATATACATCGGCTGCATTTCACCTAATTCCCGGCTTAGTTTAATATTAGCCATGAATATTTCCCACAACTGGACATGAATTTGAATGTGAAAGAAACACATTTAAGGTCCTATTTGAACACTTGCTTCTTTCTTCGTTTTTATTGCATTTATTGTTTGAGATGGAAAAGCGTTCGAGAGAGAAAAAAAGGTCTTGGAGAGATAGAAATTCAAAGTGGCGCTTTTACTCACAGGGCTTTTGTAAGGATCAAATGTTTCCCCCTCCTCTGGGTGCTTTAAACAGCCCTTAAACTGGAGGTTGTTCTTAAAATGGCCCTATTAGTAATTGATTGTCTTTTTGAACCCAGATATTTTACAAAATTACAACAGGGCTCTTCGAGGCCGTTAGGCCACCAAGCTGGCTGAATCAAGTTTGCTGTTTTCATGCAGAGCAAATCTTTCCTGGGAAGAATAGTTTTCACGGACATACGTCATTTATGTACCCCAAGTGGCTTTGCAATGCTCAAAAGGCCGTTTTACAGCTTTTTCAGAGGCAAAGTTTCAGAAAATATTGGAACTTTTACTTGGGGCAGTTATCGAAGCCTCTCTGGAGGTCACTGCGAATATCAGAGTTAACCTGGAGAGAAGTCTTGTGGGAGTATTTTCCACTGAGGTCTACGAGTGTTTGCAGAGGGTGCGGTGATGGGAAGGGTGTTGTTAGACTGGACACCGGATGATTAACATGTAACAGAAGCATCATTCAGAAAGCTGTGACCGAGAAGATATTGCACAATCCTAACAGCCCTATATTGTTTGCATGCAGTCTTCGGGACTCGCATAAAGGGTCCGAAGCACAAAATGTTTTATTTTCATAGGGGCTACCTTCCAGTGAAATAATTGTAATTGCATTTTGAGTTGGCTATGCTTATTCAGAAACTCAATAAGCTGTCAGAGCAAAGACAGACATTTAGATTTATAAAAATGTATTTTGCACGAGGTCCAATATTTGATTCGGGTTTAGGGCAAGATATATGCTCACAGGGCGAATTATTTCTATATGAAGAAAATATATGAAAATCACACTTTTACACTGACGCTAAATATCTAATCGTGTTCTGGGTGAATTTAGTAGTGGGCAAAAGAACGATGGATTTAACCCAGATCTCTTGACTGAGGGAGAATGTTTGAATCATTCAGCATTCCATCCATCATTTGTTGCAGTTACACTTTTTGCCCCAAATTTGGATGGGTATGCCAAGACGTGGGTCCCTTGCTCACTGTGCCACTGAATTCAAGCTAGCCTGGCTGATTAAGGGTGACTGTAAGGGATTGGGGGGACTGTGGGGCAGAAGGGACCACGGGATACGCCAAGATCAGGTTTAAGTAATTTTCTTTATTCTGTCTTTTTGGTCCCTCTTTGGGAAAACAGCAGACCTGACAAGGTCAACATTAATGTCTCTGGACAAAACAACCAATGGATATGGGACAAGTCCCTTCACTGCTTCTCCGGCCTCTCCTTTTGGTCTCTCAGGGTCTTGAGGTAGCAGGGAATACATGGCTTCTCCCTTGGCCTAGGCTGCAGAGAAATAAAAAGAAGAAAAATAACAGGCCTGGGGTTAACGCTGGATTTTCTATGTCTTTTTGTGTAGGTGTAACCACCACCAGACGACGGGAAGTGAGGGAGGGAAAAGGTGTGAGGGAATTGCCAAGGTGCAGATGCAAAACAACACATGCGTGCACTCACTCCCCGTGCCTCTCTACCACCCCCACCAAAACGACCCCCTCAAAGTTACTCTCCTTAACCCTTTCGCTGCTGATGACGAGCTCAGCTCGTCATCACCCACGGGTGTCGTGTGCTGATGACGAGCTGAGCTCGTCATGAACAATGGGGATAAATGATCTGCAGCACAGGGCAAAAATCCCTGCAGCAGCCATGTGGTTAAGCCATGACCCGTGTCCATTCCTGTGGTATTGGGACCCGGGGCATCCTCTCCCTCCTGCGGGCCGCCGGGCATTATTGCGGTGTAAACCATGCTTTGCTGGGTCTTCGTTCTTCTGTCTTGCTCGTCTTCTTCCTCTGCCTGATCTCTCTTGCCGCTCGTCCCGATCTCTCCGCTTCCATCCTCATGCTTCGTTCGGTCTCTGGATCCACACAAATTTGTCCGTCTCCTCCTGATGATGTCAGGGACTCCTCCCAGGCCCTTCGGTCCACCACTAGACCGCTCAATGTTTCCGGCTTGGACAGTAGGCCAATACCACCCTTCGGCCACTTCCAGTCTGCCGCGACGCTGTACTCCTAACAGTGACAACCCCTGAAACCGGTCACAGGAAGCTTGTTTCCGGTTCAGGGAGAACCTTGCTTGGCGGTTCAGTATGGACTGTTCCCATGAGGCACAGGGTCAAGACTGATTTGCATATGGCTGGGTACAAACTGGGGTGGCGTAGTGGGCAAAAGAACAATGGATTTAACCCAGATCTCTTGACTGGGGGAGAATGTTTGAATCATTCAGCACTCCGTCCATCATTTGTTGCAGATACACTTTTCACCCTAATTGGGATCGATAAGCCCAGTCGTGGGTCCTTTGCTCACTGTGCTACTGAATTCAAGTTAGCCTGGCTGATGAAAGGAGACATATCTCAAAACCGGTCCCAGGATGCTGTTTCCGGTCCAGGAAAGACCTGGCTTGGCAGTTTGGGCTGGACTGTTCCCATGATGCACAGGGTTTAGACTGATTTGCATATAGCTGGGTCCAAACTGGGGTGGCATAGTGAAAAAAAGAACAATGGATTTAACCCAGATCTCTTGACTGGGAGAGAATGTTTGAATCATTCAGCATTCCGTCCAGCATGTGTTGCAGTTATATTTAGTTAATTTAAGTCATCTTATTGATTGATGTTGTAGGTCTAGTTTATTTAGGTGTCACTGGGGGCACTGCTTTGTCATTGGTTAAACTCTGTGACGATCATTGAAATGTTGCCTTGTTATTTATATGACGTAATCTGACAGCTCTTTGATAACGGCTGTTCTATCGGCTCTGTGCAGTCACTTACCTTCTCCCCTCACAAGCTCGTTATAGTACTAGATTTAGATCATATAAACAACTCAGTATCTATTTGAGTTATTAACCATTCCACAACAAATTGGCGACGAGGACCGGGATACAACTTCATCGAGAAGGGCTTGTGGAGGAAATATAACAGCGCAGCTTATTCTGTATTTGAAGGCAAGTGATTAATACTTGTTTTTGATTAACGGATAGTGTACTATCTTTAATGTATTTCTTTAATTATTTTGTGGTGAGCTGCTGAATTCTGACGAACAGTTCTTCTTGCGACGTGCTTCAGAAGTCAGATCTCATTTGTGCAAGTTCTACGGAAAATAATTTCAGGCAAGTTACGAATACTCGTTTGTGGGTTACAGTGTAGTTCAATATCTTAATTCTGTCTGAATATCTATTTCGCAGCGCATTTTGGAATGTGTGAGTTCAGTGACTGAACATCGGGTATTACCGTTTCTTCATTCGGATCATCGTTGGCATGTCAGTTGCTTCACTTCCAATGGCAACGTCGTGACAGTTGCAGTACGTCATCATCAATTGTCAACCTTCTTGTTCTCAGCTGTTCAATTGCCAGCAATCTAAGGCATAAGTGTCATCGCGTCATCTACGTGAGTTACGTGACGCCATTTTGTTTAGTCGGCACATTGCCTTTTCGATGTCCATTCTTCGCGACATTTACCGTAACTTAAACAGAATGTAATTTAATTCATTTTCAAGCGTACAAAGGAGAATTCCAGTATTATTTCTTTATAACTCAACAAATACGATACTGTAGTTAAGGACAGGTATTTAGAGTCCGTATTGAAAGTTGCAATTGTACTTTCAGTCAGTTTGTTTTACTTACAATCACATATTATATAATATGTTCCCTCAAAGTTTTTCTGCTTGTAAGCTATTACATAGGTGCATATATATATATTCTTTATTCAGGCATATTTCACATTATTTCTTTTAGTCAAAATTGATTACTTTGTTAAGAACGAAGTTACAGACTGTAAGCCTGAAGTTATGGCCAATGAAAACACTTTCAATACTCCTTTCATGTTTCTCAGTGAACCAGGGAAACCGGTCATGAAATGGAGGAATTGGTATAGAGCGTCTGAGAATTATTTGGTCGCAATTAATGGTAAGAAGTATGAACCAGAGAGAAAGAAGGCTATTCTATTTGGACTTTTAGGTTCTGCTGGCCAAGAAATATTTGACAGTTTGCCACAATACGAGCCTGCTCCTGGTCAATTCATTCCTCTAGATGAATTTCAAGAAGCTGTCAAAAGACTAGAGAAACAGTTTGATGAGGAAGAGAATATTATGGTGGGCAGGCATCGTTTTGCTATGAGGAAGCAAACTGAGAGTGAAAATGTTGAAGAATATATCGCCAGTTTAAGGGTGTTAGCTACTAAATGTGATTTTCAAGATAGGGTTGATGAGCATATACAAGACCAATTTGTTTTCCACTGTTTTGAGCGCAAAATTCAAAAACGTTTACTAGCTTGTAAAAGACCTACCTTGTCCGAAGCAATTGATATAGCTAAGGGTATAGAGCGTTCTCTTGAAAGTTCCAAAGAATTATCTAAAGTATCGGGTACAAGTCCTAATGTATGTTTGTTGAATGATACAAAAAATAGAAGAGATAGTGTACCAAGCTATAAGTTCAAAACAAATTACAGTACTAATTCTTCTCAATTTGTATGTTTTAGATGTGGTTCACGAAATTGCAAAGCTGATTATTTTGGTTGTCCTGCGATTGGAAAAAAATGCACGAGATGCCAGAGGCTAGGACATTTTTCAGGAGTTTGCGGAATATTCGGGCAAAAGAAATTTACCCCAACCAAAATGAGTAATGTGGAAGAGTTTGATGAGAACATGTGTTCAAATATAGTTTTGAATATCAAAGATGATTATAAAAATATCAAGGGTCCATTAGGCGTAGCTCATGTTGGCGAGGTGCAATTGCCCATAATGGCTGATTCCGGTTCATCTATAACAATTATTCCAGACAAAACATATTTACAGCATTGGCCACATATTGATTTGTTTTCATCAGATGTGAACCCCAAAGCTTTTGGGGAATTCGACATCAATATGTTTGGGTACTTTGAGGAAATTTTGAACATCAAAGGAAGATGTGTGAGAACCAAAATGTATGTGACTGAAGGGGGAAGAGATATAGTTGGTTGGAGGGACTTAGCCAAGTTAAAAATAAGTTTGAAACCCGGAGCAGATGACCCCATTGTTCTAGATGAAGGTTTTATAGCGAGTGTATGTATTTCTTCATCCTCAACCAATAATGAAGGAATTTCTAATATTTTAAGTAAGTATGACTCCTTGTTCGAGGATCGCATAGGTTGTGTCAAAGGACTTGTTCATAAAAATATACTAAAGAAACAAGCCATTCCCATTAGACATAAGGTCAGGTCCTTACTATTATCAGTAAAAGATGAGTTACAGAAATTATTAGACAAACTCATCAGTGAAGGAGTCATTGAGCCAGCTGATTCAGCAGAATGGATTTCTAGGATTGTACTCATTAAAAAGAAGAATGGTGAATTTTGTTTGTGCGCTGATTTGAGATCTTTGAACAGAAACCTTTTAGTAGATTGTTTCCCATTACCCAAGATGTAAGAAATTCTAGATGCCTGTGCACGGTCAAAATATTTTTCACTCATTGATCTCAAGTCAGCGTACCATCAGGTTAAGTTAGATGATGAATCCAAGGATTTGACCACGTTCATCACTCCCCTAGGTGCTTTCAGATACATAAGATTACCATTTGGCCTAGCATCTTCTGCTAGTGTCTTCCAGAAACTTATGGAAAACATGTTCGGTGGAATGACGGGTGTCCAGAAGTTCCAGGATGACATCCTCATTCATGCAGGTACCATCAAAGAACCCAATTCTGTTTTGGATTCTGTGCTGGGTAAGTTGCACATGAAAGGCATGACGGTTGCCAAGAATAAATGTGAGTTCCTTAAAACTGAACTAGAATACTTAGGTCACATTTTGAGTTATGATTTTATCAAACCTAAATTGAATCTGGTTAGAGCCATTTCTGATGCCCCCAAACCTGAAGGAAAGGACTCTCTGAGATCATTTTTAGGTCTCAGCGAGTATTATTCTCGTTTCATTGAAAATTAATCTGATATGGTTGAATCCTTACGAGCTCTTTTACGCAAGGGACAGCAATTTGTATGGGACGTCCAACATGACCAATCATTTTCAGAAATCAAAAAGGCTATCCTGAGCACACCAACATTAAAACCTTTTGATACTAAAGGTCCAAATATAATCACAGTCGATGCCAGTTCTGTGGGCATTGGTGCTGTGTTTACGTAGAAAGTTGATAAGCAGGTGCACACTGCTGCTTTTATTTCATGGAGGTTGCCTGATGCAGAAAAGAATTACAGCACTATTGAGAGGGAAGCTCTCGCTTATGTTTGGGCTGTAGATGAACTTAAAATGTATTTGTGGGGAAATAATTTTGAACTGATCACAGATCACAAACCTCTTACTTTTTTGTTTGATGGTTCAGCCAGGTTAGTTTGTTTGCTTGCCAAGTTGCAGGAATACAATTTCTCCATTAGGCATATTTCAGGTAAGAGTAATATTAGGGGAGATTTTTTGTCCCGTTTACCTGCTGGAAGCACAGAATCCCCTAGTGAGGATGAAAATGAATGTGTTGTCTCTAATATAGAGAGTATGCAAAATTCTGATGACATAAGGTTGGAAGATGATTGGATGAAAGCCATGGAAGCTGATCCTATTTTGACGAAAGTCAAACAATTCATGTCTACTTCTTGGCCTCCAATACGCAACTTAGCAGCTGATTATTATTTTCTTTTGCACGTGTCAGATGAATTAAATGTTGTTAAAGGATTTCTTATGAGAGGAGATTTACTGATTCCTGCATCCAAATTGAGAAATCAGTTAATTGCTACAACACACAGTTCACATCTAGGGTACACCACGACAAAGAAAAGGTTGAAAGAACAATATTGGTGGCCAGGCTTAGATCTGGATGTTAAGTTGTTTGCTGACAAATGCGATATTTGTGTCAGATCTGATAAACATTGGAAACCGAGAGTACAGGAGATGCAACTAGTCTCTATCCCCAATTCTTTGTGGTACAAAATTGCAATAGATATGGCTGGTCCTTTTCAGATTTTAGAGCAGAATGCATAATTTTTAATTGCTATTAGTGGCTATTATAGCAAGCGGATCTATCATAAGTTTGTACATACAATTGACTCTAACACCGTCATTGACTTTTTGGAAACATGTTTTACCATCGAGGGAGCATCATTGTCTCGGACAATGGAAAACAACTAACTTCTATGAAAATGACAGACTTCTTAAACAAACATGGTATCCGTCACCGAAGTCCAATAGACAAATAGAAAGAGTGAATCGTTTACTCAAAGATGGCGTCCAGTTAGCTTTGGCTTCAGGATTTCCAGTTAAAAAATTCATTCAGGAAAGAGTATTTACAACACCACTCCTAACAGTGTAACTTGTTTTTCTCCTTCCTTTTTGATGAGAGGAAGAAGGTGTGACAATGACATTGTTCCAAAGCTTACTTGTTTGGAGAATTACTTATCTACTACGGTGTCTATTAATGATGAACAACTTCAGGTCAGAAAGAATATAGTTGATTGCCAATTGAATGCCAAAGAGTATCATGACAAAGTGCATAGAGCTGTTGTTAAGGTGTTCAGCAGGGGTGAGTGGGCTCTAGTTAAAAAACCCTATCATCAGGTCAAAGGAGAATCTAAATATTTTGACCCAGAGGAAATTGTTCAAGTTTCTGACAGTTCTATTTGCCTAAAAAATCTTGGGTGGCGAAGTAAGAGTGATGCAGTGAAAATAAATAAAAGTCAAGTTGATTTATGGTTTAAAGGTAAAAACGACAAAAGTATAATTGAGAGGGAAATTTCATGGCTCTATACTTACTCAGGTGAAAATGTGATTGATTCAATCGTACATGATGGAGATGTTAGGCACCCTTCATCTTGCAATGATCAAAGACCAAAAACAAGGATATCACAATTGATGAAGAGAATGTTGTGCCTAATGATAACATTGTTAGTAGACAAGTAAACGATCATGAGTGTTACAGTCAGGAGCTACCCATGTCTGCTACAGTTAGAAGTAATGTTGAAGCGTGTCTTGGAGGGTGGGAAGGTTCTTGCACCAGATATGGCAGAATCTCCAAGTTACCCGAAGCATTTAAAGACTATGAAATGAGTTAATCTATTCAGTGTTGAAAAAGGGAGATGTTGTAGGTCTAGTTTATTTAGGTGTCACTGGGGGCACTGCTTTGTCATTGGTTAAACTCTGTGACGAACATTGGAATGTTGCCTTGTTATTTAAATGATGTAATCTGACAGCTCTTGGAGAACGGCTGTTCTATAGGCTCTGTGCAGTCGCTTACCTTCTCCCCTCACAAGCTTGTTATAGTAATAAGTTTAGATCATATAAACAACTCGGTATCTATTTGAGTTATTAACCATTCCACAACAATTGATATAAGCTGATGGCCTTACTTTGAAATTAAAAAGTCTAAATCTAATTGTCTATTATTATCACCAATGGCATTTGTGTTATTTCTTGAGATCAAGTTTCCTTACCATTTGCTGACCTAATTACCTCAAGCTATGTCACTGTCAGGATTAGCAGGACTTGTGGACAGTGAGTTTGAACCAGGCTAGGAAGATGGTGGAAAGTCTGGAGGATGGAGAGTGGGTAAGTGGGTGTTCATAGCAACTAAACCACACACTTAGTTTTGCTTTGAGCTATCACTTCCCGGTTATGGTGAACACTTCTGGGGTAGGACTACTAAGTAGTGCCAATTTTTATGTTCATTTCTATATTAATGTGCTGCATTGTTGCCTATGTTTAATCACTTTGGTTATAGTCCATACCTGTCTTCATTCCTACACTTTTATTTTTTCTCCCTTCTCTGTTCACAATAGTCTGGGTTCGTGGTGCCACAGTCCCTTGGCCTCTTAGTGTCTTTGTCCTTTCTTGCTCCTCCAATTGAGTTTCCTTCTCAGTAGTTACCTGTACATTTTTCTGGCATCTAGGGGTCTCTGCCTGGTAGACTTGTGTTCCCAAGGGCTTATCAACACACCATCCACCTGACAAACAATTAAGCCTTACTATAGCTACTTAATCAATCACAACAGTCAGCATGCAAGATCACAGCAATCATTACATACTTCCCACAAGTTTCAGAGACCAAAGAACTACAGCAATTGAAGTTCTACATTTGTGGTTAGGGTTCTGCATAGCAGGTTTTACTGCAACATCAATGCATTCATCATCACAGGTAGCTGCCAATAAACTGGGGCCCTTGTCCAGTTGATGTACTGCACTCTACTAGACAGAACCTTTTGGTATCATTCAGAGAGACATTCAGAAATGTTCATAGTCATAATGGTACATACCTTCAAATGTACCTGAAATTTCCAATTGTCTGTGATCACACAGAAAAATGCAGATGTTTGTAAGTATACAGGACAATTACAGATATCACAGAGTATGCAAACACATTTGCATTACCCTATCATAAACCGGCCATTGTATACTATCTTTCACACCTTCACCAACTTCCTACTTTCCCTGCCTGACCAGCGGGATCAACATACTTTCTCAATGCCCATTTTGTCAAACCTTTTCCGTTCTGCACAGGTGTAATTTCATGAGGAGAGGAAATGTCTGTCTGCTGTATAGCAATAATCCATACAAAATAACTAATATAAATATCTATACATTTAGGTTTGGCTGTAGGTAAATTTAGCTGCCTCAAATTGCTGGTGTTATCAATTTTTTTTAAAAAGTACCATACCAAAAGTGCCAGCTGTGACTGTCTGGAAGTCCTTATGGTATGAATTCTTCAAAAAGGTACAGAAAGAAGAATAAAGAGATTGCATGGAATTTGGGTCCACCCCGTTCAGTCACGTTTATTTCGTAGTTCACAATTTCTTGTATGGGTCATCTGTCAAGGCAGTGGCACTTTGTATGCGACAACATTGTTCCATCTGTATTCATATTAGGGTTTGGTATTGGGGAATCAAGTTGTCCTTTCCTTAGTCTGCCGATGCACTTTGTAATTGAGACTCAGTGTATCTGGTTCACACTATCAAGCATTTAGAAACCAATATCTTGTAATCACAGTTTCTACAGATTGAACTTTAGGACGCACTTAATAAAGACTGAGATAAATCTTAGGTAATTTGGTTATTGCATTAAAAATCCAAAATCAATACAGAAAAGTAACATTTTAAGCAGTTTAGTCATGAGTCTTACAGCTCAGAGTATAAAACCACACATTTAACCAAAGTTAATCTTTTGCTGAATAAAAAAATCCACCAAGACGATGGGTCAGGTAAAGGTTTCCTACCACCCACAAAGGTGAGTGGTGGTTCAAAAGAGTTCTCTAAGCATGGAAAAAGGGGTCAATTTAGAGTCCACTAAGGAAAACTCCAGAGGCATGGGCAAGGGGAGTGGAGCTATAATCAGGAAATTTCAAGTCTAGTCTCTCACCATACAGCTCCAAATCAGCCAGCTCGTAATTCATCAATAAAGGAAAAGTAAAGGCCTGGGAAAGTAATCAGACAGGCAGTTGACAATGAAGAAAGATAGAGGCTAATACGTACCCGGAGGATGTGGTGAAAATTTGCCACCACCTCTTTGGAAAGGCAATTTTTATACTCCAAATTTTCCGTCTGTGGCATAATTTGTCACCCTACAATGATCTGATTGTCATGTGATCCTTCTTCTGCCCACCAGGTTCAAAATTGATACTCCATCATATTTTCATTTGCTGCATCCTCACAGGTTATTTCAAAAGATCCTATTTACTTTGTTGCTCTTCATGTATTAGGTCGAAGGGTCAAGTTCCCATCAATTCAATCACAATGAAGTAATGGAAAAAGTATCTATTGATTTACCACATCGCTGCTAGAGAGTTTCCCCTGTTGTGCTGGACAGCAATAAAAACGGGTGTGGTCATGACGAGCTCAGCTCGTCCTGAGGAAACACGAGCACTGTGCTGCATGACGAGCTGAGCTTGTCATGAGCACGGAAGGGGTTAAAAAATTGTTGTGTAATAGAACATATAAAGCAGCATTCTATGAAATGTAACACAAGTCCTTTACACTAAGCTATGAAATAAGGCAGCCTAAAGAAAATGCCAATTCAATGCATTTTAAAGTTAGCATTTCTTATTTAGTAAAATAAACTCATAGTTAAGTTCAAGCATAATAAAATAAATCAAGCATATCATATATGGAAATAATTGTGCTGTTTGTCCATGAATACTGCATAAAGATGCCAATGCTAATTATGGCCTACTTCCACAATTTTAAAAGCACCTGTGTGCAAACCGTTCTTAAAAATCAATATATTAAAATAGTTTTCGGAAATCTAAGATTCTAATAGTATGAAACATTTATATTGAAAGTTCCATTCAAAGTGGAAAAGTGTGGCTCAGGGGTTAGAGGCGGCAGACCCGGAAGCCGAGATCGGCCCTGGACCAGAGTTCAATTCCCCGCCTCGGCGGGTCTTGGGCTCAAAAATTCCACGGACTCGATAATTCTCGCTCCGGTGCCTTCTCGACTCACGGGTTCACACTCTGGGCAATAGCTTGCTTAATCTCCACAACGGCCCCTCGCGGCGGGATGCCTGGCTTTCACCTTGTGGATACCCTGCCGGGGTTATCTCACAGGGGAATACCAGGACGGGTTCCCTAAGCAAGCGCCGGGAAACCCTTTGTGGGTAGCTGTGCGCTATATAAGCTCAAATACATTTACATTCATATAACATATTTCATAAAGATTTTGCATCACTTTTTTATTTTCGTGGTGCATTACAATATAGAAGTCAATAGGATGCTAAGTTTCAATGTTAATAATTGCACAATTGTGTGTTAGGCTCATTTGTTACATAAATATACTGCTTTATATTAAAGTTTGTGCTATATTGGGATCATAGTAATCATTTCCATCAGTAATCTTTTATAATGTTGTTGTTAAAATATTAAGGTAATCAGTTAATAAACAGGTGAAATTCATTATTGTATTAATTCTGCTATTTCTACAAATCCAAGCACACTTCTACGGTATTGGTACTTCAGCTTTTTTCAGTTTTAGTGTTATTTTTGAAGACGTGTGCAATGTGCTCTTTAGACTTCATTTGTCATAATTGAATTTTATATTGTGTAAAGTATTATTTCCTTGTATGTTACATCAATCCCCTCTCTGATGGCAAATCAAGCCATCACATTTATCAACATCAGATCATCACAAATTAGAGTTCTATTGTCTTTAGTCTCTTTCTTCTAAACTGTTCCAGAAATTTCATTTAATCAACGCATTTTCAGTGCTCATCTTCTAGTTAAAGATCAGATCTTGTGCTTTTCACTCCTTGTGTATTCTTATTATACCTAAAGAATTTGATATGGGATTGCCACTGATGGTTTCAAAATAGAAATCAATAGTCCATTACCTAAGCTACCCAACCAGTTGCTAACAGTTGACAATCCTTTTCCTATCATTTCCCAGTCACTATAAGATTATAACCCTTTCAAGTCATTATTTAAGTCATAAATGTGTTCAATGTAGTTTTCTAAATCGCTGCTCCTATCCGGTAACATTGTTGTACCTTTAACCACTGACAGACTCCGCCCTCCTTTGTGAGAAGGATGTCAAGGGCAAGTCGATTTTGCATCACCAGTGATCTTATTGAAATAATTTCAATATATACAACAGAAAATACCTCCATTTGTACTGGTGGCTAATTTAGCAACTATAGTAGAAGGATTCCTAAATGTATGTGAGTTTAATGCTACTCCTACAGAAGGTATTAAAGCTCCAAAATTATCATCCACTATCTCATTTGTACTTAGACCTTTCTTCATTCTTCCATTTTCTTTTTATATTTCTCCTTCCATTTATTTCACATAATACATTTTTGGAAAAACAATTCCCACGTTGCAACTTCCTTACCAAGTAAGTAAGTAAATATTTTATTGTGTGTGGTTAATTAAAACCTTTACAAAAAATTTCAAAAAGAACATATTCCATAAAATCGTTAAAAAATGCCTTAACAGTGTGTGATGTCCCTTTAAAAGAAAGAAAGACTATTTTGTGTATTTAGTCACCTCTTTTTCATTTTTCGACAGTAGGAGGCTCACTTTCTGGAGGAATCTTGTGGCCCTACAGGCCATCTGCAGCTGTTGACTGTTCAGTACTAACATGACTGCCGGCCGGCATGATCTGATTTGAAAAAGGCAAAAAATTTGAAAGAGATAATACCGTCTCAAGTTACTCAAAAATGGACAAATGCACAAGATGTGGGTCAGGGTTTCTTCAGAAAGACCACAAAGTCTGCACAATGATGTTGGCCATGTTTGCCTCCATGCCGGGATCTGATCTTTTGAAGTGTAGGTTCCCAGCCGTATTCGTAAGAGCATTTGTTGGGTAGACGGTGTTATGTAGTTAACTAGATAGGGTTGCGGGACGCATCTCTCGTACATGGCTAGTACCATCCAGCCTTGTTTTTTCTTGACAAGTGCAGCTTTGTCTGCAATCCAAGATTTATGTTTTGCCGCACCGTTGGCTGCTTTTTTGAAGGCCGCAAGGGTATGATTGGTATTCCACGCCTCTTGCATATTAAGGTTTTTCAATGCTTCTTCCAGTGTTGTTTTCCATACTTTTTTTCCTTTTGTTTGGTTGTTTATTTCAGCCCAACAGTGACCCATCAGCGTGTCTTCTGGAGCTGCTCTTAATTTCCAGCACATTTTTAATGTGGCGGCTTGTATGGCTTGGTACTGATTTAGGAACCCGAATTAAAGGCGTACCTGTACCTGTAATGCAAACATCGGGATCTGGAATCTTTTTTTTAACAACGCTGACTGTTGGAGGTTCAGGAAGTTTGCGTCTTTGCCTCTATATAAGTCAGATCCATACGTGAGCGAGGGTAAAAACTTTGCAGCGATCACCTTCAGCAGGTAAACGTTGGATGGGCATTCCAATTTTGTTTTTACTGTGTTTAGAGCAAACAGCAATTTGTTTGCCTGGGCTTTTCTGTACAGGGTGTGTTCTCTTAATGACCATCTTGAATCGACCAGTACTCCCAGGTACTTATAAGAGGAGCTTTGCTCTATGCTGTTTCCCGCGATGTGCCATCTGAATGTTTGTTTCCCTGGCTGTGATGCAAAGCATACCACTTTCGTATTTTTGTAGTTAAATTGCAACCCAAGCAAGCAGATGTACTTGGGCAACCTTGTTATGGCGCGTTGAAGACCCAAAGGGGTCTGGCTGCAAAGGACGATGTCGTCGGCGTACTGCATGCTCTTTATTTTGTGTTGGGTTAACTTTGGGGGGTCGCTTTGTATCTCCGAAATGGTCTTGTCGAGGTCCGTGGTAAAGATGTTGAAAAGGGTAGGGGCCAATACACATCCCTGCTTGAGGCCGATGTGAGTGGGGATTTTTGATGTTGTTCTGTCTCCATTGCCTAGTTTTATCTTGACCCAGGTGGCTGTGTATAGATTTATAATGCCCCGTAGCAACTTCGGAGGTGTGCCCCAATTAGCCACCTTTTCCCATAAGATCTCCCTTGGCACTGTATCGAACGCCGCTTTTAAATCAACGAAACAGGTGTACAGTTTTGTTAATTTGACCTTTGCTCTATCGACGAGAAGGTTAAGCACTATCAGGTTGCATGATGTGTTGGTTCCAGGCCTAAAGCCCATCTGGGTAATTGGAAGGAAGTTGTTGTAGCTGACCCAGTCTTCCAGTGCTTTCAGGAGGTTTGATGCATATGCTTTGGCCTCTACATCAATAAGCACAATCAGTCTGTAGTTCGCTGGGTCTGTTCGAGCGCCTGCTTTGAAGATTGGGTGCAAGATACTCCCTCTCCATGAGGGGGGAATACTTCCTGATTGAAAGTCGTGATTGTACAAATGCGTAAAATATTCCGCCCAAAACAATTGGTCATATTTAAAGAGCCTATTGGGCAGGCCATTCGGGCCTGGCGCACCGTTTGACCTCAGTTTTTTCAAGACCAATTGAACTTGACATTGCGTGATCCAATTTTTCCCGAAGGTGTGAACTTCTTCATGCTTATTATTCAGCTGGTGATTGAGGTGATGTTGAAACCTTGCTTGTGGGTTGGTCATTTGAGTTTGCTCTAGGTGGTGGATCCAATCTTCCTGTAGTATGTTTGCATTATAGGCGAGAGCTGCTCCATTGGCTACTTTATTGCTTGCTGCCCAAAATTTCCTGTTGTTATTGGATTTACTGGCTTCTAGTAGTTGTAGCCAGATTTCAGTTTGATGTTTTATCTTTGCAGACCAAACCTCTTTTTTGTATATTTGCCTTAAGTTGTAGATTTGCCGCTTGCTGTCTTCGCCCCTTTTGGTGTCTTTCCTTTGAAATTTTCTGTGATTTTTAATGGCTTTGTTTGACAACTTTTTTGTAGGTGAACACTTCAGCGACTGCCGTTTATGGTGCCACATAAAGTACATTCCAGTGGTGCACTATTAAAGTAAACACTGTGTAAACAGAATCGAACAGGTCGTACATTCCTGTCAGCTCCGAGCTGCCAGAAGCGTCCGGCATGCTTTTAATTTTATAAAAGTTTTTTATTGAAAAATATAAATGGAATATACATTGGCAGTTGTATACAGTACATTTGTGTTGGCTATAATTCTTGGCTTGTCTGGAAGAGAGAGAAGAAGAGAGAGAAGAAAGAGAGAGGGGGGAGGGGCTATCGCGTTGTCTCTAAATGTTCATCGAGTGGGCCCCACATGAGCCCGTTGGGGGTGTGTTCTTTCGAGAAGTTGCCTGTTATATTGTCCGCTCCTCTCGGGAAGGTGACCCGGTTGATCCATGCTTTGAAATTTGCTTTCGCCGTATTTTTCCAGTTGGTTAGGATGATCTTTAGGGCAGCCGTTAGTAGCAGGTCCAGTAGGGCTCTCTCTTCCCTGTTGTTTAGGTTCGCTGTTAGGTGTCCTATCGCCAGGCTCGCATAGCTGATTGTTAGGTCTGTTTTGAGCATATCGTTTATGAATGCGTTGATCTGTGTCCAGAACTTCTTGACTTTCACGCATCCGAAGATGAGGTGTTCGAGGGTGCCCTCCTCCTTCTGACAGTTCCAGCAGTCACCTGATTCTGCAATGCCGACTTTGTGGAGCCTGGACGGGGTCCAGTAGGCTTTGTGGAGGAGCCAATATTTAGTTTGCGCCAGTTGTGGGGTTATTTTGTTCGATGTGGCTAAGCTCCACATTTGTGCCTGTTCCTTCCCATTTAGCTGTCTGCCTAGAAGTGTCTCCCATGAGTTTGTCGTTTTTTTGTTTAGCGACAGTGTTGAGGGGCTCAGTAGTTTGTAGATCTTTGCGATTTGGTGGCCTGCCGAGTTTAGGGTTTCTACATATTTGACGATGCCTGGTGTTTCTCTGTTTAGCTTAGCTCTAATTATGGCAGTTCTGATCTTTAGAAAGGTGTATAGTTCTTTGTTGGGGAGCTCGTTTAGCTGTTGTATGTTTGAAAAGGTCAGTTGTTTCCCCTTGGTTTCCATCTGTTTGGGGAGGCTGATTCCTCTGTTTATCCATGTGTCATTGTTCATTGTTGCCCCTTGGTATGTTATTTTAGTGTTGAACCAGATGGATTCCCATGTTGTACCTCTCAGCTTCTGTATCATTCACCTGTCGATTTTCATCAGCGCTTCTCTAGTGTGTTTCAGTATTGAGTTCGACCTTAGGGGGTGTTTGTTTGCCGTTAGTATAGCTATTGGGTGCAGACCTCCCAGGAGTTCTTTCTCCAGCTCTAGCCAGACTGGTTTGTACT
Organism: Lissotriton vulgaris; assembly: GCF_964263255.1. Lineage (NCBI taxonomy): Eukaryota > Metazoa > Chordata > Amphibia > Caudata > Salamandridae > Lissotriton > Lissotriton vulgaris. The sequence goes on from NC_141691.1 coordinate 1,643,432,242, forward strand.
GTTGCGTTTCGTCGATCCATGCCATCCCTTGTTTCGCCAGGCACGCTGTTTGGTAGGTTTTAAAGTTTGCCAGGTTGAGGCCCCCGAGTTCTTTCGCTAGTCTCAGTTTGGGTAGGCCGATTCTTGGTTTTTTGTTTCTCCATATGAAGGTGTTTATCATGCTGTCCAATCTTTTGTGGAAGCTTTCTGTCATTGGGATCGGTAGCATGTTTAGCGTGTAGTTTATTGCAGGTGTTATCATCATTTTTATAGTTTCTATCCTTCCCCACCAGCTGATGTATTTTGGCGACCATAGTTCTAGTCTTTCTTTCACTTTTTTTAGCAATGAGTCCTCGTTATGTTGTATTGTGGATTCTAGGTCTCTCCCAAACTGCAGCCCTAGGTACCTGAGTGGTTTTGTTTGCCAGGCTAGGCCTGAGTCCCCGAGCACTGATCTTGTGGTGTGGATGTTCATTGGTTTGCATTCCGATTTGTCTTTGTTGAGTTTGTACCCTGATGCCTCTGCGTATTCTCCTATTGTGTCCATGAGAGCTGTGATTGACGTTGATGGGTTTGTGGTTGTGATGAGGATGTCATCCGCGTATGCTGCCAGTTTAACTGTTTTCTCTTTGATCTTAACACCCGTGATCCTCTCATTGTCTCTTATTTTTGCTAGTAGGGGTTCTAGTGCCAGTAGGAAGAGGCCCGGTGACAGTGGGCATCCTTGTCTAGTTCCTCTTCCTAGTAAGAGCGTTTCCGATGTGCTTCCATTCACCACTATTTTTGCTCTGGGTTTGTTGTACAGGGCCATTACCATTGCTATGTATTTCTCCCCTAGGCCGAACTTTGCCATGCAGTTCCTGAGGAAGGGCCACGAAACTCTGTCGAAAGCCTTCTCGGCATCCAGCGCTATCATGACCGCTTGCTCGTTACTCTGTGTTGTGTGGTTGATTAGGTGGCATAGCAGCCTTGTGTTGTCTTGCGATAGTCTGTGTTTGATATATCCCACTTGTGAGTTGTGGATGATGTCCGGTAGGACTCTGTTTAATCTATTTGCCAGCACTTTCGCATAGATTTTGCAGTCGACATTTATGAGCGAGATTGGTCTATAGTTCTGCGGGTATTGAGGGTCTTTCCCTTACGTGGGTATTATTGTGATGTTGGCCTCACTCATGGTGTTGGTCATCTTGCCGTTGTGTATGCAGGCGGAGTATGTTTCCGATAGTATTCTTTTGATATTTTGACAGAAAGTTTTGTAGAACACGGTGGTATATCCGTCCGGTCCGGGAGCTTTGTTCCGTTTTAGCTGGTCGATTGCCGCTTCGATTTCTTCTTCCGTTATGTTTGCTTCAAGGGTCGTTCTGTACTCTTCTTTGAGTTTTGGCAGGTTAATGTCTTTTAGTTTAGTTTTCTAATTTCCTGATTTAGAATCCGTTTTTTGATCCCTATTGCACCCAGGTGCACTTGGTGTGCCCGACAGGATTTTCTTTTGTTGGTCTGATATTGTTGACCAAATTTGTTGGTTAGGCTTGCGGTCATTTTTACCCAATTGTCCTGGTATGCTAATGGTTTTTTTTCAACGTCTTCTGCCGACGTATTTTTTACATGGATCATGATTTCTCCTACATTCTTTCCATTCCATACTAGTCACTTGAGATTGTAAGGGGTCGGGGTTTCGGTCAAGTCTTTGCATGCTGGGGCCATTATGTGTTGGAATCTAAGCTCGATCGCTTGCAAACTGTGATCACTCTCCAGTTTGAGGATTATTCTAAAGATGACGACTGTTTGAAATACCTCATGGTCCACCATAGTGTAGTCCAGATATGATTGAGCCTGTTTAATAATTATGGTCGAGGATGCCGGCTGATCTTGCGGAAAGCGGCCATTCAAAGTAATCAGTCCGATTTCGGTTAACATGAGGGCGCACTGCAGGCCGTGCTTGTCCTTTTTCCGGTGGTTTGTTATTGTTAGAGGGATTGTTTTCCCATTTGACGTATTTCGTAGGATGTCATATGCGGGATCCCTTTGTAATAACTTCCTTACCATCCTTTGGTCAATTTATAAAAACTTTCTTTCCACAAATATAAAACACTGAAGGAAAGATAGGATCAACTCCTTCTAAATATCTTCCCCAGTTCTCATAAACATCAAATGTATGTTCACTTTCACAAAACCCTTTGAATTTTATGTTAAAATGTTACCTTTTTCTATAAACACAAATATTTCCCGTATGTTGCCATTCTAAAGCTAATGTAGCCTTACCTTATATTATTTTATGCTCTACTTCTGGTAAATTCCAAAGAGTTAGTTTGTGAAGTGCAGTAGTTTTAACTGTCATTAACCATTATTTCATCTTCTTTCCACTAAATCTATGAATTTCTTTTCAGCTCTCCCTAGTTTGCATGTTAGGTTCAAAGATTGAATTGGTATAAATAGATAGCCCATAGTCTCAGCTAGAGAAGCTTCAAGATGTGGAATTAATTTTTATCGTACAGGAAGTTCAGATCTGATCCAATCCTCATTTGAATAGTAATACGGTGAATGATCAGTATGGCAACGCACTCTATGCAGGAGCCCCAGCCAAACTCCTAAAATGGCTCTAACGCATCCAGAACGCCTCCGCACGCCTGATCCTCGACATCCCGCGCAGCAGCTACATTACACCCCACCTGAGAGACCTGCACTGGCTCTCCATCAACAAGAGAATACCCTTCAAGCCCCTCACCCATGCACACAAGGCACCCCACGGCACCGTACCCGTGTACCTCAACAGCCGACAGCCTCTACACCTTCCCGCCAGCTCCGCTCTGCAGACCGCGCCCTCGCCATTGACCCCCGCATCCAATGAGTGATCGCCGGTGACCAATTATTCTCCCACCTCATCGCCAAGGCATGGAACACCCTCCTCATCCGCCTACGGCAGACCGAAGACCTCCTAACCTTCAGGAGACTCCTCAAGAACTGGCTCTTCGAACAGTAGCAGGGTCCCACCCCCAGCGCCTTGAGACCCTCACGGGTATGTAGTGCGCTTTACAAATGCTATGATTGATTGATTGATTGATAAAATGAACTAGTCAATGCACTGCAGGAAATTCTATATATTACTGGTAAAAAATGATAGGTAACCCCTTCCGCAACTGATGCAGATAATGACATACATTCATAGCAATCATTAGCATCCATTGTGCCAATGTACTTATTCAGCAAACTAGTGTAGACATTTAGGGAACTATCAGTTGTTGAAAAAATTAAGATGTAAAGTGTTGTCATTTAAAGCAATAAAATCAGTGCGATTAGTTTTGGAAGTTTTGAAGAAAATGTAAGCTTAGGATTTTCTATGGGTACATGAAGTGGCAAGGTAGAAATATCAAGCAATGTAACTAATATCAAGGCAATAACATGAAATACTCCTGCATATACACATTTGCATCTAAGTGAGGTTTCAATGTTGGGCTTCATGACTCCTCCCGATTAAGGGGGTTTAACAAAAAATTAAAAATTAAAAAATAGCAGCAAGTGATTTGAGCAGTTCACAAAGGTTAGCACAAAAATACCATAGCAAAGTTCAATAGTTCTGTTCAATATGGAAAAGTATGCAGATAAGCTTTGTTGATGAGTATATTTTGAAACAATTGTGTCAGTTCTTCAAGTGGTACTTCAAGATTGAAATTCAAATTCACAATAAAGTTTGTTTCAAGGAGGTTCTGGTGGACTCATATTGTTAAAGCAAAAGGCAGAGAATTCCCGTTCCTCTTCATTTGCTGCCAGATAAGTCCGTTCAGGAGATGAGTACTTATGACTGGGTACTCTCGCTCTTTTTGACCTCCTTACAGCTGTTCATTATAACTATTGCTTTGATCGAAATTCTCAGAACTTTCAGGAATGGTTTGTGGTACTCATCCTAATGTCAACCAGTTTCTCAGAATTTCACCTCTTCTGGGCCAACGGTTTCTGGGTACAATTCGCTTTCTTGCTGCACTACGTCCTTTGTTAGGATCAAAATTTCTCGTAGTCAACTCTACTGGATGGGTCCCTAATGTAGAGAGGTGTGGTGCAGTGGCCAGGGAAGCTGACTTTGGAGCAGAGGGTTCACGGTTTGATCCCTGGCTCCGTGGCAGCTCAGCACCATGTGACTCTGGTCAATAGCTCACTTAATTTCCACAATGGCCCCCAGCGCCTTGAGACCTGTAAGGGTGAGTAGTTTGCGCTTTACAAATACAGATTTACATTTATGTATCAGCAATAGTTGACTCTCCCAGACCTTCCTCAGGCAGATCGAGTTCTGTCCCAGTTGCTTGCTGGCCCGCAACAGCTTGACTAACCTGCTCCCTCTGTCTTATTGTAAACACTAGTAAGTAAAAGTTCAGAGTACTCTTGGGATCACCAAAAGGTTCTCAACATTCATTTCATTCATTTGAATATCTAGCCTAAATGGGACAAATATACACAATCCTCACATGCACAGTCATCAAACTGACCCTCTTAGGCAATTATACTACAAATACTAGTAACTACCAAGGTGTATACAGAATATATATGGATTTATGAAAAACAGTATTGTTTTTTTTTAAAAGATTAAAAAAATCATACCTTCATGAAAATCATAACAACACAAAAGAAAACACAGTACCATACACATATTATTAATGAAAGACAGAGAAAGAAGTGCAAAATAATAGTCACATCATATTTGGATTGTTCCATATGAAATTCATTTTATTTGTCAGGTGTACTTCTCAGGCTCATCAACACAAGAGGCAATGCAGAGGGCCACTTCAAAGACATTGAAGCAGACACCTTCGCCAATGTGGATTTCAATGAGCCATTGATATGTTCCACGAGCCCAGAAGCCTGTGGACCGTAACTGCAAGATGGCTTCTGCTTAATGTTGCAAATAACATTTTCAGGGCCTCACTGTAAAAATGAGTTCCTTGGTCTGACTCAATAGAAGTTGGAAGTCCAAACATTGGAAACAACTCCCTCATCAACAATTGGTGGTCATGATTTTCCGAGAGAGATGTGTGCCGGACCCCAACTTCACCTGGACCCATGTGTCTGAGTGTAACTGAATAATTGCCTCCAGGAGTTTTCGTGGGATTCCCCATTTGTTTAACTTTTCCCATAGGGCTGCCCTAGGAACCCGATCCAATTGGCTTTAAAGTCAACAAAGCAGCAAAAAACGGCCCTGGATGTTACACAGACTTTTTCGACAATTATGGCCAGTGTCAATAAATTGGTCATAGTCCCGGATTTGGCAGTGAAGCCTGTTTGATTCATTAGAATCAAGTTGTTCTCGTCCGCCCATGCTCTCAGCTCATTCAAGAGAATGCCTGCATAATGCTTAGCCTCAATATCCAAGAGAGCAATTAGTCTGTAGTTGCTTGGTGATGAGTGGGGACCTGATTTGTAAATTGGGTGGATTATTGCTCCACGCCAGGAGTCCGGTATGATCGAGGTTCTGAGGGAGTAATTAAAAAAGTTGGTTAAATGACCCGACCACAGTGCTATGTTTGATTTGAATAATTTCTGTGGTAGGCCATTGGGACCCGGGGCTCCGTCCGATCTTGCTTTTAACAGTACTTTAGTAACCCTTTCTTGAGTGGTCTGCAGATCATCGGTGCAGGGGTCCGAGAAAACAATAGACCTACTCCAGCTCTTGCTCGGGCTTATTTGCGTCAACCTGAGAGCACATACGTCTGTTGGCACTGTTCTTTCTGGGGACTTAAAGTGATCCGCCAGAAAAGCGAACCAACTAGCTTCTTGAATGTTGGCTGACCCGAAGCTAGACTTGCTGGAGTTTTGCCGATTAATTAAGGCCCAGAATTTCCTTGCATTGCGATTTTCACTCTCCCATATTAGTTTGCACCAGAATTCACTTTGTTGGTGTTGCTTTTCTTTTTGTATTGCCTGCCTAAACGATTTTTGAGCTGATTTATACGCCATAAGGTGCCCAATATCTCCTGGAACTTTCATCAGAGACCGCAAGGCGCTGTTTCTAGATGTCTTCAGTGCCCTTGCCTCTCGTGAAATTGTGCACTGGCGGCTGGAATAGTCTGTATGAGAGTTCTGCTTGATTGGGAAAAGAGTTATCAGCTGTACGCAAAGCGTCGACCATGCAGCAGCTGGAGAGAACCCCAGGTCGGAGCAGTCTGGAGTGAGAGCCAGACTTGCCTCCGTAACAGAGGGTATTATGTCATCACTCCATCTTAGGTGTTTCAAGTTGTCACAGTACATTCCTGTAGATGTAATTGGGGCAGGTTTGTGGAACTCTGGCTTTATTTTGAGGGTTACGGACTGAGGACGATGGTCGCTTTCGGTTCGCGGGTGAATACTAAAGTTGCCCAGATGTTTCAGCAGAGCCGAATTGCAGATGGTGTAGTCTAAATAGGAATGCTTGCGGCCATTCGTCCAAGACCAATTTGGTGGTGTGTAGTTCGTAGATCTTCCATTCATTACCAGAAATACTGCACTGTGTAGTTGCAACACGCAGAGTTCTCCCAGGCCACAGTGGACTTGGTTTGGTGGTTTGGACTGTGCTTCTACATCTGCAAGTGCAAATGGGATTATCCCTTCACAATCTTCCATATTACCCTGGAAAAGGTTGGTGTTAAAGTCCCCTGTGATTATGCAGTCCGCGTGGGGTTGTTCCACGGCCAGGCCTCGCACGATTTTCATTAGGCGGGTTAGATGGGTCTTTTTTGTGCGGGTACTGGGGTTGATATAAATGTTAAGCAATAGGAGTGGACGTTGTTTACTCCACAAGTTGATATTGACTCCCAGTAACCAGTCTTCGTTGAAGATTAGCGGCACAATCGGGCTTTTTAGATTGTTGGACACATAGATCGACAGGCCCCCTTTAGGGTGGCCGTAGTGACTGTCTCTAATTGCTGGTTTCCAGAATTCAATGAAGCAGGTCACTGGGGTGTTTCGGATGGCCCATGTCTCTTGGAGTGCTATTGCAGTGTGCCCAAATACGTGTTTCCAAATTGGTGTTTTTATTTTGGAGACCACTAATGTTCCATGAGCACAAAGTAAATGAAGAATCACGGTCCGGGATTAGGGATTTTACGGATGGAAGTGGTTGAAGTATCGGTTGGACCAAGGCCTTACAGTTTGAGTTTAAAGGAAGAAGTTCTAGGGGTCAAGCCATTTTATTGCAAGACAGGACTGGAGGAGCCACCCCCAATCTTGCGTTTTGTCCGAATTAGAGTTTGTGTTCAAAGGAATTGGGTTCGCCTCTGTTATACCTAAGGCGTTTTTTAAAATTGAGTAAGGCCTAATTTTGGCTCCTGATTCAGTAATTTCGACTTTTTGCAGGGTGTCCTGATGATTTAATAGCAGTGAAGGATAACCTGGGGGGTTGTAAAAATAAATTCTGTATCTGATATGCTGCATTATTTACATTAAACCTACACTTGTGTTTCCAATGCATACATTTTTTGAACATGTGACATTAATTTGTTTTTATCAACACCCGTTCTAAAATCTACTGGAACACCACTACCTCTACCCTGTGACTGAAAGTTCTGCTTTTGGAAACCATTAAAACCTTGCATCATTGGAACTTGATTATATCCTCCGTGTACCGGAACCATGTTTCCAAAATCTGACTGATTTGGACCCTTCTGCAAAGCTTTCTCTTGTGCAATTATTAACTTCTCTTTCAACTTCTTGTGTTTCACTTCAATCTCGCCTCCGGTGAATTTTGCATAACTCAAAATTTCATCAAGTTGCTGTCTTGCCAACAGAATAAATGCTGATGAATCATAAAAGTAATCTAAGGTCTCAAACCATTCACAAACCTGTAAACAAAATGCCCCATATCTTTCTCTGACATATTTTATATTTCACTGTACTGTCTGAAAACCTGTATCAATCTCTTCTAACAGGCACAAACTGATTCTTTAATTTCCTGTGTCGTTCTGTCAATTTTTAACCAATCAATCTTTTTAGGAGAAATTGTGATTTTCAGGTTCTTTATAACTTGTTGGTATTTCTTTAATACCACTGGTGATGATGCACCTGTTTTAGGATACATATCTGTTCTGCATCAGTCCAATCGACTGAAATTTTACACTCGGACCATATGTCACCTGGATAAACAATATCAAACAAAGTATTTGAATCAATCCATAAATCTTTTTAAAATTTTTACAAACCTTTTAATCTGTCTGTACCATTTTACTGGATTTCAATTTCTGAAATTCATTTTTGACTGACAAAATATCAGACCTTGTCCAAGGCACATGCACATATCCTCCACGAGGTACTTCTCTCATCGGAAGCATATGCATTTCTCCATCTGCCTCTTCGATTACAACAGGAGTTGTCTGCATTCTAGCTTCCTTTGTTTCCTACTTTTTTACCGTCTATTTTACCATTTTTCTCTCTCATTTTATTTCTTGATCAATTAAATGAATTCCCTAATCTGTAATTCCATTCCAGTTGGCTTCATGTTAGCAAAATCTCTGTCTCTAAAATATAATCTGTATATCTTTTGCAAAACCTTTGATCTCTGAACTTCAATTTCCGATCTCTGAGCCAATTTAACTAGTTTTTCGTGTATCTGTTGAGCTCGTTATATAATGTCTTTACAGAGAAACAATAGTCCTCCCCCTGGTAGGTATCTAATTGAAATGACTGGGAGTTCCAAAAATCATTTCTTCTAACTCTACCGTTAGCTTGGCCCATTCTAATGTTCCTCCCTTTATGGTGATTGGAACCGTTTCCGGACTTTGAAAAATAATTGGGGTACTAAAACCCTTTGAGCCAATCATCAAATTCTTGTGGAGTAAATCCTGATTGTTTTCTTGGAGGATTCCAATGCAAATGTCCATTGTTCAACTGTCCACTCGTTTCAGGTTGCACATTCAATGCGGATGTATCAGGAACTGAAATTCCCATGGGCATGGTAGTGTCAGTATTGTTTATATCAAAAGGAGGGAGGTAAGATAGTTGATCGTTTGATCAACGGACACGATTTACCACACAGGGTGGTGGAAGGTCCAGTTACAGCTTGTGTCCGTATCTAGCACTAGGATTACAAAAGGGGGTTGCTGAACTGTTCCTATGGAGAGTTAGGGGAGAATTAAGGAAGAATTAAGGAAGAATTAACTGGCGTGACCAAAGGTGTTAGAGTAACACCCTGGGGCATCCATTTTGTTGGATGTAGTTGCCTCACACACCCAGAAGGGTGTCATGCTTCATCATTGGCGGTTGCTCCTCGTCGGGGAGGCGGTGCAATCCCCGACGGGCTCACCTCAAAGAGGGGCTCTTTGGCGGAGATCTTTTTATCCAACAGCCTTATGGTGAGGTGGGGGTGTGTGGGCAGGGCTAGGTGTAATGATGTGAGGGATATTAAAATGTAGCAAGGGGTACCGGAATTCAGTTTATTCTGGAGGTCCCCTGGCTGCAGTTAAAAAGTGGGGTTAGCTCACTAGGTGTCAGCAGGTTAGGTCGGGTGACCCTAGATGAGACTAAGGGTGAAGGTGGTCGACATGTTTCTCGCTGTGGGTATCGTCACCCGCGATTCATCAGGACCTAAACAAAGTGAAGGGAAACATGCTAGTGTCATATGTGTGCTTATTTTTACCTCTGTGGGTTCTCCTATGCCTATACATGGAGAAAAAGTACACAATGGTTAAATACAAATCTGCATTTAGAAAAACAGGTCACATCAATGCCAGGGCGTATAAACAAAGTGGCATGCTGTTGGTGCTGTTTGGCAATAAACACACCCGCTGCATGCCTTGTAAATTGCGTGTGCAAAGTGCAAAGTGTGGAGCACACACTACTACTGAGTCGGTGAGGAGGTCTGTGCTCAGGTGCTGGCTAAAAACAATGGTTTAAAAGCAATTGAGAAGGAAAAAGATGCTGCAGCTTAGGAGGAATGAACTGCTCCTCTAGTGAAGAATGAGCAGATACAGTGTAAACAGGCACCGAGTAGTATACTGTGGCTATGTGTAAAACACAAACACAAACACACTGTGACCAAATGAGCTATAGGTTGGGGAAGCCCATTTGCCCCACTTACCTAATGGTCAAGAACTATGTGCCACATGAGGGGTCGGCGGGACAAAACATCAGGGATGAGCCCAAGGATTTAGCTGGGGATAGAGCATAACATCGCGCCTATCGGTTAACGCTAAGGCTAGTTTTAGTTAATCTCAAGGCAGTATTGGGCTGCAAGGCTAAAAGCCTTCATTCTATCACCCTCCGCTTATTCCTCGCCTATTGGACTCACCTCCATACTCCTGTGTCCGCGTAGTTAGACCTACCCTTCTCCGCCGAGCTCGAGTAGATGTTTGAGCTCGGCGGCCGGGGCAATTTAAACTGTGCTGGCAGGTCGGCGTGTGACACCGCGTCTCCGCCTCCTCTGTCAGGTCCCGTGGTTTTGGGAGGTTTGATGGCGGCCATCTTAAGGTGGTGAACTGGTGTGCTTAGCGTCAGTTGATATTCATTAATTGTGCCTAATCTTGACATTATTAGATATGGAGCGGGGGAGTCCAGGGGGCGGGAGTAGTCCTGTGTTGCCAATATATACCCCAGCCGAATTATGTGCAGAAGAGCGTATTCGAAAATCGCCCGGTCTCGTGTGTTGAATGCACGGCGGCCATGTTGTGTTGGGCACAGGAGCTAACCTGAACAAGCAGTGTCAGGTATGAGCTGAGGAAGTAGTGGTGTGTTGTAACTCGATATGCCTACTTCCTGAGAGCCTTAAATGGTATGTGGGTCACATTATGTAGTGTGTGATGCCAGCAACAGAGATTGATGTAAAATGATGTTTAAACTCTTATGGTGGCTCACTGTCTGGGGAGCGACCAGGGTACAGGATGCAGGATCATTGTTTATCCATGGAGTATGATAGGAAACTAGACTTTTTTTACAGTGAGTGCCACGGGATATCTTCGTTGAGCCCCTGTTTGTCTGAAGACAGTCGATAGATCCATCTCTGCTCCTTCCGGAACAGAGCATTACTTGGACAATTGGGGCTAGCTTCTAGTATCACCCATCTCATGGAATCTTCATCATGATTATGTTCTACAAAATGTTTGCACATCTTAGTGTGGGTCTTCTTGCAACGGAAGTTGCTACGGTGTTCAATGATTCTGGTTTTGACGGGACGGGTTGTCATCCCGATGTATTGTAGGTCACACGGGCACTTGATCATATATATACAGTGTGATGTATTGCAATTAGTGTGGTGTCTGATCTCCCATTTGTAGGTCTCAGAGAGTTGGATGGTCTTGAGTGTCAAGGTGTATCTACAAACACCACACATACCACAGGGATAGTGACCCGTAACCGGGGGTAGATGCCACAATGTGTGTTGGGTTTCCTTTCTGATACACTTAGGTCTAATGCTGATTAGGATGTCCTTCAGGTTTTGAGATCTCTTAAAGGCGAACCTTGGTTCTTCTAGAGTCATGTCCCCAGTGTTGAGGATATCCCAGTGACGTCTGATAGTGTTCCTGATTTTGGTGGATAAAGGGGTGTATGTTGTCACACATGTGATTGGTTGATTCTCAACCGGGACTCTTTCCTGTCTTTCTAGAAGGGCTTCTCTGTTGTTATTCCTGGCGCGTTTCCTGGCTTTAAGGACATCGCGCCTTGGGTAGCCCCTGTCAAGTAGGTTCCTTGAAAGGATTGCAGACTCCTTTTTGTAATCAGACACCTTGCTACAGTTGCGTCTTATTCGTAGAAATTGGCCGAAGGGCAGATTGGCACGCAAGGCCCTCGGATGGTGACTCTTGAAGTGTAAAAGGCTATTGCGGTCAGTGGGTTTGCGGTACATAGTTGTGCTTATGGACCCTTCTTCCAGTTTTATTGTTAAATCAAGGAAGGCAATCTCCTCAGGTGAGGAGGCCATGGTGAAATGTAAATGAGGGTTTAGTGAGTTGACCCAAACCAGGAAGGCTTCATGTGACATGGGTGGGCCTTTCCACAAGATCAAAATGTCATCAATGAAGCGCTTCCACATCTTGATGTTGTCCCTGTAAGGATTGGTCTCATGGTGTATATGTACATCCTCAAACTTAGCCATGTACAAACAGGCCACCGAAGGGGCAAAAGTACTGCCCATAGATGTCCCTTGGGTCTGGTGGTAGTATTTGCCTCTGTATTCGAAGTAATTTTCAGTCAGGGCTAGGGTGGCGCACTCCATAATGAAAGTCTGTGGAGTGTTTGAGTTCCAAGGTTCCAGGGCCAGTCTTTCCTCAATTACCTCTAGAGTAGCCCTCTGCGGAATGTTTGTGTAGAGGGCTTCTACATCTAGGGTGATCAAGAGATCAATTTCTCCTGTATTCTGGATGTTGTCCAGAATCCGTAGTACGTCTGTGGTATCTTGGACGTAAGAGGGAATGCTCTTTACAAGAGGTTGGAGGAAATGGTCGCAAAATTGAGAGAGGGGCTCCAAGACAGAGTCTATCCCTGAGACAATGGGTCTCCCTGGTACCGGTCTTGTTGCTTTATGGATCTTGGGCAAGATATAGAAGTATGGTACCCTTGGATCCTTCTTGACCAGGAAGTCTGCCTCTTTTCTAGTGATCCATTGGTCGCACTCTGCGCTTGTGACCAAGCTTGTGATCGTGGTTTGTAGGCGCATGGTTGGATCATTAGCAATGGGCGTGTAGTATCTATTGTCGCTCAGTTGTCTGATACATTCCAGCTCGTAGTCTTTAGTATTCATAAGCACTGTGGCACCCCCTTTGTCCGCCTGTTTGATGGTAATGAGTGGGTCATCCGCCAAAGATTTCAGTACGGCCATCTCATTCCCAGAGATGTTGCAGTGCGGTGTTTTCCTGGTCAATTTGGAAATGTCTTTGAGCACAGCTTGTTCAAAAGTGAGAACTTCATTTGGCACCATTCCGTTATGAGGTGTGAAGGTTGATGGATTATGTAGCCCAGAGTCATCCATGGGTTCACGGGGCTTCCCTTCAAAGAAGGTTTTCAACCTCATTTTCCTGAAAAAGGATTTGAGTTCCCTAGTTTGCTGGAATGGATCGATCTTAGGTGTGGGGACAAACCCCAGACCTTTCTGTAGGACATCTTCCTCACCCTGTGTGAGGAGACGGTCAGATAGATTAACCACCAGGCTTACTGTGGTCCTGACCGGCTCGTGCTCCTCGTGTCCATCCCTTGGGGGCGTGCATCCTCCCACTGTACTCTCTTTTCTGGTACGTTCCCTCTTTTTCGCCCTCGCCCTCTGCCCCAACCTCTGCCTAAAAAAGGAGGGTGTGTAGGGTTCTGAGGGGGATAGAATGGAGGGTATTGTGGGCCAAACGGGGGCTGGAAATGGGGAACCTGAGGGTATTGCCAGAACGGGCCACCCGTAGGTTGTCCCTGATTAGGGTAATTAGGGAAGTTGTTTTGTCAACGTCCCCTTCCTCTTTTTGCCCTGGGAGGCATCTGTGCAAGAGTATTTTCTCCACTGCTATCAGAGCCGCTGTTGGAGCCCCTTCTAGAGGAATTCGCGCTCGAATCTGAATTGTAGTTAGTGCCTGAGGGGACGTAGTCGTCCCTTAGATACGGGTAGACTTTCTCCTTAGAGAATTTTTTAATGTCCTTTTGTAGTTTGGCTATTTTCTGGTTCATGAGATATTCTTTGTGTTCAGCCATTTCTTTATTAATCTCGGCCAGTTTAGTTTTAAAGCCGGGATTTTGTACTGCGGTTTTGAGGGCGGCCTCCGCTGCTTGGATTTTCACTAGAAGTGCATCTGCTAATCTTTTTGCTGTATTGACAATGAGAATGAGAAGGTCGTGGGTGCACTTCCACGACACCTGTGACCATTCCACTTTAAATTGGCCGTCCTCCCAGAATGTTCTGGGGAAGTTTTTAACGATCAATCCATTGGGGGCTATTTTGGCCTTGAAATATTGAGCCATCATTGACCCGTGGATAGTTATCCTTATCCATTCCCGTTTCAAGTCTGCCAGGGATTGCCACTCGGTGGTGTTACTCCCTGTCGCTGGTTCACTGTCGATGCCAAAGAGGGATGGTATCCTCATGATCGCTGCTGCATCCTCCTCGCCAAAGCTCAGTCCTTGGCCCTCCATGGTGGTGTGGTCAAGGGGGACTGGTCTTGGTGTGGTGGAGCCCTCCACAAGGGGTGGGACAATATAGAGGAAAGGTGGGAGGACTCTAGAGAAAGGGAAGGTTCCACAACGAAAATCGGTTATGGACCCGGTGAGACCCAATCAAAATTTGGTGGGGTCGATTAGTTGGGGGATTTGAACAGACTAACCCGCCAGGAGGAGACTCCCACGGTCGAAACCGTGCTCAAGTTTATATCAAAAGGAGGGAGGTAAGATAGTTGATCGTTTGATCAACGGACACGATTTACCACACAGGGTGGTGGAAGGTCCAGTTACAGCTTGTGTCCGTATCTAGCACTAGGATTACAAAAGGGGGTTGCTGAACTGTTCCTATGGAGAGTTAGGGGAGAATTAAGGAAGAATTAACTGGCGTGACCAAAGGTGTTAGAGTAACACCCTGGGGCATCCATTTTGTTGGATGTAGTTGCCTCACACACCCAGAAGGGTGTCATGCTTCATCATTGGCGGTTGCTCCTCGTCGGGGAGGCGGTGCAATCCCCGACGGGCTCACCTCAAAGAGGGGCTCTTTGGCGGAGATCTTTTTATCCAACAGCCTTATGGTGAGGTGGGGGTGTGTGGGCAGGGCTAGGTGTAATGATGTGAGGGATATTAAAATGTAGCATGGGGTACCAGAATTCAGTTTATTCTGGAGGTCCCCTGGCTGCAGTTAAAAAGTGGGGTTAGCTCACTAGGTGTCAGCAGGTTAGGTCGGGTGACCCTAGATGAGACTAAGAGCGAAGGTGGTCGACATGTTTCTCGCTGTGGGTATCGTCACCCGCGATTCATCAGGACCTAAACAAAGTGAAGGGAAACATGCTAGTGTCATGTGTGTGCTTATTTTTACCTCTGTGGGTTCTCCTATGCCTATACATGGAGAAAAAGTACACAATGGTTAAATACAAATCTGCATTTAGAAAAACAGGTCACATCAATGCCAGGGCGTATAAACAAAGTGGCATGCTGTTGGTGCTGTTTGGCAATAAACACACCCGCTGCATGCCTTGTAAATTGCGTGTGCAAAGTGCAAAGTGGGGAGCACACACTACTACTGAGTCGGTGAGGAGGTCTGTGCTCAGGTGCTGGCTAAAAACAATGGTTTAAAAGCAATTGAGAAGGAAAAAGATGCTGCAGCTTAGGAGGAATGAACTGCTCCTCTAGTGAAGAATGAGCAGATACAGTGTAAACAGGCACCGAGTAGTATACTGTGGCTATGTGTAAAACACAAACACAAACACACTGTGACCAAATGAGCTATAGGTTGGGGAAGCCCATTTGCCCCACTTACCTAATGGTCAAGAACTATGTGCCACATGAGGGGTCGGCGGGACAAAACATCAGGGATGAGCCCAAGGATTTAGCTGGGGATAGAGCATAACATCGCGCCTATCGGTTAACGCTAAGGCTAGTTTTAGTTAATCTCAAGGCAGTATTGGGCTGCAAGGCTAAAAGCCTTCATTCTATCACCCTCCGCTTATTCCTCGCCTATTGGACTCACCTCCATACTCCTGTGTCCGCGTAGTTAGACCTACCCTTCTCCGCCGAGCTCGAGTAGATGTTTGAGCTCGGCGGCTGGGGCAATTTAAACCGTGCTGGCAGGTCGGCGTGTGACACCGCGTCTCCGCCTCCTCTGTCAGGTCACGTGGTTTTGGGAGGTTTGATGGCGGCCATCTTAAGGTGGTGAGCTGGTGCGCTTAGCGTCAGTTGATATTCATTAATTGTGCCTAATCTTGACACTATTAGATATGGAGCGGGGGAGTCCAGGGGGCGGGAGTAGTCCTGTGTTGCCAATGTATACCCCAGCCGAATTATGTGCAGAAGAGCGTATTCGAAAATCGCCCGGTCTTGTGTGTTGAATGCACGGCGGCCATGTTGTGTTGGGCACAGGAGCTAACCTGAACAAGCAGTGTCAGGTATGAGCTGAGGAAGTAGTGGTGTGTTGTAACTCGGTATGCCTACTTCCTGAGAGCCTTAAATGGTATGTGGGTCACATTATGTAGTGTGTGATGCCAGCAACAGAGATTGATGTAAAATGATGTTTAAACTCTTATGGTGGCTCACTGTCTGGGGAGCGACCAGGGTACAGGATCATTGTTTATCCATGGAGTATGATAGGAAACTAGACTTTTTTTACAGTGAGTGCCACGGGATATCTTCGTTGAGCCCCTGTTTGTCTGAAGACAGTCGATGGATCCATCTCTGCTCCTTCCGGAACAGAGCATTACTTGGACAGTTGGGGCTAGCTTCTAGTATCACCCATCTCATGGAATCTTCATCATGATTATGTTCTACCAAATGTTTGCACATCTTAGTGTGGGTCTTCTTGCAACGGAAGTTGCTACGGTGTTCAATGATTCTGGTTTTGACGGGACGGGTTGTCATCCCGATGTATTGTAGGTCACACGGGCACTTGATCATATATATACAGTGTGATGTATTGCAATTAGTGTGGTGTCTGATCTCCCATTTGTAGGTCTCAGAGAGTTGGATGGTCTTGAGTGTCAAGGTGTATCTACAAACACCACACATACCACAGGGATAGTGACCCGTAACCGGGGGTAAATGCCACAATGTGTGTTGGGTTTCCTTTCTGATACACTTAGGTCTAGTGCTGATTAGGATGTCCTTCAGGTTTTGAGATCTCTTAAAGGCGAACCTTGGTTCTTCTAGAGTCATGTCCCCAGTGTTGAGGATATCCCAGTGACGTCTGATAGTGTTCCTGATTTTGGTGGATAAAGGGGTGTATGTTGTCACACATGTGATTGGTTGATTCTCAACCGGGACTCTTTCCTGTCTTTCTAGAAGGGCTTCTCTGTTGTTATTCCTGGCGCGTTTCCTGGCTTTAAGGACATCACGCCTTGGGTAGCCCCTGTCAAGTAGGTTCCTTGAAAGGATTGCAGACTCCTTTTTGTAATCAGACACCTTGCTACAGTTGCGTCTTATTCGTAGAAATTGGCCGAAGGGCAGATTGGCACGTAAGGCCCTCGGATGGTGACTCTTGAAGTGTAAAAGGCTATTGCGGTCAGTGGGTTTGCGGTACATAGTTGTGCTTATGGACCCTTCTTCCAGTTTTATTGTTAAATCAAGGAAGGCAATCTCCTCAGGTGAGGAGGCCATGGTGAAATGTAAATGAGGGTTTAGTGAGTTGACCCAAACCAGGAAGGCTTCATGTGACATGGGTGGGCCTTTCCACAAGATCAAAATGTCATCAATGAAGCGCTTCCACATCTTGATGTTGTCCCTGTAAGGATTGGTCTCATGGTGTATATGTACATCCTCAAACTTAGCCATGTACAAACAGGCCACCAAAGGGGCAAAAGTACTGCCCATAGATGTCCCTTGGGTCTGGTGGTAGTATTTGCCTCTGTATTCGAAGTAATTTTCAGTCAGGGCTAGGGTGGCGCACTCCATAATGAAAGTCTGTGGAGTGTTTGAGTTCCAAGGTTCCAGGGCCAGTCTTTCCTCAATTACCTCTAGAGTAGCCCTCTGCGGAATGTTTGTGTAGAGGGCTTCTACATCTTGGGTGATCAAGAGATCAGTTTCTCCTGTATTCTGGATGTTGTCCAGAATCCGTAGTACGTCTGTGGTATCTTGGACGTGAGAGGGAATGCTCTTTACAAGGGGTTGGAGGAAGTGGTCGCAAAATTGAGAGAGGGGCTCCAAGACAGAGTCTATCCCTGAGACAATGGGTCTCCCTGGTACCGGTCTTGTTGCTTTATGGATCTTGGGCAAGATATAGAAGTATGGTACCCTTGGATCCTTCTTGACCAGGAAGTCTGCCTCTTTTCTAGTGATCCATTGGTCGCACTCTGCGCTTGTGACCAAGCTTGTGATCGTGGTTTGTAGGCGCATGGTTGGATCATTAGCAATGGGCGTGTAGTATCTATTGTCGCTCAGTTGTCTGATACATTCCAGCTCGTAGTCTTTAGTATTCATAAGCACTGTGGCACCCCCTTTGTCCGCCTGTTTGATGGTAATGAGTGGGTCATCCGCCAAAGATTTCAGTACGGCCATCTCATTCCCAGAGATGTTGCAGTGCGGTGTTTTCCTGGTCAATTTGGAAATGTCTTTGAGCACAGCTTGTTCAAAAGTGAGAACTTCATTTGGCACCATTCCGTTATGAGGTGTGAAGGTTGATGGATTATGTAGCCCAGAGTCATCCATGGGTTCACGGGGCTTCCCTTCAAAGAAGGTTTTCAACCTTATTTTCCTGAAAAAGGATTTGAGTTCCTTAGTTTGCTGGAATGGATCGATCTTAGGTGTGGGGACAAACCCCAGACCTTTCTGTAGGACATCTTCCTCACCCTGTGTGAGGAGACGGTCAGATAGATTAACCACCAGGCTTACTGTGGTCCTGACCGACTCGTGCTCCTCGTGTCCATCCCTTGGGGGCGTGCATCCTCCCACTGTACTCTCTTTTCTGGTACGTTCCCTCTTTTTCGCCCTCGCCCTCTGCCCCAACCTCTGCCTAAAAAAGGAGGGTGTGTAGGGTTCTGAGGGGGATAGAATGGAGGGTATTGTGGGCCAAACGGGGGCTGGAAATGGGGAAACTGAGGGTATTGCCAGAACGGGCCACCCGTAGGTTGTCTCTGATTAGGGTAATTAGGGAAGTTGTTTTGTCCACGTCCCCTTCCTCTTTTTGCCCTGGGAGGCATCTGTGCAAGAGTATTTTCTCCACTGCTATCAGAGCCGCTGTTGGAGCCCCTTCTAGAGGAATTCGCACTCGAATCTGAATTGTAGTTAGTGCCTGAGGGGACGTAGTCGTCCCTTAGATACGGGTAGACTTTCTCCTTAGAGAATTTTTTTATGTCCTTTTGTAGTTTGGCTATTTTCTGGTTAATGAGATATTCTTTGTGTTCAGCCATTTCTTTATTAATCTCGGCCAGTTTAGTTTTAAAGCCGGGATTTTGTACTGCGGTTTTGAGGGCGGCCTCCGCTGCTTGGATTTTCACTAGAAGTGCATCTGCTAATCTTTTCGCTGTATTGACAATGAGAATGAGAAGGTCGTGGGTGCACTTCCACAACACCTGTGACCATTCCACTTTAAATTGGCCGTCCTCCCAGAATATTCTGGGGAAGTTTTTAACGATCAATCCATTGGGGGCTATTTTGGCCTTGAAATATTGAGCCATCATTGACCCGTGGATAGTTATCCTTATCCATTCCCGTTTCAAGTCTGCCAGGGATTGCCACTCGGTGGTGTTACTCCCTGTCGCTGGTTCACTGTCGATGCCAAAGAGGGATGGTATCCTCACTACCGACTCAGTAGTAGTGTGTGCTCCCCACTTTGCACTTTGCACACGCAATTTACAAGGCATGCAGCGGGTGTGTTTATTGCCAAACAGCACCAACAGCATGCCACTTTGTTTATACGCCCTGGCATTGATGTGACCTGTTTTTCTAAATGCAGATTTGTATTTTACCATTGTGTACTTTTTCTCCATGTATAGGCATAGGAGAACCCAGAGAGGTAAAAATAAGCACACACATGACACTAGCATGTTTCCCTTCACTTTGTTTAGGTCCTGATGAATCGCGGGTGACGATACCCACAGCGAGAAACATGTCGACCACCTTCACTCTTAGTCTCATCTAGGGTCACCCGACCTAACCTGCTGACACCTAGTGAGCTAACCCCACTTTTTAACTGCAGCCAGGGGACCTCCAGAATAAACTGAATTCCGGTACCCCTTGCTACATTTTAATATCCCTCACATCATTACACCTAGCCCTGCCCACACACCCCCACCTCACCATAAGGCTGTTGGATAAAAAGATCTCCGCCAAAGAGCCCCTCTTTGAGGTGAGCCCGTCGGGGATTGCACCGCCTCCCCGACGAGGAGCAACCGCCAATGATGAAGCATGACACCCTTCTGGGTGTGTGAGGCAACTACATCCAACAAAATGGATGCCCCAGGGTGTTACTCTAACACCTTTGGTCACGCCAGTTAATTCTTCCTTAATTCTTCCTTAATTCTCCCCTAACTCTCCATAGAAGTGTCAGTATTGTAACTCATTTCAGGAGGTTCACTGGTTCTGGGGAGATAAAAAGGTGGTAACCTCTGAACCATTTTGCTTGCAGGGCCAAATTGTGTCCGATTTAAAATGGAACCTGTACTCGTAGTACCTGTTGAATTGCTTTTAGTCGGAATCATAGACGTATGAAGCAAAGATCTTTTTGTGTGGGTCAAGGAGCAGGTCCACGTTGTTTGGGTCAATTGATGTTATATCCACTGATATAGACATTGGATTACTTATATAAGTGGTAGTATGGAGCCCTGTATTGGTGGTCAGATTTTGGGACCTCATATGGGTTGTATCTTTCCCTTTCTCTTGTATGCTATACCACTGAAGCCTACCTATTCCACCTGGCAATAAGTGCAAGCAGACCATCATCTTCTCTCTTTAATCCTGAATTCTATTTCTATGGAGTGTAGCTCTTACTGAAATGAGTTACTGGTCCAACCTTGCTACAGCTTCACAGTTTTCCTACCTACAGTCCCACAGATATTCCCATCTCTTCTGTGGCCACGATGCTTCCTGCGCTGCCACTTTAGCTAGTGAAGAGCTCTCTCCCTTTATTCTAGGACTGGCGCCTGATGTCCAATACTCTTCCTCCATCCTCATGCCTTATGTATCTTCTGTCTGACCCTTTTAGGCCAAACTCCATTCTTGTGGTTTTTTGTGAAGGTACTTTGACGTTGAGCCTTCTTAAACACTCCCTGACCCCAAAAATGGAGATGAGTGAAATGGGGAGTGATGTGATAGAACAGCTTCATTTCCAGCGGGCTAGAGTCTTTGGCTCACCTGTGAGGCAGGTGGATTCTGCATGTCTGGTTTCCTTAACATGAGCACACCGTGGTTGAAGGAAGAACAAACAGTGATGGTATGATGATGATTATTCACTGTTTATTACCAATGTCATGATGCTAGTTGGTTGGATGCTATTGGATTTGTGTATTGCAGTCTGTGCCCTCTCACATATAAAATCAACACAATTTATACTACTTCTGTTTACTCTATTCGTCTTTGATAATAACAGAGTTTTTCCTTGCAACACTTCACATGCTAGTCCAACCCTACCATTAGAACTAAATATAACATATGCACCCATCACAGGGTAGGCATGCTTGAAATAGCTAATGGTAAGGGGAAACTAGTAGTAGGTGGGCAGGTATATCTATAGATAGCAAGTTCTCTACTTTAAAGGATGAAGGACCTCACCCACCCTAGTATGGCGTGCTTTATTATCCTCACTCTTATATCTGTGGAAGACAGAGGCGTGTGCTTCTACTCTCAACCGATGAGAGCTCATTCAGTATAATACAGAAGGGGGCTCTGCTAGTTATATGTGTGAGTGTGCACTAGAGTGCAGGGGGATAGAAACAAAATAAACTACTTCCTGGTGGACTTTCAACGATTTTTTCTTGTCTCCAGTTGGTAGAAGGTAAAAATTCAAATGGGTCAACATGTTTCTGACCCTATGAAACAGGTCTCTAGGCATATGTCTGGAGCAGGGTAACCTCTCTGCCAATCAGCATCAACTGGTAAGATGATTATTAAGTAAGAAGAAAAGGTAACCAGTCATTTGTTGATTGAAACACATACTGGCTGTTTGTTATGACCCATTTTTTTGGGTCGACAGGCCTCAACTTGGCACACATAGTCAAGAAATAAACAGGGTCCAGATTGGTCCCTGTTTCCAGTATCCTGCTGTGCCGAGGTTTTGCATTTTCTTACAATTATTCGTCTGCAGTCTGATGGTGTTCTTGCTGCAAGTGTGTGCACACCGCCAGGAATGGTAAAACTTGTATATGCAAATGATGGTGGTTTAGAAGATGGTGTGGGCTGGCAAGAGCAGCCTATGCAGTTTCATGAGCATTGGGGTCATGTGATCATATTTATTCAAGAATCGGATGAGACATGGTCCAGCATGTAGGATGCCCTTGATGGGTACCTGTGTGGTGTCTGGAAGGTCACAGAGCAGAATGTTACCACCATACAGAAGTGAGAGAACAAGGGCTCGAACAGAAATTCGGAAGCTGTTTTCTGGAAGAAATAGTTTCACTTTGTTTGGAAGAGAGAGCTGGTACTAGGTCATCTTTGTGTTTTGGCAATGGGTTCCTTGAGGGTTGGGTTGTTGTTCAGGGTGAAACCAAGCTCTATGGCCTTCAGTGAAAGTTGGGTTCCTATCATAATCCAATGTACTGATACCCGCTTTCAAAACGTTGTGGTTATTTTAATAATCTTGAGTTTATTGTTGAATGTAATGTTTATTTTTTCATCTTGAGCGATATCACTTCGTGTGATGTAATCAAGGGTCAAAGGGCATGTGACCTCTTGCTGCTCTGCCTCTGGGGTCTAGATGTGTAATGTCATCAAAGAGGACGAGGGTTAAAAGGTGTGTGATGTTACTTCCGCTACTTCTGACATTTTGGTGAATTGACGTCCATGCCCAAAGCCACTGAAAAAAAGAATGTCCATAGGCAAAAGTTTCACCATGTGAGAATATAAAAGGCAGACTGAGTTCATCACACTGCCTGACTGGCCTTCCTTCAATCAGTGTCTCATAAAGATTCTGGAATACTAAGGGGCAGATTTACAATTTTTTTTTTACATAGCACACTGCAGCAA
This sequence comes from Lissotriton vulgaris, assembly GCF_964263255.1. Lineage (NCBI taxonomy): Eukaryota > Metazoa > Chordata > Amphibia > Caudata > Salamandridae > Lissotriton > Lissotriton vulgaris. The sequence continues at coordinate 1,643,454,946 of NC_141691.1, forward strand.
CTATAAATGCTGCCCTGTGTTACATGAAAAAAAGAGAGGAGGAGAGCACACTATTTACTAAAATAAGGTACTCTCCTCCCATCTCACTAACGCCGCCGCTGAAATTAGCTGCTGTGCGCCACAGAGACACCTTTGTGCCATGGTGCAAGGGTGTCTATGTGAGTCTAGCATAGGTTTTGTACTGAAAGGACCCCTCCCAGTACAAAATACTATGCACAGACTCACTTTAACTATTTTCCACTTTGTATATGTGCTGTAAAGTGCAGCACACATGCAAAGTCGGAAATGGAAGGAGAAATGAAAGCATTTCCCCTTCCTTGCGCCTACTTGAATAGGGCGCCGTTTTCTCACGCTAAACACAATCTACTTTAGTTAGTAAATTGATTTTAGCGTGAGAACCCTTGGATGGTTGCATCGGAATGCCCATACACCACCCTTGGTACACCTCCATGGCACAAAGTAATGCAAAGTAATGCGAAGCAGCGCTACGTGCTGTTTCGCAATACTTTTCAATTATACTGGAAAGTAAATGCGGGAAAAAAGATTTTGCACCAATATGCATCACTTTTGTGATGCAAAATGGCACAAAATCTTAGTAAACCTCCCCCTTAGTGGAAGATTTTTTTTAAATCCCTGCAACACAGAGCAACCACCTGTAAGGCTGTGCTGCGTGACAGGGAGGGAGCAGGGGAGCGCCATATCTTCAGAGATATGGCACTCTCCTCCCCTTTCCCTTGCATCAGCACTGATTTCAGCTGCTGTGCGCCAGACATTTACTTTAGCGCCATATCACTATGGTATGTACATGGTATGTACATGACTCTAGCATAGGTTTTGTACAGGAAGAATACCATTCCTGTACAAAATACAATACCTGGACATGATGCAAAGAATTTTCCCACTTTGTATGCATGCTGCACAATGCAGCATGCAAAGTCAGAAAAGCACAGAGAAATTAAAGAATTTCTCTTGTTAGCACCTCCTTTGAAGGGGCGTTAACTTTTGGCGCAAAACCATGTCTGCAAATCTGTGTAAACATGGTTTTGCGTCAAAAGGCATGGGTGTTGCATGGGAACGCCCATGTATCACCCATGTAATGCCCCCTTGGTGCTAAGTAACGCAAAACAGTGCTTGGTGCAGCTCAGCGTAAAACAAGTTTAGCGATTGAAAGTAAATAGCAGAACAAAACATTTAGGGCTGGTTAGCAGCACTTTTGTGGTGCTAACCCAGCACAAAATGTTTGTAAATCTCCCTCTATGTGTCTAGAAACTTGTGCTTGAAATATGCGGTGAAATCTGATGGTCTACCAAAATACTCCTTGCTGGCTCGCTCCTTTTACTTGTCTCACACACAGGAATCTGCATTGTTCAGATGATAAACAGCTCTGAGTTCCCTGTGGGTGTACACAGCGCACAAAATGAAACCCTGAAGTACCCAGATTAGAGGAGAAGTCCAGTTTGATGTTGTTTAATCCTGTCAAAGTGTGGCAGTGGAAGCCTTCTGTGACCAATTCTGAAAACAAATCCCAGACACTGGCCCTCCCATCTGATTACTTAGTCCACTGAATTGTGCAGTGGCCCTTGCCCTGCTAGGACAGACAACGCTATCATGTAAGTATACCTCTACTTCCGGAAATCGGTAGAAAGGATTGCAGCTCACGCATGTTTCAGTGGGGAGCGTTCATATTATAGCCGCATGCTACTGGTGTATATGTCGCCAGGGTGTTTAAATATTTCAAGACAAGCCACTCTGATGATGACAAATCATTTCTTTTCAGTTACCATCCTTAAAGCCAGCGTTCCAAAACCATAGCTGCACATATTTTGCGTGGACCATTGGTGATGCTGACATGACATCACAGCTTTCTAATGTACTTGGATAATCCCGGATGCAACTAGCCTAATGTATTTAGGGGCAGATTTACAAGGGAATGCTGCGGCACAGCAACGCAAGCCCTTTGGCTGCGCCACGCTGCGGCACTTCCAAAGCGCAGGAATGCGACGTATTTACAATGATATGTCATATTCCTGTGCTCTCCCCTGCGCTGGCACACAAACAGCTGCCATGCGCCGGCATTGTGCAAGGATGCCTGCGTCATGGGGAGATTGTTTTGTACAGGAAGGGGCACCTTCCTGCACAAAAACAATCACTACAGGCATTTTCCTCTTTCAATGCTTGCTGTAGAATGCAGCATGCATTGAAAGAGGAAAAAACGAGGAGAAATGAAAACATTTCTCCTCGTTGCACCACGCTAGAGTGACGTAGCATTCAGACTCATTTCCAGATTTACGATTCCTCCTAAATCTGAAAATGTGTCTTGCACCATGGATATTGCTAGTAATACCCACAGCAACACTCATGAAACGCCCCTTTCACGCAAAGAGCTGCGTGTAAAGGTGCCATATTATTTGTAAATACGGAGCAGTAACACGCGCCACAAGTAGGTCACAAAAAGTGAGGTACTGGTGGCGCAGGTGGCTTGTAAATCTGCCTCTTAGTGTTCTACCAAGAATGAGATAACTTGGAAGTTTGCTTTTCTGGGTGACTTCGTTGTTGCATTATGGCACTGCGCACCACAAAGAAGGGTCGAGCTATTGTGTGCTAAGGCATTCCGAGTTTTTAGCATCCGCTTTCTGTTTTTTTTTTGTTTTTTTTACAATGGCAGACCGGCCCCACGCTCCACAGACCTATTGCTCTCCGAAGGCTGCGTCCAGTCGCCGCTAACCTACTTATCTCCGTTCACCACAGCTGCTCAGAAGCCGTGAGAGGCTCTGGTGAAAGTAATGCCGGTGACAAGCCGATCAGCTCTGAAAGCGCACCGGACAAGTGGAGCGCGATTAACGCTACTAAAGCAGAGATAATCTGCAGGCTCTGATATTTTTTGCTCTCTTTGGGAAATAAACGGGGGGTCGAAGGAGGGGGTGGCGGAGGGTCTCGTCACGAATCCCCTGTCCTTCCATGGCCATTTGAAAGAAGGTTTGAACCGTTTTTGCCTTGAGACTCTCACCCACGTGTCCCCTTAATTAAAGCATTCTTTTGTCAACCTTTGTCAGATCTGAACTCTTCACCGCCCCCTTAAAGAAATCAAAATAATAAATAACAGCAGTTATTCTTTCGAAATCGGGAAGTGATTTTTTTTGTTAGTTTGTATGCACAAATGGACAATTATATACTTTTAAAGTCCCCATTAAAGAGACAAGCACTCTTTCCTGCGACCGCTTGTTAAAGATGCCCGCGCATTGCAGATAGCACTGGAGGCTGCTAAAATGGCCAATTAGATAGCATTAATGTGCAAATTTTCCCAGAGAGATGTATGCGCAATGTTCTAGGGTTATTTAGCGACGCTAGATGTATGCATCTCTCCTCCTTGTCGAAACCCATTCTGTATGGAATTAGTGGCCCCTGCGTGAGCTTGTGCAGAGCAACCTGATGTACGCCCGGATTATCTGCAGTGAGATGTAACGATGGGCTCGCACACTACCAGCGAAACATATTGTTTTTGATTAAACATTGTGCTGGAAAAACAGCTTATGGAAACGAGTGTTCACACATCCAGCAGACGATGGGGAGTCATGCACTGGTTTTGAAATTGTGCTTTCAGATATGGAAAGCCGATTTATAAGCTTGGCTGTATGCTGCACAAACGGCATTATGATCAATAATATATTTCTTCGTATTTGTTGCATCACATGTTTCATTTTAAACAGATAGATGTGTAATTATTTACTTCGAAATAATTTGCCCAGCTCAAATTAAGTTTGATTTATGTAAATATTATAATGCATCGCAATTCACCAGGAAGTTAGTTAATAGATGTTTCTAATGCATGTATACTATAAATACACGATTATGTAAAAATAAAGTATGCAACTTTTTTACTCAATTACGAAGGCAATATCCCTAACTATGGGCAAATATCAAATGGTTTCTAGCACCGTATTTTAAAAAACATAGAGCCCTCTCCTTGAACAAGCTCCTATTTGATGCTCTTAAAATTAGAGGATGACGAACTCATATTTCGCACAAGCAGTTTTTTAAAAGTTATTTGAAGTATGGAATGCCCTTGATTTATTTGCACTATCAATGATTATTGACCTCCTTTGCACTTTAGAAGCGTGTGATTTAGTAACTGTACTGATAACGTACTTTATAGTGTCTATTGCACCTATTGTAATTGTAATTGTAAATGTTGAATTGTATTTTAAACTGTGCTTTTATGGATTTTTCTAATCCGAATAAAGATTTTTTTTTTAATTGAACTATGGGCATTACCAGATATAAAGGGCGCAGGAAGGATTATTCGACCATAGTTTTGGGCTGAATTGCTTATTAAATAGTTAAAAAGCAGAGTGCTAGTTACCACCTTACGCTATGGTGAATTGTTGTTTGGCAATGAACTCCAAAGGATTGCGGTGCTTTTAGCTGGAAATGCCGCCTAATGTGTTGACATTGCTAAAGTAATTCAGAGCACAACAAAACATAATAAAATAGCACAGCACAAGTCAAAATAACAAAAAACATACCCAAGCACAACACAACAAAAGGGTCAAAACGAAATGCAACACAGTGCACTAAACAGCACAAAAAAACAGCAGAACACATCCTCACCAAAACAAACTGCAACACAGCAAACCTGTACACAAATTCTTGACCTACATCACTGTCATCACAAATCTGTTTTTAAAATATAGCTGTAAAATCACTGCCACACTGCCTTACCACAATGGGCATGCAATAGCACCAGACAAAGATCTTTTATTTTCTACCACAGGTGTGATACTTACACAATTACTGTTATTTATTTATTTTTTATTTATTTTGCGATTTATAGAGCGCCTGGTGACCCGTAAGCATTCCCGCGCTGTAAAATTTGTGAGCAACCAAGAGAGGGAGACCGGGGAGACTATTTGGGGAACAGGAAGGTTTTTAGTTTTTTTCGGAAGAGGGCGTGACAAGGTTCCAGACGCAAATTGCGAGGAAGTGAGTTCCATCCTGCGGAGGCTTTGACTGTTAGATATGCTTTGCTCTATATTACCTTGCACAGAATCTTACCTTTGCTAAAAACTAATTTTCTTGAGGACATAATAATCATGAAATGACTCCAGTCCACTCAAATCACACGTCAATGCTCAACAGCAGGGGGTGCATGGTCAGTCTGACCAGTCAATTATCCCAGTGCTAATGCACTACAGACCATTTATTAATACTATTAGAACAATGTTGCAGAGACAACACGTGGTTTACAATACTCATTAAAACTTGAACGTTGTGGTTTCTAAGCAATGTTAGTTGAGAGGCACTGCTGTGAAAAATTGCAACACGTGCCCTTAGAAAGGGACAGCAGCAGTAGAAACAATTGAGATTAGCGTTCCGGCTGACCTCTAGAACATTTTAATATCAGATTCGCCCCGGTTGTGAAAAGCAACCCATTATTTTCAGTTAGCCCCCTTGCTGTGAATGTTCTGATTGCTCAGTCCACGGACTGCATGTTTGAATACACATTATAAAATGGCACGAGCGAGTTAAGCTTTGGTATCAAGATAGGCCTGTGGACCATGCAAAGGAGTTGTGCAGTCACATGAATGCAAGTTTATTTTTGAAAATGTTTCTATCACAAAAACTTCTTGTGGGCAACACAAGAAAGATAATTTCTTTAATAGAAAAGTCTCTGGGTTGCTGTAGTTCTCCGTCCTATGTCCTCTTTGGTGTCCAGTTTATCACTGCACGGTTATAAAGGCTCTTGGGGGTTGAGCCCCACCAATAACTTAAGAGTTCCAGGTTCAGGCATGGAATTTTCACATTGTTTACTGGAAAGACAATGTGTGACATTGAGCTATCATTAAATCTAAAGTAGCAGGAAGAGCTCAGAGACACTCATAAGACTTCAAGCCATCTTTCAATTGTAGGATCCTTATTAACTAAGCATCAAATCACTCAATACAGTAACTCTATTTTTGTTTTGAAAAAGGGCCTTTTTCAAGGACACAAGCAAACGTACTTCCCTATTTTATATAATGCACTAACTTTGACCCATTTATATGGGTTATTTACATCATACTATTTGGAAAATATGAATGTGATGTACAATAGGAAAAAATTCCTTCAAATGGCCTTTTAAGGTTCCATTTCTGCTAATATCTAATTTGTTATTGCTTTCGATGGTGCTCCATCAGAACGTCTGTTCAAGGCACCAATAAGACCCTCTGAGATCTCTGCACGTATGCGACATAATAATATAGACTTTGTAAATTTTATGTTACATGCATATATACTATACACTGGAAAGTTTTTATCTGAGCTATGAAGGCAAATTAGGAACATTGAGATTGTGACAGCCTTTAGTATGATGAAGTGACATTGTTGCACAGTGGCTATGCTAATTATTCCCAAAATGTGTATTTTTCAGGACTTTTTCCCTGCTTTCAGTGTACAATTAAGGGCAGCTTGGATGTCCAGCACTAGGTGTGTAGCACTACACAAAACTAATAATTAAGTGGCTTGTTCATGGTTTTGGAGTCTGAGATTGTTTGCTCATTCTTGGGTGTTAGGTCTTTTCATGGGCTATCAGATATGTTAGTAAGGCATTCTGTGGGACACGCATGGCATCTCACCTCAAAGAAGCTGCTCTTATGTCCGAGTCCTACCAGTAATTCAGTGATCCTTGGCTCTCGTGATCTAGAACCCCCTATACGAGGTACACCACGAGCATCGCATCGTTCAGTACCGCAGTGGGGTGGGTAACACTCAGCAGCAGTATAATAATCAGTTAACCAAGGAATTATAATTATTTGGGTGTGGCCACACCTTCTTTTATTTTCCAATTTAGATTATATATATATATATATATATATATATATATATATATATATATATATATATATATATATATATATATATATATATATATATATATATATATATATATATATATATATATATACGCATAACCTCGCGCCCAGAACACTGCCTGATAGCGGAACCACGAGGCGTGGACCACTCATGTGAAAAGTGCTATTTTATTCCAGGTTGCAAGTCAAGACACGTTTCGGCAGTCTCCGCGGCCATATATATATATATATATATACTATTAAATTACATTATGGAGTCTTTTCTCAACACTAACTGAAATATATTTGCTTATAATTTCACATGGCATTCTCACAGGAATACAACTTACAACTGTTGTCTCTTCACAATCCAAGCTTACGATTGCAGAGTATCCAGGTTTTCCGCAGGTGTTTGTGCCCTCTGTGTGACTAAAAATCAGAAGACCCTGATTCTGTATATCAGGATCCGCCAGATGTTGTTACAGGTGACTGATTGGCCAAGAGTTACACATTTATAACTCAGTTCAGCACAGCATCCACATTTGCTGTGCTGCATTGTGCAAAGCGATGAACACAGTGTAGTGCCAGCTCTACAAAGATTGGCCTGCTACTGGTGTCATCCCCTAAGCTGGCACACAGTAGTCTGCCTTGCGTGACCATAGTGCAGCGGTGGGCATGCACTGTCTAGCACAGAATTGGTCCTGGAGGTATGCGCTGTCAATACAGCTTCCTATGAGTTGATAAACTCAGAAGGTCTCAATGCTTTGGATGTGTGCTGCACACTGGCACACAATCACAATGCATCTTTTATGAAATTAACACATTTCTACTTGTTTGCATCTAATTCAATGCCAAGTCTAGCTATTTTACTAGACTAGGTTTTGTGTCAAAGTCTATGGGTGTTTGCATTGACCTGCTTCAGTGATGCCTCATTGATGCCCCACTGATGCTAAGCAGCGCAAAGTAGTGCAAAGTGGTATAAAGCAGTTTATGCATTTTAAGAAGTTAACCTTTGCAGCACAAAATACTCTTTGCAATGGACAATGAACAGTGTGTGCTGATTTGCATCACATTTACGCCAAGCCTTATTAGATCTGATCCTTTTTAGGCGCATAAGTGTTTCTTGTATGCACATCCAGTTTTGAGAATCAATCAGAGGTTTAGAAGCACTTCAGTCAGAGTGTCTCCTGTTTTATTACACAGTACTAGTGAATATGTTACAACTGGAGCAAATGCGATTCATACCTATATTGCCAAACAACGGGTCATTGCTGAAAACATCAGTATGGAATGATGCAGAAAATCAGAAATTACCACAACAGACTCAAGAATTTATATAGCGTATTTCTGTTCTGTTATGTAAGTATTCAGAAGTTGTGAGATAGCACTTTTAGGAAAGTACATTTTAACGAAATCATCCTGTTAGGTCCATTTAGCCTAAGCACAATCTTGTTTCGTTGATTGTGGCAATTTCATTGATTTGGGAGGATGTTGAGTGGGTGCACACTAAACCTGGATCTACTTCGACACTGCATCATTTTAGAATGTTATTCTCTGGTATTTGCGTAAGCAACATTGGTCCCTCGTCGGTGTATACCTTTGCTTCATTGGGTGCTGAGGGTTCTTTTTGGGAGAAGTTTTGAACAAACATTTTAGGACTTTTCAAAGTACGTTTTTCACACCTGGAAACCAAATGTCTCATGCTCATGTTTGACTGGTCGTGATCTGGCCAACTACTACTGTCAATCATACCTACTGTGACGTCAATTATCCCATCGCATTCTCTCAAGGTTCTCTAGACGGAGGTTGTTGCTTGTCGCTTCATATGATATATAAATCGACCTCCATTGCCTTTTAGCGCAAATTCAGGAAAGGCCTGACCATTTTCTACAGAGAACTACCAGGGGTACCTCTGGCTCTAGGAAGCCCTGCAAATGAGGGTTCTGCTTTTGAAAAGAGATCAGTGTTTTCGGTAAAAATATCCCAGTGGAAACTAATTTTCCTCCCAAAAGCCAGCCTCTTTGTAGTTACAAGGGAACATGTTTTGCACAATTCGTGAGGCACTCCTATTTACGCTGCATTGAGGAACAAGGTGAGCCAGTCCAAGTGGAGCCTAGCTTACTAAGTCACACTTTAACGTTTAAATTTCAAATCTGACCTGTAGAAAAAGAATTAGCAAGGTGAAGATGGAACAGGGATTCTGTGGACAGTGGTTCAAGAGGAACAATGTGAAACATAGTCCCTTTGGGTGTCATCCATGGAACAGCATTACACAAATGAGCTTTAAAGGATAGAAGGAGGTGAGTTGGGGACCTGAAGCTAGCTGTTGTGTGCCTCTGAGCAGCAAGCACCGGGATCCTCTAAGCAGGGATCAATAGGATTCTAGAGCTGACAAATGTGCATGAATATTGAGCATCAATAGGGATAAAAAGTTATAGAAAGGTAGATGTACAAATAGTGCAGGGTGGGCATGGGGGGCTCAAGTCACTGAGCAGTTGACAAACAAGCAGAAGAGAGAGAATATCATAAGTAGCTGTTTGGATCATCTTAGTTGTATCCTGTATTCATGTTCGTATCCTACCAGAGGGATCCGACAGCAGTCCTGCCTATTTGGCTGACAACTCTTGCCTGTCACATTTCTTCACTCACAAACATTCCCTAAACCCTAGGACTAAAGAAAGGGGCGTACTGAATTCTCCAAAGTACTTACTAAACCAATACAATACATTTAAGCATGTTAATGTGTGTCTACACATGAACATTGTACAAAAGATGAGGTTGCCTGTGTCAAAGTCAATAATACCGCCAGTGAAATCAAATATGCTCCAGCCAGAAAAAAATGTAAATATCATGGAGCAGTCCATTAAGTAGTGGAGTCCTTACTGTACAACCCATTTGAATTCTTGAGAGTTAGGTAATATATGCAATACTTCGGCGTATTAAAAAGTTCATTATTACATTATGAGTTAGCTCAGGGATTGTAATTATGAGTTGTTTGATAAAGTTACACCTTGGGACTTTCTCTGGATAGATTCCTGTATGTCAAACTTTCTGATATTTATCGGCGTAAATAGCCAAAGAAAAGCAAAACTTGCAGAATTTAGGGCCATATTATCAAGGACGGGCGATACATTATCGCCGCTTTTATCGGCAGGAAATTGCTGATAAAGCGGCGATAATGGGCTTGATAATATGCTCTATGGAATTTCAATCGAAGCCTATGTTGGATGTGAAGACATCTAACATGGACTTCGATTGGAATTCCATAGAGCATATTATCAAGCCCATTATCGCCGCTTTATCAGCAATTTCCTGCCGATAAAAGCGGGGATAATGTATCGCCCGTCCTTAATAATATGCCCCTTAGTTAGCATGTTCAATACAGATTAAGCATTCTAGGCAGAATCTTTAAACATCGAGTAATCATCTCATTCTGAGGAAATGGTATTTAAAGTTTTATTAAATACCCCTAACTATTTTGTCTGCATCTAAGTCCTAAAAAGTGGAGTATCATATTGTGTTTAGAAAGCAATATTCATCTCAAAATTCATACTCGCATATCCAATGTTAAAGAACAAACTCTATTTTGGTTAAGTAAAACGTTAAATATATTTTTAGATTTATTTGAGTATTGAATAATGTAGTTATGCTCTAGATGAATCAAATTTCTTATTAATGCAACTGACATTGTGCGATGTATGCCTACACATCCTGTCTGGTAGGAGCAGTTAGTCTTATTGATTAAATAAGATATTCATTTCCCAGTGGCTTTTGAAAATTGCTCTTTTTTTGGCTAGGCGGCAGAGACAAGTTATTTATGATGTCTAAAATTAAATGTGTGGGTACACTGATAATTCGTTATTAATAATTATTATTTTTACCCCAGTTGCCACTCCGGGGTTTTAGATAGGCTTGGTTGTTTAAAGTGATCCCATTGTTTCTCATACTCAAAAAAAAGAAAGTTCAGCCCACATGTTATATTCTTGTTGTGGACGAAGCAAAACAAATATTAACCAAGATTCTCTGGCAATTCTCTGCATACTGGCCTGCTTTTCTACCAACAAATATAAGCACTTAGAAATATACAAATGTCAATATTAAGTGAAATATGAAAAATGCGGGACATTTTTCTCATCTACAAATCACCCCTGGGGTGTTTGGTAAAGCCTATCACTCAGTATATCCCTTTTAATCACTCTTTACGCCTGAGCACTTTTTACGCCTTGTTTAGACATTACCCACTGAAATCTCCTTTGACACTATTGGGGTGACCAGTTCATTGACACTAATTTCACAGAAAAGGTTCCTTGAAAAGAACGACTGAATGTCTGGGCTTCCTTTCGATTGAGCTCACATTGTGGTAATCAGCACCAGTGGCCATGCGCCACACTATAAAATGTATCACAGGAACCAATCCCCACTTAATGCTGCGCTGCAGTTTGAACGCTGAGCCTCCGCACACCTTATCACTACAAGACAGCCAATATTCTTTGGGAGTCGACTGTATTTCGAGATCAGATGATAATGGGCCTCCAATCCAAGACGTTGACATGAGTCTTGTGGATATTGGATGTCTCCTATAAACGGGTAATGCGGAAGTAAATAATTCATGGCAGCAGAGGCGTAGCGGTGGATCTGTAACTGGAATGGAAAACGCAGTGAATGTACAGGTATGTACAATTACCCAACCACAGAAATCTTTCAAAGTGGACTTCACGTGGCTAATGAACCCTGGGCCAGATTAGTCCTAAAATAGTCATTTGGTTGAACAGTGATAGGCACACACTTGAGGCACAATTCAGCAAGAGGTTGCTGTTGATTTTTCATGGCTGGGTTATGCTGCCTTGAAGCAGAGTTCAATGGTAGATATATTGTCTTTTTTCCCTACGCTTCTCAAAGGGAAGCACCAGGAATGGTAAATGCATGGCTTTGACGATTTAAAATGGCATTATTTTTAGCAGGTAATCAAGTTAGAGTGACCTCCAGATGCAAAATTGCACTACAAAGCATAATGGATAATGCTATGCAAATTGGCACGTATGCAACGGGGATGTTATTATAGCAAGACGTAGAGGTGCCAGCTAATGGCCTCTGCATTTGATCTCTGGTCGTCCTGGGGGCTTGACACTGTCTCCGACGGAGACAATGGCCGCCCCGCGCTGATGAGTTCCCGGACTGGAGGAACACCTGTCTGCGGCGGCTGCTCCAGGCCCAGCAGACATGATGTCGACATTGCAAGCTGACACATTTTAGCTATGCTCTGAAGGGGAGGAGGGGTGTGGGGGCATAATGCCTACATTGCAATTTGCAAGACATTAGCTGAAATGTTTGTCGTTTTATTCCCCACGATTTTGCATTCAAGATGTATTTTTAAACAGCTTCGCTCCTTCTCTTTCTCGCTTCAGCTTGTACTCAAAACCTGCAAATGTGTTAGCGCGCGGAAAAGATCATTTTTAAAATTACTTTGTGAGATTTGCAAAAGCACTCTTTCAGGAGGCTTCATTCAGAGAAGCAATATGTTCTATTTAACTGGTGTCTTTTTTTTTTTTATATAAAAAGAGACTTCAGCAACATAATTTCACACTGCAGTTTCAAATCCAGTTGATAACCTGGTGCTGGGGGAAACAGTGTAATACTATCCAATTTAAGCTAAAAGTAAAATTGCTTCATTACACATTCTGCCTTTTTGCTCTGCTTAGGCCTGTCAAGAAGAGAGAGCTCTCAGGCTGTCAAAATCTTTAGACATGTGGCTTTGGCAGTCTCCAACCAGAAAGCTCATGCAATAGTTTTTTCAGAAGTACACACGTCATGGGCTTACGTGCTAAACGGTGGTAATATTTCCAGTGGGGTACATATCATTTTTGAAGTAAGTTAATACCTTACGATAATTGTGATCCCACAATATGTGCAGAGTGCAGATATCGCTAAAAGTGAGGTATTGCGATGTATCACGTTAACCACACGAAGAGTCAGGACCTTACTGTGGAAGACACAGAGGTTTCCAGTACGCCAAGAGGTATTCTTGGTTCTTTACATATTCCGTATTACATCAGAGACACAGCATTAAGCTAGTAATGTATGCAGCCATCGAAACCAGGAGTTAAAATACCAAAACAGGACATATAATTTTACTCCTTTATGCAGCAAATGAGAAATGAATACTGTTGCAATAAAGCTTAATTGTTCAGGTTTTTCCATTCTAAATTGAGCTCAGATGAGATCTGATTTTCAAGGGTAAATGTTATAATTTGTGGTTTCTGGATACAGAAAGCAGGTTTGACTTGGTCTGAAGTGTTACTTCGGACTTAATGACTGAAATGAAAGTCAAAAATCCTCCGTGGGGCAAGGCAGAAGACTGTGGCTGAAGAGCACTCCATGTTGTCAGATAGCTGTTTGACAAGGTCTCAGTGAAGCAGTTGATTCTTGGCGTGAAAGATATAAGTTTGAGCAACTTAAATCGTTGTCCCAGCAGCAACACACCTTCACCGGAGTCGGCTTGGCAGGTTGATCCCGATCTCTCCTGAGGTTTTTGGACCAAAAAAGTATTTAAGTCCCAAGTTTCAGAAAAAGTTAGGAGTAGTACACTCTCATACCAGACAAGGACCCAGGATCTTAGGAATAGAACTTGGGTATCAAGACTCACTCAAGCAGATGACAACAGCAGGGTACAGGGCAGGTTCCGTTGGAACTGGTTATCTGGGAATTTGCAGGAAAGGCTTCTTGTAGCTTGTTGTGTCCCTGTAGCTTGAACCAGAGGGCAGTCTTATGACCTTTGGAGTCAAATTCCTTGTCCTGGTTACAAGAGGGCGATCATGTTCAGTCCTCTAGGCCTTCCTCAAGTCACAGACAACAGATCCAGTCTTCTTCTCTTCTTCCACAGGTCCAGAAATTGTTCTGAGGAGGATACTGTGGGTGCCACATTTTTGCCTGGCATTAACTTGTGGTTGGGAGTGACTTCTTGCCTCTTCCTAATTACCAGGCATGAATTCCCAGAGGCAGCATTGCACATTTCTGCAGCACTTTCTATGTGCCCTATTTCAAACAGTCCCAAAGTGTCCACACCGCCTACATCCAGAATGGTGAAGCTCTTCTCACCTTGTACAGAGTCTATGTGTCTACTTTAGAGATGTGGCCTGGGAAATGAGCAACCCTCCTCTGTGGTCACTCTAACCCAGTTCCTGGGGAAGATCCTCTTACTCTGGGATTCTTGTCTGTCTGACTGAGGGAACAAAGAAGGACCTCTTTCAAATTAATCAAGTTCTTTGCCACAGCCCAGATAGCCATCCTGCCAGATCCCAAGCCTTTGTCCCAGCCATGGTAGCCAGTTCACAAGTCATCAAGGGGAGGTATTCAATTCCTAGGTAAGAGTTGGGGTTCATGCAAATGACCCTCCAGAGGCTTTAGGCGGGTAAAAGGGACGTTTCTAACAGTCCCTTTTTCAAAATATGTATTACAAGTAAGACTTCACCAGTGAATTGGGCTTGTAAGACAAATTTCAAAAAGTCCAAGAATTACATTTGTAGGTGTTTCCTATATTTCCGGAAATAACATTATTGAATTTAATATTGTTATGTTATGTTATGTTATAAAGAACTTGTAGAACACAAATACTCTGGAGTGTCCTGGCGCGGAAGTGAGCTGGGCTGAAGCGAGCTGGAACCATTATCCAGACTGACTGAACAAATATGTCTTTAGATGTTTTTTGAAAAGGCGAAAATCTTGCATGAGCTGCAGATCAGAGGGGAGCACATTCCAGGCCGTTGCAGTTTTGGCAGAGAGCGACTGGCCCCCCAAGCGTGATCTGTGGAAACGAGGAGTAACCATCCGCCGTAGGGAAGCAGACCTCAGAGATCGATTAGGCACATACAGAGTAAAGCGCCTCCTAAGATACACAGGTCCCTGGTCATGAAGGGCTCTGTGCGAAAGGATAAGGGCTTTAAATTGTACCCGCTTTGGCACCGCAAATGCTACCGCACACTAGACCTCCTGGAGATGTTAAACAGGAGCCTGGCTGCAGTGTTTTGTATGATTTGCAAATTTTTCAGCAAATACCCGGGAATGCCAATGAACAAGGCATTGGCATAATAGAGGCGGGAGAGAATCAAGGCACGGGCTACCGTCTCCTTGGCCTCTCTGGGGAGCAAAGGAAAGAAACTTCTCAGAGCCAAGAGGGTGCCAAAGCAAACACCCGTAAGTTTCCTGGCATGATCAGCAAACCGAAGGTCCTCGCTTAACCACACCCCTAGTTTTTTTGCCTGGCCTCCCTCAGAGTTAGGACAAGGAAAATCCGGCGGCCACAGGGATTGTCAAAAGGCCGGGGGAAACTGGCCGTACAAGAGGACCTCAAACTTGTTCTCATTGCACTTTAAATGGGCCTGAGCAAGCCAGTGGAATACGTACGCTGGGTGATGTTGGTGTCTAGATCCGAGCCCTTCCAGGTGAATAGCAGCTGGGTGTCGTTCGCATACGCTATGATTTAGCCCCTAACTCTTCTGCTAGATAAACCAAATGGGTCAGATAAATGTTAAAAAGCAGAGGGCTCAGTGTTGAGCCCCGAGGTACCACTGTCGAAAGTTTCCTGACCAAGGAAGAAAAAGGAGCCATACAAACCTGCTGTGTGCGCCCATTCAAAAAAGAGTTGACCCACTCCCATGCAAGGTCGCCAACCCCAATGGCCGATAGCCGGGCCAGAAGCAAGTGATGAGGCACCGTATCGAAGGCGGCAGAGAGGTCAAGTAAAATAAAGGCCGCCCTTCCGCCCCGTCAAGGCATTCCCTGATAGCCTCCAACATCGCCACCAAAGCGGTCTCCGTGCTATAGGTTGCTCTAAACCCTGACTGAGCCTGGTGTAAGGCACCTGAGGACTCAACAAAGGCCTCGAGCTGACGGAAAACCACCTTTTCACAAATCTTGACTAAAGCTGTAAGAAGAGAAATTGGCCGATAATTAGCAGGAACCAAAGGGTCCAGCGAGGGTTTCTTAAGAAGGGGTAACAGTTTAGACTGTTTCCATCACGTGGAAACCGTGGCGGTCCACAGGGAGAGATTGACGATTGCCACTGCTTCAGGACAAACCACCTCGGCCACCCCGGCAAGCACTCGGACTGGACAGGGAACACTGGGAGAGCCGGACTTGAGCGATCCCAAGATGGCCAAGATATCGGATTTCGCAGCCGGCGAAAATAGTGTAAATCGAGGGGCCGAGATGCTGGGAATAGGGAAAGATACCACAGGGGAAATCCCTAGTTCACTGGCATTTACATCCATGCTGTCCTTAATCCTAGATATCTTTTCGACACAAAAAGAGGACAGCTCCTCACACCAATGTTGGGAGGCAGGGAGAGACCTTTGCTCCGCACAAGGTGCTAAAAAGTTCTTCACAATGGCAAAGATCTCCTTGCTGTTATTGCTAGCCAGCTCAATCCTCCCAGTGTAATAGTCACTTTTGGCTTTCCTAATGGCCAGACAGTACTCCCTCTGAGCTGTGCGGAGGGTTGACTTGGCGGAGGGAAATTAATTCAGTCACCAGCAGCGTTCTAGTTTTTTGCAACCCAATTTCAGAGCCTTGAGGGCATTCAAAAACCAAGGCTTCAAGGGTGAGGAACGCTGTTGACTACAGCGGTCTGGCTTGGAGCAGGAGCTGACCCCCCCCCGGCTGATCAAGCCATGAAAGCTGTCCACCGCCCCTTCCAGATCGGGAGTAGGACCTGGGGGTGCCAAAAGCAGAGCTTCTGAAAAGGATGGTAGATTAATCTTCAAAAGGTGCAGGTCAGATGGCAGGATAGGGCTAAGAGGGGACCTTCCCATAATCCAAGAGAACCTGATCAAATAATGATCAGACCAAGATACGGATTCCGGATCCTCTACCTCTAAAGCTAAATTAGAACACACCAAATCAATAAGATGGCCACCCGCATGAGATGGCTTCTTAACCCATTAATTCAATTGGGCCAGGTGCAGTGAATCCAAGAGAGCCACAGAATCCGGTGTATTAGGACCGTCCTGGTGGATATTGAAATCACCCAGGAGTAAAAACTAATAGCGAAGGGCCCGTGGGATGATGACATCATCGAGCACTTTAAGAAAGGCTCCAGAGGGACCGGGTGGGCGGTACACCAATGTGCCACCCAGCGTGAAGTGTGGGGAAAGGGTAAAGGTGAAATCCAGAGCCTCCCCACCCACCCAATCACCCGAAACTTAACAGGAAAAAGCCCATGAGTCCCTTAACACCACTGCCGCTCTCCCGCCTCTCCCGGTTCTGCAGTCACCCTGAGCAATTTTATAACCCCGGTTCTGCAGTCACCCTGAGCAATTTTATAACCCCTAGGAATGGCAAGCTCCACTACCGGAGCACAAGACTCACTCAACCAGGTCTCCTTTATAAAAAGAGCATCCAAACGTGCTTCCGACAGAAGCTCATATATATATCTATATATATATATATATATATATATATATATATATATATATATATATATATATATATATATATATTTATATGCTGCAGGAACTCGTCTCAGTCTCGCAAATGAAACCAACAGCCAGGACACGCAAAAGACGAGGTAGACCCAATTCAGTGCTTCTTATTTTATTTCGCTTTGCAGTGCAACCACATCAGCCACGACGCGTTTCGGCAGATCCCTGCCTTGATCACATGACAACAGTGTCGTGGGATGCACCTCCTTTTAAAGTGCAAGTGCGTGAATGGACATAGAAAGTTTACTATTTACAGATTTCTTTCTTTCTTGTGTGATATGTTAAATACAGATAATAGTTGTAAAATACATAGCAAAAACTTATTATGCATAAGAGTTGAGCCACAAAAATTTCATGTATAATACATTAACTTGTTATCAACTGTATTTCAAATCTCCATTCACTAAATACTAAAGTGCATCACCGTGAATCCAAAAAAAAGAGAGAAATTGAGACTCAAACAAAAATCATAACGTGATAAAGAAAAACCTCTTTTTTCCAATAGACAAAAAATTATACCCTATGTGATAAATAAGTATAATAACACACAATTATACCCTACCAAAAAACAATTCATTTTCTTTGAAATGATAAATACAAGGAAAGACATATATCTGACGGGTTCTTCCACATAAATGCAACTAAATATACTCCTATAGTGAGTGATTCCCACAATTGAAAAACATCAAAAAATTCATTAATATTTTGTGCTGTTCAATCCACTCATAGTTCATTTAAAATTGCATAAATAATTAAAACCCTATTAGTATCAAATATATATATGTTATTCTTTCATCTTGTAAAATCCACTATTTACAATATAAACAAGCTAACAAAGTTTTTACATCTTGGAGGTTACGGATATTTCAAACATTTACATTTTATTGCATTGTATTAATAAGGATCACATGGAAATCTAGTGCAAGATACCAAACTGACCCCCCAATAATCATTCTAAAAATGTGTATAAATCTTCAGTCATATTAAGACCATTTGGCTGCTTAGTATCTAAGGTCAGAATGTAGTGTGTTTCAAGCCTACGGAGCATACCTTCCCTGTCCCCTCCTCTTCTCTGCATGGGGACTGTGTCTATGATGTAATACCTTAGATCTTTCAGGTTTCCACCATGGACATCATGGAAGTGCCTCGCCACAGGGTAATTAGGGTCATTATTGTTAATCGCCCTAATATGCTGTAAGATCCTCTTGTGGCTTGGAAGCTTGGTACTGCCTACATATTTTAGATTACAAGTGCACACTAATATGTAAACCACAAATTCACTTTTGCATGTTAAATGGAATTTGATGTTTTGTGGTTTTGAGCTGAAGGCTGTTAAATAAGAGGTTTTATTTACCCCGTATGAACAAGCCTTACAGCTTGAGCATTTGTAAAAACCTTTCCGCGCTAGAGACAGACCTGTGTTTTCCTTGTACTCTGGGCTGCTTTTCACTAACACATCCCCCATTGAGGTGGCTTTTCTATATGTAATTGATGGGTATTCAGAGAGAGTATCACCTATTACAGGGTCTTCCTTGACAAGATGCCAGTTGCGTTTAATGATTTTGGGCAATTCCCTATGCTGGCGATTAAAGCTCATGATTAATCTGGGTGCTTCCTCAGATGTTGTTGTGCTACCCGTATTTTCTAATATAGGGGCTTCTGTGTTGCGCAAAAGTTCATCTCTTGATTTTAGTCTTGATTTGGCCATTGCTGCATCAATTGTTTTGACACTATAGCCTCTTTCCAAGAATCTACACTTGCTCTCCTGTTGGTGTCTTCTTAGTTCTCCCTCATCGCTACATATTCTGCGTAACCGCAGCATCTCCCCATACGGGATGCTGTGGATAAGGTGGCTGGGATGTGCACTACTTGCGTGTAGCAGGGTATTCCCTGCAGTTTGCTTTCTGTACAATGTTGTCATGATTTTACCCTCATCAATTTTAACTGAGACATCTAGGAAGGAAACCTGACTGTTACTTATGTCCGATGTAAAACATAAGTTGATATCATTGACATTGATGCTGTCTATGAAAGTTTGTGCGTCCTCTTTGCTGCCATTCCACACTATTATCAGGTCATCAATGTACCGTAACCAGGATACTATGTTGTTCGTATAGATGTCCCGATATTCCCCCCTGAGGACCAGCTCCTCCCACCAGCCCATGAATAAACAGGCATAGCTGGGGGAGAAGCTGGCCCCCATGGCGACACCTTGAACCTGTCGGTACATTTGTTTATTAAAAAGGAAGAAATTGTGTTCTAAACAAAATGATAGCATATCAATCAACATTTTGTTGTGCATTGTGAATTCAATGGGTCTCTTGGATAGGAAATGTTGGACGGCTTTCACTCCATCCCTATTCCGGATACAAGTATACAGTGAGGAAACATCAAGGGTTATTAGGTGATATCCATTTTCCCATCTAACCTTTGCTATTTTTGACAAAAAGTCTCCAGTGTCCTTTACATATGACTCCAATTTAAAAACATGTTCTTGTAAAAAGAAGTCTATGTACTGTGACAGATTTTCAAGGGGACCATCACATGCCGCGATGATCGGTCGTCCTGGAGGTGTTTCCTTGTTTTTGTGTATCTTTGCTATGAAGTAAATTACTGGCGTGCGGGGATGTTCCTTTTTTTAAAATTTTAACTCCTCCATATTTAAAAGTCCTAAACTTTTCCATGCCAGTAGTTTACTGCCCAATTCATCCTACATCTGTTTGTACTTAATAGGAGAGCTGTGGTGGTAGCATTGTACATCGCTGAGCTGCTTGTTTGCTTCAGTGAGGTATTGCGAAAGGGGCCATAATACGATGTTTCCTCCCTTATCTGAGTTTCTTATCACCACTTGGTTCTCTTTTTTTAGTTTATCCATTAAGAGATCATACTGAACTTGTTCCTTTGTTCTTCTTTTCTTTGTCATTTGAGTTTTAGTGTGAATTTTTTTGACTTGTGCAACCACAGTGTCATTAAAAACATCTATTGAGTCTTTGGTTGTAATAGGCACAAACTTAGATTTCCTTTTGAATGTTGTTTCCGGTTTTTTATTTACCAAACTCCTTGTTTGTTGGGAATTGAGGATTGGAAAATCTTGCGAGCTTTCCATGTTTTGTGACTCCATATCATTCTGGAGACTGTTTCGTGAATTGATTATGCCTTGGACAGAGGTTAGCAGCTCATAGTCTTCGGCTGCCAGATTTGGAGAATCTGCCGATTGGTCTTCTCGTATAGTCTTGTTTTTTGATTTGTTGGTCAGTTGGATTTTGTGCTTGGCC
This sequence comes from Lissotriton vulgaris, assembly GCF_964263255.1. Taxonomy (NCBI): domain Eukaryota; kingdom Metazoa; phylum Chordata; class Amphibia; order Caudata; family Salamandridae; genus Lissotriton; species Lissotriton vulgaris. The sequence goes on from NC_141691.1 coordinate 1,643,475,523, forward strand.
ATGGAGCGTGCATTAATAAGTGCTGCCTGAATCCTGGGTTTACCCACAGCAAGGGTGGAAGGGTTCAAAATGTTGGTGCGCAGACAGAGGTTACAAGAAGGGCACTTTCTAAAAAGACTGTGGAGGACAGCCCACTGCTTCCCTTCACAACCCTTGGTATCATTAAAGACCAGCAGTTCATCCCAAGTATAGAACCTCCTACCACCATGGGGATCAGACATGGCCGGAATAGCATGGCTGGCGCTGTTCGCTACTGGGGCGCGGAAGGGCGCGGACTGGCTTGCCTTCGGCACGCCAGCAGCGTGCCCGCTGCACGCGCCCGCTGCGCGCCTGGTTTGACATGTGCAATTTTTACAGAAACCCCTCCCCCAGCTAGATCGCTGCCTACGATCACGCTGGGCTCTGTGACTCACCCCAAGATGGCACCCTGCCCTCCACTCAAGTGGCACAGAAAGTTGTGGTGGAACGGGGCGAGGAAAGCACACCTCCTGCCTAAGGTGAGTGATCAGTGCAAAGAGCTATTTTCAAAAATACAAGCGTTTAGGTGTGCAATTCCAAGTAAAGTATTAAAAGAGAGTAAAAGCAAGGCAAAAATCGGTATAGCTTTCAAGTTAACACAAAATAACAGATCGACTCGCAGACGGCCCCAGAACACAAGCGGGTAGCGTGGGAGCTGCCACCACCCACACTCACCACAGCGCGCCCCAACACAGCCTGCCAATTTATACAAAAACCCCTCCCCCATCTAGACCGCTGCCTACGATCTCACTGGGCTCCGTGACTCACCCCAAGATGGCGCCCTGTCCTCCACTCAAGCGGCATCCCAATGCCCTCCTTTGGAAAAGCCCACCCTGCTACTGTGAAAATAGCTTTGGAGCTTTTTTACTGTAAGTCTATGTTTAACATTAACGTTTTACATGTCCTACTTGTAAATGTCAATTACCCTGCCCTATGGGCAGTAAGGACTAATTAGGGGTGAATAATTCATATTTTAGAAAGGTTTCAGCCTGTCAAACGACGTTATTTTTTACAGGTAGAATTTGTCATTTTCTAACTGCACAGTTAGGGACAGAGGGCAGGGGTGCAGTTATGTTTATACTTTCACTTTAGTGGATGGGGAAAAGGGTGCTGCAGTCCACTTGTAACATGTAGCTTACAGGTCTTGGGTACACTTTATATCATATGCTATAGTCTTAAATATGTCAATTAGCGGTATGCTAATATTATCAACAGGGGGAGCACAGGGACTTTACCTCTGGTTAGCAGGGGTAAAGTGCACAGGGTTCTACAACCAGAAAAACATTCATGGCAAAAAACTGAGGGTACACCACGCAAAAGATATTATTTCTAACAGGCATTATTTATGGTGATGGCTACCCCAAAGCATCAATTATATTAATAATTGGTGGACTTCCAGTATGTGTGTTCATTTGCGATGCTGTCTTTACTATGGGTATATTTCTTATATATGTTACACGTTTCCCTTTTTTTAGAGGTGCTGAAACTTGGCTGTAAAGACATTTTGAGAACTGTAGATGATAATAAAGTTCCTAAAAATATTTGTTGGTATGCTTTTAATTTGGCAATGTATGTAAAATATATTTTATATTTTTAATGAAATAAGCATTTTTCTTGTCTTGGTAGTAGCTTGCCTTTGGGTTAGATTATTTGAATGTTCATATAAGAGCTTACAAGCCTCTTCAGCTGTTATTTTTTGCATTGGAAATATAGCAACAGAAAATAATTACGTTTTAGTACCATCATATAGTAGTATGAGGATATTTTACTTGTATTTGAAATGAAGTTTAGTTTATGATGTTTAAGAAGAAAGGATTCCATACTTTGCTTTGACTTGGAGGTTGTTCTGTTGGACAGAGTGACGTTCTATATTTTCTTGAGAACGGAGTGCCGGAGCATTGACTTTTTTACCATAATTCTACCTATAGTTTTTAATAATAAGTAGTGTTTTCCTATTTGTTAACTTTAACTGGTTTAGGAATTCTTTTTTATTTTGGTTGGGTTATAAACTATTTGTAACATGCTATTTATAATTCATATATGTTTAACATATCTTTTGTGATTTTTACATATTAACATGTGGGTGCACTATTCCATATTTATCAATGTAGATTATCTATTTTTATCTATTTTTTATATTTTCATATTGTTAAGGGACTTGATTTTTTCAATATTTCCATTTATGATATTAAAGTTCTCAAAATGTTTGTGTTGTCCTAATGAGTCGTTGATATTCCATTCTTGTTTTTATGTAGCCAATAATATGTTTACCATGTTTTTATGACAATTTTTTTCTTGTTGATATTTTAGTTTTTTACATAAGATATTTAAAACATCAATAATTGTGTAGTCACTATATAGGCAACAATATTTGTTTTGGTACTGCAGTATGATATACAACCAGGGTAAGGTACACAACCTCAATGGAAATGAGGGCTGGGCAGGTGGCATATAGCACCACAAACGAGTCAATCTCCATCAGGACTTGTTATTGGGAGGCCGTGGCAACATCTCTGGTCTCGTCACCTGCACGTGCAGCTCAGCATATTCATGTGGGATTTGGGTGGGAGGGCCACAGGGATGTCTCTGAAAGCCCATCACTGGTCCCAGGAAGCTTCAAATACTTGGGGTTAGTGATGACCTGCAGGTGCTCATGACAACTATTAGCCAGTTGCAATCCATACCACCACCTGGGATCCATATATGAAACCAGGCTCACTCTACTGTCCGTTAATAAGAAGGCCAGGAGAAAAACCATACGTACATGTCTACCAAAACCCTTCAAATGTTTGATATGGCACTTAGAGAAAGACCTTCTCAAGTTCAGATGGGAAATGAAGACCATCCTGTTTTGTCAGGCCTTCCCAGAACTGATGCCTGTATTGTCTGGTCTCTCTGATGAAATGGCTGCAATCTCCATCAATTACAGCACACTGTCGTCATTGGATAGAATCAATATTCTTCTGTCAACACTGTAAGAATACAAATTGTCTGAAACAATTACTTCTTAGTGAACTGTTACGCATTCTCTTGGGCACTACAAATATTCTTGTGTTTGTTTTGCTTTTCATCTCTTCTTTGGGCACTACAGTCCAATTCTGATCCTATATGCACTTTGAAGCAGCCTCTATATAGTATGAACTATTTACAAATCCTAGATACACAAATTAATAAAATCCATCCATCTTGGGATCCATAAAGCTGATATATACCACTGTAGTTTGGTAAATTAGACCTGTTCCAAACATCTTGTGTGCCAGATACAATCAACAAAAAATGGAAGAGTCAACAAATGTGAAAAGTTAAATTTGTGAATTATACTTAATTTGAGCCAGCTAAATTTGCCACTCCTATTTGTATTCAAAGCATGCAAAGCTATCCCTCACACCGCATTTGAATAGAGTTCACACTGCATTTGAGTGAAGCTCCATGTGTAGAAACTGCTGGGTACACCTGCACCCAGTCTGGAAAAAAAATTCTGTGCCTCAAACACAACATCAAAGTGTGCCACTCAACATCCTATTTTTAACTATGAAAAACAAATGGAGTAGCTAACTACGAGCCCAACTGTAAAACGCATTGATGACTCCTGAAGGAATAAAAAAACTGGTAAAGAAATACTATACAATAAACAACAGCATGTTTTTATACACTTTATTGGATCATTATTTTTCCCTGCAAGATTTCTCTTGTACAACATAACCAAATTATTAATGCAAAAACATTGCACATATCTTTTTCAGGAGTAGGGCAGAGCACCCTTGGTTTGAAAAACTATGTAATCAGGGTACCCAGATATTGGACAGCATTATGTTCCTGCACCTGCTTGTGACAAATGTGCATAGAAATCATGAACATATAATGGAAGGTAACCGTTATGGAACCCACCGCTTGACTTCAGTTGTTGTGGAGCTCCTTCAATTCTCTTCCAAAATTGCTAATGAACAAGAGAGGTACCGAAGTCAGTGGGTTGATTAAATATGCCAAGTTTTGTTTATGCTGTTGTTTATTATTTGGATTCTTTGTGAAATGAACTCAAGCCAACAAGTGTTTTGCAACCTTTTGAATACACCTTCGCTTCATCAGGGCTTGCAACCTAATAAGTCACTGATAATATCTTAAACAAGTAGAAAGCCCATGAACAAGAGACACTACTGGATATTGACAAGTATTACCCGTAGGAACAGCTGTAATTACAGAACTAGCTTGATAACAGTGAGCAGTGATTTCACTAGAATGGATTATTCGTATGGATATTCGAGCAACTTTACCCTTCATACATTGAGTAGTACAGACAAGGGTGAGCAGGTACATGGCAAGTAGGAAGAAGCACTGTGTAAGGATCCAGATGCAACAAAGTGAAGAATCTCAAAGACAGGTCATGAGTGATAGGAAAAGAGCTCATAGGAAGGTTTGGACAGAGGTTGACTCAGCAAGACAGTGTTAAGATGCTTGGGGAATCAAACTCCTGAATGAGGATTGCTGACAATGTTTAAAGGATATGCAGCCAGAAGTTGGTCAGCAATTAGAAGAAGAGTCGGACTGGGCTATTACTCAAAAAGGGCACCATTATGGGATTCCCCGGGTACTCCTGCATGTCTCCGAGATACTCTGAGCAAGCCTTTGAGAGACTCTGGGCTTCTGACATTGGGAGACTTGTTGAATGGGCCAGTTCTGTATTCTTGGGAAGATCTTCGTGAGGTAGTGGGTCCTGGCTTATCTGAGTTTAAATATCTTCAATTGAATAGTTGGTTCCACTCACAGGTAAAAAGCAAAGTCCTTCTTGGTAAAGATAGCAATTTAGAAGACCAACTTGTAGTAAAACCTGGAGGGAGAAGAGAGGTTTCATTATGGTATTGGGCCATAGCGGAGGAAGTAGACGAAAAATTTACACTGGCCGATGAATTATGGGGAGCACAGTTGAATATACAGTATGACTTGTTGTGTATGGATTCATGTAATACTCTCTACAGAATAGTCAAACCTGCTTGGCTCAGGCGCAATCACATCTTTACAGTCCATAGAGCATAACTCTCCCCGCTTAAACTCTCGAAATTTCAGCCCGGTAAAGTGTGTAATAAATGTGGCTTCCCAGAAGCATCTGATATACATATGTTTAAAGACTGCCCCTCCTTATGTGAGTTTTGGGATAAAATAATAACATCTATGGAATCTATCCTGAGAGTCCCTTTGACCATCAGCTTACAGCTAATTGTTTTCGGCCTGGATGATAATATTGTCGGCCCAGAAAAATCTTTGCTTTTCTAGGCAATGCTTCTGCCAAGGAGGCAAATATGTGTGCATTGGGTAGAAACAACAGCACCGACCCATTCAGAATGGCTGACCTCACTGTATGAAGTCCCCAAGGTTGACTTGGCCAGAACCTGTAATAAAAATAATTTGGCTTTTTGGGATTTGTTAAAAAAATGGAAGTAGGAGTCGGGTTTTTTTTCCCCCGGGTCCTATGATCATGCCCAAAGGGTTTCCCAGGCATATTGTCCGATCGTTTTTGTGAAAACCTAGATGGAGTATAAATCTTCTTCCCACGAACCTCCCTCGAGTAATCGAGTGTCTCTGGTTGAGGACAGTAAACAACGAGTACACCAGGACAGATGGAGGCTACTTTTCGTTTCTTTTGTTAGTGGGGATAAGGCAAATGAGGACAAAAAAAATGTTTAAAGGATATGGTTCACCCCACTATTCAAAGGAAAACCATCTACTTTAAAGGTGAGTTGAAGCGATTATATATCATATATTTCAGAATACAATTGCACCAGCTGCGCCATGAATATGACAGCAGCATGCTGCAGGGAGGTGAAGGGTCATGGCTGCTGCTATATGGGACCTCTTCCCCATTTCCTGCTTCATGCTCTTTTGATCAGGTTAGCAGACCTTAGAGAGGTGAGGATGAGATCAGGTGTCCTCATCCTCAGTGATGCAGAACCACTAGTGTTACTTATCACTCTGGGCTTAGTCTTACTGTGACATCTTTTCTGCATTGTAGGTGGTATGGCAAATATTAGAATGGAACCTTATTTACAAATATTTCCACTTTGGTTGCATTGCACATGAGCCACCTCAACCCATGCTTCCATTACTTACTTGTGATGGCATTACTCCTAGTTCTACTCCCTAACCTTCCTTCCTTACACACGAGGCTTCCTTGCCTCTAATCAGACCCTTCACCTCTAAACATAGGAGCCCCTCCCACTGCATGTACGTAACCAAGCCAAACTAGCCACTCAGTTGTTCCGGACTGGAAAGGTGGTAGAATACCAGAAGGAAAGTAAGGAAGAAAGACCAGGAGTAATGCCATTATCTGTAAGAAATGAAAACATTACTTCCACACCTCTCTTTCCTTACACATGAGAAATAGCAAGTAAAATAACTGGACTACTGAGTTGCAAAATCTCCCATTTCCAATTTAATGTAAAGATCATATAACAAATACATCTCTGTTCCTTCATTTATTTATTTATTTATTGAAGTTTTGTAATGCGCTAGCTGGACCCAAGGGTATCAGAGTGCTTCACAGCAAATACAGATATGCACCAAAAAGAAAATGTGGACGGTAAACAAGAACAAGGAACACAAGCGGGAAGTAAAAGTCTGCACAACATCAGCTTGGGAGCAATACGGGACAGAGATCAAGAGCAAATCATACGGCTCAGGGATATCAAAGAGGGGAGATAGCGGTCTTTCACAGTCAAACGTGGGTTTCTCTTCATAGAAGATAAAACTCTGTGAAAACGAATATTATCAAGACACTCTAACTGAGCAATCTAAAAATTATGCGCAAAAGTGGATGTAGTAGCCCATGTTGCTGTCCTACAAATCACCACAATAGAGTTACCCTGCAATTCAGATATTGCTGCAGCCATACTGCGTGTAAACCTTCCCTGAATCCCTGAATCCCAGGATGGGGAACCACACCCTTCACTTTATATGCCAAAAGAATCAAAGAACGTATTCATCTACTTAACATAGCAGTTGATGTAGTTTCTTCTTTCCTTTCCAACCTAAAATTCACAAACAAGGAATTTCCTTTCCAAAAAGTTTTCATCTTATCTAGATACTTCAGGAGAGACCTCATATCATCCAAACAATGCAACCTGCGTTCCTTGTCAGAGGAAGGCGCAGGATAACATTCTGCCAAAAATCACTTCCTCACGAGAATGAAAAGCAGAGTTAACCCTAGGAATAAAAGATGGCATGAGAATTAGGCTTATTCTATCCAGAAAACCCTTAAAAAATTGATATTTGCAAGACAAATCCCCCAGTTCCCATAGACACCTATCAAAAGTAATTGCCACCAAATAACAAAAATTGGACATCAACATTTTCACATCCAATTGAGCAAGAGGCTCAAATGGGGACCTGTCAAGGCATCCAAAACAAAGTGCAGATTCCAAGATGGAAAGGAACGGACAGACGTGGAAACAAATTCAACAACCCCTGGACAAATCTAGGCATCAAACTCTCATCATCTTTCAAATTCCAACATGACCCTCCAAATGCCCGAATAGCAGGCCTTACAGAAGCAACCACTGCACATAAGCTAACCCCATCCTGCAAGCACTGCATCACCAGAAAGAGACTAGCTGAAGTACCACCTGCTTCTTCATTCTTCTTTATTCACCTGCTTCTTCATGCATCAAGATGAAAATGTTCTCTAATGCCTAACATAAATGTGGAGGGTAGAAGACCTCTGAGATGCTTGAATAGTCACTGCCAACTTATAAGGTACACCCAAGCCTGTTTAACCTCTCTGCTCAACTTCTAGGCTATCAAGTGTAACTATAACAATGATCCAAGGGGGAGAAAGGGAACCTGAGAAGAAATGAGACAACTGGAAGACCACACCTGACCCATATTCATCAATCCTATGAATGGCAACTAATTCACTTGGGGCCAACGAGGAGCAATCAAGATTACTTGCACCCTGTCCCTCCTGACCCTCACCAAGAAAGACCTGAACAAAGGAAAGGGAAAGAAATCCTAGATCAGAGAACGAGGCCACTGACATGCCAACCCGTCTGTCACCCAGGCCTGAAGACATTTCCCCCTTGTGCAAAAGGCATAAACCTTGCTTTCAGTGGAGAAGCAAATAGATTCTGCTTTGGCTGACCCCAATTCTGAGCAATGAAGTTGAACAAAGCAGGGAGAAGGTCAAAAGTCTAGAAGAAGAAATCTCCCTAATCAGAAGAGCCTCCCTGACATTCTGCTCTCCCCATATACAAAGTGTGGGTATGGGAAGCACAGACCTCTGAGCTCACTTGGAAATGTCCCTTGTAATCAACTTCAGAATCCCAGATCTGGTGCTCTCCTACCTGTTGATTTGAGACTTTGTTGCCATATTGTCGTTCCGATTCGCCATAGCCTTGCCTACTAGAAATGATCGTACCCGGGCAAGAAGAACAGTCTCCAACTCTCTCCAGTTCGATGGTCTTCGCACCTGATTTGAGTACAGCAAAACACCCCAACTCGAGAAGCTGGTGACCGTAGTTGCCACACCAGCACCACAGGGGCAGGAGAACCCTCTTCCCAAGATGACCCGGATCCAACCACCATGACAGATCTCTGTGGACCTGAATTGACATCTTGATGTGAGGTGAAAGGTTTGGGGCCTCTGGAGACCAATTGGAAATAATCCACCTGACTAGCTGGTGTGGGTTAAACATGGTCCAAGGCATTGGAAACAAAGTTGATGTTAAGATTTACGCACAAAAGCTTAACCAATTCTGGAACCACAGAATGACAGGAAGCAAGACCTTTGAGTTGAGGTTATGGCCCGACACATACACCTTGAAGTTGTGCAAAACATTAGAAAGTGGACATGTCGTTTTGTTTGTTTTATTTTATGGTTCGACACATACGCCTTGAAGTTGTGCAAAACATTAGAAAGTGGACATGTAGTTTTGTTTGTTTTATTTATTTATATGCTAAAATTGTTGCGCCGCATCGTGGTGGCTGCGGGAGAACACTGCTAAGACGCACTTTCATCGCCTCTACCGAATGTACAAGAAAGGACCACACTTCCCATGAGGCGCTGGTTAAGTGATGCTTGTGACGTCACCACATTACAGGAAGCGGGAATATGAGGACTTCCGGGGCACCGGTCCGGTGCCGTTGTTTCCAGGATCAGAGCCAAGATTCCAGAAGGACGCGAGGAGGACTTGTAGGGGTGCACTCTGCACCACAAACTCCTTGTTCTTGGTATATTCTTTGTGTTGGCTCTGCAGTTCCTCAGACATGCAGGAGCTACACTTGGTTACTGTTTAGCCCTGATGGTCGAGCTGTGAATCCACCTCTTGTGGGGCTAATCGAATGGCCTCTTAATTCCTTTTTTTCTCTAGAAACCAGCATAACACTTTGGTACGCGGTGCCTTCAAGATGCCCAGCACTTCATATTCCTGTTGTTTCCTCTTATTGAGGTGTTGAATCCCAGCAATAGCCGAGAAGGTTCATCGGCAACTCCCGCTGGACCTGGAACACTGTCTTTCCGACAGCTGGCCTGACAGTACTTTGAACGCTCAAGGGGTATTGGGGGTTCATTCCATTTTTCTGAGACATTATGCACTTTGGAGTTGTGTGCTTTGCGAAGGTTCCAAGATGGATTGGAGCCTCAGCCAGAATTTCAAGTATATGCAATTCCTTGGAGTTTGCTAAACCTCTGGCGTTATAAGTAACAGTGCCATTCCTTTGGCTTTTTTATTTGTCTTTTCCACACAGGGGGTTTTTGCACATTCCCAGGAGGTAGCTCCGCACCGCCTGTTAAAAGCCACTAATGGTTCCTTTTGGTATGTTGGACATATTTAATGTATCATCTTACTTGAGGAGAGTTACTGAGAATTGTAATTGATTGTATTGTTCCACCCACAGATCACTAGTAGCTGCACCATGTACTCCGAAATCCGAACAGGTATTTTCCTTTACAGGTATTAGTGCCAGACAAAGCATTGTAGAGAGGTATTCTTGTGTATCTTGGTGGATGTATTATGTGCTCATAGTGATTTACTCTTGTTACAGATATCCCTCCCTGCTGTTCCCAGGCTTTCCTTCCCTCACTTGATCACCCCATCAAGTCTGCTGTTTCACCGAGACCTTGGGGCAATCAGGAGGTGGAACCCATTGAGCATGGTACGACTCCGAGGATTCAAGGCCTTAACATAAATACCATTGCTGTATTGGAAGTGAATTGTAAGAATAACTAAAGTCTTGTGATAAGTAAATAGACTTATTTGTAGGTTTGACTAAGGCCTTCAGGTTCTCTCCACATGTGCTGTCACACCTGTTTTCCATGTGTAGCACTTTGTCAGTTGATGATAAGTCATACTCTCTCCACATGTGCTGCCACACCTGATTTCCATGTGTATCACTCTGTCAGTTGATGATGAGTCATACAGCCTGCATAAGAAAACCCCACTTGTTCTAGAGCTACAAAAAAGAACATCTCTCTAGCAGAAATGCTTGGCCTCGATGTTTCGTCCGCTTACCTGCATTCCAGCGTGCAAAGGTCTTCGACTCCAGTCTTCTCTGGCTTCAGTTCCTGGCTTCGTCTTCCCCTCCCAAACGTCTCGAGTTCCTGACTTCGCTGACTTTGGTTGTCTGGACAACCTTCCAGAGTCCCGCATCATTTCCTGTTTTCCTCGAGAGTTGTAAGTAAAAAGAAAAAGGACAACGTTAAACAAAGGTTTTTCTTTCAGCATTTGCGTCTTGCTGATGCTGCCCAAAGAACATTCAGGTACTTTTTAAACTTAAAATCTTATGCATAAGAGGCTTCTGTGAACGAACATTAATCAACTGACCAGAACTATTTTTTTGGTATGCAACGCTAGTCATCTTTAGAAAACAGGAAGTCTAATTGAATCAGAACATTGGTTAAAGACAGTAAGCAATCATATTTAACCCTGTGATAGCTAATACATGTGAACAAACTGGTTGTTAGTGTAAAAGCTATTTTTTTTGTTTCTTTCGTTAGTGCATGAGTAAATTAAGAAATCTCATTTAAAGAATAATCCCAACAATATTTGGAAAAGCAGATACTGTCTATAAGGGCCATAGACTGTTTTAGGAGGTATACAGAAATCATGGACATTGGAGGATTAGTGTGTTATAAAATATGACAGCAAATAGAACATATAACTGAATAGTATAATTTGTTATATACATAAACATACTGTACTGCTAGTAGTGCCAGGGAGTGCTGAAGAAGCTTGTCAGGTAATCAGAAGTATGCCAAACCAGTGATTGCTGTGTTTGTTATCTCTCTTTTTTTATTTTATCCAATTCCCTTTTCCCCTGGCATTCTTTCCACATGCAAAGTGTTTTTATTTGCCTTGGTGGAGGTAGGGTCTTGGGTGTATTGGAAGCAAATGTCTCATCTCCCCAAAGGAACAACCTGGTTTTCAGGTGAGTGGTTTCCTAACAGTTGAAGCCAATTGGCCCTGAACACACAACCATTCATCTGCCCTTGGAGGCATCTGAACCACCAAGGCCTGAACGTGAACCTGTAAACTGATCATCCTCTGCTCTGATACAGCCACAGGACCTCTGTGACTCTAAAAATACCCAGCTTTGAACACAAGATCTTGGGATGGAACAAGAAATGATTTTCCCCAATTTACCAAAAGTCCATGATCTTGAAACAGTTACAGAACCTTCCCCACAAGATCTATCAATAGAGATCTGCTTAAAGATTATACCAGTAGGTCGTCCAGATAAGGATGAACAAGCATCCGCTCTGAGTGATGAATTGCAATCAGTGGTGCCTGAATCTTTGTGAAAACCCTGGGGGACGTTTTGAGACCAAAGGGCAGCACGCAGACAGGAAAACAATATTGCCCACCACAAAGAGCAAAACATTTCATAAGGAACTGTGATCAAAACGTGAAGGTAAGCATCTTCTAGATCCATGGAAGCAAGCAAAATTCTGGAACCTACCAATGTAAGGTTTGACTGAATAGTTATGATTCGAACATGGATCGACCTAATCCATCAGTTTACCCATTTTAAGTCCATGCCCGACCAAAATGCACCTGAAGCCTTTTGGATTAGGAACAGGATGGAGTAAGCACCCTTCCCCAACTCTGAGGAAGAAACTCTGCAGATTGCCCCTTTGGACAAAAGGTCCCAATCCCATCTAGAATAGTTAGACGCTTTGCTCCTCCCACCGGAAGCACAGTCTGATGGATGGCCTTATCGGGGGGAGTGTGGGTGAATTCTATTAAATATCCATTTGTCACAATGTCCAAGACCCACTGGTCCATCACACCCTGCCTCCAGGCCTATTTTTAGGGCAGTATCCTGCCTCCCACTGGCAGAGAACCAGGAGGACCTTGGTTGTCAGGAGCCCTTCTTTAAAACTCCTCATTCAGCTTGGGCAAGAACCTAGGTAGGAACCTCCTCCCCTGAAATAATGAATGATGAGCATCATGCTTGGGAAGGATTTTGAGGACAGATTCCAACCTTTCCCTGCTGAGGAACCACCCGTATAAGGCAACACACGCTTTCATTCCATAAAAGCCTTGGAAATCATAGCAGTGAACTGTTAGAAAAAAAGAGAGATTGCCCCTCAAAAGGAATTTTCATCAGAGAAGACTTCTCTCCATTGTCTTAACCAGAGAGATCTCCTGGCTGCAATCAAGTCCCCTGTGGACATAGCAGAAGCATAAATAATGTCAAAAGAAATGTCCACAAGCAACCTAGCCACTCGAAGATCGGAGCACTCCAGCCCCTTATGCATCGCCACAGCAAGCTTATCAAGATTATGGACCAAAGATTGCACTGAGTTGGCAGATTAAATACTTGCTTTCAGCGCTAGGTTATCAGCTGCAAAGGTCTTTTTAAGACCAGAGTCCACCTTTTTATCAGTCGCATCTATGTGTGTACAATCCTCCAGAATAATTACTGTTTTACAAATAAGGGTTGCCAGAATAGAGTCCAGCCGAACTGAATGAGGAAAAGAGTCCTCACCCAAAAGATACGATTTCTGCAGGAAATGATGGATATGGACCATATGGATAATCTTCCACCTTCTCATTATCAAATCCTTAATTGGACCATAAAAGGGCATAGAAAATGTGGAGGGTTTAACATACTGAGGGAATAAAGCTCCACTCTCTTCTGTAGGATAAAAATTAAGAAAAGCCCAAATTCTCCCGAACATGAGCCAAAATGTCCTACATCTCTTCACAAGACACGTATTTGCCCTCTGAACGAAGAGATAGGGCCTCCAAATCTAAATCATTATCCATACACCCCTCCTTGGCCTTGGGTACCTTAACAGGCCTTGTTGGTTGAGAGTTCTTAGCTCTGGTCAATGCGGCCTCCATCATGTCTTGAACTTCCTCTTTTGACATGAGAGGAGGCACCCCACCACCAGAACTCCTAGACCTAAGAGCCCTCCTAGGTGGGACTGAACACTTCTTCAAATGAAGACGTAGTGGATAAGACATGCCTCCTCTTCGCCGTCCTTTTTGCCTCCCATCATTGCACAGTGAATGGCTGCAACAGAAAAATAACCACCCATAAATACTAGAAGCTAGATCCTTGCCTTAACCAATTGAAGAAGGCGAACACACACCATTGGTCCAGCCAATCACATACCTAAAGGCTGTTAGCAAAAGAACACAGAAATAAGGGCCAAATCCAAGCTCTTACCGCCTTTGGTGCATGATTCCCTTGCACTGCCTCCCAGAGCCATACTCTTCCACCAAAGTCTTCAACACAAAAGCGCAACCCCACAGCAAAGGACCACTGCACTCCGAAGCGGCATCCTAACCACAGGTTTCTCTTTCCCGCTGTGAAGGATAGAGACATTTGTCCTTGCTGTATGAGCTATGCTGCATGCTCCACGAACTAACATAACACTCCACAATCTCCTCCCAGGGTGGGAAAATGAGGAGTGACGTCCCTGGGGCCTTGCCATCAGAGAAGAAAGAAACGTTTGCCGAGACAAAAAGAACAGGGGTAGGAGGGGCTTTTATGTTTAGAGGGGAGGGCTCTGATTGGAGGCAAGGAAGCCTCATGTGTAAGGAAGGAAGGCGAGGGAGGGGTGCCGAGCTAATGGTTGTAAGTGGGGTTTGTTCAAGGGCAAGGTTAGCTCTCTGGCCTTCACTTCTAGGCCTGCTTCCGGTTTGCTAATGGGGCATATGTGATTTCACACCCTGGTAGTAGGTAGGACTGGTCATGGATACCTCATTCCTGGACGTCATGTTTCTGTTCTGATCCTTGTTGTGTTTGTTGGTAATTGTTATATCATGAACATTGTGGGATTTTATCCATCTCTATGTTAATCAATTCTGTTTGTAAAGAAATGCCAACAGAGCATTTGAACCCAGCTCGTGTGCCTTCAATTAATCTCCACATTTGACAGATTCACCAGCTAGGAGTTAATGACCCTTTTTCTAATACAACCCTGTATTCTGAACACAACATATGCTACATTTTCCAAGCCAGACAGGCAAAAACAGGAAGTTTCTCTAGAAAGTACGTTCTTTGTAATCCTGGTGTACTCTTTCAACACAAACCTTTTCCTTGAATTATCCACTAATACGTAGGTGGATGCTTCTGGTTGATTCATTGAAGCATGCAAAAGTACACAAACCCGTACTCCTGTGGTACTAATGCACCTGAACAATATCCTAGCCCATGCCGCTTGCTTCCCTATTGTGGCTCTTATTATGAGTGTAGGCGCTATTCAGTGCACCTGATAAATAACAATACCCCTCGGTGCAGTATTTTTCGGGTGCGATAAACAACTCGTATTACAAGCTTGTGGGGGAATAACGAGCGGATGTTGGCGTTTAAGCATCAAAATCCACATGCTACAGTAAATACAGTATACATTTCCCCTATTATATTTCGGCAGGTTTGACCTGCTGAAAGTTAACGAAGCTTGAGGTCATTAAGGCATCCGATAATTATCGGATGTGTTAAATACCCTTTACCTCGTAATTTTGACCCCCGAGTAAAATATGGGTTTATGGATGGGTCGTAATTAACCGGCCCACAAGTAATCAGGCCCTTTGTGTCTGCATGTTTGCATTTATTTTTAATCGCAGTTTTGGGGCAATTCAAGGGAAAAAAAATTAACTGTGAACGGGTTACAGATATTTCCCTTGGGGTGAGACACTTGATCTGCTTGCTCCCCCAGCCCCCTTCCTTCCCACATAATATTCCCGGCGAGCTCCTTTGGAGATTTATAGGTGATGTTTTGCTGCCTCCTTCCTATCAGAAACGCAGCGTATAAATAAATGATGACAGGAATGAAGACCGTCTCCATTTTTTTCTTCACTTTGGTTCTTTCATCTGATACGTCTGCGCGCTAAGGGGATTTAGGGAGGAATAAGGGGCGAGTTTTTGGTTAACATAACCTGTGAAATGCCACCGGTGCCCACCTTTCCACTTCACGTGCACCCGAGCGGTGGAAAGAAGAGGGGGCACAGAGAAACCACAGCATTTCTGCCTGGTTCTCGGCTGCAGTCATTTTAGCAGGGACAGTGCATATTTTACCGCGCGGCGCCAATGACGGTGGCGCGCGTTCCTCAGCATTAAATTGTAGTGGAAAATGAAAAACCTAATAGCATTTTGATGTATTCCGGTTAGGATTTCCATTAAGAGAAAAGGTGATATGTTCAGACCATTTGTCAGGAGGGAAAGAAATGAAGAAAATGTTGACAATTTCATTACGCCCTGGTTGTGGCGGCGATCCGAACTTAGCAATTTCGAGATTTTAAAAAATGAACTCTTTTCAAGATATTGTTAGTGGGCAACATTACTGCTCGTGTTTTTTAACTTGCCCTCTAACTGCTCACTTGATTCCCATACCGTATGCCATAGATTTTAGAAGAGATATCACAGCTTTGTTGGGTTCGCTCGAGAAATTTGCATTCTGTCAGAGCGAAAAAATCACGCCACGCACCGCCCTTCCGAACCAGTCCCTATGACAAATCCTGTCTTTTAGCAAAAGAAGTAACCAGTGCAGTAAAAATATTCCTCGGAGTGTTAATACGTCGTTTGCACTCTTCTCTCCCACTTGTTCAACGGAGACTCCTTTTTAGAGCGTTTTTGCTTTTTGTGTTTTATAATATGGTCTGTTGGATGCACAGCGTTCCTTATGAGGTTATTGGAAAGGGGCGACCACTCGGTCCCCCCGAACGTATGGCGGAGTACCTCGATCCCCCCGGGAAGCCATTTTTTGGGCGGGAGGCGCGTCTCGGCTGGTATGCCCGAAGCGGCGTAGCCGGGGCACGCCTGTTCCCGCCCTAGAGTGGGCTGGCCTAGACACTGACGCAGCCAGCCACGCCCTCGGGACGGGCAGGGGCGGGTTTACGCCCGCCCTGAAGACGGATAAAAGGAGACGCAAGGCCAGAAGACGTCCTCTTGTTCTTGTGCTCCGAAGCTGCACCTCCTCGCTACACGTGAGCTCGGGACAGAACAAAGAGCCAATTTTGAGCGTTTTGATCTTTTTCTTTGTCTTCCAGATACTTCGTCGAAGAAGATGCCCAGGAAAGGCGAAAAGAGAATGACGACTGACCAGATGGTTCGGGCACTCTTTAAAGATATGTCCGACATAAAGAAACGGTTGGCGGAGCGAGATGGGGAGGAGGGTTCGGGCCCTTCACCGGCTGGAGGGAGACCTAAGAGGCCGAGAAAGGTTCCAGCCGGTGGGGACGTCCCGGTTCCCTCTGCCCCTCTCGAGGCGCCGACCCCAGTACCGATAGAGGGGAATCCAATCCCGGGGGTCGTCTCCCCGACATCCAAGGAAGACATGCCCCCCGAGCTGGCAGCACAGCTAGCAGCGTGGTTGGGGGATAGTGGTGATGGCGCCACGGCTGCCGAGGCACAGGCGCTGATAAAAGGGCTTCGTGAGAAGAAAGAGGCAGCTAGAGTGGCGGGGATAGACAAGCCGCAAGCGGCAGAAGCTGCGTCCGGTGCAGGTAAGCGGCCATTGCCGATTGCAAGGGACGAGTCAGCACCCTCTCGTAGAGAGAGATTGGGACAACATGTGCCGTTAGCTATAAAAGAAAAGATCTGGGCGGGAGAGTACGTGAATATTTTTTCCCTGCTTG
Organism: Lissotriton vulgaris; assembly: GCF_964263255.1. Lineage (NCBI taxonomy): Eukaryota > Metazoa > Chordata > Amphibia > Caudata > Salamandridae > Lissotriton > Lissotriton vulgaris. The sequence continues at coordinate 1,643,492,616 of NC_141691.1, forward strand.
TTGATCATTATGATGTGGAGCATGTGAAAAGTCAGAAGGACTTGATGCATCCGAGTGTTTGGCGCGCAAAAATGGCCGCCTTTAAGGTTAATGAGAACATTAGCAACTGGGGCAATGCATGGGGTATTTTCACATCGATTTTGGGGGAACGTAGGCCCGAGTTGCTCCCTGAGTTTCCCGTTTATCAATCACGAATTATGGGTTACTCGACAACGTATCAAGGTAACCATTGGTTTTGTTATGACAATCTGTTCAGAAAGGAAAAGGAACATAACAAAAGTTTGACTTGGGATTGTTACGATTCGTTAACTTGGGACAAAATGAAAGAATCAGGAATGTTAAGAATGCCATTGGTCGGGAGCAATGTTGTTGATTACTCCCGCCAAAATGTGGGGACGCCCTTTCGACCAAGTACGAGCACCGACGACCAGTCAAGGCCCGCAGGCAATACAGGGAAAAAGGGTTTCTGTTTTAATTTCAACAAGGGGAAATGTACCAGGCCTCCGGGATCGTGTAAGTTCAAACATGAGTGTAGTACGTGTGGGTCGTCCCATCCTGAGTCATCGTGCAGAGCCAGAACGGGTGAGAATGGGGGTAAGGGGGGCGCCAAACAGGTCTAAGCTAGGCCGAGGGGCGCCTTTACCAACCCCGATTGATACCTTGGCAATGATTCCCTGGCTCAGCGAATACCCGGATCGTACTTCTGCCGGGGTGTTACGGAACGGTTTTACACATGGTTTCCGCATCCCGGTAGGGGACTTTCAGGGTGTAGGGACGTGCAAAAATCAACTTTCCGTTTTACAACATACATCGGTAGTGCAAGAGAAAATTCAGAAAGAGGTTAGCCGGGGACGGGTCGCCGGCCCGTTTAGTGAACCCCCGGTACCAGGTTTCGTTTGTTCTCCGTTAGGGGTGGTCCCCAAGAAGGACCCGGGTGAGTTCCGTTTGATCCATAATCTGTCTGCTCCACGAGGTCTTTCGGTGAACGACGCAATCGATCCAGAAGTTTGTTCGGTGCGATACGCATCTTTTGATGAGGCAGTAGCCATCTTGAATCGCCTGGGGCACGGGACGTTGATGGCGAAATCTGATATCGAGTCAGCGTTCCGGTTGCTCCCGGTACACCCAGACGATCAGCGTCTTTTGGGATTCGGGTTCCAGGGGTCATTTTACATGGATAGGTGTATGCCAATGGGTTGCTCTATTTCATGTGCTTACTTTGAGCAATTCAGTACTTTCCTGCAGTGGGTGTTCACTGAGACAACGGGTTTCCGAAATGTAATGCATTACCTTGACGACTTTCTGTTCCTTGGCCCCGCCGGTAGTCCTGAATGTGCCCAGGCTTTAGACGAATTCTGTGTGTTAATGGGTCATCTCGGCGTGCCGTTGGCACCGGGTAAAACTATGGGTCCCACGACTTGCCTCGAGTTTTTGGGGATCGAGTTGGACTCAAGGGAGGGGTGCTTCCGTTTACCAGCTAGCAAGGTGTCGAAATTCAGGGCAGCCCTCCAAGTATGTTTAACTGCATCCAAGGTTACACTGCATCAGTTGCAACAGTTAGTGGGAAAGTTGAACTTTGCCTTGAGAGTGATACCAATGGCTCGCCCCTTTTCCCGCTCAATTGCCCAGGCGATGGTTGGCCTAAAGGAGGGTCATCATCGCACAAGGTTATCGACTGAGGTCCGCCAGGACATGCGGATTTGGTTAGCATTCTTGGCGGACTTCAATGGCCGAGTTGTCTGGAACAAGCCAGTCATGTCCTCCGATGAGCTTGGGCTATGGACAGATTCAGCAGGAAGCGTAGGTTTTGGCGCCATCTTCGGCACGAAATGGTCGGCACAGAAGTGGCCCCTATGGTGGCACGAGAAGGGGCTGACAAGTAACATCGCTTTCCTCGAATTATTTCCCATTCTGGTGGCCCTGAGAACCTGGCCAGAAGGGTTCAGAGATCATTCTGTTGTGTTCTGGTCCGACAATATGACCGTGGTAGAATGCATCAATAGTCAGGCAGCCCGTTGTAAATTGATTTTGAGGCTGCTCAAAGAAATTGTCTTACTGTGTATGCAACTGAACGTGGTATTCAGAGCAAAACATGTCCCTGGGGTGATGAATCAGGCCGCTGATGCACTGTCTCGTTTTCACATGCAGGCTTTCTCGGGTTTCCTTCCTTCAGCGGACCCGGAGCCGGCACCCTTCCCCGAAGCTCTCTGGTCTCTCGGTGCCCCGAACTTCGTCACCTCGTGGGAGAGAGTCTAGCACCCAGGACAAGGAAGGCATATGAAGGGGCGTTCCAGGCCTATTTAGCCTTTTTGGGGGCAGAGAGAGGGGGACTTTGGGGGCAGGAGGAGTGGGTAGTACTTTTCCTGATGTCCTTACGTAGGGCTGGGAAATCGGTGGCCACGGCCCAAAGGCATCGTGCCGCCATTTCCTTTGTTGCCAGGGCCCATGGCATCCTGGACCCGACAGCGTCTTTTACGGTACAGAAAGCGCTGCGTGGGTGGCAACGTCTGGAGGGTCGCAGAGTAGACGTAAGACGACCGATAGGTCTAGACAGGTTGTCCCAGTTGCTGACCACACTCCCTAACACATGCTCGTCCCCGTTCGAGACCTGTTTGTTCCGGACTGCATTTATGCTGGCATTTCACGGGGCTATGAGAGTTAGTGAGCTAGTTGCAAGGAACAAACGGGATGTGACGGGGGGCTTGTGCAGGGAGCAGGTTCAGATCAGGGGTGATGCGATGATTGTCTCCTTTCTCAGGTCCAAGACTGACCAAGATGGGAGGGGGGACTGCACGATCATTCGCAGGATCCCCGAGTCATCCATGTGTCCGGTTCAGTGCTTAGAAGATTACCTGGCACGAAGGGTGGCATCATGGGGGGGGACATTGTTGAGGCATGTAGACGCCACCCCGCTGACGAGGTTTCAGTTTCAGCGGGTGCTTGCAATGGCCATTGCCGCAGCGGGCTTGGACCCGGGTGAATTTGGGACCCATTCCTTTCGTATAGGGGCTGCCACAGAAGCTACAGCCAGGGGTCTTAATGTAGAACAAGTGAAACGGGTGGGGCGTTGGTCCTCCAATTGTTATAAGAGGTATGTGCGATTGCACATGTTGTGAAGCTGTAATCATGTACTCACGCTTCTTGTCTTTTGTTTGTTTTCAGTTGCGCAAGCCTACGCGGCAGGGCGGACTGTGCAGTTGACCCAACACCAGGCCAGCGGTCACACATCACCGGCTGAGAGAAAGGAGGTGTGGGTTGTAGGCCACTCATACGTGAGACGGGCCGCAGACGTATTCAAAGCAGGTGATATGATTCACGTACCTGGGGAATACGGGTACAGAGTGTCCTTCTACGGAAGGGGCGGTCTCTGTATTGACCAGTTTCAGGCGTTCTTTGAGGGTTTGTTAGAGCGGATGAGGTCACCGCCGTCCATAGTCATAGTACATTTGGGGGGCAATGATCTAGTCACCACCGGTAGACGACTTCTCCTTGAGGCTATGCTTTCCACGGTAAGTTGGTTAGCAAGGAGAGTTCCGGGGTGTACAATTGCGTGGTCTCATATGATCCCACGAAAAGTGTGGCGGGGGGCTATCTCGATCCCTGCTTTGAATCATTCCGTTAAAAAATTGAATAACAAAGTGAGTCGGTTGTTCCGTTCCAAGACATTGCATTCGATCTCGCATAGTTGTATTAATGATGACAGTATGTATTTGGGGGATGGTGTGCATTTGTCGAGGGTGGGCAATGAGTTACTCATAGGTGACTTCCTAGCTTGGTTAAAATCGTTAAAACATGACCTTTAGGTAGGAGTTTGGTGGGGGGTCCGGATAGCCGGTCAACTATCCGGACCTGTGGCGGTAAGGTCATGATCGGTGAGCACTAATTGGTAGATCCCTATGAGTGGGCGTCACCCAACACGGATGGGAGCGCTCGGGGGAGGTGGCCATTGGCCCCTCAATGGGGAGGCGGTCCCGTCTAAGGGCGGGTCGCCGGAAGTTAAGGAAAGGCGGTCAAGGCCCCTTCCTGTGTAGGAGGGGTTACAGCCCCCTCCTGAGGAATTTCCCGGGGCCAGGGTCATCTGCGACGGCAGATGCGGTAAGTTGTGTGGGGTGGGGGGAGGTCCACGATACCTTCTAGATACCACACACAAGTATTCGAACGACCTTTAAATGGCGTCGAGTCTTAAGTGCCCCCGACAAGTCAAGGGAAATTGTTAGTAGTTGCACTTGAGGTAAGCCTCGGTGCTGTCGCCCTTCCCAAGTGGGAGGGGTAAGTCTGGTTAGGGATCTTGACACCGGTTATGACCTTGCCGTTGGCCCTTAAACGTTAGGATGTACAATTTCAGTGTTTATAGAGAATGTTTCTGTAGGATGCTAGTTCGGCTAGGAGAACCTCTGTATTAGAGAATATGTTAAGATTAGCCAAACATCGCCATGTGATAATGAAATTGTACATAATATGAAACGTTTAATCTTTAATTTTTTGTTTTAATAAATACGGCCGCGGGAGGGTCACTCCCTCCCACATCCAAAAACTTTGAAGAACTGTTTCCGGTTTCCCTTCTTTTGGGGATCGTGTTGAGAGGGGGTGGCGGGTATCTCAGCCATATGGAAAGGGGCGACCACTCGGTCCCCCCGAACGTATGGCGGAGTACCTCGATCCCCCCGGGAAGCCATTTTTTGGGCGGGAGGCGCGTCTCGGCTGGTATGCCCGAAGCGGCGTAGCCGGGGCACGCCTGTTCCCGCCCTAGAGTGGGCTGGCCTAGACACTGACGCAGCCAGCCACGCCCTCGGGACGGGCAGGGGCGGGTTTACGCCCGCCCTGAAGACGGATAAAAGGAGACGCAAGGCCAGAAGACGTCCTCTTGTTCTTGTGCTCCGAAGCTGCACCTCCTCGCTACACGTGAGCTCGGGACAGAACAAAGAGCCAATTTTGACCCACCCACCAGCCCCTGAGGACAGCAAGTTGTTGTGCAATAAAGTGGATTTTCTAAGTATGTTCTTCCTTTTTTCGTTTACAGGTTGTGAAAGTATCAGTTTTGTTGTTTTTTCATAATAAAGTATGGTGAATATCATTTAGGTTGTTACGATTAAAAGGACTTGATGTAGTGTTGCTTTTTGAGCATGCTCTTTCGGTCGTAGCGACCAATGTTTTCATAAGTTCGAATTGTCGTATTTATTTTTGGTAGGCGGTAAGGTCATGATCGGTGAGCACTAATTGGTAGATCCCTATGAGTGGGCGTCACCCAACACGGATGGGAGCGCTCGGGGGAGGTGGCCATTGGCCCCTCAATGGGGAGGCGGTCCCGTCTAAGGGCGGGTCGCCGGAAGTTAAGGAAAGGCGGTCAAGGCCCCTTCCTGTGTAGGAGGGGTTACAGCCCCCTCCTGAGGAATTTCCCGGGGCCAGGGTCATCTGCGACGGCAGATGCGGTAAGTTGTGTGGGGTGGGGGGAGGTCCACGATACCTTCTAGATACCACACACAAGTATTCGAACGACCTTTAAATGGCGTCGAGTCTTAAGTGCCCCCGACAAGTCAAGGGAAATTGTTAGTAGTTGCACTTGAGGTAAGCCTCGGTGCTGTCGCCCTTCCCAAGTGGGAGGGGTAAGTCTGGTTAGGGATCTTGACACCGGTTATGACCTTGCCGTTGGCCCTTAAACGTTAGGATGTACAATTTCAGTGTTTATAGAGAATGTTTCTGTAGGATGCTAGTTCGGCTAGGAGAACCTCTGTATTAGAGAATATGTTAAGATTAGCCAAACATCGCCATGTGATAATGAAATTGTACATAATATGAAACGTTTAATCTTTAATTTTTTGTTTTAATAAATACGGCCGCGGGAGGGTCACTCCCTCCCACATCCAAAAACTTTGAAGAACTGTTTCCGGTTTCCCTTCTTTTGGGGATCGTGTTGAGAGGGGGTGGCGGGTATCTCAGCCATATTCCCCCGAGAAAACCGGTGCTGGCTATTTCATATCTAAACCGAGGAGCGAAGCGCAGGTTCAGGGAGAGCAGGAGTCAAGTTGTCGGTTCAATCTCTTTGACTGCAGACTCCCTGTCATGTGTGGAGGCTTTAATTAACTTTTTTGTTCCCAGCGAGACTTCCAAGCAACAAATATAACATGATGATAGGAGCTTTTCAAGGCTGTGACAATACACGACAGAATTATTAAAATGACATGCAAGAAGCTTCAATGCAGGAAATATAGAGCTCATAGAGACATTTTCTTTCCTGCCATGCATGGAGCTGAAACATAATTCTGGGAACCTAATGCATACATTCAAATGAGGCTACACAAGTAATTTTATATTTTGAACACAGGGTGTAAATGGTATTGTTGATATCAAACATGTAGAAACCAGAAGCGAATTCACTGGTGAGAGTCGTGCACGGGGAAACAACTAAATACAGATGTTTTCACTACTCCCTTAAATTTGTGGATAGTAACAAACCAAGCATGTATTAGCTTTCAGCAAGAGAGAGCAAAGACACATTTAGATCGAAGAACAGTCCGGTGACGGCCATGATATTAACAAACCCAGTGAACGGAATTTCACTCTGATACATCAGGTAGAGAAAATGGCATCTGTCACATGTGGATCTGATTAAAGCAATCTTGAAATGGTATGCCAAGATCGAATTGAGAAGAGAGGGAAGGGGCTAGCAGGGCAAAACATCCCTATGGGTATTATTGTTTCTATGGACTACGAAGAGCACAATCTTTGAAACACAAAGATTAGACGAACATATAAGAATACTAAACATGATAGTGGTAATTAACGAAAGACGATATCAAAATGATTATTATAAAGTCCTCAATTTAACTAAAAATAAAGCTGAAGCGTACAAGGAGTGGCAATAACATAACCACTATCCAGTCAAAATAATCAAGAGAAATCACAAAATAATTCGGGCAAAATAAGAAAGAAAAATCATTTAAATACGAATTCAGAGTGTGAACTGGCTTGCAAAAATATATCTGCCCTTGTTTATCGTCAAATATTAATTTGCTCGCTTGCAAGTAATGTTCCTGCACTAAATCAACAATGTACAAGTGTGAGTACACTCCTCTTTATGTGAATCTACAGATTGGGAACATCTCTATATTCATATTTGAGCTAAAAAGGCATGCTGATCGTGAGGATCTGTCACAATAGCATATATGTGCTTATGCAGGTGTGTAATTCCACATGTTGTATTAACTGTATCCATGTCAGAGTTGGTGCAGCTGAAAGTGCAAGATTAATAGAACTGATATCTTATAGAAAAATGCCCTCTGAGCCTCTTTTTTTTTTTAAGTTCAAGTTTATTGAAACCAAAAATGTAGAATAGGAACATAATAAAATACATTCAATGAATAAAAGGCATATGAAAAAGGCAAAAGTATAATTTGAGAAGATACAATAAAACAGAATCAATAAACACCTATATCTAAATCATGTAAAGGGAAGCAATGGGGAAAGAGAAACAAACCCCCCCCAAAAATAAGCTAAACATGGCAAAATCGTAAAGTGGAACATTGTATGAAAGTAGTAAAATAAAATAAATAGCATAAAATAAGCAACAAATATCAAATGATTATAAAACTAAGTAAATCGGAGGAAAAAGACAAACGAGAAAAATCATGGAGGTTTATGAACATCATCAGATGGATTTTGATGAGTACCAATGGTAGCGGGAGGAGGGGAAGAGAGCTTGGAGCGGTAAGTTGTAAGAGGAATCCAAAGTAAATCCCTTTTTACAGCTAAGGAAACAGGGGTAACATAATTGGTATCAAGTCTATGATGGAAGCAAATAGCATTCCACCAAGCCCAATAACTAATGTTTGTGGAGTCTTTCCAATTGGAGGTAATCAGGTGAAAGTCTACAGCCAAAAATAAGTCAAACAGTTTAAAGTGGGAAGGGGAATGAGACAATTCAGGAGATAAAGAGCCTAAAAAGGACATTGGAGGGGGAGAAAGGGAATGTAAAACCAAAGATATCGTGCATACAGGACCAAACTAATCACCAAAAGGAAGCAATAGTGGGACAATGAAACAACATATGGAGTAAATCTGCCGTGTGGCTGGGGCAGGACCAACACTTAGGTGAGAGGTCATGGGAAAATGATGCCAGTTTTTGCGGGGTTAATAGTAAACGTTGGTATAAAAAATAAAGAGTTTGGGTAGTGTTAGCAGCTCTGGATGTTTTATGGATTTTTAACCACAGCTTATCTCACAAAGAGACAGGCCAACATATTAACAAATCCTGTTCCCAGGCCAATTCAGTCTGCATTTGTAAATGGGAGAAGCGGGTGGAGAGGCTTCTAATAGCGGGAAGATAGTAGAGCAAGAAGAGGGCAACTCAGAAGAAGAAGGAAGAGATTGAAGATATTGGTGAAGAGCAGGTATTAAGAGGTCATATTGCTTCCTAAAGGAAGTGGGGAGTAGAAATTGAGTTTAAAGATCAGCAAAAGATAGAGGAACATTATTAAGCAGGAGTTGGGAAATCCAAGATAAACCCCTGAATTACCAAGATTTCCAGTAAAATGAACGGTTTTTAATACGAAGCAATTTATTATGCCAGATGGGTTGTTTGGACAAAAACAAGAGAAGGCTAAGAGGAGGGTAAAAGGGGGATTAAAAGATGACGGGTATGAGCAATGACAGCGGATTTAAAAAAAGAAGCAGAAGCAGAAAAGTCAAGAGTCTCCGAGAAATCAAACGGTGAAATAAGAGATTTCTCCATGGATAACCAAACAGGAGGATAAGTGGAAACTTTCGTGGAAAGCCAACAAGAGGCTTGTTTGAGGATGAAAGAATAATGGTATGATTTAAAGTCCGGAAATTTAAGACCCCCAAACATTTTATCTTTTTTAAGGTAAGACAAGGCGATCCTCGGAGGCTTATTTCTCCAGAGAAATTTCATCAGAAGTGAATCTAACTGTTTAAAATAATAACAAGGTATGCAAACAGGAATCATGGAAAGTGAATATAGGACAACAGGAGCTAACATCATTTTGATGGAATCCAATCGGCCCCACCATGAAAGAAAGAGGGGATGCCATCTGGTAATAGAATCAGTCAATTTCCTTGTGATATATTCGAAATTAGCCTTCAGAGTATCCGAGATAGAGGGAGAAAACCATAATCCTAAATGTTTTATTTTAGTGGATTGCCAGGAGATGCCAGTATGGTGGAAATAATGACGTTGACACAATACATTCAGGGGTAAAACTTCACATTTATCACGGTTGAGGCGATATCACGAGACTTGCGAGAAGGCATCAACTTGAAGTAAAAAGGCAGGTAGAGTGGATTCAGGATTGGAACAATAACAAAGGTTATAGTCTGCATAAACAGACAATTTGACTTGATTAGGGCCAGGGTTGAAACCAGTGATTTGGGCGTCGTGTCGTAGTTTAATAAGAAATGGTTCCAAAGCCACAATAAACAATAGAGGAGATAGGGGACACCCTTGGCAGGCACCTCTTGAAAGGGAGAAATAATCAGAAATGTTTCCATTGGCAAAGATAGAAGCTCAGGGGCCGGAATACAAAAGGGAGATGAGGGAAATTAATTTAGGGGGGAAGCCGTTCCAAGTGAGGGCATGGAACATAAAGTCCCAACTAATCCTATCAAACGCCTTTTCGGCATCTAACGTGATGGCCGCAAGCGGATATTGCAAGGAGGAAGCCCTACTAAGTACATTAAAGAAAACTCTAGAATTGTCAGAGGACAAACGTCCCTTAACAAAACCTCATTGTTCAGGGCCTATGAGTTCGGGTAAAATGGGATCAATACGTAAAGCAAGCAATTTGGCAAATATCTTAGCGTCCGTATTAACAAGGGAGATGGGGCGATAATTCTTACAAAAAGAAGGGTCCTTATTATCTTTGGGAATGAGGCAAATCATAGCGTCTTGAAAGGTACCTTGAGAAGAACCAGAAGCAATGAATGAATTAAACAAGACAAGCATACGTGGGAGAAGAAGTTTCGAAAAATGATCATAAAATTCTATAGAAAAGCCATCGGGACCGGGGGCTTTACCACGTCTTAAAACTGAAACTGCATGGGAAATTTCCTTAAGAGTTATATCTGTTTCAAGCGAAGTAAAATCAATGTGGAGGGAAGAAGGAGAGGCAATTGACTGAAAGTAGGAGGATAAGTCAGAGAAAGGAGGAGAAGATTCGGCTGTGTAGAGGTTCTTGTAGAAAGTGACAAATTCCTGCAAAATCTCATCATCTTTAAAATGAGAAGAACCAGAAGAATCAATTATGGAGGTAATCCGAGTTCTATCACGGTGAGTTTCCAAATAATCAGCCAAGAGTTTGCCCATTTTGTTTTGACTTCCATAATAGCGGGCGCTGCTTTTCAAAAGATAAGAGGCAGCAGCGTCAGTAGACAATTTGTTGAAAGCAACCTTGGCGGTGATAAGATCTTTCAAAGAAGCGTCCGAAAAGGAATGAAAGTAGGCATGTTCTAACTACTTAATCTGAGCCAATAGTTGTGAAGATTGTATCTCGAATCTCTTCTTCTTCTTGGAAACTTTTCAATAAAAGAACTGAATTGGCTAGAGAATTTAGGATCCGCAAGAAGGGAATTATTAAAACACCATCTGCCCGAGAAGGGAGAGAAAGGGATTAGATCAAAGTCAACAATGACTGGAGCGTGATCAGAAATGAGGATAGAGCCTATCTCTGAGGCAAAGGCGCATTGAGCTAAGGACTTACTAAGGAAAAGGTAGTCAATGCGGGACTGTGTTTTATGAGGAGGGGAGAAACAGCTAAATTCCTGAAGGTCGGGATGACAAAGTCTCCAAATATCAACCAAGGGCTTACGGCGGATGGTGGAGGTAAATTTAGTATGCATTTTGAAATGGACAAATTTAACAGGGGATCGTCTGTCTAGAATGGGATCATGAACTTGATTACAATCTCCACCAAATATGATATAATCATCATCAAGGGAAGCCAATTTATCAGAGATAAATGGCCAAAAAGTATTGTCAACTGATACCGGAGCATAAACATTAAAAAGATCTAAAGGTATATTGTCAATTAGTAATTTAATAAGCACCCAACGACCATCAGAATCAGATTCCTGATGAAGAACACTAACTGTGAACTTTTTGTGAACTAAAATGATCACACCATTTTTCTTCCCTAAAGCTGGAGAGAAGAAAACATTACCAACCCAAAGTCTTGCTAGTTTAGAAGCTTCAGTATCAGAGAGATGGGTCTCTAGTAACATAGCAATGTCTGTTTTTAACCTAGTCAAGTGGGATAACACTCGCTGTCTTTTAATAGGATTATTTAACCCTTTAACATTCCACGAGGTAACTCTGAATGTAACAAGAAAAAGGTAGTGTATCAATAAAAAAAGCATACAACACAACATAACAACTGTAAAACCAAACGAAGAGCAATGTAGAAAAGTATAGAGACGGAAAATGATGAAGTAAAGGAAAAAAGAGAGTAACAGGGAGAGAAAGAGCCAAAAAAGAAAAGAAAAAGTAAAAGAAGTAAGTAAGATGCATAGAGAAGAACATAATAGATCATTGAGAGGAAGAACAGAAAAGGGAACAAAAACTTACAAAAACTGTAAATCACACAGAGGGGGGAGGGTGGGAGGCCATACGAGGGGATGACGTTGTCCAAACTCACGAAGGAGGAGCGAGGAGGGAAGCAGCACCAACAGGTCACTTATAAACATAAGGTGAGAGAGGAATATTGGACAAACAACCTGTTGAAAAGAAGAACAAAGTTAAGCGTACAAAGCAAAAACAGGTGACTAAAAAATATAACCTGAATGTAGGAAGACAATAGAAAATGCAAAGTGAAGGATCTAAGAAATCAGAAAAAACAAGAGAAAGAAGCATAACCATAAAAAGATCAAACTGTGAGACTCATATTGAAGAATGAAGGAGATAAGGAGCACAACCTAAACAAGTCAAAACACATAAGCAGATAGGAAAAATGTAACAGCAAAACCAAAATATACTATCTAGAAGTAGACGCAGATGCAGTATCCATGGAGTCAGTGCTGAAAGAGTAGAGAAAACTTTGTAGGTAGTAGTCTTATTGTTGATAGTAACCTTAAATAGGCATGGGTGAAAAAGACCATACCTGGCACCAATGTCACGTAACTGAGGTCTCATGGATAAGAATTCCCTTCGCCGATCTGCTGTCGGTTTAGCATAATCTTGAACAAAAAACAGAGCAATCCCTGACCAAGTTATCTTCTTCAAAGCTCGTGCTGCAGCCAAAACTTTTAAAAGGTCAGTATATTCAAGAAAATATAGTATCACTCCCCTGGGTTAAGTCATTGAAGTAGAAGAAGCATGGTGGGACATGGAGCCCAGTCTATGTGCTCTTTGGATATTCTAAGAAAGTGCTCTCCGGAACTTTGAGAAGCTTATGTAAGAAAGACTTGAAGAAGGAAATAGAATCTGACCCCTCTGATCTCTCTTGTACGCCATAAATGAGAAGGTTATTACGTCGATTCCTATTTTCCAAATTCTTAATCTGTTTATGCAGGGTGGACACTTGGGAACAGAGGGAATCAACCTTAGAAACAGAGGAATTTAAGAACTCAACATTTTGCTCCAACGAGGTATCCCTAGTTTCCACAGTCAGCCATTTATTAGAAAGCTCCTGTAGAGTGGAGGTGGTTTCCTGGAGCGTGGTAGTAGTTTCTTCTACAAAAGGGCGCAAGGCTCTGATTTCCTCAAGTAAGAGGTCCATGGTGACTGAAGAATTCGGTGCTGGAGGAGAAGGTGGATCTTTCTTGAATCACTTGGTAGAAGCTTTATTGCTGAGAGAACTTGGGGTACCTGCCGATGTAGCAGCGGCTTTAGATGAAGAGGTGTTGGAGTCATCCATGTCTAAACACTGATATCCTGAACTAGTGTGGAGTAAAAATTTACGTGAAGTAGACTGGGAGTGAGACACCTCTTTAGTTTGTTTTCCCATGTGACAAGTAATAGAAAGGTTAATAACCTACCATAACATCATAAACAACAATGACAGTGCGCTCAATAATGCATATAAGGTTGAGCGTAGGCATAAAACAGCTCTATCAAAAAATGAAACCCAGGCAACACATTGAGCAATTACAACTGAAATGTCCAGTGAGTCTACTTATATTTAAAGAAGGAGATAATACAATATCACCAGGTTCGTCCCACTAGATGAAGGAGACAATAGGAATGTTTCCAAGGGTATGGAGTATGCCTGAGTTAAGTCATGAAAACGACAATCAGTCATAAAGACTTACGCCCGAAAATTAATATCCAGGCATGAGAGGCATCCAGCACAATGACTTCCTTGAAATTCTGTTGATGTCTCAGGAGGCACACGAGGAGGAAGAAAATCACTAGGTACGAAACACTGCAGGGAAGCCTCGTCTCATAGCAGTAACCATCAGCAATTAAAAACAAAATAGACCTGTGTAGGAAACAAGATAAATATTCCAAGAGCAAGGAATCATGGCCAAATAAGAAGAAAGTCCGTTATGAGGAGCAAAGAGAGCGCGTTACGAAACCAGCATTACAAAATGGCGGCCGGGAATCGAGTACGCTATATAAATGTCAAAAACAGGTCCAGGAGCTCCAAACACATGAAGAAACCAAGTCCAGCTTCACGGTATGAGGAGAGACATAAGAAAATAAGTAAAGGGGCATAACAGTCTTAATCCAAGAAGGACGTGCATGAGAGTCGCTCCGTGACGAAAATGTACAAAATGACAGTCAGATGCTTCACGGAGCCGCGGCAGAGAAAACCAAGGAAAAACAAACTACCTTGGGCGCATGAAGTCGGCAGGGTATATCAGGAGGGACCCTGCATATTCGCACGTATATTCCTCCGTTTGGGGTGCACGGCATGAGGAGAAAAGGCGCAGTTGGTCCGTCTCCACTCCCGCTGTCCTCAGAGAGCTACGGACAAGCTGCCATCTGCGTCGGGCGCAAGCCACGCCCCCACTGAGCCTCTTTAACACAAGTGCTTAACATGTGTGGTGCAACCACTGGAATAGGGAGTTTTTCTGGAGCATGTCGTTACAGATTTATTAAACAAGGTAATACATTCGTGTTTGGGCAACCCAAACACAATGACTGTTGACATGACCTAACCTGGCTGCCAGCCTTGTTCACCAACAAGCATTATGACTACGTAACAACTGATACAGAACTTCAATGGCTTTAAATAAGGGACTCCCTGCACCTGTAGGCCATAGTCCAGGAGAACATAGATCCCACTCAAGATGGAGAGATCACAGGTCAGTCTTCACCTGAACAGGGTTGCAACCATCTCAGAAAATGCAGAAATGCAGGGGAACTGTCGTTTTCACCAGCAGCTGCCCAATGACGGTTGAAGTATCATCAAAAAGCCTCTCCTCCTAGGCAGATTTCCTTGTTTGGCTGAAAGGATCGAAGCCACTGCACCAGCACATTTCAGGAACACCATGCACATCCAGTAAGTCATAACTAAGGTTGAGCAGTAGGATGGGGTTTGCTGTGACTTTCAAAGCTGGTAGGATAGAGGGCATAACTGTGCATATCTCCCTTAGAACCCATACCGGAAGTGAGTTCTTTGCAAGGAGGGTCTAGAGGGAGGCAATTTGCACAATTCCCAGTTCCATGTGTCTATTTTTCACTCTACCAGAGCAAAAGGGGGCGGGTGGTCTGTTTCTTGAAAGTGCTATGATATGACACTGCCTACTCTCTATGTCTCCCCGTGTGAGATGCAGACAGCAACAGTCTGCGTGTGTTACCCCTCCAGATAGCAGAACATATATGAAGCAAGCCACAACCATGCTCAAGCCTTTTATACCCATTTTGCAAGGACAGAAATACATTTTCCACATTGCCTGCAAATAGAGATGAAGGTCATTATAAAAGGCTCCTGTCTACTGTGATTGTGTGACCACAGGCATGAAAGCGTGCCCCTTCTAGCAGATCCCTGCCACAGCCTCGTGGCAGCGGGGGCCAAGAATATATTATGCTGCAGCAGCTCCCCAGAGAAGACTGCACCTTAGCAAATTCAAGCTGTTATGTTGACTATGTAAGGCGATAGATGTTCAGCATATGTGTTTGAGAAACCAATGTTCATAGACTGGGAACACAATAAAAAAAGAGGATATGTTGGCATCTGCAAGGCATTTAAGGGTGCAAAGGCTAATACAGATTTCGAAGATCAGCTTCCTTACATTGACATAGATACACCTATGCAGATCTTGTCTTTCAGTAAGAATTCGTACCCCCCTCAGTCACGAGGAGAGGATAGAGATGTAGGCAGTAATACAATGAGTCTCACAGATGAGAGTAGAAATGAAGAGCGACCTAACAATCTCCATGAGGCCACAAACACTGCTAATGGGCATAAATTACAGACTTGTGCAAGCATTGTGGAACATGTAAAATAAGCTCACAAGAGCAGAGTTGTAAGTATAGAAAATAGGTAAAAAATGTTTTGAAGGCAGTGCATGTAAGATACAGCTAGCCCACACAATAGATGCGGGGAGACCAAGCAAGGCTAGAAAAGAGAGTATCACTACCCAAAGGCCAGTTGCCTGAATGCAGCTTTTTCACATTTATGTAGAGACACCTAACCCATTCCAATCGTTTCAAATATAACTATAATGCTAAGTCCCTCCCCCATATCATACAGAAACAGGATTAGCATAGATGAAAGTCCAGTTCAGGATTAGCATAGATGAAAGTCCAGTCCAGTTCCAATCCTTTCCAATATTGTGACAATAGTGCTAAGTCCCACCCCAATATCATACAGGAACAGGATTAGCGTAGATGAAAGACATCCCTAACCCAGTTCCAATCCTTTCAAACATTGTGACTATAGTGCTTTTCGCAGACAAAAAAGAGGGGTAAGGAAAAATAAGAAATGAATGGGCAGGAAAGTGATACCAGTAAACAGCCCAGGAGTTTTGGGGGTCAGAGAAAAAATACACCAACTCCAACGATAAGCTAAGCATTTTCTTTTGTGTTCTTTTTGAGGGTAGTCAATCCTACTTTTACCTACTTCTATACGATCAACCTTAGTGGGGGAAGAAAAGAACCATCATTTAATGTTTTGTTGACTTACTTTATGGATCAATTATTTTTCTTCAAGCCAAAGTGAAGTTTGGTATAACATAGATAGTTACCTGCAACCTCATAGACTCGGCAGCGTTCAATAGCTAGACAAATCGAATGAACACAGCTTCACACCTACAACAGCTTTGGGCGGTCAACATTGGTGAGGTATTTTAACTGTCATAAAATGTAAAAACCCCAAAGAAACCCCCTCCCCCATTCCTACATAAGGTATATCTAAGTGGTCAGTGGTAGGACTCAGTCACATCAATGGGCAAAATTACTTTAAGTTGATGGCCCAGGAGGCTTAGTTAGCGATCGCAGTTGAAGAAGAGTCAGATGGAGGTAGCAACCAAAGTAGTTTCAGATATGTCAAGCGCGTCAATTCATCAAATTCAGAAGAAAGAATGCATATGAGGGGAGCCCATTCTGCAGGACAAGATTCAGTCTTCTGGTCGATGGTTAATGACATTTTTTTCCTAACCCAGTAGAAACCAAAGTTTGTGTAACTAAGTGGTTTATTGAGGGATCTTGTCAGTTTCCACAGAGGGTAAGAATCACCGTGTGTGCCACACCTAGTGCTAGTGCCATTTGTCTCCCTCAATATGACTTGAGTGGGAACATCAAGGGGTTGAGCAGGCCAAGGAGTGTATATGCAGGAAACCATTGAATCGAAGTTTCGACAGCACATTCAATGTCGTTAAGGACTTGGTCAAAAAAGCAGGTGAGTTTTGGGCAATGCCATAAGATGTGGAGCACTAACCCTGTCCTTCTACAATCCCTCCGGCACTCCTTAAAACGCTTAGAGTTCCAAGAGCCCAGTCGTACGAGTCAAGTACTGTTTCAGTACTGGACATGTTATGAGAAGCATGCCGAGCTCTATGAGAGATGTCAGCCACTCGTAGTTGGAGAGTGCCTGGCGATTTCCTCTTCCATCTCCTTTGGCCCTCTGAACAAGTGATAAATATCTCCTTGATCAGGGAAAGCATACAACTCAGTGATGAGGAGTCCATCACTCCTCTTAAGTATTAACCATTTTTCAAAAGGTGTTAACTGTCTCTCAGTGTGTGGTCTGAAAGAAGGCTGCATAACCCAGTGATGAACCTGAAGGTATTAGATGTTATCTGCCTCCTCCAAGTCAAAGTCAGTTTTTAGTTGGTCAAAGGGAATTATCTCCTGGGGATCACACATAGATCCAACCCATTTACATCTGCCTTCGTGCCATTGTTGGAACATGTCTGGTTGCAGCCCTAGGGTAAAATCTGGGTTAGCTACTGTTGGAGTCATTGGGGAGAGGAAGGACGTTAAGCCCACTTTAGTAACTACTGCATTCCACATGAGAAAGATTGAGCCGGTAACTAGTGAGGAATAAGGTCCCCATGCCCTATGTTTCCAAGGAAGCCAGGGTTCCTTTCATATATGGAAGCCAGCCAAACCCTGGTCCATAAAGCCCCAGTGCTTCTCAGTACAGGTCTGGCTTCATTCCACTAAGAAACGGAGCTGGGAGGCCTGGTAGTAATTGAGAAGGGAAGGTACTCCAAAGTCTCCCTCACGTGTTGGTCAGTACATTAGATGTTAATAAAGGCAAGCTTTCTTTCCTCCCCATAAAAAAAATATTAATGTCATTTTGCATTGACCGGAGCATGTGTTTTGGTAGGATCAATGGTAGAACTTGAAAAAGATAAAGAATGCAGGATAAAATTGTCATTTTAATGGCAGTAACCCTACTAAGCCAGGAGAGCCCAAGATATTTCCAAGTGCTAATATTAGATCGGATTTGCTTGGTCTAATTTGTGTAGTTACGGGAGAAGATTTTACAGATGGAATTCGCCATCTTGATCCCTAGGTAAAGGTGAGCAAGCATGACCTTTAACTTCTGGTAAAGGACCTGCTCCCTCCCCCAACAGCTCCGCCGTTGTTCCGCTGCCGCTGAGAGGTCGCTAGTGGGAGTTCGAGCCTTGCCTCTGCTGTTCCTGTTTGCCCTCTGCCTCGTGGTGATAGTTGTGCCTCCTTTTTTGTCTGACTTCCTTTTTTGAGTAGCCTTGTATCCTGTTACACTGTGCCTCTGTGCCCTTGTTTCATTTCTTTCATTGTCATTGTATACTTTCTGTGCCCTTGTGCCCTGTGTCCTTGTTTTCATTGTTCCTTACTGTGCCATAGTCGTTCTCCAGTTGCCCTTTCCCACCTCTGCTCCCCCGTGGCCCCTCCCCCTTGCCGTCCCCACTCCTGCCTCCCAGATGATGTGGCCACTGCGAGTGTGAGCAAGCACGACCTCTACCTCTGTTCAGGGACCTGCTCTCTCTCCAGCAGCTCCGCCATTGTTCGGCTGCTCCTGAGAGGTGACTAGTTGGGGTTTGAGCCTTGCTTCTGCTGTTCCTGTTTGCCCTCTGCCTCGTGGCGATCGTTGTGCCTGCTTTTTTGTCTGACTTCCTTTTGTGGGTTGCCTTGTATCTTGTTGCACTGTGCTCCTGTGCCCTTGTTTCATTTGTTTCATTGTCATTGTCCATTACTGTGCCCTTGTTTTCATTGTTCATTGTCCATTACTGTGCCCTTGCAGCTCTCCCGTTACCTTTTCCTGCCGCTGCTCCCCTGTGGCCCCTCCCCCTTGATGTCCCCACCACCGTTTTTCAGCTAAGCTTCCCTCCCCTTTTCACTATATTATGGTGGCTGCTGTGTGGCAGCTAAAGGCAAACCTGTCTGCGTCTGTCTGCGACCCGACTGCGACCAATGCCACAGAGCCTGGATCTCCAAGCATCCACCGCAACAACCGCAACACCCTTCTCGCACTCAACCCCGGAAGAAACATTAACTATGAGCTGACTACACTGAACACCACCAACGGACTGTTTTTCTACCGCCACTGCTGCCAAACCTGCAACACCCATCACACCCCCACAGGCACTAGCCCCTCGCCAGACGCCAACACCACCGAAGACTGACTAGACCGGCCAGGAGGAGGACTCGCCTTTGCGCACAAGAGCTCCCTCCGACTAACCACCTCCTCGACGAGCGAACCCCAGTTCTCCATTGAGTACCTCCACTTCCAGATCTAGACAGGCCCCAGATCCACACTACTCGGCACACCAACTTACAGGGCCCTGAACCTCGAAACATGTTCACCACCACCATCACTGACCTCTTCGCACTTCACACCACCACCTCCATGGATTACATACTCATCGGAGACCTCAAATTCCACATCGACAACCTCAATGACCCCAGCTCCTCCACCCTCCTAGACAACTTTGCTAACCTAAGACTGAAACCACTCATCTCCACCCCATCCACAAGGCAGGACACACCCTCGACCCCATCTTTGCAGGAGGTACCAACATCAACTTCAGCCATACCACGCAACGCCCATGGATGGACCACCACTGCGTACACTTCCAATGTCATCAAACTCACCGCCCTTAAACCCGGACCCCACCTACCATGAAGGAACTGGAATAAGGTCACCAAGGAGCTCCTCAACTCCACCCTCAACCGCAACACCCCCTCCCTTCAACTGACGCCAAACTTGCAGCCAAAAAACTACACAGATAGATCTCCAACTGCGCAGACAAACTCACACCCCTCCACAACCCCGACAGGCCACCTGGTTCCCTGCCGATCTCCAAGAACTCAGGCACACTTGCAGACATCTCAAAAAGATTTGGCGAAACAGCAAAACACTGGATAACTGGACCACCTACAAGAACGACATGACATGACTGAATACCACCAACTCATCAAGGCAACAAAACAAACCTTCATCCAGACAAAGATCTCCACCAAAGCCGGCAACTATGAGGAACTTTTCAGCATCATCCAAGAATTCACCTAACCCCCCACGAGGCCTCAGACAACACCCTTTCCCAGGACCTCTGCAACAAGGTCAGCTCGTATTTCCACCTCAAAGTCAAGGCCCTCAATGACAACTTCAACGAGTGAACTCCGGACTTCGAGACCACTCCCCCCAACACCACCAAGTGGCCCACCATCTCCGCCTGGACCCCAGCCTCCTCTGAAAGACACCAAATTGACCATGAAGGGCATCCACTCAGGAGCACCCACAGACCCCTGCTCTCCGCAAATCTTCCACAAAGCCGCCATTTCACCAGAATTATGACACACCATCAATGCCACCTTCATAACCGGCACCACCCCGATGACTGGGAATGCGCGGAGGTCAAGCCCCTGCTCAAGAAACCCCCGGCAGACCCCTCGGACCTCAAGAACTACCAACCCATCTTCCTCCTGCCTTTCGAGACCAAAGTCACTGAGAAGATCGTCAATGCCCAACTAACAAAATTAATCGAAGAGAACTCCATCCTCGACCCCTCCCAATCCAGATTCGAAGCAAACACAGCACCCAGACCACCCTACTCGCCGCCACAGCCAACATCCTCAACCTCCTCAACCAAGTCCACACTGCGGCCTTTATCCATCGATTTCACCGCTGCCTTTGACACCATCTCCCACCAAACACTCCACTGCCAGGCTCTTCGACACTGGCATAAGGAGAACCAGCCTTGAATGGCTCCGCTTCTTCCTCACCAGCAGGACCCAAAGAATTAGACTGCCACCGTTCCTCTCTGAACCCACAGAGATCAACGGCGGAGCCCCTCAGGGATCATAACTCAGCCCCATGCTCTTCAACTTCTACATGGCCCCCCCTCGCCGCCATTGTCAAACAGCATGGACTCAACATAGTCTCCTACGCCAATGACACCCAACTCATTCTCTCCCTCACCAAGGAACCCGTCGCCACCAGGCTCAGCTTCCAGGAAGGAATGAAGGACGTTGCAACCTGGATGAGCAACAGCTGCCTGAAGCTCAATTTGGAGAAGACAATGGGCCTCGTCTGCAGACCTTCCCCCACTGCCTGGGACACAACCTGGTGGCCCACTTCCCTCCGCAGCCTGCCCAACCCCACCGACCATGCCCAGAACCTCGGCATTGTACTCAACTCCTCTTCTCCATGACTCGACAAGTCAACACCGTCGCCTCCACCTGCTTCAACACCCTCCCCATCCTCTGCAAAACCATTATCCACGCACTCATAACCAACAGACTAGACTACAGAAACCCCCTCTACTCCGGAATCAACAAGTCGCTGCTCCGCAAACTTTGGACCATTCAGAACACCACAGCCAGACTTATCCTCAGTGTCTCTCAACAGAAACGCATCACCCACCACCTGAAAGACCTCCACTGGCTCCCCGTAGAGAAGAGAGCAACCTTCAAGCTACTCACCCACACCTACAAATGCTTCCACAACACAGGACCCAATACCTCAACAAGAGAATCTCCTTCCACGTACCCAAGGGAAACCTCTGATCAGCCGACCTCGCATTTGCCGAAAATCAGAGCATTTGCAGAGCCAGAACGGGTGGAAGGGCTTTATCCTACATCGCGGCCAAGCCTTGGAATGAGCTCCTGATAGACTTCAGACCCGTCCCCTGTCTGAACATCTTCAGGAAGTTGCTCAAGACCTGCCTCTTTGAATAAATGGAACTGCTCGATCCCCTCCCCCCGGCGCTTGAGACCCTGACAGGTGAGTAGCGCACTTACAATTCCCTGATTGATTGATTGATAGAGTCAGGTACCCATTCAAATGGAAATTGGGTGCATAGTATCCCTTCATCTTGAGGTGAAACCCGCAGACCACAGCCGCCAGTGGCATCTTGCATAGTGGCACACAGCCAGGGAGGGATCTTCGGGATGCTAAGGGGCCTAGCTTCCACTCTCCAGCCACTTCCTACGTCAGCGGCACATGAACAGCAGGGCCCAGCTCCGGGATGGGTGACAGCGGTATATCAGGTAGGGCTGCCATGAGTACAGGGCCGCCCTACCTGAGGCTCTGAGGGCTACGGTGATCTAAATACAGGACGGTTTGTGCTGGTGATGATGTGGCCGCTGCATGGGGCCCAATTGTCAGAGGGCCTTTGTGGTTTGATGTGCTAACCCACCACAGGATCCCCCAGGCAGGTCTCTGTGGATGTGAATTCTCTTGCCTCGGGATCCATGTCTATTTCCGGCTCCCTGACCACCACCAGCAATAGCATCCCAAATCACCCACAAATTAGGGCAGCATGGAGGCTGAAGGGAGAGGTGAGTAGACGCTGGAGTTTCCCCTTGGATCAAGCGTACAGGTCAGTAATGTCGAGGTCTGAAGATGGAGGCTTATGCAGCTGCCACCTTAGTGTTTGTGGGGCTCACCAGCTTGGTAGTTCTGGAGCTGTTAGTGTGGATAGCAGTCCAATCTGGCCCCCAGACATCTGATGCACCCCCAGTGCAACATGAGCCCACTATGTTGTGAAGTGGTGCTGGCCAGGAGCCCCTCAGGGCACTGTTAAGGCAGAAATGTGTGGAGGAGAGGCAGAAGTCAGGTCCTACTCCACCGCCATCTTGGCCATGCCCCCTGCTGCTTTACTTTAGACCAGATTGTAATTTTTCATTTTAAAGTAACATTATTTTATTTCCCAATCCCTACTTCTATACATATCTGTGACAGATCCATAAAATACTATAGGACCTGGCTTGAAAATGAATAACGATAGCTCTTGATCTCTGACCATGTCTGTCCATGAAATTCACAATCAATATACTAGAGACACTCCCTGTCATTTTAACATGTGTTCATTGAAAGGACTATGTATTAGTTGAGTCAATACTCCAAGGGGACAAGAGGTAGCTTTGCAAGTGCCTGGAGTTATCTTGGCCAATATTGAGCGTTGACATTTCGACCCTATGGCGCCCCAGTTGGTGGTCGCGGCGGGTCTTTATCAAGACAGGGGAAGGTATAGGGAATAAGTCGAACAGTAGGGAATTATCACAGCCTGGGGGGCAGCCAAAAGGTCAACCCCGGAGAAATGAGTAAGCAGTCCGTCCGGTCACGATTACTGCCAGTGATCGTGACCGGACGGACTGGTGTTAGTTGTTTTTCGCTTCTGTGCACTTTAACACTGTGTTCCAGTGTAAAGTACGTGTGCAGTCTGAGTGCGTGTGGTGAGATTGGCTTGCCCTCCCATAGGAATACCTGGGGAATGTGTGTGTCCGTGGTAGTTCCTGATGTGTGGGGAGTGCAGGGGCGAGTTTGGTATGTGCGAACTCGTAAGATTAAATGCTGCGCGATGATGTGCACAGATTTAATGTGTCTGGTGAGGAAGTGCCACTTCTAGAAGTGAGCATGTCTGTGTAGTAAATGTGAATTGACTGTCGGGCTGGAGCTGGCTGGTGTGCCTGGCTCCAGGAGTCAGGATGGGTCTGCCCCAGTGGTGAATGGAGAGATCTGCATGTTGATGGGAGAGAGGAGTACACCTGGGATCTGAATAGGGCTGGGTCTTTCCTACACAATGCTGGCTCCGCCCCCTGTGGTGCGACTAATGTCCCTAGCCTGTCCTGTGAATGGGGAGAGGGGCTGAGCAAACAAAGTGCTCCAGAACCAACTGCGACTGGTTCTCCCCCTGCCCTGCAGCCTAGACAAAGGAAAAATGTGCATAAAAAGAGGCTGTGACCCCATGTAAAATGTTCTCTCCCGGGATCCTACCTTGAGGGGGCCTGCTGCTGGGCGCCAGGAGATACCGCCACTGGGGACTGCCTCCCTGCCTGGAGGGCCCTGTGAGCTGGCCCCTGGGCCCAGTCTTTGCCCCCCCTGCCGTACTTCCAAGACTTTCCCTGGACTTCTTTTGCTTATAGCGCCTGGGAGAGCTTTGTTTTTCATCCTCGTAGGGGGCTCTGCTGTCCTGAGGAGCGCTTTGCTCGGCCCAGGAGGACTGCTGGGGACCTGCAGAGCAGAGAGGCTGCCTGGGGATTCCCCCTTGTTTTGATGTCTTGCAGGTGCCCACCCTGCATTCTGGCCGTGTAGTTGTCCTACTTGAATTGCGGGTGTCACCCCGATTGTTTGACTGTTCTGGTGCACAGGAGCCCACTCTGTGACTTTGCCCGCATGGTCACTTTTGATTCCGTGTGGGTGCCCACCACACCTATTTTGTTCTATTGAGGGTGCCTACCCCTCGTTTTGCACTGGAGATCGTCAACAAGCAGCCCCGAGTTTGCACCAAGCGTTGCCCGGCCGCTGCCAACGCGACCTGGAAGACAGGCGCCATCTCTGGGACAGGGGCGTGGCCTGGTGAGCTTTACTTCCACTTCCCCTGCCTGTGGAAGCCGTGCCACGCATCGCCAGTTCCCCGTGTGGAGAGGGAGACCGGAAGCGCTCCCCGCCCCTGCAGCCGCCGGGTGGACGAAAGGGAATCCCGGGCGACGGAGATGTGCAGCCGTCAGCGAGTCCTCGGTGAGGGAGAGCCCCACCCGCTGCACCAATGAGACCGCCGAGTCCCCCGAGAGCAGAGAGAAGCCCAGTACGGAAGGGTCTCGGGGTTCTTCTTGCTTGTTCTTTGAGCGGCCCCACTTGATAGCGGGCCGCTCCAACGAGGCAAATATCGAGTGGTCCCACCAGTGAGCTGGGCGCTCCGATGTCAGGGGGCATTTCTTGGCGATTCAGAGCCCTGTGGCTCCAAAGTGGTGTGGTGGCATTTTTGGTTTAGAGCCCACGTGGCTCCAAAGTTGTTTGGCCGCATTTTTGCATTTAGAGCCCCAGAGGAGAGCCAGGGTTCACGCTGGTGCCCAGGCTCAGTTCCCCAGCTGCCCATCACTTAGTGGGCAGCTGCATCGTTTAGGCAAAAACCCTTGTGCATTCTTCTTTGGCTGCCTGCGCAGCCTGCCTGACTCTGCTGGACAAAGGGCGTTTGAGCCCCTGAGAGGCCAAGTTGGTCTGGGGGTCAGTATCTAATCCTACGCCAGGTGATTGGGGATTTATGTCTATGTTGGTGATTACCTCATACCTAATGTGATATATGCGTAATGTGATGCATAAGGTGCAATGCCTTTATGCTTGTGATACCTCTAAATGTGATTATATGTTTAGGAGGTTGTTTTACCTAGTATGGTCTATGCTAGTGAGTTCAAGGTTCCCTGCGTGATATATGCCTAAGGTGGTTAGGATTGCATAGTGTGTACCCACCTGTTACCAGTGGTAACTGGTTGTGTTCTGCAAGTATTATTTTGTGCTACAATTAATCTACATTCTAAATGCTATTTCTACTAAGTGCTAATTCTGACAGTGGCCCACGTGGCCCTGTCATGTGTATATAATCTCCTGCAAATACTGCCCAGTGCCAGTTGGCACAGTGTAATTGTGTGTTTATGATCTAATGTGTTTCTGGTAATACAAAGGTTATTTTTATATATAACCTTGTGTGGAGTGCCTTTTTGAGGTGTACCTAGTGTGTTGCTGCTGTGTGTGCATTGCGCAAATGCTTTACACATTGTCTCTGCGATAAGCCTGACTGCTCGTGCCAAGCTAACAAGGGGGTGAGCAGGGGCAATCTTTGGCTTGTAACTCCCTTGCCCTGAGTAGAGTGGTGGTTTCTGCCTGGCTTTGGCGCAAGCCTTAGCCAACCAGAAATCCCATTTCTAACATTGCTGATCAGCGGTGGGATATGGACTTATGTTTGCGCAATACCATAGTGACAACTGGTTGCACTACAAACTCTTCATTTAGATAATCACGTGTTTGGGGATTATTGCTGTTGAGTTTTATTTTATTGTTTCTCCTAAGAATGTCATTTTCAGATTGTGTACTCTTGCTTCAGCTCAGACTGTTAGTTCTCCTGTGTTGCACGTGTCCCTGAGCGCCTTGCCAAGATGGAGTCTGCTTTTAATTTCTGTGGTCTGTTTTGATACAGTGTGGATGAGTTGGTAGAGTTCTGTGAAGAGAGAGACATAGCAGTGGTTGGGTCAGACACCCCGTCCAAACTTAGGGACAACCTAATCCAATGGCAAAAGCATGACTGGGAATGTGAGCACAGTGAGGAGGAGAGGGCTGGGGCCTCACGCCATGAGGGTGGTGGGTCTGAGGGGAGCCCTGAAGAGTCTGAAGAGGAGGAAGAAGATGACAGTACATGGGCTCCAGTAGATAGTGAAGACCCCATAGATAGGGAGTCCCTTGCTTGGTCAAGTGTCGGGAGCAGCGCCCCATTCCTTTCCCTGTCTTCAGAGGGGTGGGTAGATAGGAGGGAAGAAAGGGAGCATCAGCTGACTTTAGAGAAACTCCAGAAGGAGAGCTATGAGCATATGGAAGCTCAGAAATTGGAGTTGGAGAATAGGAAGTTAGCCTTAGAGGAGAAAAAGGCATTATGGGCTCAGGATTTGAGTCTTAAGGCGTTGGACCTTGAACAACAAAAGCTAGAGACTGAGAGGGTCTTAGTGCAGGAGAGGATTGAGGAGGCTGAGAGGGCCTTCACCAGAGAGAAATTAGCTCTGGAGGGTAGATTATCCCCTGAGCGCAGTTATAGTTTTCTGGATTCCCCAGGGAGGGTTGAGTCCAGTGGTGGCAGCCATATAGAGTCCAGTGCCGGAAGTCCCATTCCCAGAGTATGCTACCTTGTTCCCAAGAGGAGGAGTACAGGTTGAAGTTCAGGGGCAGTAAGAAACTGTCTCACCAGTCTTGGGAGGATTTTGTGGATGAACGTAATTGTGCACTGGATGATTGGGTAATGGTTTGTGCAGCAGAAGATTTTGAATATGACGGCCCGGCCCTTTTTATTATCAAACAGCACATACTCAGTCATTGTTTGCCGGGGTTGCGCCGGCACCTCTTGGGGTGTGGGTTGTCTAAAATCTCGGAGCTTGCGCTAGAAGCAGACCGCTGGGAAAAGCCTGTGGTTCTGAAGAGGCATTGGTGAGTGATCCCAAAAGTAGTGGTTCAGGTATCTTCAAGCCCAGAGTGGGGGAAGAGGTTCAGAGTAGCACAGCAAGGTCCCAGAGTAGTGAGAGGGGTGTAGGGGCTCACGACCTGTCTCAGTGGAGTAGGAGTGAGTGTGTGACCGAGAGTCCCCAGATGCCTGAAACTCTGTCTCAGAGCCTGGATGGGTTCTTCAGGGAACACCAGGTTGGGGACCTAGGCTGTCCTGTTAGTCCATTTGAGGAGGATTCCCTAGTGTTTAGAGGACCTGGAGCGTCTGTAAACAGAGCTCCCATGGTTCTAGTGTCCGGCAGTGCCACTCCAGTTGAGAGGGCACAGAAGTCCGAAGTGAGGAGTGAATGGGGGATGTGTTCCCCAGTGGAAGAACCAGTGGGTCAGGGACTAGCCAGTTGGGCTACGTTCCCTTGGAGTGACCATGGTGACACCACTTCTGTTCTCGCAGATATTCGCGCACTGTCAGGTGGACAGGGGACATGAGATATGCACCAGACAGATGGTCACACAACATATGAGTCATGTGTTAGCATCAGGGGGATAGTGTGTGAGTCCCCAGAAGTCCTGGAGTGCCAGGCAGGTATTCCGCCAAAGGTTTTAGAACAGAGGTTGGGAGGACAAGTTCAGGATCTGCCTGACCTGGAGGGAAGGACTTCTGTGACCAGTGTCCTGACCGGTTCATCTTCCAGGGGTACCACTCCAGTTGGGAGGGTGCAGAACTCTGGGAGGGGGTGCAACGGGTGGGAGTCCTCACCTCTGACCCCGGTGCCACCTGAGGGGTTAAACCCTAGGTTGGGAGAGTGGTGTTCTATGGGTGCCTCTCCAAGGAGGAGGAACCCTAGAAGGAGAGGTAGGGGGAGGAGAGCCTCACCCGTGACTTCTGATCCACCAGAGGGTGCAGACCTTGGATTGAAGGATCAGTGGCAGTCTAGCACTGTCCTGAGGAGAGGAAGAGTGGAGAATGGCTACTATGTACCAGGGATTACTATGCCCCAGTCTGCGAATAGGCAAGGACCAGGGGCACCTGGGTGGCCTAGGGCCTGGTCCGGGCCGCGGACAGCTTGGGAGTACCAGTGAGGTAGCCCAGTTGTTCCAGACAGATTTATTAGAAGGAGCCACATGGGTTCACCGTGGCGTAGAACAGGAGGGTCTCCCTGCAGTTGCGGGCCCGCGTCCATGTTCTATCGCCCAAAGCAGGGAAGCCCAACACAGTGGTGATTGGTCTGCCCTGCGTTTTGGCTGGAAGCGTTGGACTTGGCCATTTTGGCAGGTCCACCCCTTAACTTTTTGCTTTTTAATGTGACTTGGTGTTAGTTGTTTTTCACTTCTGCGCACTTTAACACTGTGTCCCAGAGTAAAGTGCGTGCGCAGTCTGAGTGCGTGTGGTGAGATTGACCTGCCCTCCCATAGGAATACCTGGGGACTTTGTGTGTCCGTGGTAGTTCCTGATGTGTGGGGAGTGCAGGGGCGAATTTGGTATGTGCGAACTTGTGAGATTGAATGCTGCGCGCAATCTGCGAGAAACTATCTGCGAGACAGAGGCATCAAGAAAATAGTATTCCCAATAAGCTGATGAATGCAATGACATAGATGGAGCCATGCGCCAAAAAGAAACAGAGGAGAATATTTACAAACCCTATCACCACCACAATGTCACTTTTTCTGATGTTGTGGTGGTGATAGGGGCTTTGCCTTATTCACAAGGCAGTGTTAAGCCATTTCATGTGGCTTAAATCTGCCTTGTAAATAAGGCACCCCTTCACGCTATACCTAGCTCGGGCGCTAATGGGCGCTGCTGTGGGTGTTCCACCGCAACACCCATTGATTTTGATGCTGTTCCATATTTACAAAGGTGGCGTAAATATGGGACAGCTAATAAATTAAGACTAAGGAAAATCTGGTCTTACCCTGGCAAAATGAAGAGAAATGTTTAATTTCTTCCTGTTTTTGTTGTTTCCATGTATGCAGCCTTGTGCAGAACACATGGAAACAGCAAAACACAATGTATTATTTATGTGCAGGAAGGTGTCCCTTCCTGCGCATAAACAATCATTAAAAAATGATGTTTTGTAACTTCTGCATGTGCTGCCCGATGCAGCACAGATAGAAATTACAAAACGCCATTTAAAGACTGCTTATGTGCAGGAAGGGACACTTTTGCTGCACATAAACAATCATTATAAAAGGATGTTTTGCAACTTCTACGTGTGCTGCCCTATGCAGCACACATAGAAGTTACAAAACGCCATTTAAAGACTGTTTATGTGCAGGAAGGGACACTTTTCCTGCACATAAACAATCTCCCACTGCAACACAGATGCCTTTGCCCTATGGTGTAAGGGTGCCTGCATTGGTGCTACGCAGCTAAATTTAGCACCAGTGTACGGGGACATGTAGGGCTGCACCTTATTGTTGTACATATGGTGCAGCCATGCATTTCAGAAGTGGCAGAGTGCGACGTTAAGCCAAGGAGGTTTGCGCTGTGCCCCGCCACTTCTTTATTAATATGTTCCAGAATACACACGATAAATCCAGGATTTCATATTATATTGCAAAAATATCTTTGCTTAAATATCGACTATCAAATATCATCAAGGTCAGTGTATAAAGGGGTGGAGTTCCACGCCTCCACGTAGCACCAGAGCATCCTGTTCCCTCGCTCCTCCCCCCCACGAAAATGATGGCGGCGGCTAGCTAGCTGGCGTTTTGCACTGCTCCCGTTTTTCTTTTTTTCCTTTTTCCCTGTGATTGCTGAGCGTAAATGACTATCGGACGCACACAAAGAAGGTTTTGCCTTGCTTCAATACACACAAATGCTTCTTGTTCGGAGGTGATTGCTGAGCGTACTCTGCCTTCGGGTGCTAACAACCAGCTAAATCGGCTGGTGTTACTGTGATAAACATCTATGCACTGCTGGCGGAGATAGACCTACCTGGAAATTCATTGCCTGCATCTAGAGGACGCCGCTCCTTTGCCCCTGGTATTCGGAGCCGGTCTCCCCCCGCCGCCGCAAGCCTTCTGACATCTGGTTTGGCTGCTGTGTGGGGGGGACTACGTGTCCCAGTATTCTAAGCGGCAGGAGGCTCCATCCCTCGGAAGGCTCTGTGCTAATTGAGGGCACTCAGGGAAAGGAAAAACCTGTGTAAGAAGCCTGCCTTGGCCCTGATGAGTGCATCGCTGATTATCTACGGGGGATTCGCAGATGAGAGACTAATGAAGATTGACAGTCTGAGGCAGTCAAATCCAGGCATGGCATTTTCTTCTATATAGTTAAGCCCATTTGAACTTCATCTGAAAAGCTTGCTGCCTGTGTTAAGGGGCATCCCTTGAGGACTATCCCTTATTTCTTGTGTCCAGAGTTGGTCTCCCTCCCACCCCCCCTGGTATCCGAAACCAGTCTCCCAAATCTGCCCCCGCCGCCGTAAGCCTTTTTGTCAACTGGCGCGGCCGCTGTGTGGGGGTGTCGGGTCCCTATGCTTTTGGAGCAACGGGATGACTGTGGACACTTGGGGCTTGTCGAAGTTGGAGCAGCACCGAAGCTTCAGTTGGAGCATTCTGGATTCCAGGATTCGTTGACTTGAGACAGCTGACAGCGGATTGAAGCCCTTTTTTGGGGGGATTTTTGCCTTTTGCTTCCAAATCGTTTGGCGCCTTTGGGTAAGTCCTTACTTGGTTCATCCCAAGACATTGCTCGAGAACCTAATATATATATATATTATAGGCAAACTTTTGAATGTGCGTACTAAAGTAAGAGCCCGTCGCCAACAAGCTAGAGAGGCAGCTGAAGCAGCTAAACAGATAGATAAAGGGGCGGATAAGGACGAGGTCTCAGCACATTCCTCTGAGAGCTCAGATGAGCTGGATGAACCCCTCACATCTATACCCGTACCAGTTTTAACCAGCTCAGGTGACTTGACATCGGAAGAGCCCACAAAGGGAATGGATAATCAAACTGCTTCTGAGGCGGCTCAAACCGAGTTACCTATTCCAAACGGCCTGAAAGAGATAGAGAAGTTCAGACACCCGTGGTACTTTTTGAGAAAAAGCCTAGTATGGTGGTATCCAGTATCCCGGTTCAGCCCGTAGTCAAAGTCACCTGATATAACGCCATTTAACTTCTCACCTTTTGTTGAAAAAAATCTCACCATCTGTAGGTAAAGGAGAGAATGATCCGGTTAATTTTACAGTACCACAACTTGACCCCGAATCCATGAATGCTGCAGATTCATTTAGCCCAATCTTAGGGATGGACACTGAGACTGTGGGGGAGCTCCAGATGTAAGTCAAAGACATGTTGAACTTGATTTTAGACGAGATGAGGGAATTGAAACGGTCTCAAAAAGCTGAGCTGGCTGTGATACATCAACGATTGGACAAAACCGAGGATCTGGTGACCACTTTCCCCGTTCTTCTTCAAGAGGCTGAGGGTAGAATCTCCGGTCTAGATGATCAAATGACAGAGGTTAAGAGGGATGTTAAAATCATGTTCAAAACCTCTAAAGCTTCAGAAACCAAACTGGATGATTTGGAAATTATAACTGAAGATCCAATCTAAGAATAGTGGGGGTTCCGGAAGGAATAGAGGGGTCAGATATGGTCCACTGGGTTACTTCTTTTCTTCAGCATGAAGTAATTCCTGAATTTAAGGGAGACTTAACGATCACCCGAGCTCATCGGGTTCCGGCCCAGCGCTTTCCTAATTCTACACTTCCCCGCACTATCCTGATGAACTTTGCGGATGTCCAAGTAAAAGAGACGATTTTATCTAGAGCCATTAAACAGAGACAGTTCCCCGCCAACGCCAGTACAATGTGTCGAATCTTTTCAGATATGTCTGCTGCTGCGGCCCGGAGAAGGAAGGAATTTGTAAAAATTCTTTAGCTGTCCAGAGCCAAGGGTGCCCAAGCTACGATTGCTCAGCTGTCAAAATTAAAAGTTCTAGTCAAGGGCAAATTTTACATGTTGACAGATGTCGATGAAGCACAGGAGCTCCTTAATAAGATTTTGTGTGGCTAGAAGGTTCTGACTTGACTTCACCCCCCCAAAAAATGTTTTTCCATAAGGTTTTGAAAAATCAAAAAAGAAAAAAAAAGTTTGGCTTCTTTTTTTCCCCTCCATTCTTGTGGGGGTTGGGTGTCGAAGGAGTGTTTGGGGAGGGGTGTTTGGGTGGTTAAGGAGTGTAACAACAAGACACCTCAATGTTAGGGGTTAAGGCTCTGTGGCCGGCGTGGGGTAGTAAAGTAGGAGTAGGAGATGGACCACGGGTGGAGGGGTTGAAAAGAAAAAAAAAATGAAAGCTTTTGGAGCTATTAGTTGGTTTTTTTTGTGCTATACGTCTTGTTGGCCAGATATATGTACCATAAGGAAGGGTAGTAGAATGGGAAATGTGCATTATCCTTGAAAAATGTCTTTTTTTATAATTATGAATGTCTATTAGTAGGGGTCTTAAAATAATTTCCTTTAATATTAACGGATTAAACAATAAGAAAAAAATGTGAGCCATAGAGACATGGATAAAAACTGAAAATCCTGCTGTGATAATGCTACAGGAGACTCACATCCCAGCTGCTAAAATAGATGATTTCTCTATGTTTAAAATATGGGCCTCTTATCGGGGTTTCTCTTAGTTTACCGCATCCCAACAGGGAGTTGCGCTTTTCTTGAATAAAAACATGGGTGCGGATATTCTACAGACAGAAGACTGTGGTTCAGGTCGTTGGTGCTGGGCCACATGTAAGGTTAAATATAGACAAAGGCCGATTACTTTTGTTAGTTTTTATGCCCCAGTGGATGATAATTCCCGGATCTATGATGATTTGTTTCAGTCTTTGCTAATGGTGGGAGGAGATATTATTATCGGAGCCGATTTTAATATCCTTATGAGTGTTACGTTGGATTCTACTACTTTTTCAAAAAAACAGCTTAAACCTAAATCACTTAAATCGATTTCCAATAATATGACAATACTTGACCTGTGTGACCCTTGGCGAACACAAAATCCACAAAAAAAAGATTTCACCAGTTGGTCGGGTAGGTTAAGTCTTCCTCTCGCATTGACTTTTTGCTTGTCTCCAGGCAACTTAAATTTTCCTATCAGAAAATTTTACATAATGTTTTTTCTGACCATGCGATGTTAGCTGTCGAATTTGATCTAGGGGAAAATATCAGAGTCCCTAAGCGATGGGTTTTTAATAAAACACATTTGCATGATGAAACTTGGGTTGCCCTATTAAAATCAGAGATCATAGACTTTATTGCTCGCCATACTGGCACGGCTCCTCTCCATATTATCTGGGATTCTCTGAAAGCGTTCATCCGGGGCATAGTATAGGAAAAGATGCAGCAGATTGGTCTTCTCTTAGAGAGATAAGAAATTCACCATAACAAAAAATCCTGGTTTTAAACGCACAACAATAATGTAACCCCTCTACCAGCGTCCAAAACCAATTAAATGAAGCTAAGCGGGTAATTAGTGCCAATTTCTTCGCCCAGAGCGAAGAGATCTTTCATAGACAAACACCAAAAATCTATGAAGAAAGTAACTTCACAGGAACATTTTTAACCTGGCAGGCTAAAGAGCAAGCCGCTGCAAATTTGATACGTTCTTTAAAATGCCCAATAACGCATAGAGAGACATCAGAGTCGGCAGAAATCGGATCAATAATGTTCTCTCATTACCAAACGATCTATAGTCATCATCATATTATTGATCATCAAAAGTTATTTGATTTTCTAGGTAGATGTGCATTGCCCATTCTTTCACAAGTAAACCAAGAGAGAATGGCGAGTCCATTCTCTAAGGAAGAATTGGAGTTGGTGGTAATGCACCTCCCGAATGGCAAGGCTTGTGGCTCGGATGGGCTTCCTGCTGAGTTTTTTAAGGTCTTCTTTAGTTCTTTTTCTGATTTGTTTTTGTTATTATTAAATTCTATATTGGATGGCGGTCAAGTTCCAGAGTCTTTCCAGGAAGGCACCGTTGTGAGTTTTTTGAAGAGAGGGAAATAACCCAAGGATCCCAATTCATATAGACCCATTACATTATTAAATTCCGACTACAAAATCACCGCAAAATTATTATCAATACGTTTTAACACTATTGCCACAGATTTGATTCACCCTGATCAAAATGGCTTTATTGCAGGTCGACAATTAATCACGAATACACATTATTTGATTGAGGCCTTGGATTATTTTGAGACACGGGGAGTTCCGGCTTTAATTTTCTTATTAGATGCGGAAAAAGCTTTTGATTTGGTGGTTTGGGCAACAATTTTTATTATTTTGCAGCATTTTGGGATCCCACAACAAATTATTAATTTAATTCAGAATCTATAACCAGGTGCTAAAGCCAATGTAGTTATTATTGCAGCCATGGTGGGGTCAGTCACAGTTAGGCGGGGCACAAGGCAAGATTGCCCATTGTCACCTATTTTTTTTGCTTTCTTTATCGAGCGATTGGCAGTCGCAATTCAGAACTGTGTGAGTATTGCCCCCCTATTCCCTCTATGGCCAAAATTAAATTATATGCTGACGATATTATGTTACTAATTAAACCCGATATGCAATCACAAACGCAGGTTTTTAAGATCTTTGAAGAATTTGAGGCCTTAGGGGGCTATCGGATTAATTAAAAAAAGACGGAGATTCTAGTTTGTTGGGGAATAGACCCTGAATTATACCCTGATATAGCTGGCTGCATTAATCAAAGACCTAAAAGATATATATATTTTTTTTCCGCTCCAGTTCAGGATTTATATACACTTAATTTTGATCCTCTTCTTCAGAAGGTCCGTTCAATGTTTGCACGGTGGAACCTATTGCCATTATCAATTCTTGGTCGGGTAGCACTGATAAAAATGTCCGTACTCCTTCCATTTAATTTTTTATTCTCTACCATCCCTTGTTTTTTGCCTGGTGCTTTTTTTTCAAAAGTAGAATCTATGGGCCTCAATTATGAGAAGTGACACATCGCTGCGTGAAAGCAGCGATGCGTCACTTCTCAGTGCGCCCTCCTTGCGACATGATTGATGCGTCATATTTATAATATGAGGCATCATGTCGCAAGGAGTTTCAGATACGTCAGTATTTCTGATGTATCTGTATGGCGCAAAAGTGACGCATTGCTGGAGTGTGTCACAAAAGTGACGCAACTCCAGCAATGTGTCCTTTAACATGGGGCAAGCCCCATGTGAAAGGACTTGCGTCAGTCTTACGACTGCTGTAAGGCAGGCGTAAGATATTGACGCATTTGTGTCCTAGAAGTGACGCAAGAAAAATCTCATAGATTTCACTGCGTCACTTCTACGACCCTTTCTTGCGTCAATACGCCCCCCCTTGCATACATTATACCTGGCGCAGGTATAATGTGGCACAAGGGTTTACAAAGTGACGCATCTACCTAGATGCGTCACTTTGTAAATATGGCGCAACAAGGTGCATTTTTTTCTCCACTGGTGCGTCACAAAAAGTGACGCACCGGCGGCGTAAAAGTGACGCACAGCCTCATAAATGAGGCCCCTATGTTTTCAGGCTTTGTGTGGGCAAAAAAGACGCCTCGAATTGCAAAAGGGACACTCTATGAAGACACAGAGCTCGGAGGTCTTTCCCTACCCAATCTTAAAGACTATTATAATGCTTATTTTGCACAGTATTTGGCCAGATTTAAAAATGAAACTTACGGTCCGGCTTTATTTATAAAAAATGTTTACGATCTAATTTGCCTCGAGATCCAAATTCCCTCCCCTCTTCAGGTTCCCAAAGCACCTAAATTTGTTCGCTATAAGACCCTGAATTTGTTTTTTAAAAGACGCAACGCTATGCTTAAAAGATATTCACTTCCCTTCCTTAATTTCAAATACCCCCTGATGAGTGCCTTTGCATTTATAGGGATTAAAATCGGCTCAGGAATTGTTGTAAACTGGGAGCGCGCTGGGTTTACTACATTGTCCGATTTTGTTAGGAACGGATCCTGGATAACCTTGGCAGAAATGGTTCATTTAATTCAGGGGAATTTTTTGTTGATAGGTTCCTACAATCTCATTTACAAAAGTCTGGAACAAATGGACCCATCACATATTAGCAATCCCACACAGTTGACTAAGGATCTTTTTTTAGATATACGGGTTAAGAAACCGGGGGAATGGAAACATTGTTTATCACAGAGTAGGGAGGCGGAACTGAGTTCTAAAGCAATTAAAAAATGGCAGAAACAGGAGAACCATGGGTTATCCCTTATCACCTGGAAGACCATAAATACATTTAATTTCAGTCTATTAAGGGGAGCCAATTGGCGCAGAATATTCTTTTTTGGCAAATGGCTTCTGTATCGCACTCTGGTGGCCATTGCCAAAATGTATACCAATGCCTCATCCAATTGCTTCAGAAGTCTACATTACGATCCAGCCAACTGGTCTCATATAATGGTTCATTGACATAAAATTAAGTTATTTTGGGATGAAATTTTAGTTCTTCTTCAATCTTATTATAAGATTAGGATTTCTTGGAATGTTAAATTAATGCTGTATGGCTTTGATCCGGTTCTTCAACTATTAGATCATCCCGTAGAATTGATATATATTGTAATGGCAGTAGCTAGGTCATTATTACTCCAGAATTGGTGCTCAACTCAGGTTCCCTTCTTTCAGGAATGGTTTTAAAAAATGAAGAAAGTTAGAGTCAGCGAACAACTATTTGCTCGGAGAATTGGGGGGATGAAAAAGTTTGAAAACATTTGGGGATCGTATTTTGATTAATATGTGTATAAAAAACAAATTTTGTTTTGCTTTTTTTGAAGGTCTGCCTGTATTTTTCGGAAATTTTGGTATATGTTATGACCTTTACGAAATATGTTCTTATGTGTTGATTGAAATGTTACCAAGAACTTCAATAAAATAAAAACAATTAAAAAAAAGGTCAGTGTATAAAGGTAAGCATTGGTTTACTATACCTAAAATAAGACATACTCCTTGACAATATATTTTGTTAAGTTCAAGGTACATAGATGTGTAGTTAAGAAAAATAAAGCCTATTCTCACCTAAATATATTTACCTTGCAAATATTTTTGAACTTCTTTTTTTGATCACGAAGTTCTCACATATAACCCAGTCAGGTTTTGTAAAGGAGGATTAACAGCTCAATAATTCCTACGTAATGAATGAGTTCAATGAGTTTCTGTTCTCTAACTTGTTATTTGCTTCTAAATGGTATAAAGTAAAGTCTTACATGGTGTGCACACCACGGAAGGCAGCAGTCCCACACTCCCAGCACCAGGCATTGTAGACTGGGAGGAGCACGACTTCTTGGGACTTCGAATCCCACCGATCCATGCACCAGAGCGCCGGCCCTTGTGTGTGTAGCTGAAGTCCAGCACTCCCAGCACCAGTCATTGCAGACAGGGAGGAGCACGATTTCTTGGGACTTCGAATCCCACCTTTACCTGCGCCAGAGAGCCTTTAAAAAATCACATGCTGGCCCGCAGTGTCTGTAGCAGCAGTCCCGCACTCCCAGCACCAGGCATTGCAGACCGGGATGGCACGACTTCTTGGGACTTCAAATCCCACCTTTCCCTACACCGGAACACCTTAAACAATCTCACGCAGGGCCACAGTACAGGGACGCGCCAGGCCAAAG
Source organism: Lissotriton vulgaris (assembly GCF_964263255.1). Taxonomy (NCBI): domain Eukaryota; kingdom Metazoa; phylum Chordata; class Amphibia; order Caudata; family Salamandridae; genus Lissotriton; species Lissotriton vulgaris. Next base: position 1,643,530,059 of record NC_141691.1, read on the forward strand.
CCCGGGTCAAGGGCGGGCCCATCCATGCCCATCAGAGCCTGGAGGAGGTTGGCCTGGGCCCCCTCTAACATCTGGTCCAACGGAGAGCGAACTCCCAACTTTCAGGGACTGTGTCATTGTTATTTGAATCAACTATTAATATTCCCCCAAGTGGTGACTCTCACTTGATCTGCTCACTTTGCAGAGACATTCATCACTAGGCACTTACACTCTGGGCAGCATCCCGCAAATTCCTCCACCTATACTCTTTTGCAGTAGCATATTTTCTATGGGCATGCATGCGGAAAAGAAAATACGTGGTCTATTAATGAATTTTGAGGATCTTTTATTGCTTGTTGTTTTTAAAATTTCCTAGTAACTTTTATTTTATTGCATATTTTATGATATTCAGTGCGTAGTAATTTGGCAAGGATTCATGAGCTTGATTAGGTCAAGCTTTTTTACAATATGACTTGTGATTAGATATGATTTATATATCTGTTTTATGTGTTTTTTTATGTACTTGTATGATCTGAACCAAGAAAGATCAATACTCTCTTGGTTGTGGACCGGCTGCTGGTCACACTGCCATTCTTTTGGAACAAAACTCTTTGCTGCCCTGTCATACATGGCTTAAACAGTAAGGAACACAGGCACCCCTTTTAGTTCCAAACTCTTCCACAGTTCTCACATCAATGTGGATGAGATGAGAAAATTAGCAGCTAAAGTTGCTTACAAAAATAACCCATCTTCTCTAGTTGGAACACGATGTGCTTACTGGGGTCCCCACCATCCCACATTTGGACTTCTGCAGTGCCATCCACATGGCCCTCAGTAAGAAGCAGATTGCGAAACTACAAGGAAAAAAACTAAAGATTGGGGTAGATGTGATTTGATCTTATGAAATTAAGTCTGATCAGTCAAACCTTGGAACAGCTCCATGGGCATCCATTGGAACAAAGTATTAAAACTGCGATCCTAACAAAGAGGTGGGGCACAGAGGAGGAAGGTTGAAACTGCTTGGAGCTCGCCACACCAGCAAAGCTCAAACGAAATATTATGGAGTTGGGGCAAGTAAATCAATTGCCAGAGGGCTTAAGATGGTGGCAAGAGTCTCCTGAACTCGGAAAATACTGATTCCTTGAAAGATGGCAAATCTATATACTTCTCACTGTGGAGTAGTTAGCAGGAACCCGCCCATCAAGACAAGCAAAAACGGTCACTTGATGTAAAGCCCATAGGTGTGGAAATGTCTACCACCGCCAACATCTTCAAGAGGTTCCGAATCCCCCTTAGCTAGGCACCCTATCCCTGAGAGGCCAGATCTGAGAATCACGTGTGGACTTTCCATGTTCAGAACAACAGGGAAAGCTGAGGAATGAATCGGAATCAAACGCTACAGTGGCAACAGGGTGTGGTGAAAGGGAGAAGGAAGTGAATACTGCAGAGGGATGGGAAAACCAATGGTGAAACCGCAAGGGAACCAACAAAAGAATAACAAACATTTAAGAGGAATGAAGCTAGATAAGCACGTCAGTGATGTCTGTTGCGGACACAGCAATGTTTACTTTAAGGCAATGATCCCCAAATCACATAAATGGACATCATGGGTGTGGGGATTAAAAGACAGGCTCCTGAAAGCTTCACTAGAAAATGACAGACTTTCCCAATGAATAATACAGAGGTTAAATGTTTTCCAGATTTATTAAGGTTTCTTAATAAAATAACCACCATCGCCCGAGGCAATGATACAAATTCTGGGCAGGCACTTTTCTGAGTAAAGAGACACTTGTCACTTTGTATAAGTGTATAAGTAGGATTTAAGAAAAAAATCAACCTTTGTCAAGACTGATACACAATCTAGGGGGCTTGTGAATAGGTAAAACGTGAAATAACAGGGGAACATCGTTTATCTATTGTATATTCATACTGTGACTGCCGAGCTTGTCTTCCCTGAGTTCCACAGTTCTAAAACAAAATTTCTATGACAATCAAAATTCTCACAAGCAGTATCAAACAAGGCCACTCAGCAATATAAAGACATATCTGATCCGACTGCAACACCCTCTGCTAAGGAACATATCGACAATAAATCGCCGTTTGGATTACTCAATATCTGAGAGCAGATCTTCCATTCCTGTATGGGTGATTAGAAGCTATGGAGAAAAGACTAATTGAGATTGGGGAAAGAATGCACAACATACTGGAATGGGGCCCTGAATTATGGAGATTACATTAAAAAAAATCCACTGTCATGATTAACGGAAGCAGAAGAGAAAGTATAAGGGTCTCTCTGAAAAGGTGATAAGATCTCGGTCCTCACAAACATTCTTCCCCCAAACCCCTGAAAATGACATTTGATCCCCCGACCTTAGATCTACAAAGGGCCACAGAATAAAAAGTACACAAGGACTACAGAACATCCAGTCCACCAAAAGTAGTCACATGATTTTTTAACACATCAACAAGCATACTAAGTTATTAAGGCAGTGAGGACGAATGCCCCCACATAAATATAATATACATCAGATATACGTCTCGGCGACCTTTATACATGACAGGAACATCAAAAGGAAAAGATTCCTAGCTCTAAGATGGCATCTCCGTAAATATGAAATGTGCTATGGCTTGCAAGAGCCAGCAGTATCACCAAGGATGGACAATCCAAATTACAAAACGAACCTGAGAACCTAGACATGTGTCTGGACTCTCTGGAAAGTACAAAAATGTACATATTGGAGCCAGACCCACTTCAAGGGGCACAGGAGGCAGGACCAGCACTGAAGGATTCTGCAACCCTAGATGGAAAAACCAGACTGGAAGAAGTTACAAAGAAATGGGTGTCAGGAGAGAGACCCAGGAACAGAAGAAACTCCACATCGAGGGACAGATCCACAAATTATATTAGGGATTAAGATCCTTAAAAATTGAATTTATACACAACAATGCTGACTAGCTACTTTTGGAAGTTTATTTGATATAAACATGAGATGAAATACAGTAAAGAAAAGAGTACATATATGTATAATTCATCATTATAAAAAAGATGGGAGGGGCAAGGAGAGAGGGATGAGGAAGAAAAAAGGGTGGGAGAAGGATGGAAGGAATATCCATTTTATGTGTAATATGAGAAGAAAAAAGCAACACTTATACATAAAAAATTCCTACAAACATTGAAATACTCTATGACCATAAGATATTTTGTAAATAAAACAACAATAAATATATACTCAAGGGGGTTTGGGAACCTCTTCAATGTAAGGATTATGCAATGGTAGTTTTTTAGCAGTCTTATTTAAGAATTCAGTAACAGGCATCCACAGAGTTTCTCTTTTAACGGCAAGCGAGACTGGATATACATAAGCTCGTTCAAGTCTATAATTATAACAAACACTATACCACCATGCTTGAAAAGATACTGTTGAGGTGTCTTTCCATGATTTAGTGATAGGCTGAAATGCAACAGCTATAAGCAGATCAATAACATGAAATAGGGAGGCCAAATTTCAGAGACACAACTAGAAAATGTGTTAAAAAGGAATTTGGGAATGACAAATAATGTTAATCTGAAGCCATACTTGAATCCAAAAACTGTGAATTTTTGGACAATCAAAAATCTTATGTTTGAGATGCGCTGAAGCAGCAGAACAGGACCAACAGGAAGAAGGTATGATAGGGTCAATCTTATGTAGTTTAGCTGCAGTAATGAGTAGTCTATTATAAATAAAAAATAACATTTGAGTAGTATTAGCTGCTCTAGAAGACTTCCTCACCTTTATCCAGATTTTACTCCACAGTGGAATAGGGATACAATTTACCCAAATCAGATTCCCAGCTACATTCAACCTCAGATTTATCACGAGGTACTTGGACATTCATTAATTTTTTATATATTTGGGAAGCCGAAGGAGAAGTACTTAGAAATGAGGTAGTATTAGGGGATAAAGTAGTAAGAGTAGGAGAAGTGGAGAGAGAATTATAAGAGGAATGAGAAACAACCAACCACTTTTAATGGGGGTGGAACATTCATACTTCTATGGTAGTTTCGAAACATGTGGAGGGGTAAGTTCTGAAAGTTGCTGTATGATGACTGCAACTATAGCTGTGGTTTTTAAATCAATATTATATCAACAGGAAATACACAAGTAGATTAAACATACGTTTAACCCTTCTTTAACGACCAGTAGAGTGTGATTTAACAAGATGGATGCTATATTACATACCTCTAGATAAATTGATGTTAACACAACCTTACTCTCTACCCCAGGCACAATTCTTCAGTCATTCCGTTTAATTTTCTACATGACAAGATAGGAGTTAGAAAAATCGGCAACAATGCAAATTAATGTCAACATCATCAGGTCACCCCTGACTCCTGCTCCACAAGGCATGGCTTCTCACATGGTCATGGTTTGGAGTGAGATACATCCGTGGGTCCCCCTCCCCGAAGTTCTTAGGTATTGAGGAGCCCACTCACAAGTCCACAGTTTACAAAAAAAGGGGGGAGTCCGCAAGGTCCCCCTCCCTGAGCCTTTTTAGGCCCTCGGGTCCTCATCACTCAGGGCCTTTTTTTTAATAAAAGGGGAGGGGGCTCCATGGCCCCCCCTTCACAAGTCATTTTGAACTTTGGTGACCCCATCCCCACAGTGCTGTCTTTTTTATTAAAAGGCAAGAGGGCCCCATACCCCAGGGCCACTACAAAATTTTAAGAGGGGGGATGCAAGGCCCTCCACACCTGAGCTGTTATTGGTCCCGGTACCCATCCCCCTGGGGTCTTTTAATTACTTAAAGGTGGGTGCCCTGGCACCCACCCAGGGCAGAAGCCATACACTCATTGGAGGCCACAGGGGAGTCCCACGGCATCCACAGGCCTACCTGGGTCCCCGCCTGCTGTGGGAGCTATCATTGTTCCCGCGCGCAGTGAGCAGCTACTAATGCTGCTTCTTCCAGGCGGAAGCAATATTTTGATTTGTTTACAAACAGATCAAAAAATCTTCTCCCAGCCAAGCAGGAGTCAGCATTGTGTATTTATATATATACACTGAAAAATAACATATGTTACAGGGACATTATAGTTAAGCTCAGATTTTATATATGCAAAACCATTGAAATTCAGCAATTATAGTTACCTGAGCTAATTATAACTTATATCCTCTCAATGCACTGCTTATGACCTCACATATTACATCACTCATGACATGGTCACTGACATCACTGATGACATCTCAAATGACATCACTCATGATGTCATCTAGTGAGTGTGTTTTATAAAAGTTTCTGAAATTTATAAACTAAGCTACTGCATAAGTTAAATTACTATTCTTTCTGTACTACTGAGTAATGCTTTTTCTAGTATATGTCATCTGATCCATATTATCATTTTTAAAGCGGGTGTACTGTTTATCAGCAAACTAGCCTTTACACTGAGAGACATCCCCCGCTGATATATGTGTATGGTAGCACTTTGCGACAGTCTAAGCTGTTCATTGAGACTTCACTCCACAGTGATCATTAGTGTTTAGAGTACTGGTTCAGAAAAGACAGGACTCTCCACTGCAAACTGTCTCTTACATGATAAGTGAGTGTTGTAGTTGATAAGATTACAGCGAGCTCTGTGCCTTAAGTCTCTCCCCTGTCTTCCTCTTATTTTTAAAACTTTTAACTGGTATATTGTGAAGTACATTGAAGTTTACTTTGCTGGATGATGTCATCAGTGATGTCATTTGAGATGTAATCAGTGTTGTCATCAGTGAAGTCACTGACAATGTCGTAAGTAATATGTGAGGTCATAAGCACTGCATTGCAGGAGTCTAAGTTTAAGTTGGCCCAGGTAGCTATAACTACCTGAATTTCTATGGTTTTATGTGTGTAAAATCTCATTCTATTTCCTAACTTTAATGTCCCTGTAACATTTGTTGGTTTGGTTTTTTATGTTATTTCCTAACTGTAGCGTTTAGATGTTTAATAAATTTCACTTTTTTATTATACGTATTATACTTTAATTTCACCTACAAGTTCACTTTAGTAATATACATTTTTACATGTTCATAAATGCATTTAATCACACATGTATTTTTATTATACTTTTTAAAAGTAACAATTAACAAATCCATGTCATTTAGCTTATGTACACTTTCTATAAATGCAATACAGCAAATCTTTCTCTTTTTTGTAATCATTTTATGGATCTGCGAATCTGCCTCAATGCTACCACAAATCTGCCACAAATCCAGGAACACACCCAAACCTCAACATTTCATTGGATGCAGTAGTTCTCTACCCTTCCACATTGTAAACCACACCCTAATCTGTTTTTTGGGTTTCACATCTCTCTGCAGACAGTCTAAAAACCACAACTCCATCTTTTTTTGCTTTCCTTGAAAAAAAAGAGCATTTTATGCTTAACCGCATCGCTGCGGCGGCTTTTCCCGCTGTGCGCGGCAAATTCAAAATTACCGCGTTACGTGACGAGCTGGCCTTGTCATCCGCGCAGGACAGGTAAGCGCGATGACGAGCCCAGCTCGTCAATAGCCTCGAAGGGGTTAAGATGTCTCCTGCTGAAGATAGTTGAGAAGAGACCGAACAGGAGGACGAAAAAGGCTTACCATCTCCAAAGAATTCCTCTGACATTTGAAAATATTTCTTCATCCCTTTAAGAGAAAGGAAACTTCTTCCAAAATGTGTCCAATGCAATCTATGCAGCAAAAACCTGTCAAGAGGTACGGTGAAGTATTCACATGGCACATCCTTTATTTGGAAACATCTGAAAAACATACATACAAGAATTTATCTATGTATGATAAGAGAGAGGGAAGGTGGTGCATCATCAGGAGCAGCTGGACCATCTGTGGGACCCTTACCACCTGACAAGATGGTTACCATCCCTGCTGTTTCAACATAACTGCAAGATATGGTCACTTATTATGGCAAATGCCATATGCCAGTTGCATGTCATTTGTTGCCCAGTTTATGGATTCTGTCAATAAGCATATTTGTTCTATTTTTTCACCTCACCATTCCATCCTCCAGTCCTCTTTAAACACAAGTAGATGTCTGAAAAGCAAATATAGAATACATTTAGCTTACATTACATAATATTTGATTACATACTATAAGCTAGTGAGCAGCTACTTAAGTGGTTATGTCAATGTGTAAGTATTTGAGTATGGGTGTATAAATGGGAATCAGTGGCTGTATAGGTGGGTGACTCAGTGTGTGAGTGGTGGAGTGGATATGTGAGCGAGTGTGTCAGTGTCAATGCGGATGTGTCACTGGATGTGCATGTAGCTGTGTGGGTGTGGCACAGTATGTGCTAGTGACTGTATTGGAATCTAAATGGGTATGTTAGTGGCTTTATAGGTTGGTAACAGACTGTTTTAATGGGTGTTGGGGTGAGTAACTGTGGGTGTTCAAGTGGCTTGATTAAAGGTGGATACATAAGAACTGTGTAGATATGTGAATGGATGTGTAAGTACCTTTGTCGCTGTCTGCCTGGGTGTGTGAGCGGCTGTATAGTTTTATAAATAGCTATGTGAGTGACTGTATGGGTGGGTGGCTGTAGGTGTTACTGGATGCATGTGTGTGTAAGTGTGTGTGTAGTAGACTTGAGTGCTTGAATGGTTATATTGATGTGTGAGCGGATGTGACAGTGCTTGTATAGATATGTGAATGACTATGTGAGTCGATGTATTGGTGAGTGAATGGGTGTGTGAATTGTTATATAGGTGTGTGACTGACTGTGTCTGTCACTGTCTGGCTATATGAGTGGTGGGCAATGAGGAAGGGTGATTGATCGCCCCAAAGTACTTACCTCTGAATGGGTGAGATGGGCCTCTAAATAAAGAGTGATGCAGCGGTGTGTCTGAGATCCTGGTGATAAATGTCTTCCGCCCGACCAATCCATACAAAGGCCCCAATACCACACTTCAGTAATATTGTGTGGCACCACTCACTTCAGAGCAGGCAGGCCGTTAGGAATAAGACAAAGAGCGAGTAGAGAGGGCAAGGTGAAGAACCGGGGTTTAACCCAGCGGCGTCAGGGGCACACCTAAGATCTTCGAGTTCACCTGTCTTGGTATACAGAGACACAGAATACTTCTGGATGGCATCAGAGACCAAGTTTATTAGCTGTAGCTAGTAACAGTGATCCTAGAAATACATAATGGTGTAAATTCCCAGAAGACTGCTCATTTTACTAAGGCGAGACGTCTCCTTTTATACCCAATATTCACATTATAAATGTACCCCCACTGCACAAAATTCTAGCCAATAAGGTACATTTTCAAACAAAGTATCACATAACAAAAACTCAATTTACAGTCTCCCAACCCAAAAGTTAATTATTAGGAATGTCGCAAAATTCAATCTCCACAAGCCGGACAAACCTATAATTGAAAGCATAACCCATGTAATGAAGAAACATAAATAAGAAACAGTAACAGATGCTGAACATGTGCAAGGAAACTAAAAGTTAACGATGTCCTGAACATTGTTTGGCAATCTCAGACAAAGATCAATCAGGGAAATTGGCCTTGCGAGGTCAGTTTCAGGTGAAGAGGTCAGTTTCTTACAGTTCATTTCAGAGTCAAAAAGAAACCTAGTTAATGTATACATGAACTAAGAAGGCCAGGCCACTTTGTTCGCCAGGCTACCTTCACAGGCCTACGTGAGGGCAACACAAAATGGTGGCACAGAACAAAATGGAGTCAGACTCGAGAATTACAAAACCTCAGCCCTCCTTTTGCCATCACATAGGCAATAACCTAAGACTCATGTTAATCTGAATCTAGGTCTATATCGATATTCATTAGGTCATCATGGTGTTGCTGTAGCATCATCTTATTATTCTCTACTTCTCTCGGGACAGGTCTCCGAAAACACATAGTAGCACAAAGACTACAAATGGCGCGACCACACTGGATGCAAAGACAACAAGAGAAAAGGATGGTTAAAACCATACCAAAGAATTTCAGAGTCCCCATTTGGACAGCAGTATCCAAAACCATCCCGTCAATGACCAGTCTCCTTCGTCTACATGGATAGACTCAGAGATTTTATGCAACCTAGAGATGGCTTGGTACACTGTAGGGGCATTATCTGGTATGTAAACAGCAACTAGATCCAATCAATTTACATACTCCTCCTCGATCTGCAAGTATGATGTCTAATACCATACGGTTCTGCAAAGTCATAAGGCGGTCCGCTTGAAGCTCAGCTTTAACATTACTAAGAACACCTGCTGTCTCATTTATAGTAGCTTCAACAACGCAGACAAGCTGTCGAATATGCCTACTATTGATCATAGGACCCCAAAAGGGCAGGAAGCCCTTGAAGAAATCTCCTACTTTGTGTGCTGCAGTATCTTCCTGATTCAAGACACCTCTACCATATCTCGTTCTATGATAGTCTGAAGCAGTAGTGTATGTAGGGGGAAGCAGAAACGCCACATAACACGTTCCTGAAAAATCAGGTGGCAACCATGTGTAGGCTCTGTCGTGACAAACAAAATATGTGCCTTTAGCTGGCACAAACGGTTGAGAAGTCCGAGATGAATAGACATAGTTTTGAGCACACACACTATTACCTAGCTGAGCTTTCGGATTCCGACCATTACATTGCAAACAAAAATGGCCTCGGTGGGGTACAATCCAAATAGGGGGGAGACCTTTTTCATCTCTCCTTCTCTGTCAAGCTGGTACTATCTCCAGTCACGTTCCAACCAATATAAGCCTGCACCTCATCCTTAGGGATAGCATTATATGCATCAATATCTCAGATCATAGCTTCTATTCCCCTTATCAAGGCACTATTGCTCGAGTTATCTTTAAGGGAACGTAAGGGGCGTACCTCATTTGCATAGATAAACATGGTCTGAAAAGCCCACACAGAACAATTAAAAGAAAAAGGCAAAACCAAATATGGCATACCTTTATCTGTCTTATGAGGCATAAGACCACAAACCCAACAATTAGTGGTATTTACTACTAACTGATGCTGATGCAACAACTGTATGAACGATTTTTTGACAAATTCTGATCTCCTTGTCTGTTCATGTTCAGGCAACGTATAAAACTGGTGCAAAGAAACAGTAGTGAAAGAAAGCATAGGTTGGGAGGTGGGTGCAGATGTCTGTTGTGTAGCATAGACAGTCCAACCCACACAAGCTAACATGATACTTAAAAACGTCAAAAAGCACAATATTATAAAACATTTGCTATGTATCAATGTACAAAATCTTGTCTTAAGATCTATTCTCTCAACATCTCTTTCAGTTACAACAGACTCCAACCTCTAACGTGCTGCTCGCGGCAATTTTCCTTCTTCACTCAAGTGTGCGTCCAGGCGTCCTAGACGTCAATAGAACCACAGACCTTTCATCAATACGCGGGCCACCCCTTAAGTCTTATACCGCGACCCTGCATCTGAACCCGGATGGTGGTTCGAAAAAGAAAAAGAAAAATAGTCTCTTGTCTGAAAGAGTGTAATTCACAAAAAAAATCAGATTTGATTTGTCCTTTTTAGACCTTAAGTTGTAACGTTCTTTACTAGGCACAGTTTGATCCTGAAAGAGTGTCTCTGGGTGCGTAGTATCAAGTCTCAAACAAGGCGGCACAGCTTCTTGCAAGACTTCATCATCCGCACGTTCTGACTGAGTCCATTCCAGATGTGCATCGCTAAAAGGTACAAATCTCGGAACTCTTTCACTCTCGGAATCGGAAACACCTTCCCGGACCCACTTATGGTACGGTAAGGGCAAAGGTATCTTCTTGCAATGGGTACCATGTACCCAGTTTTTCTTGCCGAACACCTTACTAGCAGTCCGAGTTGATAACAGGACTTGGTGTGGACCGGTCCATCTTGGTTCCAAGTTCTTTGACCTCTGGAAATTCCTGGTTAGAATCCAGTCGCCAGGTTGAATCGTGTGGCCTGTGTCTACAGAAACTGATGGCAAAGTGTCATGGACCTGTTGGTGAAGAACACGCAATTTAGCAGTCAAATCATGTAAGTAGTCAACCAACATAGGGTACTCGATATCACTGTACTTCTTAGGCCTCGGCACACCCCAGACATTCGCCGGACGTCCAAAAACAATCTTGTATGGGCTAAGTCTTACGCGAGAATGTACTGTCGTTCTCGTGGACAAAAGTGCCAATGGTAAGGCATCGGGCCATGTAAGACCAGAGCTCGCTTGCACCTTGGCCAACTTCAGCTTCAGAGTGCCATTATAGCACTCAACCAGGCCTGCTGACTGGGGGTGATTCGCAGCGTGAAATTTCTGTTTAATACCCAGACCCGCACATACTTTCTTCATAATCTGACCCACAAATTCAATTCCATTATCACTCCATACCATCCTTGGCAAGCCATATCTGTGAAAGAATTCTTTGAGCAAAAACCTTGGCTGTAGACAAGGCAGTATTATCCTTTGGGGGGTAGGCCTCTATCCATCTGGAAAAGGCACAAACAACCACAAACATACTTCAAGTTATTGCATCTTTCCATAGGAATGTAGTCTATCTGCAGCACCTCGAACGGATACGTTGGAGGAGCAAAATACCCAGCTGAGGTTGGGGTTCCCTTTCCAGGATTATGCATCAAGCAAATCATGCAGTGTTTAACCAAATTCTCAGCACACCTAGGAATTCCACCATTCTGCCATACCGGAGCCAACAACTTACATATCCCTTTTGAACTAATGTGAGCCAACCCATGAGCCATTGTAACTACCGGAAGCACATATGCATCCGGCAACAACCATCGCTGGTGCTCTGACAACTCAACCCAACAGCCTGTTGAATCCAACATTCCCGTACTCTCTCTCCACATACTCAATTCTTTCTCAGTAGCTTCTGCCTGTCTCATCTTCACACTTTCTGTTGTATCTTCACACATTCCTCCTTCCACAACCCATCTGGCCGGACCTGCAACATTCATCCGACTCGTCACATCTTCCGCCGTTTCTCTCGCTACTTCATCTGCAAACGCATTCCCTGTACCCACATCATCCGTAACCTTCTAATGCGCACTATACTTCACTATCGCAATTTGGGTTGGCAAAGTAAGTGATTCAAGAAGTTAACTCACTAATTGTCCATGCTGAATTTTCGTACCATGGGAAGTAAGAAATCCTCTCTTTCCACAAGCGACCAAAATTGTAAACCACGCCAAATGCGTTTTGGCTATCAGTATAAACATTCACTCTCTTTCCTTTTGACAACAAACATGCTCTAGTCAATGCTATCAACTCCGCTGCTTGCGCTGAATTCTGTGCAATAGGTGCTGTTTCAACAATCGTGTGCAAAGTTGTGACAGCATATGCTGCAGTCGTCTCTCCATTCGAAGCTTAAAGCACGAACCATTTACCCATAGGGTACCATCAGGATTCGAAAGATGAGTATCTTTCAGATCAACTCTACCCTCCGTTTCCTCCTCTGTCCGTAGAAAACAGTCATGCTGTTCCTGAGCATCTATCTCTACAAAAATCGGCAACAATGTAGCTGGATTCAATGTGTTGCACCGCTTGATGTGCACATGGCTAGCCAAAAGCATCAACTCATAACCTGACAAACACACACTGGTAAGATGTTGAGTCTTCGTTCTATTCAATAGGGTATCCACTGCATGTGGGACCATCACAATCAATGTATTATCCAATACCAAACATGCAGACTGTCGGATAGAAACAGCCGCTGCTGCTGTAGCTCTTAGACAACTAGGCAACGCCCTAGCTACTGGATCTAAAGTAGCTGAAAAATACGCACATGGGAGCTGCTTGTCTCCAAATTGTTGCGTCAACACTAACAACGCACAACCTTCTCTCTCGTGTACATAAAGTGTAAAAGGTTTACTGTAGTTGGGGTACCCACCACCGGAGCAGAACACAATGCATCGCGCAATTGAGAAAAACTCTTCTGACATTCGTCAGACCAAGGAAGAGGGTGTGGTGTGTCCTTAAGAGTAAGTGCCAACAAAGGTTTTGCTAGCAAAGAAAAATTCGGAATCCACTGTCTACAATACGAGGTGATACCTAAGAAGGCACGCACCTCTCTCTGTGTGCATGGCACAGTCATTTGGGCAATCGCTTGAATACGACCTGGGGTCAATCGTCTTCCCTCCTTTGACAAGAGATGACCTAAGTAGGTCACTTCTTGGTGGCACTACTGAAACTTCGAAGGTGTCACTTTATGATGAAGGTCAGACAGGTGACGCAACAAAGAAAGAGTAACTTCTTTACAAATCTCTTCATCAGCAGCAACCAACAGATCATCAAAATACTGGATAAGAGTAGCACCAGAAGGCAATGGAAGAGTATCAAACTGAGTTTTCAAAGCCTGACTATAAATGGAGGGACTCTCACAATAACCTTGAGGAGCGCGCTTAAACCGTAAACTGCGGCCTCCTAAAGAGAAGCCAAAAATATCCCTACTTTCCTCAGCAATCGGAATACTGAAGAAAGCGTTCTTCAGATCAATAACAGAAAACCAAGCAGCTGAGGCAGGGATCATAGTCAATAAAGCAGTAATGTCCGGGACAACAGGAAACTGTGGCAAAACGATCTTATTTACCTCTCGAAGGTCGATCACAAACTGATACACAGGTGGCTGAGAAGAGTCAGTACGCTTAAGGGCAGGCAGAACAGGACTGTTACACACATTACCTCTTGTTTCTTCAACCACACCTTTCTCAACCAAATCATAGATAATCGCTAAAAGAGCTCTTTCACCATCACTGGAAATTTTGTACTGAGGAATGCGAGGTAATTTAGCATTCGACTTAAGGGTAACAACGTAGGGTGGAATCTGCAAGAGACCAACATCATTGGGACCTGTAGCCCAAAGTGTATCAGGGAGAGAACGCAGTTCTAGTGGAAGGCGATCCTGAGACAGATACATCAGGGAAATCACTTTCTTACCCACCGTAAGATGTACTCGCGAAGGAGAACAATGTAATGTCGCTTGCAATCTTTTCAACAAGTCCAAACCCAACAGATTCTCGCCACAGCCAGTCGTTAGAATAAGGGGAGCGTCTAATTCACAGGTACCAATAGAAAGGGGCAAAGGACAAGAAACCGGGTTACGGAATGGGGCGCCAGAAAATCCTACTGAAACATTGGTCAAGCCAGAAAAAGGTGCGACAGGGAGTTTAGAGTGCATCATAGAACTCTTTGCTGCACCAGTATCCAAAAGAAAAGGTTCTGCCACACCTGATGTAATCACTTCAACAAAAGGTCCACTCTGGTCTACTGGAACTGACACTACTCCCTCCCTTTGTCCATGGCTGTCCTAACTATCATTAAAACCAGCACTCTCACTTCATGCATAATAATCATCAGTGTAGTACTGAGCGGACTGGATGGTCCGAACATTCTGTTGGTCAAAATAATTCATAGAATTCTGAGGGGAAAAGGAACGTTCATTCTGAGGAAACGTACCACGTCCCCTACCCCTAGGTACTTGTTGGAAACCACCACAACCTCTCAGACCAGACCTACCATTTGCACGCTGTAGCAAGATCGGGCAACTATTCTTGAAGTGACCTTCTTCTTTACAATAAGCACACTGATTAGGGCCTAGCAGGAGTTGCGAAGCAAAAGACTTAGACTTCTGCAACAGTTTCTGAAACTGTGGGGGTTGCTGAAACTTACGCTGATTAGGGCAAGGCGGACAAGCAGAAGAACTTTCATTTTTAATTCTCTAGTCTTCTTCTCTAGTTTATCCTTCTCATCTTTATCTCTATTCTCATAGTATTGTGCAGTAGCCAATATCTGGGCCGAAGAAGAAACAGCCCATGAACTCTCAGAGTCCTTTAACTTATTAGAAAGTTCAGGAAGTAAATTAAATACAAACGTATCTACAAACAACCTCTGACCACCTTCTGTACTCATGTCCTGACCACTATGATCAATTAATGTTTCCTCAAACCTAGTGAAGAAATCAGACACACTCTCGACTTTCTTTTGTTTGCATGCTGCTAACTTGTCCCAATTCACCCGCAGAGGAGGCATCATAGTTTTCATTAAATTAATAATCCTACCAGGTAGTTCTGCAACTAAGGGTTCAGGTTTTGCACCTCCTACCTGCCGATCATCTGCAGCAGTAATATTAACCCACGTATCTCCTAACTCTGGCGCGTGATCCTCGTGACGGATCTTCGCCCACAAGGGTTGAGGAACTACATTACCCATCAACATATCTATGTCAGCTAAATTCATAACACACGCATCAACTGTCTGAGACAACTTCTTGTAATAACCAGCAGGATTTTTACGGGAGTCAGGCAAGGTCTGCTTAAGAGCCAGGACCTCAGCTCTCTTCCAAGGGACATGCACCCACAATCGCTGAAAATGAGCCGGTGCAGTCGCTATACCATGAGCGGCATCAGCCACAACTGCCTCTCTCCATACAGGGGGGAACCTCTCTCATAGGATACTGCTTCACTTTTCTCCTAACAGAAGGGTCAGGTTCGAACAATGACTGAAGTGGAAGTCTAGACCTAAAAGTAAGTAGTGTCTCTACCGCTTCCTCAACATCGGAACCCACTATCGTCCCTTTAGCAAATTCAGACTGAACATTAAGCAATTCTAGTGGAATTGAACCCAAGTCATTATCTTCCCACTCCTGACGAAGGAAGGTACACATGACATCAAAAACATACCTTTGTTTTGGTGCCTCCCACTGTAGGAAGATATCCATACCCACTTGTGGACTGTACTTGGAGGTATTCGAAACCCATCTACGAGCAAGGAGATCTAACACTGCCCGCTCTTCGGGACCAGGGAGCTGACTACGTCTCTGCTTATGTTCAGAAAAAGGGGTCATATTCAGTGACCCAAAGAAAGGAGACAAAAGACTAGTGACAGTCTCAGTCATTCGTTGCCGAGCAGAAGGAGAAGAAGTTGCCATGAGGACAGGAGACAAAGTGTTTTGAGGCGACAGAGACGTAGGGACAGAAATAAGAGAAGTCGAAGATAAAGGAGTGTAAGGCAAAGGAGTTTGAGGCAAGGCTGGTGGCAAGGCTGGTGGCCCTGGAGGGGGCTGCGCCAGGGGAGGAAAAACCACCTGTGAAGCAACAGGTGGCTGAAGAACAACAGGGGGTTGAACGACAACAAGGGGTGCAACAACTGGAGGTAATGAAGGTGCAGTAGCACCCTGCACATAAGGGGGTGGAAATCTCAGTAAATGTGACATCAAAGGAGTCTTTTCAGGGTCTTCAGTCACATTTGAAAGGGGGGGTGGCAAAGCTGGGTAACATTTGTCAATGGCCATGCAATGTTTTCTATCTGACACTTCAATCGCACGATCTTCTTCATCTTCCTTAAACTGCCTAGCAGCTTGCATTACCAATATATTCCTTTCCTTCCTATCTCTCTTCGCTTGCTTAATTTCTCGCTGTTTGGCTTCCTTACGCCAAAGGCGGAAAGAGTCAAACATCGCCGGCCGGGCTTTCTTCTTAAATAGCGCAACTTCTAGGTTATCTAAAACATCTGATTCAAAACTACCATGTTGCGGCCATCGTAAAACACCATCTTTCCTTGTATAACGGACCCATACTTCATTAAAGGTAATGGGACCTACACCGTGCTTCGAATAGAGCTCATAAGTTGGAGTTCCAACCAGAGGTATCGGTCACAAGTCCTCCAATCGGGAATCCCTATTACAACTACAACAAAACCATTTCCTAAATTTGCTAAAACCAGGCATCTTTTAGCTCACTAGTGTTCATGTTGCAATTAAAAAATATACAATAAAAAACCCTTATTACTTACCCCCCAAGGGCAAATTGATGCTGTGATTCACACTTAAATAAATACACAACAGATAAAAACAACACCCAACAGGAGCAGTATACATGCTAATCCAAAATTCACTTCAAGCATAAGTACTTGTGAAATATACCTTTTTAATCAATATTTCCTCCTCCCAATTGAATGCAACCAAACGTTGTGTCAATGAATTTCAGTGCACACAAATACACTTCATCTTATTTAAGAGAATGATCTTTGGTTATTATTCTCCCTAATTTTAAAATTTTTAAAAATTCATTTAATATCGCTAAATGGCCGTGCCATGTATATGGTTATGTATATGGCTGTTCCTTAGTTATATCGAGTTGCCCAAACCTTTTAGCTGATGCAATAATCTTCTATACAGCTTTAGGGCTCTACTCGTAGAGAAAGTCCAAGCCAGTAAGCAGGCAAATGTGACACCTCATTCGGTTATTTGGTTGATTGATTGAAGGCTTTATTTCGATATAAAAGAATATCATAACAGCATAATACAATGGATTAAAAACATTATTTACAAGCACATTCAATTTACACAATTAAAACCTTGTATGAGCAGTGAAGAAAAGTATTAAAGTGACAAAGCAAGCCTTTTTAAACTAAATAACCAAGACCGTTTTAGGAACTTGGACACACCACAAACGAACAAAGTGCGTGTGTCGGACATTAAAATACGTAAGGCCACTTTATGTTGCCGAGTGCCTAAGTGACTACATAATGGTTTGAAAAAACAACAAGTGATGGACTGAATGTGGATCAATGTCACACACTCCCCCAGTCAAAAGATCTGGGCCCAAATCCATCGTTTTTTTGCACTCCACACCACCCTGGGTTAGACAATGGCGATATGCAAATCAGCTCTGACCCTGTTGCCCCATGGGAACAGTCCAGTCCGAACTACAAAAGCCATGTCATTTCCAGAACGGAATCAAGCATCCGAGGACCGGACCGGTTTCGAGGTAACACCTCTCATCAGCCCGGCCAGCTTGACTCCAAGTGGTGTGGAGTGCCTGGGACCCACGTCTGGGCATCCCCAGCGCACTTAGGGCGGCAATTGCAAAAACAACAAGTGAGGGACTGAATGTGGATCAATGTCACACACTCCCCCAGTCAAATGATCTGGGCCCAAATCCATCGTTTTTTTGCACTCCACACCACCCTGGGTTAGACAATGGCGATATGCAAATCAGCTCTGACCCTGTTGCCCCATGGGAACAGTCCAGTCCGAACTACAAAAGCCATGTCATTTCCAGAACGGAATCAAGCATCCGAGGACCGGACCGGTTTCGAGGTAACACCTCTCATCAGCCCGGCTAGCTTGACTCCAAGTGGTGTGGAGTGCCTGGGACCCACGTCTGGGCATCCCCAGCGCACTTAGGGCGGCAATTGCAAAAACAACAAGTGATGGACTGAATGTGGATCAATGTCACACACTCCCCCAGTCAAAAGATCTGGGCCCAAATCCATCGTTTTTTTGCACTCCACACCACCCTGGGTTAGACAATGGCGATATGCAAATCAGCTCTGACCCTGTTGCCCCATGGGAACAGTCCAGTCCGAACTACAAAAGCCATGTCATTTCCAGAACGGAATCAAGCATCCGAGGACCGGACCGGTTTCGAGGTAACACCTCTCATCAGCCCGGCTAGCTTGACTCCAAGTGGTGTGGAGTGCCTGGGACCCACGTCTGGGCATCCCCAGCGCACTTAGGGCGGCAATTGCAAAAACAACAAGTGATGGACTGAATGTGGATCAATGTCACACACTCCCCCAGTCAAAAGATCTGGGCCCAAATCCATCGTTTTTTTGCACTCCACACCACCCTGGGTTAGACAATGGCGATATGCAAATCAGCTCTGACCCTGTTGCCCCATGGGAACAGTCCAGTCCGAACTACAAAAGCCATGTCATTTCCAGAACGGAATCAAGCATCCGAGGACCGGACCGGTTTCGAGGTAACACCTCTCATCAGCCCGGCTAGCTTGACTCCAAGTGGTGTGGAGTGCCTGGGACCCACGTCTGGGCATCCCCAGCGCACTTAGGGCGGCAATTGCAAAAACAACAAGTGATGGACTGAATGTGGATCAATGTCACACACTCCCCCAGTCACAAGATCTGGGCCCAAATCCATCGTTTTTTTGCACTCCACACCACCCTGGGTTAGACAATGGCGATATGCAAATCAGCTCTGACCCTGTTGCCCCATGGGAACAGTCCAGTCCGAACTACAAAAGCCATGTCATTTCCAGAACGGAATCAAGCATCCGAGGACCGGACCGGTTTTGAGGTAACACCTCTCATCAGCCCGGCTAGCTTGACTCCAAGTGGTGTGGAGTGCCTGGGACCCACATCTGGGCATCCCCAGCGCACTTAGGGCGGCAATTGCGAAAACAACAAGTGATGGACTGAATGTGGATCAATGTCACACACTCCCCCAGTCAAAAGATCTGGGCCCAAATCCATCGTTTTTTTGCACTCCACACCACCCTGGGTTAGACAATGGCGATATGCAAATCAGCTCTGACCCTGTTGCCCCATGGGAACAGTCCAGTCCGAACTACAAAAGCCATGTCATTTCCAGAACGGAATCAAGCATCCGAGGACCGGACCGGTTTCGAGGTAACACCTCTCATCAGCCCGGCTAGCTTGACTCCAAGTGGTGTGGAGTGCCTGGGACCCACGTCTGGGCATCCCCAGCGCACTTAGGGCGGCAATTGCAAAAACAACAAGTGATGTACTGAATGTGGATCAATGTCACACACTCCCCCAGTCAAAAGATCTGGGCCCAAATCCATCGTTTTCTTGCACTCCACACCACCCTGGGTTAGACAATGGCGATATGCAAATCAGCTCTGACCCTGTTGCCCCATGGGAACAGTCCAGTCCGAACTACAAAAGCCATGTCATTTCCAGAACGGAATCAAGCATCCGAGGACCGGACCGGTTTCGAGGTAACACCTCTCATCAGCCCGGCTAGCTTGACTCCAAGTGGTGTGGAGTGCCTGGGACCCACGTCTGGGCATCCCCAGCGCACTTAGGGCGGCAATTGCAAAAACAACAAGTGATGGACTGAATGTGGATCAATGTCACACACTCCCCCAGTCAAAAGATCTGGGCCCAAATCCATCGTTTTTTTGCACTCCACACCACCCTGGGTTAGACAATGGCGATATGCAAATCAGGTGGTGTGGAGTGCAAAAAAACGATGGATTTAGGCCCAGATCTTCGGACTGGGATGAATGTGTGACATTGATCCACATTCGGTCCATCACCTGTTTTGTTTGCAAATTCCGCCCTAAGTGTGCTGGGGATGCTCAGACGTGGGTCCCAGGCACTCCACACCACTGGAGTCAAGCTAGCCGGGCTGATGAGAGGTGTTACCTCGAAACCGGTCCGGTCCTCGGATGCTTGATTCCGTTCTGGGAAGGACATGGCTTTTGTAGTCCGGACTGGACTGTTCCCATGGGGCACAGGGTCAGAGCTGATTTGCATATCGCCATTGTCTAACCCAGAGTGGTGTGGAGTGCAAAAAAACGATGGATTTAGGCCCAGATCTTCGGACTGGGATGAATGTGTGACATTGATCCACATTCGGTCCATCACCTGTTTTGTTTGCAAATTCCGCCCTAAGTGCGCTGGGGATGCTCAGACGTGGGTCCCAGGCACTCCACACCACTGGAGTCAAGCTAGCCGGGCTGATGAGAGGTGTTACCTCGAAACCGGTCCGGTCCTCGCATGCTTGATTCCGTTCTGGGAAGGACATGGCTTTTGTAGTTCGGACTGGACTGTTCCCATGGGGCACAGGGTCAGAGCTGATTTGCATATCGCCATTGTCTAACCCAGGGTGGTGTGGAGTGCAAAAAAATGATGGATTTAGGCCCAGATCTTCGGACTGGGATGAATGTGTGACATTGATCCACATTCGGTCCATCACCTGTTTTGTTTGCAAATTCCGCCCTAAGTGCGCTGGGGATGCTCAGACGTGGGTCCCAGGCACTCCACACCACTGGAGTCAAGCTAGCCGGGTTGATGAGAGGAGTTACCTCGAAACCGGTCCGGTCCTCGGATGCTTGATTCCGTTCTGGGAAGGAAATGGCTTTTGTAGTTCGGACTGGACTGTTCCCATGGGGCACAGGGTCAGAGCTGATTTGCATATCGCCATTGTCTAACCCAGGGTGCTGTGGAGTGCAAAAAAACGATGGATTTAGGCCCAGATCTTCGGACTGGGATGAATGTGTGACATTGATCCACATTCGGTCCATCACCTGTTTTGTTTGCAAATTCCGCCCTAAGTGCGCTGGGGATGCTCAGACGTGGGTCCCAGGCACTCCACACCACTGGAGTCAAGCTAGCCGGGCCGATGAGAGGTGTTACCTCGAAACCGGTCCGGTCCTCGGATGCTTGATTCCGTTCTGGGAAGGACATGGCTTTTGTAGTTCGGACTGGACTGTTCCCATGGGGCACAGGGTCAGAGCTGATTTGCATATCGCCATTGTCTAACCCAGGGTGGTGTGGAGTGCAAAAAAACGATGGATTTAGGCCCAGATCTTCGGACTGGGATGAATGTGTGACATTGATCCACATTCGGTCCATCACCTGTTTTGTTTGCAAATTCCGCCCTAAGTGCGCTGGGGATGCTCAGACGTGGGTCCCAGGCACTCAACACCACTGGAGTCAAGCTAGCCGGGCTGATGAGAGGTGTTACCTCGAAACCGGTCCGGTCCTCGGATGCTTGATTCCGTTCTGGGAAGGACATGGCTTTTGTAGTTCGGACTGGACTGTTCCCATGGGGCACAGGGTCAGAGCTGATTTGCATATCGCCATTGTCTAACCCAGGGTGGTGTGGAGTGCAAAAAAACAATGGATTTAGGCCCAGATCTTCGGACTGGGATGAATGTGTGACATTGATCCACATTCGGTCCATCACCTGTTTTGTTTGCAAATTCCGCCCTAAGTGCGCTGGGGATGCTCAGACGTGGGTCCCAGGCACTCCACACCACTGGAGTCAAGCTAGCCGGGCTGATGAGAGGTGTTACCT
Organism: Lissotriton vulgaris; assembly: GCF_964263255.1. Taxonomy (NCBI): domain Eukaryota; kingdom Metazoa; phylum Chordata; class Amphibia; order Caudata; family Salamandridae; genus Lissotriton; species Lissotriton vulgaris. The sequence goes on from NC_141691.1 coordinate 1,643,551,859, forward strand.
CGAAACCGGTCCGGTCCTCGGATGCTTGATTCCGTTCTGGGAAGGACATGGCTTTTGTAGTTCGGACTGGACTGTTCCCATGGGGCACAGGGTCAGAGCTGATTTGTATATCGCCATTGTCTAACCCAGGGTGGTGTGGAGTGCAAAAAAACGATGGATTTAGGCCCAGATCTTCGGACTGGGATGAATGTGTGACATTGATCCACATTCGGTCCATCACCTGTTTTGTTTGCAAATTCCGCCCTAAGTGCGCTGGGGATGCTCAGACGTGGGTCCCAGGCACTCCACACCACTGGAGTCAAGCTAGCCGGGCTGATGAGAGGTGTTACCTCGAAACCGGTCCGGTCCTCGGATGCTTGATTCCGTTCTGGGAAGGACATGGCTTTTGTAGTTCGGACTGGACTGTTCCCATGGGGCACAGGGTCAGAGCTGATTTGCATATCGCCATTGTCTAACCCAGGGTGGTGTGGAGTGCAAAAAAACGATGGATTTAGGCCCAGATCTTCGGACTGGGATGAATGTGTGACATTGATCCACATTCGGTCCATCACCTGTTTTGTTTGCAAATTCCGCCCTAAGTGCGCTGGGGATGCTCAGACGTGGGTCCCAGGCACTCCACACCACTGGAGTCAAGCTAGCCGGGCTGATGAGAGGTGTTACCTCGAAACCGGTCCGGTCCTCGGATGCTTGATTCCGTTCTGGGAAGGACATGGCTTTTGTAGTTCGGACTGGACTGTTCCCATGGGGCACAGGGTCAGAGCTGATTTGCATATCGCCATTGTCTAACCCAGGGTGGTGTGGAGTGCAAAAAAACGATGGATTTAGGCCCAGATCTTCGGACTGGGATGAATGTGTGACATTGATCCACATTCGGTCCATCACCTGTTTTGTTTGCAAATTCCGCCCTAAGTGCGCTGGGGATGCTCAGACGTGGGTCCCAGGCACTCCACACCACTGGAGTCAAGCTAGCCGGGCTGATGAGAGGTGTTACCTCGAAACCGGTCCGGTCCTCGGATGCTTGATTCCGTTCTGGGAAGGACATGGCTTTTGTAGTTCGGACTGGACTGTTCCCATGGGGCACAGGGTCAGAGCTGATTTGCATATCGCCATTGTCTAACCCAGGGTGGTGTGGAGTGCAAAAAAACGATGGATTTAGGCCCAGATCTTCGGACTGGGATGAATACGTGACATTGATCCACATTCGGTCCATCACCTGTTTTGTTTGCAAATTCCGCCCTAAGTGCACTGGGGATGCTCAGACGTGGGTCCCAGGCACTCCACACCACTGGAGTCAAGCTAGCCGGGCTGATGAGAGGTGTTACCTCGAAACCGGTCCGGTCCTCGGATGCTTGATTCCGTTCTGGGAAGGACATGGCTTTTGTAGTTCGGACTGGACTGTTCCCATGGGGCACAGGGTCAGAGCTGATTTGCATATCGCCATTGTCTAACCCAGGGTGGTGTGGAGTGCAAAAAAACGATGGATTTAGGCCCAGATCTTCGGACTGGGATGAATGTGTGACATTGATCCACATTCGGTCCATCACCTGTTTTGTTTACATAATGGTTTGAGACACCACCGCCTCGGCGCTAAATAAGCCGGACATTAAAAAAAATATGGGCAACCGACTCAGCACGTGTTAGACATGTCGCACAGAAAGGAGATCGCTGATAGGGAGTTTTCCAACGTGCTAACAATTCATTTACAGGTAGCGTCCCTATTCTAAGTTTGAAGTACAGGGTAAGGTCTAGGGGGTTAGATATAATATCGAGGTACAGTTCATAAGCCACCACATCCTTGATTTTCATAAAGTCTGAAGTCTATTTACAATGTTTAGAATCCATAGAGATTTTACAAGAAATCCAGCTCCAGTTCAGTTTCTTTAGGACAGCTTTAGGGGGGGCAGTCCTGGAATCCCACGCCTCACCAAGACCAATATCCCCAAGCAACCATTTCACGTCCCTCAGCCACTTGATCTTAGACCAGCCCTCCATTAGCATCACCTCTGACAGAGCTTCTGCATATGTGGTCAGCTCGGGCACACGCCACAGGCGTGCCCAGAGTAGCAAGGGGCGTAATTGGGCTTAGTCCTTAATCGATCTACATCCCAGGTCCATTAAGACGGGTACAGTTGGGGTGCTCTGCAGGAGGGCCATCATGTCCTTCAAAAATTTACACTCTGATCTAGCTAAGGCTTTTAGGTTACACATGACCCACAACTCCACCCCATACAAAGAAGCACTAATCCCTCTTGCTTTATAAATCTCCACTACTGGGGCAATAGGCTTAGTTGTGGAGGAGTGTTGCTCCTTTAGGAGTGCACAGCCCACCCTTTTATGGCCAAGTATCATCTTTTGGATGTGCGAATTCCAGTGCATTTAGTCCGTTAGGCGGATTCCTAGGTAGTCGAATTCGGCCACCCTCTCCAAGGGCATGGAGTTCAGCACCGGGGGGCGACCCATTTTTTTGGGGGGTTCAAAACCAAGTATTTGGTTTTAGTGGTGTTGATAATCAAGCCCCTATGTGAGCAAAACTCCTGGAAGCTGTTAAGGAGGCTCTGCAGACCAATAGGAGTCTTTGAGATAAGGAGGGTATCGTCAGCAAAAAGTAATGTGGGGATACGCTTGCCCGCCAGGGACGGTGCATCCGTAGGAATTCTAAGCAGGTGCTCAACCACTTCGTTCACACAAAGAGAGAACAGAGTGGGAGCAAGCACACATCCCTGTCGGACACCCCTTCCCACTGGGATCCTGTCCATTTTTTCACCGTGCGTGCCCCACCGCACCTGTGCAAAATTTTCAGCGTGGAGCCTCACCAAAAAGGACAGAATATACGGCGGCAACCCCATCTCAGACAAAACCCTCCACAGGCCTTCCCTTGGTACTAGGTCAAAGGCAGTCTTCAGGTCTATAAAGGCCAGATAAAGACTGCCCTTGCCCAGCACCACCACCTTCCAGTAGAGAAGGACCAGTCTAAAGGCTTGTTCTATGGTCCCTGTTCGGGATCGAAAGCCAGCTTGGTAGTCCGACAGAATGTTATTGTCGTCTACGCACTGGAGCACCCTCCCCAAAATCACTTTGCCCGCCACCTATTGAGTTGAGTCAATAAGGCTTATAGGCCTATAGTTGGCGGTATCGTCCCAACACCCCTTTTTAAATATTGGGACGACCTCCGCCCCTTTCCAAGATTCGGGGACAGGTGCACCGTTATTAATAGCATTGAGCAAAGAAGAGACCAGCTTCCCCCACTCTTTGTGGTTAGCACGCAACAGATCACCTGGTAACCCATCAGGTCCAGCAGCTTTAAGGGGCACCAGGGATTTTATTACGCTCTCAACTTCTCTAGGGGTGAATAGATCTCCTAATGTGTCCCCCGGGGGTTCAGCTGTGTAAAGACTGCTATTTAAGATTATCTGGGGATTCATCTCATCAGAGGTGTAAAGGGAGAGAAAGTGGTTGTACCAGGTTTGGGCTGCGATGTTGCATGTAATTTGGGTGCTATCTGGTCTGTTCCTAGTACTAATTAGATTCCAGAACCCTCTAGAATCTCTACCAGCACTCGCTTCCATGAGATCAGACCAATACCTATCCTCCCACTCTTTCTTAGCTGCTTTAATGATCTGAGTATACTTTTTCCTAGCAAACCTAATCTCTGACGGGGATTTGCTTTTAACGGCAGTAATCAAAGCGGATTTTTCCTCCCTGCATTTTTTGGTAAACCAGCCTGGTTGGTTCTTAAGTCTCTTGTCTTTCCCGACTGGAGGATCTCTAACTGGGAGAAGGAAGAAATTACCCAGAGCGTTGGTTATATTATAGAAAAGAGCTGTCACTTCACTGGGTGTCTGGGTGGACAAGTCCAATTTGGACTGTGCAGTTGCTAGGAGCGCCCCTATAGCTAGCATTTTGCTCTCATCCAATATGACACTGCACCACTTCAGGCGCCTCCCACAGTTAGTGGGTCGTACTACTGAAGTGTAGGCTGGTTTAGAGGGCATGCGCGCACTTGGTTCCCCGAGCCACAAAGGGCGCAGAGTCAAAGAGAGGGGATTGTGGTCGCTATCAACTGTAGGTGAAACCACCATATCCCGCACAAAGCTCCACAGATTTATGTCGAGGAGGATGTAATCTATCCTCGACGTGTGATACGCCCTATTGTAGGTATGGGCTCCCAAAGGATCCAAGGGCGTCCTCCCGTTCACAACCCTCAGGCCATATTCCAGGGTCAGGGAATTGAGTTGTATGATTATTTAGAGACCTGGAAGCAGTGTAGGGGTATTCCTGCCTCTGTCTGCCACAGCCTAGCAGTGTTGGAATCAGAATCTATGATTGTGTGAGCCCTAGGTGCCATGAGCAATACTCCATAACATTGATGCAGCATTAGAAACCAGTTGAAACCCAGGAACCTATTGTATCCCTCTGTGCATTTTCTTGCCCCTATGTTTTCCTGCAAGCGTGATTCTTATAGCATGTTATAAAAAACCTAAAATATCAATAGCTAAATAGATAAGCATAGTTTGAAAACGTTTTTTTTTTTTTTTTTAAACCTTTATTTGGAGATAAGGCAGAGAAAAGACAGTGCAATCAAGACACATACAGTCATACATGGACAAAATAAAAAGGCGATTCAGTTAATGAGTCCGGAATACAGGTAGACATATAAATCAGTGCAGTCAATAACGGATAAAGGCAAGCATCGCTCTCAAATGGAAGTCACAGAATACATACTAACAGAATGACATAAAATGGCATAAGCAGAAGGTGGCATCTCTATCATCCAATTGAAAGGGAGAGTTCCCTCGTACCTACAGAGAAAAAAGCATCTTCCCCGCCCGCTATAAGCCTTCCCGGCCCCCTCCCCTTCGCCATAAGGAAGCAGACAGTCAGTGGACCACTAATGCGATAGCAGGAGTGTTACATTAGGGAGGGCAAACCCCCCAATGCAGCAGGGGAAAGAAATAATCCACCCCCACCCAACTCCAGAGGGCCAGTAACTGCAATATACTAACTCAAACCTCAACGTCTGTGTTAACCAACCCAAACCCGGTCCTCACTTTCAGATTCGGAGTCCTGCACCGCTCTAGTGAGGAGGTACACCTGCAGCGGGCTCCAAAAATCCTTGTGCCTACACCTCACGGGCATCAGCTCCGCGTAGACATTATATTGGTCCTGACAATAAATGAGATCACGTAGCCAATCCTTGAACTGTGGCACTCTGCCACGACCCCAACAACATGCCACTCTACGTTTGGCTAACAACAAGGCCACGTCAGCAAATCTACGGTGGAGGACAGGCACGTCCCTGGAATACCCCAGCAGCATCACTAAGGGGTCGAACACCACTCCATTCTCAGTCATAACCTGAAGGGCCGCATGGACCTAAACCCAATATTCCAGAACCCCTGCACATTCCCACGCCAAATGCAAGAAGTCGGCACCCTCTGCTCGGCACCTAACGCATCTGTCATCGTCCGCCAAATGAAACCGAAGTTTCCTCGCCGGGGTGTAATAAAACCTTTGGACGAATTTGTAATGTATTATTTTCAGACGGCAACTGGAAGAGACATTGGCAGTAAGGCCACAGCAGTACGTCCATTGCTCGTCTGTAATAGGGACGCCCAACTCAGCAACCCGCTGCTCCCGTACCCGGCAGGTCGGGACAGCACGTTGCCGCCGAATGGCAGCATACAACTTCGATACCAAATGACTTCCATCTGAAACCAGGAGCACATGGAGAGGGAGGGTCACCTCCGGTTCCGAAGGGAAATCCGGCAGCAAGGCACGTAAGCCCTGTTTCAGACGCACATAGTAAAACAGCTCCAAAGGGGAACAATCGGCAGTCCCAAAAAACTGAGTCTGGGTGCGAAAAGCACCCTCATGAAAAACGCCACCCCACGTAAGGATCCCAAGCCGCCTACAGAGACGCTGAAACCCCGCTTCCTGCAACAGAGATAAATCTGGGTGATAGGCTAGAGGCAATCCCGGCGAGTAGAGGAAGAAAACCCCCAACAATCGCGCCACCCGTTTCCAAGCGTCTACTGTACATGTCACCGTCGTTTGATGCGTGTCCACATCAGATACGTTGCCCAGCACCAATCCCTCCAGTGGGAGCAGATGGGCAACCCAATGTTCAGCCGCAACTTGTGGCATAAACGGCGTGGGGCGCATCCAATGGTATGCATAGTGAATTTGAGCGCTAAGGTAGTAAAGCTCAAAATCAGGGACATCGAAGCCCCCATCGGAATAGGGTAACGTAAGGGTGGTCCAGGCTACACGTGGCTGCCTGCCCCCCCAAAACAATCGAATGAGCTCCGATCGGAGCCTACGAAAAAAGTAAGCACCAGGGTGATAGGGAATGTTTTGAAAAAGGTACAAAAAACGGGGGAGGACCACCATTTTGATAAGAGACGCACGGCCAGCCATGGAAAGAGGCAACGACATCCACCTAGTGACGTCATCCGACAACTTGGTAATCGCTACGCCATAATTAAGCCTGACAGTCTCCTCCCTGTCCAGTGACACTACAATCCCGAGGTACCGCAGCTCGGAATCGCACCAATCCAAAGGGAAATCAAGAGGAAATCTACGAACCGCTGCAGTGAGCGGGAAGAGTTGGGATTTCTGCCAGTTGATGTGTATCCCGGAGACACCACCGAAAGCAACCAGCTCACGCAGTAGCGCATTAAGGTTGTTCTGTGGATCCTTCACATAGAGCGTGATGTCATCCTCATATAAAGAGATCCCGACCTGGCGTTGAAGACAGTTAAAAGCGCTCTGCTGGTGTCGCTGGCGAATTCGGCAGGCTAAGGGCTCTATGGCTATAGCAAATAGTAGGGGCGAAAGGGGACATCCCTGTCGGGTGCCTAGTAAGAGGAAATGGGGGGGAAAGCACACCATTCACCACCACTCTCGCCACCGGGTCAGTATATAAGAGCTTGACCCAGGATATAAAGATCCGAGGAAACCCCATCCGGCATAGGACATCAATAAGGTAACCCCACTCCACCGAATCAAATGCCTTAGTGGCGTCTAGGAAGATGGCGGCGACCGGAAGCTCAGGAGCAATGGTCGAGATAAGGGAAAACAGAGTCCGAAGATTGTGGGACATAGCGCGACCAGGCACGAACCCCGACTGATCGGGCAAAACAATAACAGGCATGAGCTCAGACAGCCTTACCGCCAAAACCTTCGCGAGTATTTTGACATCACAATTAAGTAATGAGAGGGGCCTATAAGAACCCACTTCCAGGGGATCCTTACCCGGCTTGAGCAACGAAGTAATAGCGACCTCCCTCATGGAGCACGGCAGTCGTCCCTCCTCCAGGGATTCCTCAAACACCTCGCGGAGAACGGGGGCCATAATGTCCACATAACATTTATAGAACTCAGCAGGAAGGCCATCCAAGCAAGTGGCCTTCCCGTTATTCAGAGACATGATGGCACTCCTGATCTCTTCCACCTCCAGCGGTCTGCCCAAGAACGCCCGATGATCGTCCGACAACCAACAGAGCGCCAAATCGTCCAGGAAACCGCCATATCGTGTCTCCCCCGACTGCTGTGTTGTGTACAGTTGGGTGTAGTGGTGAATGAATGTGCGCTGAATCTCCGCAGTGTCCCGACAGCGAGTGCCATCCGGCAAAGCTAATTCCAGCACGTCCGAACCATACCGTTGATGCCTAGTAAGGGCAGCCAGGACCTTCCTCTCCCCTTCACAGTACCTCCTCGCCGTCCAGTACTTCCCCCTATGTTTAGCCTCCCTGGCAGCCTCTTCCTCATATTCGGAGAGCTTGGTGCGGAACTGGCCCAATAGCTCGGGATCAGAACCCGCCTGCAATCTGCGCTCCAAGTTACGTAAATCCCCCTCCAAGCCCTCGAGAGTTCGAACAATCAATTTAAGCATGCCACAGCTCTTGGATATAGTGACACCTCGGATCGTAACCTTAAAAGCCTCCCATATAACCTCGACACTATCAACAGAGCCTTTGTTCCTTGGGAAGAACGCTTCCACCTCCTCGCCAAGTTCCGCTTTAAACACAGGATCAAGCAAGGCTGTCGGAAAAAGGCACCAAGGAGGGCGCGGCCTGTGCAGCCCGGGTACAGAAAGCACTACCCTCACCGGGCAGTGATCCGAGTATGTCCGAGCTAGATGTACCGCCTCCCGCAGACCAGCCACCAACCCCCTGGAGAGAAAGACATAGTCCAGCCTCGTCCAAGAGCGTGCATGTGCAGTGTAATGTGTGCCCTCCCTAACAGCAGGATGAGAATACCTCCAGCAGTCGATCAATCCAGCTTCCTCCACAATACCCCGTAAAACATCCCTAGCTTGCACATTGTACTGAGGGCATCCGTCCGACCTATCCAGATGAGCTTGAAATGCAAAATTGAAATCCCCCCCCAAACAATATGGGAGGCATCGACAGCAAGCACATGGCCCCACAGGGTGAGGAAGAAAGCTGGCGTATCAATATTAGGAGCATAACAATTGACAAACAGCACAGTGATCTGCCCAAGCCGCCCCCATAACAGCACATAGCGCCCCTCAGGATCCGCCACAGATCCCAGTTCTTGAAAGGCGAGTGATCTTTTAACTAGGATAACAGACCCACGAGCATACGTGGAGTACGATGTAAACACTCTAACAGCAGCCCACCGCCCACCAAAACTAGGAGCAGGCCCAGGCCGCAAATGCGTCTCCTGCAGGAGGGCCACATGAATAGCATGCCTATCCAAATACCGTAGCACATTTCGACATTTCCTGGCATCATTAAGACCTCGTACATTCCAGGACAATATTGATATCTTGTCTATAGTGTCAGTCGACATCAGCCATGATCGGGGCACCATAGGGCCCGGTGATAAGGGGCAGTACGCCAGACACTCAGCGCCAGCCGGCACCACGTCACCCGTCCAGACCACAAACGCCCCACTACACACACTCCACAGACATCCCAGCCTTCTCCAAACCAACCAACCAGAACCCCCACTCCCAACCCCAAACACGACCATCCGTGCAACAGGCGCGCAAGAAATACAACACACAATGCGCAGCACATACCTCCCACCCGGTCCTCAACACGCACGCGCAATCCCCATATAGCGCGCTCACTAACATCCAGCAGACGGAGATAGCGGCCATGACTCTCAGGCCCAAGGAACACGAAAAGATGTGTCCCAGGGCCTTTAACGGCCATCACATCAAAGAACAGGCCAGTGTAGCGGAGATGTATCCGTATTTGCGCAAACAGACAGCAAGAGCGAACAGCACCATAGTCCAAAGGACCGGGCCGAACACGTGTCGCCCACATGGTCCCCTCCCCCACCTCCCACCTGAGGAATCCCCAACTATCAGGCCATTCAAACCCCACCCCCCGTACATTCCCAAACACCCAACCAGTCAACCAGCAAAGGACTAGTAACCAAACCAAAGGTAATAGTGGGGAACACCCTATGGGGTACCCACCAGAGGTGCACAGCACCACTCCCACACACCACGCCAGGCTACGAGCCAACGAGTCACACACGGCCCAGGCGCAGTGCGGGGGGTGGGTGCCCGGAGCGCAACCAAGGCGCCAGCCATCGTTCCCATATTGTCCCATTATTCAAACAGAAATCAGCCACCCACCACGATTAACCCCCACAGTACAAGGCAAGGTAGCACCGAGGCCACAGAAACAGTCAAGCGCATGGGCGCGCAAGGCAGGCACCATCAACGTTCCATGAATGAAAAAATCACCCCATTCATGCGACTTCCTCTTCGGCTGCCGAATGTTTGCCGTCAGGGCCACGGTCACCCCCCCGGCCCGCGGCAGACCGGTCACGCTTGAGACGCTTTACAAAATCCTCAGCATGCTGCGGGTTAGTGAAAAAGTGCTGCTTCGCTTGATGAGTCACCCTCAGCTTAGCAGGATAAAGCAAAGCATAGTCCACTTGAAGGTCCCGAAGCTTCTTTTTCACCCCTAGGAACTTACGGCGCTGGTCATGCACCATCGGCGTGAAATCCGGGTACACAGTAAAGGAGACCCCATCAAAAGAGAGGGCACGATTAGTGCGAGCAGCTTTGAGGGCAGCATCACGGTCACGGTAATTTAGGAGCCGTGCAATTATAGGGCGCGGCACAGCCCCAGAAGCCGGCCGAGGCCCCAATGAACGGTGCGCCCTCTCAACGATGAACTGCGGCGAGAAGGCCTCCACACCAATGGCACCAACAAGTAGCCTCTCCACATATGTCTTCATTCTCCCAACATTCGTCGATTCTGGCACACCTACTATGCGTACGTTGTTGCGCCTACTCTTCGCCTCCAAATCTTCATTCTTAGCGGCAATCACCCGCAAAATATTGTCAATCTGCGCCAACTGGGTAGTATGGGTAGCGGTAGTATCGTCGTGGTCCGAGATGCGCTGCTCCGCTGATGTTAGGCGTTCCTCGTGCACATCCAGCTTCTGTACCACCGCATCCATGCGCGACGACAGCTTGTCCACTTTGTCCACTATAGTGGCAAACCCTTGCCTCATCTCCTGCATCATCTGCTGAAAGTCCGGTGCCTGCGGCCGCGGTTCCGTATCAGCGACAGGCGGGGGGGGAGACCGCGAAGTCCCAGCTTCCTGCACCAGGCGCGACCCCCTCCTGGCCACCCCCGAGTCAAAGGATAATTTGGACTGCTTAGTGTCCGGCTTCCCCATGGTGATCCGCTACCAGCCCAAAGGGGCATACAAGTCAAGAAAGGCCAAGTCGTAGGCTGTTACCAACACTCGACCACTCACAACAGTCGGGGGCACGAGCAGGCACGAATACCCCGCCACTCCCGATGAAACAATGGCCGCCGCTCCACTCAGGCCAAGGGCTCGTCTCCTGAGCGCCCAAACGACAATCCGCGGCGTAGTCGTGATCCAGCAACTCCAGGACAGTTAGGAGTGGAGACCATCACCCAGTCCAGTCCCAAGGATGTGCGCCGCAGCGTGCTCAGTCGGCAGTCAGGTCCGGAGGAGGGAGGAGGGACCCGGGCCTATAGCCCACGTGCGAAGCCTCAGGCTAAAGTAGAAGGCGAAGCCGGGCTACGGAGCACCTGACATCCAGAGCGCGAGCCGGGGGGAACTTGGAGTCCTCGTAACTTCGGCTAGGAAGCTCCGATCCGCACAGGAGTTGGACCGTGAGTGGTCTGTCGGTATACCAACACAAATCAGGGGTCAAATCAGGGCGCAGTGATGGTCAGCAGGATCAATAAACGGATAATAGCTCCGGGCAGCAGGAGCCTCACGGCAGTGCGGCCATTCTGCAGTGCGCCCTCTAGCGCCCCCCATAGTTTGAAAACTTAAACTGCAAATATCAATTATATTGGTTTTATGTGATAAGGAAGAATGCTAAATGAAGAATTCATGCATGAACAGTGGTGTAACATTATTGTACCCCCAGTGCGGGGGTGAGCTTATGGGGCCCCCTCTGGCACTGTGTACCGGCATCCGACCCCCGGCCTGAGAGTGCCTGACTGGGTCCAAAGTGTGGGAGCCTCCTCTATGTACTTTGCAGGGCGTCCCCCTCAAGCTTCGTTACACCACTGTGTATGAAGATATGTTTTGGAGAATCCACTATGAAGAAGAATTATTTTTACATTGCATTGCTGATGATGAGGAAAAAATTATGACGAACAGTTAATTGAAGAACATCACTGCTTTCTGGAACTTGTGGTTATTTATAGTATACCTCTCATTCTGGTAGATACAGAATTCAAGAGTATGGCTGTCAGGACACAGAAGGAAGGTCTGCTGCACATTCTCCCAAGACAGCTCCAATTGTAGTAATGCAAGTTTCACATTCACTAGCCATCAGTAAGTTATGGTGTTGGCTGATATAGCAATACTGCTTACTAAATACCTTATTCCAGAATGGCTCATCACATAAATGGAGCCTGAATAACAAAAGAACAGGGATTGCTTACAAAGTATAGCCTACATCTAACCACTAACGAGAAGTAGAGTAAGTACTAAATAAAGAGCGAATTATTAAATTGGAATTCAAAGTTGACACGTCTTTCACTAAGCATCTGGCAGCAAGCATGGACCAACACTTTACAACGCAACCATTACATCTCCCTAAACTTACAACACAGGCATTACATTGCAACATCCTTTACAGCACATGACACGAAAACACAGGCATTACAACGCATACAATTACAACGCATGACACTACATCACTTGTCATTACAATGCAGGCATTACAACGCATGCCATTACAATGCATACCATTGGAGTTAGAATAGTAATTTTTAACCCCTACATTATCCAACACTTACCCTACTGTTGCATCCCCTGAAGTTAGAATAGTCATTTTTACCCCTACACTATCCAACACTTACCCTACTGTTGAACCCCCTGGATTAGAATAGTAATGTTTACCCCATACTATCCAATACTTACCTTAAATGCAATGTAATGGTATGCGTTGTAATGGTATGCGTTGTAAAGGTAGTTTTCTAAAATGCGATGTAGTGTCATGCAATGTAATGGAATGCATTGTAGTGGATGATGCGATGTAAAAACTGTGTTGTAAGTGCATGCGTTGTAAATGTATGCATGACCATTGGCATACCAAAAATAATCACTTTTAGAACAAACAATGCAAAATGCAGATATGCTATGCTTTGTACAAAAGTAATGTTGATGTTTGATAGTGTGATTGCACTCCTTCCAAAACACCACACAAACTGATGACCAAACACAACCCACCACAAGTAAAAGGCCCCCAAAACATTGATGTTCATCTCTTAAGGATACCAATTGACATCCTTATCAGTCTTTGGCCATTAGGCACCAATTACACCAAATGATTTAGGTGAAGAACAATGAGAGTCTACACTCAACAAAACCAAAAAACAACGGGTACTCACACTAAGATCTCCTTCCAAACATTACCTTCCAAAGAGCAGCCATGCATACCCCCAATGCATTACTCTGATCAATGCACACACAGCCATCAAGTAAACCTTTGAGGTCAACTACATTGTTGAAGAATTGGTAGTTTATCTGGATTTCTGAGTAACGTATGATGAACTAAACAACTCATCACAAAAAGTGGTTGCAAATTCTACCCTGACTTTATGGGATGGGTTTTAATTTTGTGACGTGATCATTGCACCAAAATGTTGCCATTTGCAAACCCTTATGATTGGAGACAAATATAAGGATGGTTGTTTTCAAGAAACAGCAGACCACAATCTCTCTGGTTGCGTTCCCATACAGGAACCTTTTTTTATAAGCTGTCCTTATTCCCTAAAGAAACAAGTGCTGCATAAAACATATGCTTGTCTTTTCATGAACATCAGGGAGTGGGAGTTGCAAGTTGGCCCATGTACCACTGCCTTCTCCGGGTGTCAATTCGAATAACGAAGTAGAAGCTCTTTCAAGGTGACAACTTCACCTTTGTGAACCAGTTACCCCCTACTTTGAGGTATTGGTAACTGATCACCATTGTATTCACAACTGATGGGTGGATACCATACCGAATCGTAGTAAGGAGAGGACTCTTCCTTCAGGCTCCTTCCTAATTACAATTCGGCACGGGTTGTAAACCTATTTTGTGAGTTGGAAATGCTTCTTTAACTTGCAAAATGGTTTGAACACATATAAAAAAACCTTTGCAGTCACAAACTCTGATATTGAGAATCATAGGGTTTGTGGACACAAAATGGCTTTGTATATCTTGTCCTTAGTAATCCACTAACAAAATCTCCACATTTAACTAACAACTTAAAAATGGGTGCAATGTCTTCACCAATAAGAAAGTCCAAAAATGTAGGAAGGGTGGGGATGTTACTGTTATCCATGTGTAAGATAAAACATGTAATTTATTTGTACACTCTTTATATACCTCCTTGCAATTCTTGAACATTTGCGGCACCATATTCCAAATGCTTCCTACATTCTAGCTGTGATTTGCTTCACACTATCTTCCTGGATGAGACGGCTGGGTTAGTTTTGCTCTCAGTTCTTGGGCAGGAGCCCTGGCATCAAACGTGTTGCATAGGTAGAGATAATAACATAATAGTTATTTGGTTTAGAATATTCAAAGGCAACACTGGTGTCCTCAGACAATTATTTCAAATTTGTCATTTTATCGAGCTAATGTGTGCACCTGGGATACACCCTCAACCTGAGGTTTCAACCGAACCTAGATAGCACACTATAACATAGAGAAGCGTCATCCAGTGCACAGCAAGAGTTTTGTGAGAAATTGGGTTGTTTGTTGAGGGGATCTGAGCCCTCCCCAAGCAACAGCCACCAACCCTGCAAGGGTGAACCACAAAAAGTCACTAAATTAACCTGTTATTAACCCTCAGGTTGCTTGGCACAAATGTAGCACTTAATCAATTATTAAGTCAAAGTAGAAATCAAGAATAGTTTATCACCAATTTAGAAAATAGAGCAAAATGTAATTAATTATTTCAGACCAAAATGACTTTTCTTCCTTGCTGAACAGGAATTGCTGCGGTGGAGAAGAATGTAACAGGAGCTGCCGCAAAGTCAGGCCAACCCACAATGCGCCTTGAACAGATCAACAAGCACGTAGGTCCTGGTTTTTTTTTCTTGGTTCTCAGAGTACTTTTTGGACAAAAACTTCTAAGTCCCAAGTTTGGCCTATCTGAACACCATTAACACTACTTCCAATGTTACAGGAGTAGAGAGTCACAACCTGCAGCATCAAGAGCCACTCAAGCAGGGTCCAGGTTCGGGTTTCTGTCCTTGAGGCTCTGATCTAGACGGTAGCCAACTAGCCCTTTGAGTCTCTTTGGAAGTACTAGGTTCAAGTAGAAGAGTTGGGGTAAAGCAGAAGGGAAGACCTGTGGGGGCTCAGAGCAGGCTTCAAGCAGCAGAGCACCCCTTTTTGGTGCAACAAAGTAGTCTTCTGAAGTACACAGCTGGCTACACCAGCAGGCAGTGCTCTGAGAGTCCTTCCGAAGGTCCAGTACTAAACTGAAAGTGGATCTGAGCGTCCCATTTTTATACCTGGTGCCACCTTTGAAGTAGGAAAAATGTATTGAGGCTTCCCCCTACAGAAACATCTGGAATTTTATGCGTCCCTGTCCCTAGCTAGTCTACAGGCACCAAACGCTAGTGTGAAGTGCTTTGGATGTGTGTGAGACAGAGTATATTGAAGTGCAAGTAAGGCTTCTCATAGCTCCACCTCCAATCCTGCCTGAGATGGGTCATTCAGGTAACCTAGTTTCTCTATGATGTTGCTGTCTGGGAAGATCATACAAAGGAAAAATGCCACTTGCACCTAGGCATGTTACTCAGGAACAGGTTGCAGGCCTCAAGTGGCCTTTTTAAAAGTGTGACCTAAAATCCAACTTTACCTTTGAAAAATAATTTTATATGACAATTTCCCAGACACCAAACATGCCTTCCCTACCTGATCCCTATCCAAAATTAGCACTTATTTAATGTAATAAGGTAAAACAGTGTTATCTTAAGGGAGAGGTAGGCCTCACAGTAGTGAAAAATAAATGTGTGAGTTTTTCACTTCCAGGACATATTAAACTTAAAAGTACATGCCCAACTTTTTATATACACTGCACCCTGCCCTTTGGGCTGTTAAGGGCATACTCTATGGGTGACTTATATGTATTAAAAAGGGAGTTTTAGGCTTGGCAGTGGGTTATTTTTCCAAGTCAAATTGGCAGTTTAACCCCTTAAGTGCTGCCGTCGGCCGTCGCAAGCACTACCTTCGTAGTGCTGCGCACGTCCAACGGCCGAACATGGCCCCGCCCGTTTTGCAGAAGTGCCGCACTGCCACTAAATCGCGGCCGCGGAAAACGGGTTAATACTGAGGGCAGGCTGCAATGGCAGGCTTGAGACATGTTTTAAAGGGCTATTTAAGTGAGTGGCACAATCAGTACAGTAGGCCCTGGGTATATGGTATATTACTTTGCTAGGGCCTTATCTGTAAATTCAATATGCCAATCTGATATAAGTACATTTTACCATATTTTAGGGAATGAGCACTGGCACATTTAGCACAGGTTAGCAGCGGTAAAGTGCACAGAGTCTTAATGCCAACAAAAACAAATTGAGAAAAATAGGACCGGGGAAGGCAAAATGTTTGGTGGGAAGACGACTCTAAGGCTGACTGGTCTAACAAATTTTCTGAATACTTCTACCCCTGTAAATTCACAGGTAGTAAAACAGTTCATAATCTTCAGTCATCTGGCCCACTGATATCATTACCGAGTCAGGCACTCTCCTATTCCTAGCACGCTGATTTAAGCCGATGTTGGTTTAACCAATTTTCTAGCAACAATCCCAGAGAATATGAATGTGAGTCGACCAATGAATATGTGGTTATAAACAGGTGAATTTGCCAGAGGTAAAAATGAAGGGATGGCTTTCCATTGACTCTGAACAAATGTTTACAATTTATTTTCCATGTTTTTATCATTTTCCTCAGAGGTCAGGCTCAATCCGAGTTTAATGAGACTTGATGTTTGTATTTTGAGACAACATTATTTTCATGCTTGTTTCAGGTTGTTCATTTGTGCTGAAACGTATTTGTATACCTTGTTAAATATGACATAAATATTGTTCTCTCGATTTCAAATGTTATATGCAAATAATGGAATTTTCTTCTACTTTTGTACAATGATTGACTAAAATATGTTAAAAAGACCATCACACCACTGTTGATATTATATTTCGCATGGGAATTACTGTGAAGGCTTGAGGAGAACTTTGCTATGCACTGTGTGATGTTTCAGTAGGTGGTGGGCGTGCTAATGTGAGCATTACGGTAAAACTAGCACAAAAAATTCCCTACTCTAGAAGCGGGGCATACTTCACTTTGTGCTTCAGCTTCTGCATATAGCCAGTAATGGCTAGCACAGGTAACGCCATGGGGCGGTGAAGCCGGGCTGATTGGGAGGGGGGGTGGCTAGTGGAGTGTGACATACAACGGAAAAATGGAGTGTAAAAGGAAATAAAGAAATCAGGGCACTTACTTTGAGCTCACAGCATCACTGAGTCGGCGATGCTGGGAGCGCTTTGATGTATTTATTTACTTACTCTCCACTTTCCAGTTGTATGTCACACTCCACTACCCCCCCAAGCATCATCACCCCTGCCACGGCCCACTGCCCCACAGCGTTACCTGTGCGAGCCGCCATTGTCAACAGCCCACTTGAGTAGATCATTACCTTATCACCTTAATCATTACCAATTTATTTAAATTCTCCTTAAATCTACCTCATTCAGTTTGTCCAGTCCAATCCATTTTCTTCGATGCATTTCCTACATCAGCATGAAAAACAAGAGGCTCCACTAAAGTTCTTCACTATAAAAATAAAAACATCAACAACTAAAAAACTGGATGACAATGAGACAACTAGAGAAAATCACCCTTTAACCCAACAATCTTAACAGCAAGGTGATCACACACAATTACCAATATGTAGATGGCAGGAAATGTCAGAGTTTAATCATTTGATCAACCTAGGCTGATTCTGAAGGAATCCTTTAACCCACTTCCATCTAAAAACACAGAACTGTTGCAAGTATCCTTTTAGCAAGGTTCCAAACCTAGTATACAAAAGTTAATCTATGAACAACAGAAAGGAATATCTGGGTCATAAAACAAACTAGTGTATCCTGAGACAAAGCTTTAGGCAAACTAAGAGACTAAAAGCTTACCAAGGAGAATAAACAGAGGCTGAGAAATTCTCACCAGACCACCCAAATGGCGGAGTGTCTTCATATGAGGTTAGATTGTGGATCCAGACAACGCCCAGACCATCATGTGACGGTATAGTTGTGGATACCAATTTTTTTTCTCCATCCATGGGTTATTCTCAATTGGTTGCTGATGAGGTTGCTTCTCCAATGTCGAGACTTTGTACAATGGGACCTTGAATTATGGCAACCTCGTGTTACAGAATGACGAGCACGACATCAATTGATATATGCGCGATAACAGTATCACACACGCGCTCTACGTGAGTCACTGCCACACGAATGTGCCGACACAAATACATCACATTGCGCATGCACTGAAAATTAGTCACTTCCAAGCGTGCAGGCGAAGAGAGTCTCGCGGACTGGCGCATGCCTGTTAAAGGGTATTCTGCCCTTTATACAGACTGCGCATTCTCCAAATAAATCTGTATCTTCTACCGCACATGCGCAACATGACTAATTAAGTCTTGTTAATTACAAATTATCCAATTAAAAGGGGTATAAATCACCCTCGTTTTTCTGGAGACATCACCTTCACTTCCTCTCGGACGCCAGAGAGGGGTACCGATGGAGAGGCAGGTCCCAGGGATCGAGGGTTTCTTCTTTCAATCTCCGTATGTCTGTTCCTCCTTGTGGGTACTTCGTGGTATGATTGCAGCAATTTCTGACCACCTTGAGTCTTTGTTAGAGACTTTTTGTATCTATTAAGCATTTTGAAACTACTAAGCAATAGGTGAACGGAACACTCGGAATTCATAGCCAGCCCCCACCCTCTGTCAGCATCTGGTCTGGTCATGAGTGGGTTTCTCCCCTTTTAGGTTTTAATCAGGTTGTGCGAATCAGTAAGTTGTGATTTTAAGTAGGCACGATGGTTCTCATTGCGTCATTCTTTATTTCCAACTTTGCACAACAGAGCGGTGCCTCAGTTTTCCCGAGCGGATGCCGGGTGAGGTGAGGTCCACCACCCACACATAGCTGGGTGAGTATTAATCATACTTCAATTGAGTTTTCTTTCCCAGATGTAAGCTAATGGGTTAGTATTTAAACCTGCAGTCTATTTTTCTGTGGGGTAAAAAGTAGAGATAATACTGCTCTATGTGCGTCCTGTACAATGTTTTAGTGACAAATGTAGAGGCTTTTATAAGTACAAATTACTATTTTTGTATGTGGTTCTCTATTATGTTTTTTTGTAGGTAAGGATCACATTATTCAACACCCCAGGACACATTGGGGCTCCAAGGTCCTGATAGGATGATTATAATTTTGTATATTCACACTTACACTCATTTGTGGTGAAAATAATTTGAGTGGAGTAGCATTATATTTTGATTTGGTCCTGAAGAAAGCCGGATAATACTTCCTCCTGGCTGAAACATGTCGACCGTCTTGCACAGCTCCACTGGGTAGTCATATTGTCAGACTACCAGGCGTAGATTTTATGTTTGATGCCAAAACAATACCCATTACACATAATTTTTGTTCTGGTAAACAATTTTAAAATTCACTCACTTTCACGCACTGCACCTCATCAGCAACCAATTGAGAATAACCCCTGGATGGAGAAAAAATTGGTATCCACAACTATACCGTCACATGATGGTCTGGGCGTTGTCTGGATCCACAATCTAACCTCATATGAAGACACTCCGCCATTTGGGTGGTCTGATGAGAATTTCTCAGCCTCTGTTTATTCTCCTTGGTTAGCTTTTAGTCTCTTAGTTTGCCTACAGCTTTGTCTCAGGATACACTAGTGTGTTTTATGACCCAGATATTCCTTTCTGTAGTTCATAGTTCCATATACCAGGCCTTTGGGATATCGGGGTCGGTAAATATAGGCCTTCTTGACCCTCTCTTTACTGTGTTTTTTGGTTACAAAAGTTAATCATCATCCATCCACTAAAAGCAAAGGTAAACCCTAAAATGCGTGAATTGCTGCTTTAGTGATGGAATGTTGCAAAATAAACAGCAAATTCGAAAAGGAAAAACCATGATGTTTCATTTCATTTTGAGTTATTCTTCGAGGAGCAGTTCGATGCTAGCCCAAAATACACCAACCTTCAATCTGTTAGATGAAGTGTACTACATCAACTGCTTTTGGACACAGAACAGGAATCACATAGGACTACTCCATTATACCCTAGATAGTGCCCTACTCCACCAAAGGATATCCAAAAGATATTGCATTCCAGGTCCACCCTGGAGAGAAAAACAGATTGCACAAGTCTCGGCCTGAAGAAGAAAAATCAACATTGAAAGTCCCTTGCATCATGTATTACTGTATAGTGGTCACAGGCCCCACTTATTAGCAATTTCACAATATCCAGAGGGCAAAAAAATAGGTCAGGAAATTCCAGGATCAATGACTAAGCCAAATTCAGGAAGTGCAGGATGATGAAGGCGCCCCCTTCACTTCCTTCCACTTCAAGGTCCTGCCCATTCTGTTCACATTCAATATGGTTTTGTACACAGTCCTCTTTAAAAAGCCCCTCACCTATCATTGAAACGGAGCTCTCTCGTCCCCTCCATGTATTCTGAACATGCATCAGCACATGTGCGCTATCCCACAATAGGACTGGTCTAGATGTAATCCCATTGTTTCATTAGGAGCAGAGAACTCGTTATTGGTTCTAGATTTAACGGTAATGCGGTGCACAGTGGCTGCAAGCTGAAATCATGGCCTGTTACAAATAGTTTAAGTAAATACATAAATACAAACATAACTGTGTCCATACCGTAAAAAAGAAATGTTTTAGGCTTTAAGAGAAGTAGTGTAATCCTAGGCTGCAGTTTAATTCCCCGCTGCTTAAATAAGAGTAACAATTTGATTTAGATTAGGCAAAAAAAGGAATAACAAGGAAATGTGATGGGATACCTTAAAATGTGTATTCAACAAAAAATAATAATTTGGCGGAAATATTTATCTTTACATAAACACTCAATATCCCTTTTCGCTAGCTTAGAAAATATTTGAGAAGTTGTTTAACAATGCCACATTATATTAACTGTATTTTGATTTTTTTTCATGCATTTTCTTTTGGATCCTTACCAGATATTCGTCTAGCAAACCACTAAAACATTTTCTGCTCAAATTTGAGCTTGTAAATTATGTACTTTTCGTGACTGCTTTATTCCAAAACCAACCAAATATTCATGACAAGAATCATACCAAACCTTTATTTTAATTAATTTAGTAGTTTGCTCTCTCTTTATCTTGGATATGAAAGAATACACAATTTTGTAACAAAATTCAGATGATATGGAACAATTTACAGTTACCACTTGTAAATTTATGCTGGGCTGTGCACGCAAGGCATTCACCATTCAGACTTTAGAGCTATTGTTTGTGTCCATTCTGCTGGGACATGGCTCATAAATGAACAGCCTTCTGCTTTACCTAGAAATGCGACTCGACTTGGCAAAATTACATTATCACATCTGGAATAAGATTAGAAGTAACCACAAAAACAACAGATTATGCACTGACACTGAACTATTTTGTTTTATATCTATCAAACACAACTTAATTTCAAGTGACAAAAAGATATGCACTTTCAAATTAAAATCAACCTGAATCCAAATATAGTTTATCTATGAATGAGTGATTTTGTGAAATATGTAACATACATGCCACGTGTATATTTACACCCTAACCCTCAGTGTCATTGTTATATGACGTGTGGGGGTTGCAAGGTTAAACTGCTCTTGAAAGAAGCAGAGTATGAAAATAGTTGAAAGCCCTACCTTAAACATTGCAACTGGTGCATTCTTGCTTGACCCCACTTTGTATGTTTCTGCCATAAGGGAATGGAAGATACTTTAGCAGACTTTATGGAATGTACATTTTTGAAGAAGATGCTCAACATAAAATAAATGAGTTGTGTGCACTAACAGCAGCTTGTGGCTATCTCATTAAACTCAACATCAACCAAATAGGCAAACTCGGATGCTGAAAAATAATGTTGATATTACAAAGGCAGGGCAGTGAGGGAACATCTCTCCTAGATTTCTGGGCCACGTTTTCTTTGAACTAAGAACCTCAGAGCTTTGCCTGGTTGGAAACTCCAATTGATTCAAATATAATTTTTACACTGGTTTCCAAAGCCGCTAAGTCATTGATATTGTTGTCTAATGAATTATTTTGATTTCAGTTGGTAGTTGCAGTCCAGTGTCCAAGTACCCATAGGCTGCAGCTTGATCCAGCAGAAATCCATTTTACAAATGTTCAAATTGAATTTCAAACAGGGTAACAACTATAGGAACCCATATTTTTTATTGTAGATTTTGTGTGCTCTTTTAATAAAATGTTTCATTAGAATATCAGTCACAGATGCTTACACCAGATGAAAAACTAGAGGGCATATTACCAAGGGGGCGATAGGCAATTATCGCCGGTTTAGCGGCCGTTTTCGGCCGCTAAGCAGTGATAATTATATTGCTCTGATGTTAGCGACAGTTTTTAGGCAATAGCGAGTGGTTTGGGGCCCGCTTTGTATGTCAGCCATATTGATCGCTAATGACATGCAAAGTGGGCGTACCCAACCTGTTAGCGACTGAAAGCAGTCGCTAACGTCGCTATCGCCTATTAGAAAGGCAGGTGTAGCGATGGAAATATTCCCGCTAGCGCAAACAACTAACGCCTGCTCAGACCAGTTCTTAGCCATGTTATCCAATGGGAGGTGGAGAATATGGCTAAGAGCATTTTGTCGCAAATGCGTGAATATCGCTGTATTCTTAGCGATATTCAAACATTTCGCCGCTATCACTGGATATTTTAGCACAATGGAGAAAAACTTTGCTAATAGCATGTTTTCTCCGCTAACATATCCAGCCATAGGCAGCGATAAAAAAAATCGTTGCTAAGCCTATTTAGCGATAAATATCGCTACTTGTTGGTAATATACCCCTGAATTTTCCCTTTAATTAGCAGAAACTAGTGGCAATCATGATTAAAAGAGCTGGAAACAGTGAGGTTTATCGCCAGTTTAAAATGTTCTACCCATTTGAATATCATCATTTTTAAGTCATCAATATAAATATTTTTACACCTGTCAAAAGTTTGCTAATCGTAAATTTACACTTACAATTCCTACTTCTGACTTACTAAGAAGACACAAAATTCAACAAAAGCACACAACAAAAATGTACAGCAGTGCTCCTTTTAACACATGCGTTCTCCTGTGAACGTGTCCTCTGGTTGTGCAATCTGCATGAGTAAGTATGGCAAATTTTTATATGAGTGTATCCAAATAGTCATTGCTTTTTCCTTCAGCTAGAAAATGTTTTTCTGTTTGGAGAAAACGGTTCTCATGAACATCCATTCCATTTAGAAATGTTCATCTAAACTTCCACCACATGGGTTCCATAAAAAAATCCAGCAATATGCACCAGTGTTCTGCCAATAGATGGCCTGATATAGTGTTTGAAAGACAGTATTCCTTTTGCCAGCATGCAGCGCATATTACCACCACCATCCTGACTGACTACTGTCTTACAGATTTAGGGATAGCCACTTGCCCATTGGTTATCGCTATAGATTGAAAGGAACCACAGTACAGGGGTTCCATTTAATTTACAAACGTTTCGTGGATGGCTGCCAACGGTTTCAAATGCCATTCACCAACATTTAAACATTCTTTTTATGTTTCAGAAACTAGTTTTATTTTCAGAGAAACAAAACAATAATACCCTCGGTACTGGGAGTTGACTGCAGTGGTGTGGGGAGAGAAGTTTCTTTTGTCCCACACTGCCAGGTATTTGCTCATGGTGACAGCGAGAAGAAAAAAAACATTACACTGTCCACCCTAAGTAGTGAAGATTTGCCTGTCTTTAAATGAGGTGGGTAGACCAGGGGTTTGGCAGACAGGATACTCCATGCCATATGTGACATTAGAGAGGACACTGGGGAATAGACTGGATGATTTCATTCCGGAATGTCTAAACACAGTATTGCAAAATAACTATTTTAAATTCAATGGTAACCTATACCACCCACCAGATCAAAGGTACGAGAATGGGAGCAACTTGTGGCCCCAGTATAGCGAATATCTTAATCTGAGAATATGTGCAACAACATATCTACAATGAACTAGCACCCTTATAGGAAACCTACAACAAGAAATACAGTATTACAACATACCAGTTATCATCTGAATAGCCAAAAGGAATCCATGCCATTTGGGGGATTTCTGCACCACAATGAAGGACTACATGCAACATGGTGATGATTTAAAGATAAGACTCTACAATAGAGGTTTCCCAAAGTGACTAGTCAAACGTGTCTTTAAACGAGCTAAGTATTATGACAGAGAAGCCCTCTTGGAGGGGAAGGACAGGAGAAGTGGGTAGTAGCTGGTCTGTGTTACCAATCACTCCAATATAAATTACTAGCAGCCCGCCCGACGTTGTCCGGGGGCAATGAGGCTCAGTGTGCAGTCCTCCCGAGCGCAACCACCACCTTCAGGGGCCACGCAGACCTCCGGCAGCATGTCGCGTCTCGAATCCCAGGCCCCCAACCACCTGTGCAGCCGTGGGCCAAAGACCGGGTGACACTCACCGCCGCCGTCGCTCCTTAGCCTCGCGCTCCTGGCCGCTCCTCCCTGCGCTCGTGTCCGCTCCTCAGCCTCGCGCTCCTGGCCACTCCTCCCCGCGCTTGTGGCCGCTCCTACCCCAGGGCATGTCGGACCTCTACCTTAGCCCATTGCGGGCACCGCTGCTCCTCAGCCTCGCGCTCCAGTCGCTGCTCCTCGCGCTCCAGACGGTTCCTCCTCGCGCTCCTGGTTTACTTACTGAACTTTACCAAAATGTCTGACGGTGATGTCAGCACGTTCCTCGTTAGCACACACACCCACCTCAGACATGGCACTACTTCCAAGGGACTACTTTGGCAATGAACGTACTTTGCCCTTGTAACATATATTTTTTGCTGATATATAGCTTATGACCATCTGCTTACCCTGACCTTTCCAACGCTGTATCGGGTGTGTGGGTTGGCGTGGTGGTTCCCGAGTTTACCCACCTCAAAGGCTGAAAGTTCTTCCTTTATTATAGTAGTATAAATAAATAAGATCAAGAGGATATTGGAATGTAATTGGAAGATCTTAAATACTAATGAGCAAGATAGCAAATTGGAGAAACAAATATTTGTATTCATGTGGTACATGAATCTAAGGGACCAATTGGTACATACTCACCTGAAAGGCAACCCCAGAGATCAACAGATGACAATTGATGGGAGAAAACAAATCATAGGAAATCATCATTGTGGCACCTGTCATGCCTGTGAGGCTAAGATAGTAACAGAACAATGGCACTATGGACATCGGAGAGGACCCCTCAAAGATATGACCAACCGAAGAAGCTGCAATGTGGTCTATCTTATATTCTGCCCATGTGGTTTAGGCTACATGGGAGGAATGGGGGGGAGGGGAATTCAGAATACAATTTAGTGAACACAATTCCCTGAGGAATAAATTGCAACAAGCACCTAAGGTAACACACTGCTTGGAGAAAGGACATAAAGACAAAGATCTCAAATGTCTCATACTATAGAAGGTTAAGCCACAGAAAGGATGACAGAAAACAGAAGTGAGAAACAGAGAGAAACTGTCTGGATGTTTTCACTCTATACAGTCAAGGAGGGATTGAATGAGAAAATAGTATTGATGGTGACTTAGACTCTTTCGTGGTATAAACAAAAGAGGAGTATCACCAAAATAGAACCTGGAAAGGTTCTTAATGGGATGTCAAAGAAGGAAGCAAAAGGGTATTGTCCTTTTGTTTGGAAACCCCTCACTCACCAACCTGGTTGGTGACATGCTTCATCATCGTGGTCCACCCAGATGGCCGAGTGCCATCTGGGATTGCTGTGACACCTGACTACAGTGGAGCTAGTTTTTGGGTGTGGAGTGCAAGAATTTTTTTTTTAAAAAATTGTCCTGGTATGACTTATAGAAAAAACTTTATTCACAAGCTACTGGAAAATGGTAAAAACAAAGTGTAGATACTGATAGGTGATAATGACCAGTAATTTCTATGTGTGTGTATAAAAAATGGGTCTACATGTTTCAACCTGTAAACGGTAATCTCAGGTTTTCGTCAGGACCAAAAAATGAAAATGGTTGGTGTACACACTCTAACGTGTACCCAGACCTAAATTCCTAGAAACTTTCTGCAAAATTGTGCAGCAGGCTGTCTCAAACCCAAATGGGTGAGAAAAAGCAGAGAAACTATATTCAAGGGTCTCAATTGCTCCGGGGGGCAGAGGGAGGCTTGTTCAAGGGAAACCTAGTAATTTCCTAGAAATCCGTGATCCGGAATACCTACACGTTATCAACGGGGACAACAAAGAGGCGTGTAGGTATTCCGGATCATGCTTTCTGTTCAGCTGTTTGGTTGGTTTGTGCTTCTACTCATGAGTTCTGTTCCCCAGTGAATAAGATTTCTTTTCCATTACAAGTTACACAGTCAAGAAAGACACTGTTCTTTCCCATTGCAAGTTACTCAGTTCAGAGATACTGATAATGATACAAATAATCATAATGGTGATAAAGGGGATAATGAAAAGAGGCAACCAACTTCTCAGATGGATATCTGATTCCCTCTTTGTTGACCAATTCTATAATGAGCATCTAGGAAAGTTAAAAAATGACTTCATTTTTTTCACTCACGATATCCCTTCCTGGTTCACGAGCATCTTTAATTCCTTCAACGTCTCCTCCTCATCTATCCCGCATGGGCAGCAGCTAAAACTTTCCCCCTCCACTTGCTTTAATGGTTCTCTCACCATTACACTTTACAATAATGGGACAGTCATGATTCAAGCTACAGACCCATGTCTCACTCTCTTTGACCACCTCTTTCACTCCCTTTGTCTCACCCATACGACTATGATCTCCCTTGATTCTTCCTGTAGCTCCTCTCCTTTCTCCATGTCTCACCCTGACCTCCCTATACTCCATCTACCGGAAGACACATTGTCCCCCCTTCTCTTGCCCCCTCCTCTCCCATTCTTCCCCCTTCCCAGTATGATCTTGCCCCATCTCGTCTGCCTTACCTCTGGCCTCCAATCCCCCTCCCCACCCTGCATCTTCCCGATATTCCAATGCTATCTCCTCTACCCTAATCCTTCTAATCCCACTCACCCCCTACTTAATCCAGTTTTCTTACAACCTGGTCTACCGATCAACTTTCATTACCTTCCTCCTTCCCTTCCCCTTTCTCCTCATCCCTTTTTGCTCTTCCCCCTCCCTCATCCCCTAAATTCTTCTCTTACACCTCCCATCTCTCCTACACCTCCCCTTCCTCATCCTTTGCTTCACAACCATGTCTCCACTCTCGGTAATTCTTTTCTCTTCCCTCCCTCTGACAATACAGTCCCATTCTCCTCACTCAATTACCATCTAGCTCAATCCCCCGCTCTGCCTGTTGCCTGTCCCCCTACATTCACCTCTCATAGCCTACAGTACCTGTCCAGCACCTTCTTCTCTCTTCTCCCCATTCCCAATCCTTTAAACCCTGGCCCTCCCCTCCCTGTTCAGCCCCTTCTCCTATCTTCTCCCCATTCCTTTGGCCTTCATTAACCCCCCTTCCTCCCCTCCCTGTACAGCCCCTTCTCCTCTCCCCTACCTTTGGCCTTCATTTGACCCCCATCCTCCCCCCACCTCCGGTCCCCCCTCTCTACTCCTCAACTGTCTCCTCCTAATTATGATATCTACTCTTCCTCTCTGTTCAACACCAGTAAAAATATCTCTCTTGCCACCACTGTATCACCACTCCTTTTGATCATTATCTTTTCCCACCTTCTACCCTTACTCCCCAATATCCCCCTGTTCCCCCTCCCCTCCCTGTCCTCCCTCGCCTACTGCACTCTCTCACTTATCCATCGAGCCACCCAACACTCCGTGCTCAGCCCTCCTCTTCCTGGAAAATAAACTTGATTCTCTCATCACTTCCATTTCTCAGCTTGTAGCGTCCATCTGACTTTTAAGCGCCAAGATATCCCCCTTCCCAAATGTTAGACCTGGTATCATTGGCGTGAGTCTCCCTTCCATTTTTAGCCGATTGCCTCCTCTGTTTTTGATCTGTTTTGCTGGTTCAGATGCTTTGGGCACTGTGCCACTGCTTTTCAGTGCCACCGTGCAAGTGCTCCCTATGTTAAATTGATGTATTGATTAGTGACTCCATGACTAGGTTAATTATTTACTTGTCAGACCCTAGTACAGTGTACACCATGTGTGCCCAGGGCTTGTAAATCAAATGCTGCTGGTGGGCTTGCAGCATTGGTTGTACCACCCACAGAAGCAGCTTGTAAAAGTGTGTCTCAGGCCTGCCACTGCAGAGCCTTTGTGCAGTCCAGTATTGCCATGCCGACTTAGTAAGTGCACCCACTTGCCAGTAAGTAAACCTTCCCTTTTCTTCATATAAGACACCCCTATGGTAGGGCCAAGGGCAGGGTGCATTGTAAGTATACAGTAGGACATGCCCTTGTGTATTGTAGTGTAGTTCCCATTTTCCCAATAGGCTCTGCTCATTAGAATAACATAAACAGCAGTGTAGACGTAAGACTGAGGTCATCTAGGTCTCTACTGACTATGTTAAACTTAATTTAGGTTTGGGCCAGCTAGCTCAGAGGTCACTGGAAACTTTCTTGAATGAATAGGGAGGGATAAGCTTCCCTGGCTCAGACAAGAAGGAATTCAGTTTCCGACAACCGCATAAACATGACAACTTTGCTCCCTCAGAATAAGAGTGTATCTTAAGCATAGGTGAATTTTGCTAATTGGCAATTCCTGAAATTGCGCATTTGCGAATTGGCAATCCGCAAAATTTGCGGATTTTTTATATTTGCGTGTTCACGGGTGTTCGCGAGGCGCTTTGCGTGTTCACAGGTGTTCGCGAGGCGCTTTGCAATTTCGTGTTTTTTTTTTGCCTGCTTAATCACTGCCACCCTCTCATTTTTTATGCCAATCTGCCCTCTGTACCACTCGTTACTGTGCCCTTCTGCCCTCTGCCCCACTCATTTTTTTCCCCTTCTGCCCTCTGTCCCACTTTTGTGCCCTTCTGCCCTCAGCCCCACTTAGAATGGCGCCGGCAAGCTGCCAGCGCCATTCTAAAATAGCTAGAAATAGCTTCAACAGGAAGCACTAATAGATAAAGTAAAGCAGGTGCCCCCTTTGAAGGTCAAATTGAGTTACACAATCATAATCACCCCAAGTTTGGGGTGATTAATGATTGTGTAACTAAATTTGAGCAGCACCTGCTTTACTTTATCTATTAGAGCTTCCTGTTGAAGCTGACTTTTGTAACTATTTTAGAATGGCTCTGGCAGCTTGCCGGCGGCATCCTAAAAGAGTTACAAAAGTCAGCTTGAACTTTTGACCCAATCCGTTCCGTTCGCGGATTTTGCTGGAAATTCGCAGATTGCGAATTTACCGGAAATCTGCGAGCAGAACGGATTTTCCGCCCATGCTTAGTGTATCTCTAGAGGCGTTTTCAATAAAAGGTGTTATTTATTGAGCAGTCTTCTTTCTCATGCAAGAGAAATGAATTGCCACAATTGCAATACTTAAAGTGAAGTAAAATGTGTACAGTAAAAGTAGTATTAGTGAATATTACTGTAAAAGCATTGATATGGTTTCTTAGCCACATGATACTTTAAAATGGATAAAATATATACATACACAAATACATTGACTAACATACTCAATTGGTGCTTCTAACTAAGCCTACCCCGATGTACCTGACCTAAGTCTAATACTTGGGAAGGGATGAGTAAGTAGCAGTTTAAGTTAAGTTGTTTAAGAATATTTTGCCAAGAATCTGCATCAAGAATTCTCTTAAGGGTTAAGTCAGCTCTGTACCTTGGTAATAGAATGTGGGAGGTCTGGTATCTCTTTCCTCAGGACTCGATATCCCAGTAACCCGCAAGGGTAGGCTGGAAACACCGGAGCTGGATTTTCTCGGCTGGAGAAAAAGACAGAGTCTCTCTCAGTGCGTCAAACGGGAGGTGCGGCTTCCGTGGGCTCTCGCATCAGCTTGGCTCTCGAGCCAGTAGTTGGCCGCTCTGCTCCAAACCACCGTGCGTTTGCTGAAGGCAACTGTTGATATTTTATACCTGGAAGGTGCCGGGTTTGACGTAAGGTTGGACATAAGACTTCACTAAGAACTAACAGTTCTTTCTGGACTTCAGGAGTTCTTGTTCAAATCGAAACAAAAGCAGGGGGGATTTCCCGGGCTGCTGGAGGCTCGGTTTGTTTAAAGAACGCGTTGTGCTTTCTAGGATTCGATGGGAGTAGCCGTGCTGTGCTTTGGACTGCATGGGCTATTACTGAATATGGATCTGATTCTTATGCCTTTATCAGGATATTATTGATTATAACCTCACAAGGGCATAACTCGGGAATATCGAATTAGGGTCCTAGATATAAACACGACAGTATGTGACATGTCCTAATAGTGAATTACAGCCATTTTCATTTTTCACTATTGCATGGCTAGCTGTTCCCTTATATCTCTTATATCCTAACTGACCCAGGGAAAATGGTAGAAATTCGAATTTAGTATGTCTGAACTCAGAATGACAACATAATCTTTTAGTGAAGTTGGTTTTAACATTCTGTGTTTGAAAATACCACTTTTAGAAAGTAGGTATTGTCTTGCCTAACCATCCAGCCTGCCTCTGCTAGCTTGTGTATTGTGTGTCTGGTTTTGTGAGTGACAGGGGCTGAGGGATTTCAGGAGACAGGGTGAGTCAGCACTAGGCTGAATGGACCTATCTGCATACAGATAGGTGGGAGTAGCACCTGGGTCTGAATAGTGCTGTGCCTGCCTCCCACAATGCTGGTTCCACCTCCTGTGGTGTGTCTGATGACCCTGGCCCACCCTGCCAAAGGAAAGCAGGAGTCATGTAAACAAAGTGCTCCAGGACTGCACAGAACTGGTGTGGACTATGTACAGAACCCTCTGCCTTCAGAGGACAAATGATTTGCTAGTATAAATATTGGGGCCCAGACACCAAGACTTTAGATCACTTCTGGAACAGCAAGACAAACCTCTGCCAAAGAGAAGAACCAAGGAAGCTGTAGGAGTTGTACTGCCCCCTGCCAGTGTGCTGTGTTGCTGGGTTCGCCTACAGTGGTGTCTTCAGTGCCAAGGAGAGGAGAAGGAACTTCTAAAGGAGTTTCGTAATCTTGCAGAATATTACTTCAAGGGCTTGATTTGAGCTTGCCTCCTGACCGAAGTCTCTGGGATACCAGACTTCACTCCTTCTGTTTGCCTGCATCTGGAACTTGCTGTTCTAGCTGATACAGAAAGAATTCTGCAACACCGACGCCTCTGAGCAACGCTGTCATCTGCATTAAAGCTGTGAGCGCTACTCTGACTTGCAATGTAGACAAGACGCTAGCCGCCATGCCACATCAAAGCCAGCAAGCGACATAGTAAGTCTACCATAGCCATGAGCGCTGCTCCGACTTGTAACGCCGGCCCGATGCCTGCTGCTGTGCCGCATCCACTCTGAAGCCGAAATCATCGCAGATCCGATCGTCGACGTGGGTGGGCAAGAATCCATCGACATTTTGACATCGTACAGAACCGTGGTTCCGGCACCCTCGTGATATCACCTCCTCTCCGGAACCAACTGTTATGTCAAAGATCACAAAAATATAGATGTAGAAATGTAGTTTATGTGTAGGTAAAGAAGCATCTCCTAGTAACACATCCTTGTACATCGGTCAGCTCACAGCAACTGACCAAACTATGTCTAAACCGTGAAACAGCACGATTGCAGATCGTGCCGTGAAGCAATACAAGCACATTCAAATGATAACATAATATTCTAAGAAGCACAATGCGCGAGAGAACAGCGCATAAGAGCAACAGCACGTGAGATAGAGTGCATGACAGAAGCATGCGCGTGACAGAAGCATACACAACACACCTTCCCCCCTTATAAAACAAAACAAATAAATAAAAACAACAACAATAAAAAAAATTAGCTTTCAAATTTACCCTTCACAAAAACAATAAAGTCTGACATCCATTTAGGCTTTCTCATAGATCTTTTCTGTAAAGATACATCACTGCTATTGACAGGTGTAGATTGAACATCCACATTTTGACTTTCCACACTGGAACAACTAGGTGCTGCTCCATCATTATTACAAATGTACTTCCGTCTAAATTCTCATCCAAAAACGAATAATCAGTGTGGTTCACAGTGGCAAATTTCCTGTAAACAGCCTTTTCTGATTTAAGAACAGCGATCCTGTTGAGATTCCATGCCTTATTATTTGACAATCTCACAGAATTTTTCAGAACCTCAACAACTTCAAAAGGACCCATGAATGAACTTTCTCCTTTTTTGACCTTCCAAGGTTTTTTAACTTTCACCATCATGCCAACTTCCACAATCGGGTCAACTTTAAAACCAAATTTCTCATTAAAATATCTTTTGTTATTACAATTGGTGCGAGCAAGATTTTCTTTAACTTTGCCCAAATCTACACCTGAAAAAGTTGATTTAATCAACCATGACGGATTCACTTTAGTTCTAGGGAGCCTTCCCCTCATTATCTCAAAATGAGAATATCCAGTCATGGAATTTACAGTAGTCCTGTACATCCACATTTTTAAAAAAACTTCCACCTCCCATCTCTTGCCTTCATTTCCCACTGACTGTATGGCACTTTTTAAAACGCTATTAAACCTCTCTATTACTCCATTACCGCTAGGATTGTACAGAGAAGTTGTGGAATGCACAATACCTAACCTTGAAAAATAATCTTTAGCCTTATTTGAATTGAATTGAACTCCATTGTCCGTTATCAGTCTAACAGGCAAACCTTCTTCAGTGAAAACCTTATCTAAAAAACACAAAACAGACTCAGTATCTATCCTTTCAACAATCTTGATAATGGGCCATTTAGGAAACACATCAATAGCCACAATGATATATTTAGATTCATAACCAATGGGACCCATAATGTCCATAGCAATGGTTTCCCAAGGATTATCGGCGATTACACGATCAAGGTAAATAACAGCATAAAGAAGACTCTCACAGTATTTATGGATCAAAGTAAATACTCCGAAATTAACTTTCAAAATCCAGAGAATAACTTTGTAGATCTTCTAATCCTTCGGTGCTCGTTTATGTATATAAATATATATTATTTTTTAAATAAAACCAGGAAATGCTTCCAAAGTGTTCCGTCCCTCGTCGCCAAATTGTTACGTCAAAGATCACAAAAATATAGATGTAGAAATGTAGTTTATTTGTAGGTAAAGAAGCATCTCCTAGTAACACATCCTTGTACATCGGTCAGCTCACAGCAACTGACCAAACTATGTCTAAACAGTGAAACGGCACGATTGCAGATCGTGCCGTGAAGCAATACAAGCACATTCAAATGATAACATAATATTCTAAGAAACACAATGCGCGAGAGAACAGCGCGCAAGAGCAACAGCACGCGAGATAGAGTGCATGACAGAAGCATGCGCGTGACAGAAGCATACACAACACCGACACCTACCCTTTCTGCGCAAGCATCCAGGACACCAGCGCATGATCTTTCCCGAAGTAAGGAACCACCGCTGCAACGCGCCAATGACGCCGCACCTCCCTGACGCTGTCTTTGTTTTCACATTTCCCAGGTACTGTTTTCTCTGGGTCTGTTTTGACTCCAGGCCCGACGCCGTGCACCTCGCGGTCGGCGCCGTACTTTGGGATTTCTTTGACCTTGAAATTGTGATAACTCCTGTTAGGGTTATCTATTGCTAAAGACTGTTTTTAAGTGAATAACTGATTTTTTTTACTATTTCTACCATCTTGAAGAATTAGTATCGATTACAGTATTATGGATTTTTAGTCGTTAATGGTCTTGTGATAAGTCTATATAAAGAATACTTATTTTTATACAACTTTCATCTGTAGTGTTTTCACTGTATTACTGTATGTGTTCGCAAATGCTTAACACACTGCTCTGAGATAAGCCTGTCTGCTCATGCCAAGCTACCAAGGGGGTGAGCAGGGATTATCCAGGCGAACGCGGCAGAAAAGCAGTGGACGAAAACATGACCCCCTCCAGCCATCCTAATCTGGCGGGAGGTCTTTTCTGTGTCCGCAGCGGTGAATCCGCATCCTCCGGGCCGGCGGTAGGTTATAAACCATTCAAAATGGGAAGGGGTATCTTGGGGACCCTTTCCCCTTTGTGAATGGGTCCGAGAGACCACTGCCTGACGTTAAAAAATGAAATCGAGAAGTTTTTATTTTTCCTTTTTTTATGCATCCCGTTTTCCTCTTAGGAAAACGGGATGCATAACGATGGATCACCAAGCCAAACACTCCACACACACAGAAAGGTCTGAAACCTCTGTCTTTTTCTGTCCAGGAGACTATTTGTTCAGGCTCTCATACTCTCCGGACTTTATTATGGCAAAATCCTTTATCTGGGCTCTTTCCATTATGTGACAAAGAGGCTCCAGACTATCCAGAATGCTGCTAACCATACTGATGAATCTTCCCTGATGTCGATCCACAAAAGCGGACTTGAGGGACCTCCATTGCTCCCAAGTGAGCAGCAGGTACAATTTAATGCCAAAAAGTGGTGCCTAGTAAAGAATAAACAAGACAGGCGACCAACCGCTATCATCAATAATGATAGGAAAGCTGGAAACTAATGTTGGAGAGGGATAGGAGAGGATCCCACTCTGTTGGAACAAGGGTCCTCACACACCCAGCACTCTAGGTGTCATGCTGCATCATCTGGATCTGCTCCTCGTTGGGCCGGCGTTGCAATACCCAACCTACACCCATAAAGGGGCTCTTTATCGGAGAGCTTTTGTTCCTTGCTGTATGATGAAGTTGGGGTGTGTGGCCCGTGAAGTGTAGATACAGTGAAGTGTCGGAGTTAAAACAGGTAGAACACCCTAGTTGTCATCACATGGTTGACTTAATAAGCTCATAAACACCTCCTTAAGGTCTCCAACTGTCGCCCCTCTAAGGGGCAGGTTAGTCTTCCCAATATAGCTGGATCATGTCTAACTATATTTCGCCTGTCTTGTTTATTATTCACTAGGCACCACTTTTTGAGGACAGCATACCATCATTGTGTAGGATCTTAGAGGGCATTTATGATGGACCTCTGTAAAATGCCCCACAGTCCCCTCCTTTGTTAAACATGCTCTGACTTTACTCCCTGCAGGTAATGCCACAGGTGACGACTCAATACCTGTCGAGTTTTACAAAATATTCAGGACTACAATAGCTCCACTCTCTGCCAAAGTCATTCAAGAGATAGGAGATTCTTGTACTGTACAATCAACTTGGGATATTACTAATATAGTATTTTTCCCGAAAAAGGGAAATCCACTGGAAGAATGCAGCTCTTACTGCCCAATATTGCTTATCAATGCTGATGCCAAAATGTATTCCAAAAGTTTGGCTAACCGCCTGGCTCTCCTGATGTCAAAACTGGTGTCCAATCAACAGCACCGCTTCATAAGGGGCTGAGATACTTCAGCACATATTAATACTGCTATAATGGCATTTGACTTGGCCAAACAATCTGTTAGCAATTTGGGAATTATATTATTAGATGCAGAAAAAGATTGAGACTGTGTGGCATGGGGCTGTCTGTGGCCAATTCTTACATCATTTGGAATGACAGGCTGATCCCTTATGTGGGTAAAGGCACTTTACCATGCTTCACAGGCTAAATTGAACTATGCTGGCTCTCAATCTGTGCTCTTCCATATAAATAGGGGAACGCACCAAGGATGCCCTCTCTCCCCATTATTGTTTGCCTTGTATCTCAAACACTTCCTTCAGGTCTTACTTGCCAATAAAAGTATCCTGCCACTATGCCCAGGACTTAATGAATTAAAAATAAAACAATACTTATGCAGATGACAATGCTATTTTCACGACAGACCCGGGTAAATCCTTGGTAATAATTATGTATGAGGCAGGAATATTTGGATCCTTGTTAGGATATAAACTGAACCATAATAAAACTCATGTGTTATTGAATTTTCAAACGAAATAACACTGTAAAGGGAAAATGCCCTGTAGTTACTTTATTTACGTATCTGCATTTCATCTCAGATTGAACGTATAATTAAATTAAATTATGATGCCCTACTCCAAAACGTTATCAACAAGCTAAAGACTTGGCATAAATGACCGATAAGTAGAGTTGGTAGGTGTAACATCATAAGGATGAGGATTCTCCCAAAATTCTTATACATATTTTGCGCCATTTCTCTGAGAGTTACTAATTAATATTTTTTTAAACTGGATGGTGTAATAAGCAGTTTCATATGGGGATATAAATGTACACCCTGAGCAATCAAATTACTAAAGTATTCATTTAGCCATGGTGGCCTCAAGCTCCCCAATTTTAAATTATACTATTGGGCCTCTTTTATTAATAGGCTACATAGCCTTCTCTCTAACAGTGGTCAGGATTTTAACCACAATCTTCTGTTATGCCAGTATAACTGTAGATTTCTCACATGAATTATTTCAAAAGAGAATGTTTTAAGACTCTCAAGGATTCAGTCTTTATATGGCGGGAAATTGTAGCTAGATACTCTGTACCGATATACTATAATAAATTCCATTGGGATAATCTACTTCTTCCAGACATCTTTCATGACTGTGTGTCTAAACAGTGGGCTAAACTTGGCATTGACAATCTTGGAGACCTCTATGATTTTAATGGTTTTCGAACTTTTCAAAATTTGCAAGACACTTTCTTAATGCTACGTCAACGCTACTATAAATATCTGCAACTCAGAGATTTTTTGGGGAGAACAAAGGGTCTTAAATTAGTGGAGACACGACCTATTGACATTTCTACATGAACCTCCTCAGAAGGATGCAGTACGTGTCGCATGCAAGTATCTTTGCCAGGATAGAACTGACCAGTTAGCCTTAAAATGGAGTACTATCCTGCAGATTGAAACTACATCTGTAATGATAGATAAAGCATTCACAGCATTAAAAGATGGTGGTCTACTAATCTAAGGCTACAACAATTTAAGACAGTATGTATGTTATTTTACACTCCTGCAAAGATTGCCTACTGGGGGTGACAAAGAACTCAATATTCTAGTGTAAAAACCGCCTTGGAGTACATTTGGTTTTTACTACATAGGGAATCATGTCTGGAGATAAGGGAGATCCTAGCTATGCACACCGTGCACTACTTTCTATCATTTTGGTTGCTGCTAGACTAGCTGCTAGACTAGCTATTTCTAGGGCCTGGATTCCTCCTAGGCCTTGCAATTTTGTGGAGTGGTGGGCTATTGTTGAGAAGGTTTTTGAGAGCGTAAAATTAGAGGCCCAAGCTCAACACAGAGATTTAATGCAGTTTGGCATAAAATGATGAAAGATTGATTGTATATATTGAGATACCCCACTCGAACTTTATGTCTGTATGAACTTTGTGTATTTGCGTTTACTTCTTCTGTGATATGATTTTCAAACTTCTTTCTTGTATCTGTACTGGAATTAGTACTAGCTGATGTATATGCATTTGTTTTGCCTCCCCTGCTCAAAAAGAAGGAACCTACTTCACCCCCTGGCAGAGGTCTCCCTTGAGAGGGCACTGACTGTGCACCACCTCTTTACAGCACAAGATCAGTGCACCTCCTGACAGTCTCTTTGTCTCTGTGCAGTGACCATAGTAAGGCATGGGCACAGAGGCAAAGTGTTTCCCTCATTAGCACGAGCCAAGTCACCATTTTAACTAGGGAACATATGTCTTAGAATCCCACCTGTAGTATATGTGCACTCTAGCATCCTGTCAGCCCAGACACTCACCAATAAACACGCCACACGCATGGAGCAATTTTACACCTCTTTATTCGGATGCATGTAAGTCACAACTCAACATTCTAAGCCTGCCTTTCATTCATCTTTCCAACACTTATGTCACAGTCCTATGGTGTACAGTGGGAACCACATGATTTCAAGCATTCTTTTATTTACAAGACACTGCATTTCACACTTTTATAAATTAAAAGTTATACCTTTTCAAAATTAATAAATAACGGAATAAATACACACAATAAATACATGAATAAATACACAGATCATTTTAGATAAACAAGCAATTACAATTCTTCAATTAAACATCATGGCACCTGAATCACACGTCCTGATCGGGTCACTGAAAATCAGGAACTGGCAGTTGAAGTGTCAGTGATCTGCACAGGTGATGTGGAATTGCCAGCAGGCACAGAGTCATCAGCAGTCTGTTGAGACCCAGTGTCTACATTGACATTGATGTTTTGTGAGTGATTGGCACAGGTCGCAATTAGAGGATTCTCTTGTAAGGGACTCCCCAGAATGCTGGGCATTCACCAGGTGTCCTTAGGTATAAGTGGTGGTAAAGGGTTAAACCTCATAGGAAGCAACAGACTTTCTCTTTCTGTGTTGTCTGACTATCACACAATCTCCTCTTGTAAAGGTGACATCTATGATGTTGTCTGCCAGTATATATTTTCATCTTCTGGTTGTGACCAAAGCCTGTTGCATGAATGTCATTCTTTGATCAGTGGTTGGTCACTTGAGGCATCTTGGTCTTCATGGCTGTCCCAAACCTGAGAGTTGCAGGGCTTTCCCTGTCGTTGAGGGAGGGGTCAACCGGTAAGCTCAAAGAGTAGTTTTCAACAAGCTGTCTTTTGGGTACTCATGAATCATTCTACCAGACCATTGGCTTGAGGCAAAAGTTGAATACTTTTCTGGTGCTTTATACTAAGGTGATTTGGAATGTCTTTCAATTCTTGACTATTTAAAGGTGGGCCATTGAATGTGTAGTTGATTAAAGGTCTTCTATCAATGGGAAACAGGAGTATTCATCAACAATAGCTAGAGGATGATGTCAATTCTCAAGAGGACCAAACAACTCTATAGCAATTTTCTCCCAAGCATAATGTGGCTTTTCTGACATGTTCAAAATGTGCTGAATATTTTGAGACAAAAGACAGTTGCCTATTTGACAAGTCTTCTACTATTTTTTTACCCTTTCATCAATTTACTGAAACCAGACTCAATCACGGAGAGCTCTCTTAGTGGCAACTGTTCCCCAAAGTCCCTAAGGGGTGACATTGATCACTTGATGTTGGAGACAGTAGGGAATAACAATCATAGTACCTCAAAGAATAAAGCCTTCTTGAGTCACTGAAAGTTCATCTCTTACATTGTTGATATTCACATACTCACTGTCATTAGTAAGAAGTCTAGAGCGCTGGTTCCATGATTGCTGAGCAGCAATATATTTCAACTTTAACATGTAAGCTATCTTGGCTCATGGTAGTGACAATTTGTTCCAAAGACATGGCAGCTGGTATGCTCAATTTTACAATAAACTTGATGTAAGTAAGCCTCCTCTGTCTTAGAACGGGTACCAGGGTATTGTAAAAGGCACTCTTGAAAAATAATCAGCAGGTTCTGCTCTTTCCCTTGATGAGGAAGAATGCTATAGTTGTATCCTTGTAACCGCAAACCCCAACATTCAATTCCGAAGGCATTTCAACTTTGGGATTGCAGAATAACAGTGCTTGATGATCAACCACTACTGGAAAGGGATTTCCGTACAGAAACACATAGAAATATTCACAAGCTCAAACCACTGCCAAACTTTCTTCAGGTTGCGAGTCAGCACGTTCTGTTTGTAACAGGCATATAGTGGCATTTGCCATGATCGGTCTCCAGGCATTTAGCTCCCCATTGTGCTGTGCAAGGATTGTACCTACCCTGACAGGACTAGCGTCAACTATAACATCTGTATGAAGTTTAGGATTAAAGTAGGCCATTTCAGTGGCACTCTCAATATCTTGCTTGATCTTTTACAGGCTCTTCTCACATTCTTGTAACCAATGAAAAAGCACATTCTTTTTTGCTAGTTCCCCTAATGGTGTGTTGACCG
This sequence comes from Lissotriton vulgaris, assembly GCF_964263255.1. Lineage (NCBI taxonomy): Eukaryota > Metazoa > Chordata > Amphibia > Caudata > Salamandridae > Lissotriton > Lissotriton vulgaris. Next base: position 1,643,591,509 of record NC_141691.1, read on the forward strand.
TAGCAAACTTTTGTGTGTATCTAGGACAGTAACTGGCCATTCCTAGAAATGATTGTGACATAACAATGTCATGCGGGGAATCTGCAGAAACAACGCTTGTACTTTACTGGATCAGTTTTCAAAACCCCATCAGTAAAAAACATGGCAAAACAATTTCAAGCTTTTCTTGTGGTATTCACATTTGTCAGCATTTGGAATTAAGCCTGCATTGTTCAGCAAAGGATATACTTTCATGCGAGCTTTGTCATGCTCTTTGTGTATAGCTCCAAAACCAATAATCATCACTATAGTTAAATGCATTTACTACAGTCTGTATGATACGTTGAATGATGTCTTGGAAATGTTCCGCAGCAAAGGATATACCAAAACAGAAATGCTTATAGCAAAACAAACCAATGTGCATGGAAAAGGTTGTCATGTACCTGGATTTTTCTAATATCTCCAATTGGGAATATCCTTTATTTAGGTCAAGCCGGGAAAAGAACTTAGCACCATTCGATTGAGTTATCCTATAACTAATGTGTGGAATCGGATGTTTCTCTTGCTTAATTGCCATGTAGTCAACGCATACGCGTACAGGTCCTTCACTGGTTTTTTTAGGCACTATTACAATGGTAGAATCCTAACCCATGAAATAATAAAGGACCAATGATGGTCCTAAATTTTGGTCTATTTTTACTTCTGAAGTGATAAAAATAGGTAATGTTCCATTTACTATTGGTGGTTACCTAAATAAAATATCATCCACCTAAAGCTTTTTTATTTTATAATACTTTTTTTAATTAACCAAATTAGTAGATATATGGCGTCTACATCACCCAAAAGAAAAACTCTTTACATTTTTCTCTAACTCTCATAATTTTTACTCTCAAATTGATCTCTTGTTAATTTCCCATTCATTAATTCACTCATTTTCTGTCCGTACAATTCACAATATTGATATTTTGGACCATGCTCTTATTTCAGATATTTTACAACTCAGTGCCACCCAACCATTCAACTTTCGCTGATGTATGAATACAAATGATGTTCTTAACAACAATAATAAATGCACACTTTTTTCAGCATTACATTATTATTTCTCTTTTAATCCAGAAGGTTCAGCTTCAATTGTAAATCATTAGGATGCATTTAAGGCATATGTCAGAAGGCTAACTATATCAATTGTGGCACAGGATAAGAAATCTTTAAACACTAAACATAAGAATTAAATAAATAAATACCAAAATATGAACAGCTCTTTATTTAGTCTAATAGCAATAAATACAAGATGCAATTAAAGAAATCGATATATAAGTGTACAAATTTCAAATAATAAGGCTTCATTTCATTTAAAAGCTAATTGATCTGGGCGACTTTGAGCAAATTATTAACATATTTTAAAAAAGTAAAATCCAAATTAATGCAATTCATGGCTAAAATGGTAAACTGACATTATCCCACGAGGAGATTGTTAATGAATTGTTGACCTACTATTCAAACTTATATACGAATCCCTCTGCTACAGATATGTTGTGTCCAGCCAGTGAGAGAAAAGTTGGAAGTACCGATCACAATAGAAGAAATTAATTTAGCTGTTAAATCTCTTAAACTGGGTAAAAAAACTGTACTGGATGTTATACCTACTGAATTTTATAAGGAATTTTCTCCTTACCTGCTACCTCATTTACTTAAATTATTTACTCACTTTAGTATTTCAGGTTGTACTATAGGATCTTGTACTGAAGATTTGATTATATTTCTTCCAAAACCTTATAAAGGTCCCACTGTTGTTTCAAATTACTGCCCTTTCTCTTTAATTAATCAAGATTGTAAATTTTACGCAAAAATACTTGTAACCAGATTGGCTTCTGTACTTGATACTGGTGTTTACATTGATCAAAATAGTTTCATGAAACATAAGCGTTCTGTAAACAACACTAGATTATTATTTACATGTAATTGAAGCTGTGTCATTTTTCCTACCTGTGTCCTTTTATTTGATGCTGAAAAAGCATTTGACAAAGTACATTGGCAGTATTTATTTCATACTTTATTTGCATTTACTTTTGGCAATTCCTTTATCCATATGAATTCAACACTCTTTTCTGGTCCATCTTCTAGACTTTTCATCAATGGTGAACTATCCAACACATTTTTCCTTTTTTGAGGCACTCGTCAAGGTTGTCCTATTTCACCTTTGCTCATCAACATCCGACGCTGCATAGAACTAAAAAGTATTACTATCAATGATGTTGCTATTAAAACTGCAGCCTATGCTGATGATGTTTTGTTGTTTATTATTGTTCCCAATTCTTCTAATCCCCCCTATTAAATCCTAATTCAAACATACTTCCAGATTTCAGGTTATGCTCTAAACATAAATAAGACTGAACAATTTCCTTTAAGAAGTGCATTCACCCCTGATATGCTCCCCAATAATGGAATAATGTGGCAAAAGGAAAAACTCAATTGCCTTGGTATCCTATTCTCTCATACCATTAAACAATTGATTCATTTGAACTGTGAATATATTCCTAATCATATTAAAGACAAAATTCATAAGTAGTCTTCTTTTACACTTATCTTGGTGGGGGGAAAGTTGACTCTGTTAAAATGGTTGTTGCTCCAAAAATAGTTTATCTTTTGTCTACAATACCTACTCAATTTCGACTTAAGTTCTATAAGTCTTTAGACACTTTATTATTAACCCTGGGCGGAGTGGGCGTAGTAGGGCTTCGCGGAGCTACGCGAAGTGGGCGAGAAACTACGCCCACCTCCGCACTCCGCGTAGCCCCACTACGCACCACAGGCCTCCCTCCCGCACTCCCTAAATACGTTAAATTAAAAGTATTAAATAATTGAAAAGGCACTTACCTTGCCCGCCGCTGCCCGCCGCGTCCCCAGGGCTCGCTATCTTCTTTGTTGCCGTCTTGTTTACTAATGCGCATGCGCGGGCGGCCGCGCATGCGCATTTTCTCGTGAGAAATGCGCATGCGCGGCCGCCCGCGCATGCGCATTATTAAACAAGACGGCAACAAAGAAGATATCGAGCCCCGGGGACGCGGCGGGCAGCGGCGGGCAAGGTAAGTGCCTTTTTAATTATTTAATACTTTTAATTTAACGTATTTAGGGAGGGCGGGAGGGAGGCGGGTGGCGGCCAGCTACGCTCCGTCTGCGGAGCTTGCGTAGTGCCGCCTGGCTACGCCCGCTACGCAAAATGCGGAGTAGGCGGCACTACGCAAACTCCGTGCACGGAGCGTAGCTGGCCGCCCACTCTTATTTATTATCAAAATGTATTTAGAATAATAAAACACCTTGTATAAGCTAAAACAATTGAAAATTTCAAAATTCAATGGTGATTTTGGTTTGTCAGATTTCTTTAATTATTATAAAGTGATTATTCTGAAAGAAAGCACTTTATGGTTCTACAATACAGAGTTGAACTGAACACCTTCATGGCTTCTCATTTGGAAAAGATTGATGTTACCATTTCCATTACCTACATTACTTTTGATGTCTTTTTCTAACTCCTTATTACATTGATCTGCACTACTAAAATCTACAAAATTAATATTTCTGTCAAACATCTATCTCTCACACCTCAAATATGTTCTTATGGATAAATGCAGGTATTTTTTATATTAAAAAGATATGTATCATAGTTACACTGTTTTATCCTTTGAAGAACTGCAACAAAAATGTTTCCTGCTTACATCAGATATTTATAAATACTAATTTTGATGTAAAGCTATTCTGGACTCATTTCCCAACAATTTTCCAATGGAAAACATAACTGATTTAGAAATATATATTCAACAATAGACACATTATCTCATCTCATGCTGTGTCGAATTATTATAAAAAATGCATTAATTCTGACAAGAATTACTATAATTTTATCTCTCCCTTTTGGAATAAAGAACTCAATGTATCCTTTTCTCAAGACATATGGAATAAAATATGGATACATTGTGTCTCTGGATGTTACCTGGGTCCTTATAGCAAAGTAATTCTTCGATACTATTTAATTGTTTCTGGACTCCATTCCAAATGTTCAATGCAAAACCACTAAATTCACCTAAGTGTTGGTGCTGTAAGTTGGTTCCAGGTTCATTAAGACATATGCTTTTCAAATGTAATATTGTCTTTAAGTTTTGGGATGAGGTTTGGTCTGGTATTATAAAAAAATTCATGTATCAGATAAACTTTCATATAATATGTTGATTTGTAAATCGATGTTGCTTTCAACAAAACTGTCAGATTCAAATAACAAGCCATTGGACTTTTGATAGCGCACCCCCGCTGCTCTTACCGAAATTGCCGATTTTGTTTAGCTGCTTTGCATTTTCATAGCGCTCCCCCGCTGCTCTTACTTTAATTGGTGATTTGTATTGCTGGCTTGCATTATTATTGCCGTATTGCACTGTGTCATTGTGCTTAACCATTTGTGCTGACTGAAGTGTACTTGCCTGCTCCGTGTAAGGCCGCCGGCCATTTTGTTGTTTGTTGTTATTGTGTCGCCCTGTCCGGGTCTCCACCCCGCTCCCGCCTTCCTAGCTGACCCTCCCTCGCCCTTCCCCCTCCACTATCCACTTATGACAGATGCATATCTGCGCATTGTTCACGCACAGCGGTCGCGCCCCATTCGCGCCGAAGGTGCGCCAAAGGTAAGCCCGTCTACGCCCGTCCGCGCCTGGACCGCGCCCAGCGCCATACCCCCTGGCCCCCGCCGTTCCCAGCCCACTAGATACACTTATGATACCGCTACCCTCCTCGCCCTCAACCCCGGACGCACACCTCAATGCTGCAAAGCCACCCCAGGACATACCCACGGCCCATTCGCCTGTCACACTTGTAAGTTCTCCTGCTTCAGGACCCTCACCAAATCCACTTCCTCCAAACACAGCTCCGACCCTACCCACCTGAAGTGCATCCTGCTAAACACCCGCTCGGTCCACAGACACGCAACTGAACTCTGGAACCTACTCGACACTGCGTCACCGGACATCGCCTTCCTCACAGAAACATGGATGAACACATCATCAGCACCCGACATCGCCATAGCCATACCGGACGCCTACAAGATTATCCGAAAAGACCGCACCAATCAAACAGGAGGAGGAATCGCCATCATCCACAGGAACACCATCAAAATCACGACTAGATTAGACGATAAACTTGCAACCGCCGAACATCTCCACTTCCAGATCCACACCGACCCTAGTACCACAATCCGAGGCACCCTCATCTACAGGCCCCCAGGAACCCGCACTCAATTCAGCGATGACATCACAGACTTCGTCAGCCTACATGCCCTCGCCTCCGAGAACTACATTCTTTTGGGAGACCTCAACTTCCACCTTGAAAATAAACACGACTGCAACACCAACTCCCTTCTGGACAACCTGGCTAATCTCGGACTCAATCAACTCGTGGATACCCCCACCCATGTAGCCGGACACACGCTCGACCCTATCTCCACCTCCAGCAAGCTCATTTCCTTCGACCACACCACAGCTCTCCATTGGACAGACCACAGATGTGTCCACTTCAGCTACAAAACCACCTTGACCCACAACCACCCACAACCTATTCCTCTGAGAAATTGGAACAAAATCACCTCCGACCAACTCCTCATATCACTCAACCAAAACCCTCCCACCCCCTCATTGGACCCAAACCAAGCGGCCACCAAACTCAAGCAATGGATCACCCACAGCGCTGACGAATTAGCACCCCTGAAAAAGCACCAGATCAACTCAAGCAACAAAAAAGCTCCCTGGTTCAATGATGACCTTAAAAAATCCAAGAAGCTATGCCGCACCCTAGAGAAAACATGGAGAAAAAAGTCAACCACCGACAACATGGCCACCCTCAAGGCGGCCATCCGCAAACACCACCAACTAATTCAATCCACCAAGAAATCAGCTTTCAAGGATCGTCTCGACAACAACTCCCACAACAGCAAGGAACTTTTCAACATCGTCAAAGAATTCACCAACCCCGCTGCAGCATCCAACGACATCACTCCCTCCCAAGACCTCTGCGATGCTTTATCCTCCTTCTTTTACAACAAAATAGCCGACATTCACAACAGCTTCGAGAACACTTCTGGCGAACAACCCTCCCCACCCCCCCCAGATCCTACACCACCAACTAACAACCTCAGTGCCTGGAACCCAATCACCACCGAAGACACCATCTGCCTAATGAACTCAATCCACTCTGGCTCACCAACCGACCCCTGACCCCACCACATCTTCAACAAAGCAGACTCAATCATCGCACCCCACCTCCACGATGTCATCAACTGCTCATTCAACTCTGCCACCTTCCCAGAAAACTGGAAACACGCCGAACTCAGCGCCCTCTTGAAGAAACCCACAGCAGACCCCTCCGAATTTAAAAACTACCGACGCATATCCCTCCTCCCATTCCCTGCCAAAGTCATTGAGAAAGCCGCCAACAGCCAGCTCGCCGCCTTCCTTGAATCCAACAACTCCTTCGATCGCTCCCAGTCCGGATTTCGAGCCAAACACAGCACCGAAACCGCCCTCATTGCAGCAACAGACGACATCCGAACACTTCTTGATAACGGAGAAACAGTGGCCCTCATTCTTCTCGACCTCTCGGCCGCCTTCGACACAGTCTGCCACAGCACCCTTATACAACGCCTCAGCAACATCGGCATACAAGGAAAAGCCCTGGACTTGATCATCTCATTCCTTGCCGGGAGAACTCAGAGAGTCCGACTTCCCCCATTCATCTCAGAGGGCACTGAAGTCATCTGCGGAGTACCACAAGGATCATCACTCAGTCCCACCCTCTTCAACGTTTACATGAGTCCACTCGCCTCAATCGCGCGTCAACACAACCTCAACATCATCTCTTACGCCGACGACACCCAATTAATCCTCTCCCTCACCAAAGACCCTAACACCGCCAAAACCAATCTTCACGAAGGCATGAAAGAAGTAGCCGAATGGATGAAACTTAGCCGCCTAAAACTCAACTCAGACAAAACGGAGGTGCTCATCCTCGGACCCTCCCCCTCTGCCTGGGACGACTCTTGGTGGCCTTCCGCCCTGGGCACAGCACCCACACCCACTGCCCACGCACGCAACCTGGGCTTCATCCTTGACTCCTCTCTCTCGATGTCCAGACAAGTCAATGCAGTCTCATCCTCCTGCTTCAACGTACTTCGTATTCTCAAAAAGATCTTCCGCTGAATCCCCCTCGAAACAAGAAAGACTGTCACCCACGCACTGGTCACGAGTCGACTGGATTATGGCAACACACTATACGCCGGAATCACAGCAAAATTACAGAAAAAACTCCGACGCATCCAAAATGCATCGGCGAGAATCATATTGAACATCCCCCTCCAGGATCACATCTCCGGACACCTAAAAGACCTCCACTGGCTTCCCGTCAACAAAAGAATTACATTCCGTCTTCTCACCCACGCACACAAGGCCCTCTACAAACTAGGACCCGAATGCCTCAACACTCGACTATCCTTCTACACACCAACCCGCCAACTTAGATCGTCCAATCAAGCCCTTCGAGCAGTCCCGCGCATCCGAAAATCCACCATGGGTGGCAGATCCTTCTCCTTCCTGGCAGCCAAGAATTGGAACTCACTCCCCACTCACCTCCGCCTTACTCAAAACCACACCTCCTTCAGAAAAGATCTCAAAACCTGGCTATTTGACAAAAACTGAGCCTCCCTTCCCCAAGCGCCTTGCGACCCTCTGGGTGAGTAGTGCGCTATACAAATCCCTGAACTTGAACTTGAACTATCTGCTGCTTTAAAATCAATTACTGCCAATTGGAAAATGCTTCATTATTGTCAATTCATTCATGGTGGTCATGGATAATTTTTACCAGAAAAGGAGCTGATCTAACTATATTGGGTGTTGTTCATAACACATCTACTTATCAGTCTTTTAGGAAAACAATTGATAATTATATAGCATTAAACTGTTAACGGTTTATATTATATAATAGGTAGAGTTTTGGGGATTTTATTATGTGGCTTTGTTATTATATACTCGTTAAAACTGCTATTGATTCCTCCCCTCTTTTATTTTCTAACTTTTAGTTCCTATTATAATGCAATTTTCATTGTAAAGGTATAGGTATTATTATAATTGAATATTGTAATTATCAATGTACCTCATCAGTGCTCTTTTTTCAATAAAATATTTTGAACAAAAAAAATGCAAGTAAATTGATTGCCTCAAAGAATAAATATTCTTGTGCAATCTTCACAGTCCAGTGCACCACAATTAAAAGTAATAAACAAAGAAATATACATAAAAAACAAACCGATTGTCTACATTTAAACAAATGATCTATTTAATCTGGGGTGTGAGATACTTCATGTGGTGTCCATATCACCATCTACTGAGTTACATGTCCTCTAAAAAATTCAGTGTTATGGGTTTGTCGACATGTTTCAGTAATGCTGAGTCATAGGTTACCATATTCCTCAGGACATACATCACTACATTCAGGCTCTTACCTGCATCATATAGTGAGCAGAATCTGAGGCTGAGTGGACTGAAGACCGTTGTTGGTTAGGACACTTCCCCCGATGAGAACCACCCGAGTAGTACTCTGTAAGAACAGCACCTTGCTACTTGTGCACCCTCAAGTACGTGAACATTTTAAACAGTAAGAGGGGTTGGGAAACAGGGACCGGAGGGCTGTTGGGGGGAAAAGAAATATAGGAACAGGAGGGCAGGAACTGAACTTTTTTTAAAAGAGCTATAATGCGGCCAGTGTTGACTGCATCATGGAATAAATAGTACCTGAATCAAAGCACAAGCAGCAGGTTGCCAGAGGAGGGGCACTAGTCAAAGCCAATTAATCTCTACTTGGTCCATGTGCCAGTGACCGAAAAGGAAGTGATGCATGACAAGAGCTGCCCGATGAGAAGTCAGCAAAGAAACACAACAATGTTGATAATGAATAGTAAGACATGGGTGAGTTCTAAGCCCAGTATTCAATACAAAATTCTTGCAAGCAGGGCACATGTTCTTGCAGGCTCAACCTAAAAAGGTGAAAGCCTCTAGATCCAGCACAGAAGGGGGCCCCCTTTGAAATTTTGGTGAGAAAGTCCCTGCAGGTATGCCACATATGAGCAGAGCTGAGACCCCATGGAGGCGATGTGAACAGGGAAAACTTGATAGTGTCATCTTGTATGGTTCCAGCATTCTGTGCAGGAGGGTTGGGACAAGAGTGGTGGGGTGATCTGACAGCTTAGGACTGGCCAGAGATGCTTGCTAATACAGCTTTTAACTTCGTATAAAAACTCTCGCACAAATGCGAGAAGGTTCTTCTTGGGGTTGAAAACTGGAATTGGACAGCAGCAACACCAAGGACAACTGAAAGAACACGCTCCGTGATGCCCTAATGGACTATGGATTTTGCACACAGTTGACTCCCAAAACCAGTAGGCAGGCAGGATGGAACCCAGATGCCAGCTCCCACACAGATAGTAAGGAGAGCAGGCCAGGAACAGAGCCGGTAGTGCAGTGCAGGAGTGGGCTCCCCATGCTGCCTTAATGGAAAAGAAAGCTGAGAGCATATCAAGGTGGGGCCTGGCACCCGCAACAAAATTAAAGCCCAAAAAGAAATAGATACATGGACTCCTGAACATAGTGGGATATCTACTGTTAAAATATTCACTGCATCCTGCCAGGAAGTGCCTAATATTTTGTCAGGAGGGGCTTATTTGCATACTTTTCTGCCTTTTGTGGTGACCCAAGGAAAACAGGGGCACCACCACCAGGATTAACCCTTTCGATGCTGCTGACGAGCTCAGCTCGTCATCACCCACGGGTGGCGTGTGCTGATGACGTGCTGAGCTCGTCATGTAACGCGGCTTTTAGAAAAAAGCCGCACAGCGCAAAAATCGCCGCAGCAGCGATGCGGTTAAAGAAGTGCATGGGGGTGGTGACATAATGGTGGTTATTAACATTTGGATTATTTGTCTTTAAATATGGACACTCACCCTCAGTCCCTATTTGAACTGGGTTAAATCCATCATCGTTCTTTAGCTCACTTCCCATCCCAGTTCAGACCCATTTATATGCAAATCAGTCTTGACCCTGTTCCACATGGAAACAGTCCATCCTGAACTGTCAAGCCAGGTCTTCCTTGGACCGAAAACAAGAATCCTGGGATCGATTTCAGAGTACCAACCCTCATCAGCCAGGCTAGCTTGAATACAGTTGCAAAGTGAGCAAGGGACCCACGTCTGGGCATACCCTGCCAACTTACGCTAAACAAAGCAAACACAAGGAGATAATGGACGGAGCACTGAAAATTTTCAGATACTCACCCCCAGTCACTATTAGATCTGAGTTTTAGATTAGATGTCTGCATTGTTCACCATTCCGTCCATCATTTTTTCCTTTTGCTTTTGTCAACCTTTGACAAAGCCTAAAGGCTTGCCTTATATCAATGTGGAGACCTTTGGCTGTCCCAATAGGCTTGCCAGATATATTTTTTGTGGTGATTCCTAACAAAGCCAATAGCCCTGTTTATTCATTCTTATACGCCCTGTGTTATGATGTTCTATCTGGTGTAGGTGGGGAGTATTGTATTTTTTGGGATCCATTAGAGGTCAAATATGATTTCAGATTGTCACCAAGTTGTTCCTATTTGCCTGATGTATATATTCGTAAATTAATGCTTAGTATTTAGTAGTAGTGAGCGCACTTTTCCTTTTTTTTAAAAGCACAAACTGGGCAATCAATGATGTTTTTGAGTCTCTCCCAGCTTTTCAGGCAGCACCGAGGAGGATTTCAGAAAGTTCCATTTTCATTACAGATATAAAAAATCCACCTTCACCTCTTAACTACATTTTTGAGAAATCAATAAAATTACTTTTATGCAGTTTCAAGCATTTTCCTGTCCGAAATGAAAAAAAAAATGTTATTCACAATTAGGCCTCTCTGTGGAAAAATGTCATTTTAACCTATACGAAGATAGAGAACAAAACAGCAATTGGTACCTGTTCACTGTAGACACATATGGTTCATAACATTTTAGAATATCCCACTTTTATACTTTTGTAAAGTTACACTATTGCTTTCCTGCATAGTAGAAAAAATATGATCTGCATTTTATCAACTTGACATGAGTACCTGAGATCTAAGGGCCAGAGTATACATAGGCTTCCATTTGTGATTTCCTAACAGAGAATGAAACTTACAGTTGGTAACAGTTAATAGGAGCGCACAGCACATTCAAGGCATACGTAAGTCAGCAAAATGGTAAGTATGGTGCTCAGGAAGAGTGTGGGCCGGTTACCACAACCCCAAGATAAACCACGATGTGGTTAAATCTTGGATGAGACATACTTGAATTGGATTTGGACATTAAAAATCGATCAGAGAAGACTTTACAAAGACTGTGTGTTATTATATTGAGTGCTCGGAGGAACAACAATTTCCTAACAGGGAATGTTTCTGATTAGCTATTTGGAATTTGCAAACAGCAATGCACAACAGTGTTTGCAATTCCCAATGGGTCTCACGGGACCTGCACCGTTAATATTCATGAGGCAGGTCACAATTTGTGACCCGTTGAGAGCGGTTAGCACAAACAGGGATGGGGGCCTGCTGTGGTCAGCAGACCACCATGTATGTGACTGCTTTTCAAATAAACCATATTTTTCATTTTGAAATGCAGCCCATTTTCCTTAAATGAAAATTGGATGCATTTATAAAAAATAATAGTTTCCTTTTCATTTTTTGAAGGGGGTCCCTTGAGGACCTCTTCCCATTTTTGAATGGGTGGACTGCAAATGTTTTCCGACCGCATTCCTGGCTGCAAAACATTCTTACATACTGCTGCAATTCGGTATTAGGAAGGAATGCCCTAAACACACTCCTTCCTAATACTGGATTGCAAACCCTAATTGCGATTTGGTAATCAGTTACCAAATAGCAAATAGGCTTTGGTACATCAGAAAGGGCCAGGTGGATGAACCAACAATTTTGTGATTCTTAAATTAAAAAAAAATTGATTCTCAATTAGAGAATCGCAAAATAGGATGTACTCGGGCATGGGGGAGAAAATTGCGAATTGTTAAAGAATTGTGACTGGACAGGGCAAAAAAACGTATCTTTTCCTGGATCATAGCGAGGATTCCAACCACAGGAAAGCCTGGCCAGAAGAAGCCTATATAGCAGTCACAGTGTGGAGGACAGAAGTGCTGTCCAACACCATTGAGCAGAGGAGAGCATTGGAACATTGTGGAGGAATGTCCAGCCACCATCCACAGAAGGAGAAACCCACAAGGAAGCGCTAACAGAAGATCTCAGAAAACAGAACTAGAGATACTGACATAGGAGTGCTGCAACAACCATGAGCAGCTGTTTGATGTACATCCTTGACCATAGCTGAAACCAAGAAACACAAGATCTGGAAGGATATGTAGCTGAAAATGAATGCTGTTGGTGATACCCAGCGCTCGGTTGAAGAAATATGCAATGCAATAAGCGCTATGACTTCCGGTCTTGCACTAAAGAACATGTGGCAAACTGTCTGAGTGAGACCCGGACAACAGGAGGTGGTCCATCAACCATAACCCCCCACGACAAGGGAGGCAATGGTGGAGACAACCCTAGAGTGAGACGCAGTCGTCGGTTTTGGCTGTCTTGACATGTCAGCAGCTGCATCATCGCAAAGTAAGTGCACCCCTCTGTCAATGTCTGGTAGATGCATGTGCCATTAAAAAGCGACAATAGCCCTCTAAGTGCATGATAGGACGTGTATTGTAAAGAATCCAAGGCACATTCAGTGACAGACATTTATTCAAAATTGTGTGTACAACTCAATGGTATATCCAAAAAACAAACTTAATAGTGTGCCTTTTCCTCTAATAGATGCATTTGATGAAGGAATAGATTTTTCAACTAGTGAGGTAGAAAAACAGGTCCCAATGGATAAGGAAGAAGCAGCATTTGAGAATAGTGTATTCATGACATCTCATGCCCACTCCAGCAGTACGTAAATCTCACCACAGCCACCTTCACGTGATGAAGAAGAGGCTCTCCAGCCGACCACCACCTTCTAGTCATGAGTTGTCAGCCTCCCACAACCGCATACTGCAGTGCGTGCCCGGAGGCACCATGACATCCCTCATGTGCATGGACCTTCTAGCTCCCAGCCCAGAGCAGGACAGGAATCCATGTTTGGTGATCTTGAGACATCCATGCTGCATATTCAGCGCCTGCAGTACAAAGAAGTAAAAGGGGTGAACCGTAAATCACATTGTATTCAGCATGCCATGTCCCTGGGATTGAATACAGTGGCCACTTAAATGTACAGGCTTAATGATGTAATTAAAAAATTATGTATGCATTTGGCAGAGGACAATAGCAACTTGAGGTGCAGAGTGAGGAGCAGTGATGTGCGCATGGCTGCTTTAATAAGCTCCATTGAACGTCTTTCACTTGTGATCTCAGTTTTATCCAAATGCACTGTGAGATTACAGGCCAAAATGGGGCAGGTCAGTGGGGATGTGCAAGGGCTCTTGCCACATCAACACAGCTGTGGAGGCCATACCGTGTGTGAAAATTGTTAATGGGGGCGACAGTGAGGTTATGCCAAGTGTCAGCAGCCACAGTGCTACTGAAATCAAAGTGCTGTAACACAGTTCTACCAGTAGTGGTCGGTGGTGGGAGTGCTGCTGGGCGGTGACGTGAGGTGGGGGAGGGGCAGGGTGGGGGTTAGTAAACTACAGAATAGGACCAAATGCAGGTAAGTAAACATATAAATAAATAAAATAAATTTTGTTGCGCGTCCTGCTTCGAATTTGGCAACGCAGTGCGCGCATCAAAATACATTTTATTTATTTATATATTTACTTACCTGTATTTGGCCGTATTCTGTAGTTTACTACCCCCCACCGTGCCCCTCCCCCGCTCCACATGACTGCCCGGCAGCACTCCCACCACTTGACCGCTACTGAGTTCTCCCATACATATAATGGAGATATCCCAAGTAAAAATTGAGGATTGTTGATCCTGGAGGGTCATGGTTTTGTTTAATGTTCGGTTGGTGATGTAACCAACAAACATGTTATGGGATATTGCATATGTTGATGTGCTAAATTGTTAATTCACATACATTTTCTGACACCTTACAATAACATTTTGTTCATGTGCATCATTCCAACTTTTGTGCTTGCTTTTTCAATCCTAATTTAATATGACCATGACTGACCTGGTAGAGAAATGTGTTATATGGTCCGGGCGCTCCCTGCCCTCTGCTAATCTATTCTCCTCCATTGGCAGTTGCATTGGTGGGCCAGGTTGTTTATCCGATGAGTCCGAATCAGTTACAGCAATTTGAAGGCCTCTGCTGCAGGCACTGTTGTATAGGATGGTACAGTTTGCTACCATCTTATAGGCAATCTCTGGCACATTTTGCAGGTCACAAACACTTTTGTGAATGACAGGAAGCCTGAATTTCAGCAGGGCTAATGTGCGCTCAATCACTGTTCTCATGCGCCGATGGGCTGTGCTGTACCACCTCTCATTCTAGTTGGAAGCCGAGTTAGGAGGTGAGATCCATGGGCATTGGGCGCACGCACTCTCACCTGAAAGATGTGAAATTGTGTACATCAAACAAACCTATTGTGTTTTACGTAACTACATTTATGCTTATACATGTATTTTCAATACCAAATATATATATCCATCATTACCTCCCCAGTTTCAAGTCATCTGTAAATTATGTTGTGCCTAAACATGTAGGAATCATGGGTACTTCCAGGGATTTTTGTCACAATATCTATGATATTGTTTTGGGCTTTGCACACAACCTACATGTTAAGGGAATGTGTTTTTTTATGGTTTCTAAATAGATATTCATAATAGGATGGTGGACATATGGCTACATCTGTACACCCTATGACATGGTGGAAATTGGCTAGCTTATAAAAATCAATTTTGGTGCTTTGTATTTTACCAGGCATTCCTTGGCAGGTATATGTGGTGTCAGATGTAGAAGAACATGGCATCTAGAAATCTCCGAAAGAAACATGAAAGTACACTATGGGATACTCCTCCTGCAAGTCCTATCACATCCTGGTAACTTCCACTGACTAAAAAGTGTAATGAGCACAACACCTGCACATGGGCGGGGACAGAATAGGTGCACTGCATTCTGCTTTCTAAATGTGGCCTTAACAATTCAATGATGTCCAGGATAACTGTGCTACTTAGCCTTTACTGGTCGTATATTTCCTCCTCTGGCTTATTGTACAGGGTGACCCTGGTGTGAATCATCCTTTCCTGTCTCCTCCTTCTCTGCTGCATTGCCAGAATACGCCTCCTCCTAGCTATCGGTTAGAGGGCAGCTATTATGGAAAGGCCCAATGCATTCTGGCCCATTTTTTATAGCTTGCACCAATTTACCACCTGGTTTGAATTGATGGTAAATTGCATGTGCAAACATCTAAATTTGCGAATATTTGCTATTTGCATTTAGAGAATTGGTATTAGTGATTCGCAAATACTCACTCGTAATATACGGGCACATGCATCAACGTTTGAAAATGCGATTCCTTATTTGCGATTTTTAAGGAATCGCAAATAAAGAATCGCAATTTGAAATGCATGATTTTTTTGCAATTTTTTTGCGATTCGGTAAAAATCGCAATTTTTACCAAATCGCATGATTTTTGCGAATTCTTAATTGCGAATTCGCATTTTGCAAATTCGCAAATTGCGAAAAAGCACACATGATGAATCTCAATGTGATTACAACCAGGAAGGCAGCAGAGTAATTGCACACAGCTGCTCCTTGGTTTGAAGTGGAGGTGTGGCAGTTGGCTTTTGGAGCTCAGCCTGGAGGAACTGCAGCAGACTGTGTGGCTGGATCTTTGAGAAAAATGGCTAATGAAAATGCTGTTGAAGATATCCAAGCCAGGAAAAGAAAAATTAAATTCAGTGACCAGGAGCTGGAAATACTTATTGAGGAGGTCACTATGAGGCAGGACCAACTTTTTGGTAAACAATCTTTGAAGGTGCCTGAAGCAGTTAAAAGGAAACTCTGGCTTGCTATCCAAGCTAAGGTGAATGCTGTGGGTGTTGCACATCGTGACATAAATAACTTACAGAAACGCTGGTATGACCTGCGCAGTCATGCCAAAGAAAGAATTGCAACCAGGATGAAAGCTGCCAAAAGGACTGGTGGGGGAACCCCCAGGGATAGGCCCAATACCCCCCTTGAAGACATGGTGGAAGGTACACTTTCAACTGAGGCTGTTGTTAGAGTAATTGACATTGATACGTCTGAGCTTGCTATACCTTCTGAAGGTAAGACTTTTTGAAATGTATTTTTCAAATGTACAATGTGAGTGAGAGAGGGCTTAAAAAGATGTTATACCTGCTTCAATTTCACTCCTCTCTTGTACTACTTCATTTATGTTTCCCAAACCTGATAATTAACATTTTTAAGTCTGAAAGCAGTGCATCATGGGGGTTGTAGTTTCTTCAAAATTCCAATATGCTAATAAAAAGCAAAGTTTGTTAAAATAATTATAGTCTTTTAGGAAACCAAAGTAGTCATGCAACATGTGATTTGTAGTTGAGAAGCAATTTTGCAAACAAGGTTAAAAAGTGCAAATTTATAAGTAACAGACTGCTTGCACTTTTTTCAATCAATGATACACAACAAGAAATCATGGAAAATGAATTGACAGAGTTTAACACTCAAGAAGGACATGACACAGATGACTCAAATGCTGCAACTTCATCATCTTTTATTTTTCAAAGAAGGGAAAGACACAGAGTGCACCAACTGCAGCAGTCTGGTAGTGAAGAAGATCAACATGTTAATGTCTCTGAAATGCAGACTGTTGAAACTCCAGCAACCTCTAACCCAATGTAGAGCAGGCGTAATAGACTTCAACAGTTTTATAGGCGCCGGTCACAAGCATCACAAAGAGGAGGAGCTCTAGAGGATAGCAGCACCGGCAGTGTTGTTGAGGATAAAATCCTTAAAGTTCAGCGCCTACAAGGCAAAGGCATTAGAGTCATGAAGGGAAAACTTGAGCACATCAGTAAAGAGTTTTGTGCCATGCACAACAGTATTAAACAAATGACAAATGTAATTGATAAAGTGCATAAAACAACATCTGAAAAGCTAGACCGCATTGCTACTTCTTTGGGGACACTGTGCACAGTGATACAGACCCAGCAAGTTGGAAGTGCTAAGAGGCAACTTAGAATAATGACTTGCATGCAGGGTCACACCAGGGGAATGTCTCGGCTTTCAATCACTACTGCTCAGCTCTGCAAGCAGACAGTTGGCATGCATGTGGAAATTAAACAAATTTGAGCAGAGATTGCCAGGGGAATGGGGACACTCCATAATGCTGTAGAAAGAATACAAAGTGCTGCTGAACCTGCAAACCAGCTTCAAATTGGGGGTAGTGAAGTTGGCAGAAGTATTAGTGGCATACTTGACCCAGCCTTACTTGGGGCACGCCGTAGCAACAGGAAACAAAACATTTCCAGCAACATGGCCATGGGCGATATGATAATTACAGGAAAAGTATTAGGGGTGCGTGGACGCAAAAAATAGTATGGTACCTTTTCAGCTACATTTTTGACAAAAAGGTGTCCATCTCATTTAAAAATCATTGGGGCATATTACCAAGCAATAGCCATAATTATCGCTATTGCTTGGTTAGAGACAAAAATTTAAGGCTGAGCTGCGGCGATTTTTATCGCAGATAAACCTTGGTATTAATAAAATAAAATAAAAATGTTAGATCAGGAAGGTCGCTGCAGGTGTAATTTGGGAACTAAGGGAGACCTGCTGCATATCGTGTTAGATTGTCTGACACTCCTAGATCATAGGAAACTTTGGCTGCGCCCAGTTTTTATAAAATATGATGTAAAAACAAGTTCGCAGGTGGCCAGCCTCTTAACAGAAATCCCCTACATCGATATTGCAATTGCCCTCGGGAAATTTATAAAAGTGGCCCTGAGTGCATTGAGAGCCAAAGAATAACATGTAGTACTGTATGGATTTTAGCGGAATGAAATCGTTTAGAATGGTAAGAATGTGAATAGGTTTTAATATACAAATATAAGTTTTAAGATAATTATAATTATTACTGACGTTTTGTACTTTTGATAATGGTGTGTATGATCTTTTAATGGACACATTTTTAAAAATAAGTGTATGAATTTATGGTGCATACTCCATTCTGCGTTATGTTCACTGTATTGTTTAAAGACTATGATCATAATAAACATATATTTTGACTTGACTTGACTTGGTATTACCAAGGTTTATCGCAAATGCGATAAAAATCGCCGCAATGCATGAATATCGCTGAAAAGTCCGCGATATTCATGCATTACCGAGCTAATGCTCTTAGCCATGTTATCCCCCTCCCATTGGATAACATGGCTAAGAACTGCTCAGGGCAGGTGTTAGCTCTTGGAGATATTCGCGCTTAGCGCGAATATCTCCCAAAGTTGGTAATAGGAGATAGCGATGTTAGCGACTGTTTCCAGTCGCTAACATCTTGGCACGCCCACTTTGCATGTCATTAGTGATAAATATCACTGACATGCAAAGTGGGGCCCGAGATGGTCGCTATCTTCTACTAGCTGACGCTAACTGGTGTTAGCGACAGCTAGGTAATAGGGAGATTATTTTATCTCCGCTTTCTTGGCTTTTAAAGCCAAAAAAGCGGAGATAAACCCCATTGATAATATGCCCCATTGTTTTCTGTTTTAAAATGAAGGCAAAGTAATTTACTAATTCATCAAAATGCAGTTAAATTTCAAGCTAAAACTGCATATACTTTACATTTTGAAAAATAAACAGTTTACAGTCATGCATCAGATTGTCTTGTGTGTTTCTTACCTTTTTTTAAAATAATGTTGTGTTATCTCTGCCCTTCTCCTTCTACCCTCTGCTGCTTCTGGTCCATGTAATCTTGGTTGGGGTTGTTGAGGCTGATTATCATTTTGAGGTAGTACATCATCCACATCCAGTTCTATGCCTCTATTAGTGGCTAAGTTGTGCAACATTGCACATGCAGCAACTATTTTACCGAAAATTTCAGGACAATATTGTAAAGCTCCACCAGTCTTATGAAAAATGTGAAACCGAGATTTCATCACACCAAAGGTTCTCTCTATCACATTGCGGGTTGATATGTGAGCATGGTTTTACTGCTGCTCTTTTCTGGTTGCTGGATTGAGATATGGTGTTAATATGTATGACCTCACTGCATAGGCACTGTCACCTAAAAAAAGTGATAATGACAGATACAATGCATGAGTAACATGTGTCTAAAAGAAACTGGGATATGTTAAAAACAAAAAATTATAATTACCAAGCAAATATCCATCTCCAAATTCGCCTGCAAGCGGTCGTGTGTGGATGGCACTGTCTAAAAATGTAGGAGTCATGGGTACTTCCAGGGTAACTTGCCACTAAGTCTGTGATAGTTTTAGAATTGCAAATTGCTTGTATGTTAAGAGAATGGTAACATTTCCTGTTGTGGAAAATGTACAAATTTTCAGAGAGTGGGCAAATGGGAACATGTGTGCCATCTACACAGCCAATGACATGTGGAAAATGAGCCATGTTATAGAAATCTAACTTGGTTTTTAGCAAATCCTGCTGTGTAGTAGGGAATTTGATGTGATGCCTTATCCTTTGCAAAATGGCATTCAGAAAAACATTGAAAAATCTAGAAAGTGAACTCTGGGAGACACCACCAGCAATGGCTATTACACCCTGAAATGACCCAGAGGCAAGGAGGTGCAGTGAACACAATACCTGAACATGGATTGGTATGGCTTGTGTCCTGCGTGTTTGTCTGTGCAAGATTGGGTCCAATTCTTCTATTAAATTTAAAATTAAGTGAGCCTTAAGCCTATACTTATCATATATTTCTGCTTCTGTCTGCCCTAGTAAGGTAATGTGCACTTTGAAAATTCTCTCTTGAATCAACGTTCTCCTCCATCCTGCAGCTGCTCTCAACCTCTGCCTACGTGCCAAAAAGAAAAGTGCTGCCATTGTGGAAAAAGGTTTGATGCTTTCTGAGGCCCCTTATATGCACTCTTGATGGATGTCACCTGTTTTGAGCAATTTCGAAAAAATTACCACCAGGTTTGACTTCTTCTTATTTTAAGAATTCCTATGTGCAATTTCTTAAGAAATCGCAAATAGCGAATTTTCATGCATTGTAATTTTTTGCAAAAAAATGCGATTCGCTGCTTTAACGATTTATTTTAGGAATCGCAAAGCATTTTGCGATTACTAAAATAGCCAAAAAACACTTCAAAGATGATGCACCCCAAATCAAGAAATTGCATTCGCAAACAGCCGATTTTTGCAATTCGCACCGTTTGCGAATGCAATTTCCTTTGATGCATGTGGGCAATAGGGTGGCAAATATAGCAAATCGATATTTTGTTACATTTGTAATCGGAGTTAGAGAATGGATTTCGTACGGGCCATTTTTCACTCGCAAAGCCATTTGTGACTAACAAATTCGTCGTACACCTGGCCCAAAATGTTTTTCTCTGGTCGGAAATGGTTTGCGAGCTGAAAAAAGCATTGTTCACCTGGCCCTAAATGACCGCCAAGACTTTGCGGCATACAACACCCCTGCTTTTATGTGGTGAATAGGTACAAAAGGAAGACAAAGCGGTGAAGAAACGCATCTCTATCCAGAGCATCTCAATGGCACGGCAAAGCATGGTGGGAACGTTTCATGACTGCCATGCTGCAAGTGTTTATTGCCCTGCAGTCATGCTGGATCAACTCATTGAAGCACATAAATGCGAAAGAATTGAGCCATTTGACATAGAGAGGCTTATTTACAAGCCCGCCACCGAGTCACTATTAATATGGGAAAAAGTGAGGTGCCGACGGCGCAAGGGACTTGTAAATAAGCCCCAGAATGTGAAGGCCACATTAGACTACATAGCGAAGAAGCTACAGTCTTTTGCCCAGAGTTCCTCTGCAAATGCATATCTTCTAGATGCAGCACGTGTTGTTTTATTGTATGTGTGTGTGTTTTAGCAAAGGAAAGGAACTTAGTATGTACTTTCACATCTACACAATACATTTCGAAACACAGCCTATACAAAGGTTGAGACATACATTATCACTGTTGAGCAAACTGAGTAATTACGCGGTTACCGTACATCTTTTCTTCCAAATTTGCATAAACACTGTGCATTCTACATAACAAGACACAAATACCATTAAATTAGATAATTACTGAGAGCAAGAAAACTCAAAGCAGATGTTTTTCCAGCTTAGTCTCAAAATAGAGACGAGAGACATGCATTCTGTCAGGTAATTAAGACTAAGGATTTTACAAATCCTCAGGCTATATCGAGTTTAATTACGTTTTTAGCTGCTTATGGAACAGCAATATATTTAAGAACACTTGAATTGGTTCAATTCCTGTTGTCTTTTTCCTTTGCTTGGAAGTTTGGCATGTTAAAAAAGAGCAACAAGATGTTTTTGAAATGGTGGTACGCAGACCACAGCTTTCAATGTATAACGTTTCTGTGCACCTACCCTGTGGTTTACTACATAATAGGCAAACACAATATTTTAATGTGAAATGTGACATTTGTGAAAGCTAAGTGATAAAACTGGATTATGTAGTGCGGGGCAACCTCTACTGGTGTAAGAGTAAGGGGAGGGCAAAAACGTTTGGTGGCAGGTCTGTAATATTTGACATATGAATGCCACTTGAAGCATTCTTATGCCCAATCCTTAATATCTAACCAACAGGTTCTGGGCGTGATCTGGAGATGCAATATGAGTGATTGGCTCGCAAAAAACAATGCAAGTGTCATGCTTCTGGAATGACGTTTTGTCATTCGTCAGATGTTTTAATTGCAGCATTGTTAGCATGAAGGCTAGCCTGTCCAAGTCAGGCAGTCTATTTCACGAAGACTAGAAGATTCAGAGTCTGTTATTTTTGATATTTGCTATTACAACGCTTTATTACATGGTTCACTTTGTGCATTCTTTCAAGTGTCCACAATAAACACAGTTCAGTTCAATTTATAGATATAGACCTACACGGAGATCACCAAATCACAATAAAATACTTTTGTTTTCCGCATTTGATACTAAATCAATTCAAATTAAAACAATTAGTAACAAAATGTAAAAATACAGGAACATACTTGCTCATTCGCTGGAGACATCATAAACGTCTAGACATCATCTGAAAGATTAATATCATACTTCAAAATCGTAGGTCATAAAACCTTTATGACGTGTAACCTTAGTGCAACGATTTCCAGGATTCGACTTCAAGATAAAAATAACAATATTACTCTTCTAGTTTTATGTTCTAGGGCTACCACAGCCCGCTCCACTCTACACTGCATCATTCTACTCTATGCCACTGCACCCAACAACAGTGCAGTCTATGCCATTGCACTATACTCTAGGTAATTGCACTCTATGCCACTCTACTCTACTCTACACTACTCTGCTATAGGCGACTGCACTCCATGCCACTGCGCCCCACTGCAAGGTATGTCTTGCCACTCCACTCCACAAAGTAACACTTAACACCAAGCTACCCCACTCCACTTTATATTATACCACTCTATGCCACTCTACTCTCTGCCACGTCTTGCTACTCTACTCCACTCCACTTTGCCACTCTTCTCCACTCTGCTCTACTCCAATATACGTACACCACTCCACATCACTGTTTGCAACTGCACTCAATGCCACTGCAGTATAAGCCCCTGTACTCTAGTGTACATCACTCTACTCTACTCTATTGTACTCTATGCCACTCACTCTTATCTGCACAACTGTACTTCATGCCCATCAACTCTGTCACTCTACTCTACTCTGCACCACTTTACTCTTTGTCACTGTATTCTACTCCATTCCAAGCTACTCTACTCCAACCCACTCTACTCTATGCCACTACTCACCACTGTATGTCACTGCTATATGCCACAGCTTACACCAGTCTACTCTAGTCTGCACCACTCTACTTTACTCTAGTGCACTCTATGCCACTCTACTGTACTCTGCACCACTCCACTGTATGCCTCTTAACTCTGCACCACTGTACTCTATGCTACTGCACTCTGCACCACCCTACTCTACACCACTGAACTGTATGCCGGCACTCTGTTCTACAGCACAGCGCTCTAAACCACTCTACTGGCCTTTGCACCACTCTACTCTAGGCTACTGCACTCAATGACACTGTCCTCTACTTGACTTCTACTAGACTTCACCTAACACCGGTTTAGTCTATACCACCGCATTCTATGTCACTGCCCTCTACTATGCACCACTGCATTCTACACCACTTTATTCTATGACATTCTCTTCAGTGTAAGTCTACTCTACCCACTTCACTCTACCCTTCTTCACCCTACCCCACATCACTCTATGCCACTCTATTTTACAACCCCTGCCCTTCATGGCATTGTACTCTATGTCACTCTACTATATGCCATTCAAGGCCACTTTACCCCACTTACATTACTCTATTCCAACCTACTGTACTCTGTATCACTCTACTCTATGCCACTGTACTGTACACAAATGTACTCTATTCTGCACCACTCAACTGTACCCTGCTTTACTTTACACCACTCTACTCTATACCACTCCCCTCTATGACATTCTACTGTAGCCCACTTCACACTACCACATTTCACTCTACGCCACTTCTCTCTACCCCACTTTACTGCACCCCACTCAACTTTACCCCACTTCAATCTACTGTCACTCTACTCTACTGCACACCACTCCAAGCCAATATACTTCACTCCATTATCTATGCCGATCCACTCTACGGTACTGCACTCTATGCCATTGCACTCTACTCTTAACCACTCTACTCTATGCCACTCTACTCTACTTAGCACCACTACACTATATGCCACTGCACTCTATGGCTCTCTACTCCAGTCTGTACTACTGAGTAATAGTTAATTTAGTTTTCCCAGTGAGGTTACAACACTCTATATGACAGTGTTCATTATAAAAAGTTTTGCTTGGTGCGGAAATTATAGCTTTAGCTTATAACTATAACATATGTTCAACTCTCAGTATTTTCATATATATATATATAATATATAAGGCAGTTGGATAGAGATATAATGTCCATCTAGATACAACATATCTTAACAGTTTAAAAACTGAGGAGGAGTTGTATTAATTTTTTTAATTTTTGCTGTTATACAGATATCCCTGAGGGAGCTAGATTATTTGGGTGTCCACGATTCAATCCATCAATTGAAAAATGTACAATTGTGAAACAGCGGAACTGACTAGTGAGAAAAATCTAGGAATTATCAGAGGTCGATATAGGTGTGCACTACCATGACTATATAAGGGTAATAACATGTTAACAAGATCAGTATGATATATCTAGCAAGTTTTGATCACTCTTATCATAAATGACTTTGCTCATTGGCACACAATTGTGATGCTTAGTTTTGTATGTTTTACAAATTGATTGCATTCACAATGATTTGTAGACAAATGTCAATTTATTGTGGGGTTTTTCCCCTCAAAACTATGTGGGACATGGGTTATTTTGATGCATTTTGTTGTTACTCTATTTTCACATTATTTGCATATTTACATATCAGTGATTACGTCATGATTTTGGTCTTTGGAATTTATATGTATGAATGAATAACAGGGTAAATATATATGAGCAATGATTGTTAGGATGTTACCATGTGATATTGCACCTCCATATTTAGAGACCTCTTCTAAAAGTTGGACAAGCGGAGTTAGAGAGTCCAGCGGCGTGAATAAACTGTTTTGCCTACCGAGCGCAGGAGCGCTGCAGGTCACCTCCACCAACCCCGCCGCCGCCCCGGGACTATGAATCCCAGCAGCCTTTGCGGCGGCGCATTGCCCTGACGCGACTGGAGCGCCAGGAGGGGCTACAAAGATGCAGAGCCCTCGGTGGAGCGGGGGAGACCTCTTCTAAAAGTTGGACAAGCGGAGTTAGAGAGTCCAGCGGCGTGAATAAACTGTTTTGCCTACCGAGCGCAGGAGCGCTGCAGGTCACCTCCACCAACCGCGCCGCCGCCCTGGGACTACGAATCCCGGCAGCCTTTGCGGCGCCGCGTTGCCCTGATGCGACTGGAGCGCCAGGAGGGGCTACAAAGACACAGAGCCCTCGGTGGAGCGGGAGAGACCTCTTCTAAAAGTTAGACAAGCGGAGTTAGAGAGTCCAGCGGCGTGAATAAACTGTTTTGCCTACCGAGCGCAGGAGCGCTGCAGGTTACCTCCACCAACCGCGCCGCCGCCCCGGGACTACGAATCCCGGCAGCCTTTGCGGCGGCGCGTTGCCCTGACGCGACTGGAGCGCCAGGAGGGGCTACAAAGACGCAGAGCCCCCAGCGTCGCGGGACGCTCGCGGGACGCCCGGGGCGAAGCCCGGGCAAAAGACGGGCCCTCTACGGCCCTCAGCGGCCAGAGGAGGCTGGGCTGGGCCACCCCCCTCAAGTCATCCAATTCACCGTGCTAATAAGGTACCTGTATATGTAGCACACTATTTCGCTTACTAAAGCCATTTACATTGCATTGTCAATTTCCCTATTATGAGGAAACTAGTTAAAAAATCAAGGATGCCTACATAAAGATCAAGCACAAAATCCAAAACGGACACCCCACAACCAGTACCAACATTAACTGCCATTGACATTATGTTGCAGCAGACAATAGGGGTTGTAACTAACGCAATAGCAAACACGGAGAGAAGGATGTCTTTACCACCTATGACTATTGTTCAAGACACACAGGAAGTGGTTACCGATCTCTCTGTAGTCACTTTAGACCCCACAGATGACCTGGATACCAGTCTGGCTGTCACTTCCTCCTCCTTTGTTGATCTCCCGTGCGCCCAGGCTCCTACCGAAAATAGGAAGGAAATAATGGATATACACACAAAAAAGGCGAAATCAAACATCATGGAGAACAAAGGGCCCAGAGAATGTTCGAAACGTGGGGGGAAAAAAAGCCAAAGTAAAACCACAAATCATAATCTTGTGGCACCCATAAACCCCCCCACACCTGAAATTCCTTGCTGGATCACTAACATGGTGGCTGATCTGAAAGCGGATCTAGAAGATACCATCACTGCGCTGATTAAACCCCTTATGGCTAAAATTGATAGGCTACCCTCTTTGATAAATAATAAGGGTGTTGGCCCAAAAGGACAACTGGTACAAGATAGTGCTTCAACAAAAGTAAGGCATGATGGGGGCTCACCCAAAAAAACAACAAAAGATAAGGCAATTCCAACAACTGAATTGGCATCAAAAAAATCCACGAGAGCACTACAAATGAATACAAAAGACACCACGAAACTCTGGCAGTACCAATATGCAAACAAACGCCCAAACAAAACAACCATGTCAAGGAATTTGAGGAACTTGATCCCAGACCTGAGGCGGAAGCCGGGCTCTGGCGGTACGGGTCAATTTTAAAACTGTAACAATTGCTTTTACTTTGTGTTGTGTTGATTAAATAACCTGCCTAAACAGCTGACAGAAGCCATCCTACCTTCTTGCCACGCAGCCGATTAAGCTCTGTCGCGGTAATTGTTTGCTGCTTGTCCACCGACCGCCATCGCAGGCGAGCTCGATAGCCACGCCCCCTTGAGGCCACGCCCCCTGCCCTACTTAAAGCGCCGCGCTGAAACTGACTTTCAGAACTTGATCCCAGACCTGAGGCGGAAGCCGGGCTCTGGCGGTACGCGTCAATTTTAAAACTGTAACAATTGCTTTTACTTTGTGTTGTGTTGATTAAATAACCTGCCTAAACAGCTGACAGAAGCCATCCTACCTTCTTGCCACGCAGCCGATTAAGCGCTGTCGCGGTAATTGTTTGCTGCTTGTCCACCGACCGCCATCGCAGGCGAGCTCGATAGCCACGCCCCCTTGAATTCACGCCCCCTGCCCTACTTAAAGCGCCGCGCTGAAACTGACTTTCAGAACTTGATCCCAGACCTGAGGCGGAAGCCGTGCTCTGGCGGTACGCGTCAATTTTAAAACTGTAACAATTGCTTTTACTTTGTGTTGTGTTGATTAAATAACCTGCCTAAACAGCTGACAGAAGCCATCCTACCTTCTTGCCACGCAGCCGATTAAGCGCTGTCGTGGTAATTGTTTGCTGCTTGTCCACCGACCGCCATCGCAGGCGAGCTCGATAGCCACGCCCCCTTGAGGCCACGCCCCCTGCCCTACTTAAAGCGCCGCGCTGAAACTGACTTTCAGAACTTGATCCCAGACCTGAGGCGGAAGCCGGGCTCTGGCGGTACGCGTCAATTTTAAAACTGTAACAATTGCTTTTACTTTGTGTTGTGTTGATTAAATAACCTGCCTAAACAGCTGACAGAAGCCATCCTACCTTCTTGCCACGCAGCCGATTAAGCGCTGTCGCGGTAATTGTTTGCTGCTTGTCCACCGACCGCCATCGCAGGCGAGCTCGATAGCCACGCCCCCTTGAGGCCACGCCCCCTGCCCTACTTAAAGCGCCGCGCTGAAACTGACTTTCAGAACTTGATCCCAGACCTGAGGCGGAAGCCGGGCTCTGGCGGTACGTGTCAATTTTAAAACTGTAACAATTGCTTTTACTTTGTGTTGTGTTGATTAAATAACCTGCCTAAACAGCTGACAGAAGCCATCCTACCTTCTTGCCACGCAGCCGATTAAGCGCTGTCGCGGTAATTGTTTGCTGCTTGTCCACCGACCGCCATCGCAGGCGAGCTCGATAGCCACGCCCCCTTGAGGCCACGCCCCCTGCCCTACTTAAAGCGCCGCGCTGAAACTGACTTTCAGAACTTGATCCCAGACCTGAGGCGGAAGCCGGGCTCTGGCGGTACGCGTCAATTTTAAAACTGTAACAATTGCTTTTACTTTGTGTTGTGTTGATTAAATAACCTGCCTAAACAGCTGACAGAAGCCATCCTACCTTCTTGCCACGCAGCCGATTAAGCGCTGTCGCGGTAATTGTTTGCTGCTTGTCCACCGACCGCCATCGCAGGCGAGCTCGATAGCCACGCCCCCTTGAGGCCACGCCCCCTGCCCTACTTAAAGCGCCGCGCTGAAACTGACTTTCAGAACTTGATCCCAGACCTGAGGCGGAAGCCGGGCTCTGGCGGTACGCGTCAATTTTAAAACTGTAACAATTGCTTTTACTTTGTGTTGTGTTGATTAAATAACCTGCCTAAACAGCTGACAGAAGCCATCCTACCTTCTTGCCACGCAGCCGATTAAGCGCTGTCGCGGTAATTGTTTGCTGCTTGTCCACCGACCGCCATCGCAGGCGAGCTCGATAGCCACGCCCCCTTGAGGCCACGCCCCTTCCTTCCCAGTATCATGTGCCAGGGCAGGAAGCGCAGCGGACGAGCGCAGCGGGAGCGCCGTTTGCGCGCCGAAGGCGCGCCTAAGGCAAGCCCGTCTGCGCCCGTCATCGCCAGAACATCGCCTCTCGCCAGTCCCCCTGGTTCGCCCAAGCCCTATCCACGCATTCGCTTTGACGGTAAGGAACTCTCACACCTGAACCCTGACCAAAAATGCCCCACCGCCTCTGGCATTTTAGGTCTTACGCATCTCCACTGCAACCGCTGCCATTTCTCGACTCACATACCCACTAGGGTGCGGAGTGACCCCCTAAATACAACAAACCCGACATTGACGATACTTCAACTCAACTGCAGATCCCTCGTTAAACACCACCCTGAGGTGAATACGCTTCTCCAGGAGGAAAACCCTGACGTACTGTTTCTATGCGAAACATGGCTTCGAGACGGCATAACCACCATCCCCAACTTAACGCTCCCTGATGAGTTCCACCTGGTCACCATCAACCGCGATTCTCGGGGCGGCGGCATCGCAATTATTTATAAAAAACACCTGACTTGTTCTTTCGTAAAAGAACCCCTCCAAGACTGTGAGTGCGCCCAATTTAAAATCAGTGTGACCCCCCAATGTACGCTATCTGGCCTTTACATTTATCGCCCTCCAGGCCAGGCCACTAGATTTATCAATGCCCTCCTTGAAACGACCACAGTGCTCATCACTAAATCCGCCAACTTCACCATCCTAGGCGACCTAAACTTACACTTTGATGCAACTGGCGACCATACTATCACTAACCTCCTCGCAGACCTCTCGGCACTGCAACTTAACTCCCTAGTCCTCACTTCTACCCACATAGCTGGACATATCCTAGATCCGATATTTACTAATATACATGAGGCAGCTACAGATACCCCCACCCCCCTGGGATGGACGGATCACCATCTTGTTAAACTAAGCATTCCAGCACCTCAACGGCAGATCAGAACTGAATCAAGTCAGCGTTTAAAAAGACCCTGGCACAAACTCTCCCCCCTTGCCCTACAAGAAACCCTTGGAGAGTTCCAAGACGACGCGAACCATGACATAAACACGACCTATACCTCGTTCACCAACTGGATCAGCAACGGCCTCGACACTCTTATTCCAGCTAAGTTGACTAAAGGACGTAATACCCCTTCCAACCCGTGGTACGACGACACCCTTAGGGCAATGCGCAAGGAGTGTAAAAAAACCGAGCGCCTATGGAGGAAACATTACGATAACCAGGACAAGGCATTATATCTATCTAGGCTTAAGACCTACCATAAAGCTATCAGATCTGCCCGTGCTTCTTTTTATTCCAACAAAATCAACTCCAATACGAACCCATCTAAAATCATTTTTAAACTAGTGAAAGAGCTCCAAAACCCTAGGGCGCCCCTACCTAAAATTTCTTCCCACGAGCACTGTGAGCAGCTCGCAACTTATTTTGTCGATAAAGTCCAGAAAATCTATGCGTCCTTTCCACAGATCGCTCCTCTCTGTGGAGCTCCCAAGACCACAGACCTCAATTTCTTACCTCTATCCCAAATTTCTGCCATCACCGCTGCAGACCTGATCAGACTAGGTAGGAAAGTGAAATCTGGTTCCCCAGCGGACCCCATGAGTCCCTCCCATTTCCTGGACTCGATGGACTTTTTCCTATCCCCCATGCTAAACATCCTCAACCTTTCCTTTTCTACAGGATCTGTACCCATAGCTTGGAAGCAAGCGTGGGTATCTCCGATAATTAAAAAACCTACCCTCGACCCCTCCAAACCAGAAAATTTCCGGCCGATATCCCTTCTCCCCTGGATTTCCAAAATAGCCGAAACCCATGCTAACAGCATCCTTTCCAAACACGTGGAAAATCACGGAATCCTAGACCCCTCTCAAAACGGCTTCCGTGCAGGCCATAGTACGGAGTCTGCCCTACTGGCCACTACGGAGCATCTCCGGACGATTTTGGATTCCGGTCATAGTGCTGCGCTGATCCTGCTCGATCTCAGCGCAGCCTTTGACACGGTATCCCATGACATCCTTCTAAAACGTCTGGAGATGACCGGGGTGACTGGTCTTGCCCTCGCATGGTTCCAATCCTTTCTCAAGGACAGATCCTTTAAGGTGTCGGCTCCCCCATTTCTTTCTAAATCCCACCCCATCGCTCAAGGTGTCCCCCAGGGATCAGCGCTGAGCCCCTCCCTCTTTAATCTATACGTCCAGCCACTTACTGACGTGGCTAGAGAGTGGGGGCTCACGCTGGTCTCGTACGCCGACGACACCCAGCTGGTTGTCACCCTCTCGGAAAGCCCGTCCCCTGTGGCATCCAAGTTTAAAGAGGGTATGACTGCTGTGGCCCGCTGGATGACGGACAACTACCTCCAACTCAACGCCGGTAAAACCGAGGTGCTCCTCCTAGGCCGTAACACCAGCCTATGGAACGAGCACTGGTGGCCGTCATCCCTAGGTGCCACCCCACTCCCCAAAAACTGCGTCAAAAATCTGGGAGTCTGGGTGGATGCCAACCTTAGCTTCCAGACCCACACCAAAAAGGTGGCAGCCACCTGCATAGGCCTTCTAAGGAACCTCAGGCCCATACTCGGGCTCTTCGATTCTAAGGCCCGCCAGCTTATCGTCCAGGCCACCATTCTATCGCGCCTGGACTACGCTAACGTCCTCCTTTTGGGAGCCAACAAAGCGGAAACTGCTAGGTTCCAACGCATCCAAAATGCGGCAGCCAGAATGCTGATCGGCCTCCCACGCAGATGTTCAGCCAGAGCTACTATTCGTAAACTCCACTGGCTGCCTGTGGCCCGTCGAATTCAATTCAAGGCCTTAGTCACGATCTTCAAGATCGTTAAACTAGGAAATCCCCCGCTGCTTCGTAACCTTGCTCAACCTTACGTTCCTGGCCGCGATCTGCGTTCTGCCAACCAACTCCTCCTGACTATCCCTAGGACCCGGCTCTGCCGAACTGGAGGCCGTTCCTTCAGCGTCCTTGGCCCCAAATTATGGAACGATCTCCCCCTCAGCATTCGTTCCATTGATTCTCTCCCAGCATTCCGCAAAGCAATTAAGACTCATCTCTTCCCCGCTCCCTAGTCTCCCCTTTTCCCCCTCTCCCCTCATTCTGTGCATCTGTTCTTAGCGCCGGGACACCCCTTTGCCGGGGTAGCTGTTGCGCTTCACCAAATCCAGAAATAGAAAAAATAGAAAATAGAATTGCTCAAACACCACCGGAAACAAAGATCAAACTCCAAAAAATAAATCTAAGGCAAACCCCAACCCACCAGTAAAGGTCCCAGAAAATAAAACATCAACCCGATTTAGGACAATTAACCTTTCCCCCGAAGCTCCGAAGCTCTGCCCTTTGTGGTCGTGCTGACAGGAGTCCCACCCCTAAGAGAGGGTAAAAGGGAAACACAAGAGGAGTTACAGAATTAATGTGTACAGTGGTTACAAATAAATAGACCTCTACCCCCTAATTTTCATGGCGAAATTCTTACAGTAAGAAGGGGGGAGTGGATTGGGAGAGGAACAAAAACAATAGCAGGGGACATAATAACAGTTAATTTCAGAGGCATTGCAGCAGTAAACTTTATATGCAATGCACCCCCTAGCAGAGCTCACTCACAAATCCTCCCCGTACATCTATCATACTTTTACCCCTACACACCCCAAAGACCTGTGCAGAGAAATAAAATCCCGATGAATAGGATCTATCAGATGGAACCTCAATATAGATCGGCCCAATGGCAAAAGCCATATCAAGCGATTCCAACCTATGATCCCTTTTTAATGCAGCATGCACATTGGAATAGGTTTAGTGCACTTGGAGAGATCGATTGACATGCACTGGGAAAACCTCCTTATACACCCATAAGATCAAGGGAGGAAGGGCCGACGCTAATAGGAGGGGGAACCGCGAATAGTATAGGACTCACGAACAGTAAGGGAGTTGGTAAAAAGAGTCTAAAAACCCAAAAAGGAAGATATAAAATAACAGAACATCTAGATCATAAGACAACCACTGAGCTGAGTAGACCGGCTAGCAACAACAGCCCAGAACCCCGCACTAATATACCAACCATAGAAGTAGACCAGGAAGTGTACCCATCAAGAGGTTTAATAGAACAACCTAGAGTGGATACCCATGAAAACCTTCAAATGTTATCCTGGAATATTGCAGGACTAGCAGCCAAATTTGAATCTCAGGAATGGCATGACTATATAAATAAATTTCAAATCGTATGCCTGCAAGAAACATGGGCGGTTGAGCCAAACAAGTATAGTCTCGAGGGATACAAATGTTTTTCTGTCCCGGCCACAAAGGCATCATCGGGGAGAGCCATTGGGGGATTAATAATTTATGTAAACCTACATATCCAGGGAGTATGGTCAAATTTTAACTGGGACTCACACAACATACAAGTAGTAAGGTTTTGCTTTTAAAGACTAAACCTTCTTCTACTTAACTGGTACAATGCTGTCGGTACGATGGCAAAGGGAGACGCTGTTAAAGAACTGGACTCCAGTCTAGAAAAATTGATCTCCTTAAATGAGACACCAAACCCTCCAAGTTTATTACTTTTGGGGGATTTTAACTGTCACCTTTGTGACAAATTAAAACCATTTAACAAAGACTGGTCAAGATGCACTATAGCGAAAGGGCCACATTTTGCTCATGTAATAGAGGGAGGGGATCTTGAGAAATTAACGAAAAGGCATAATTTGGTCCATACTTTGGATCTTGCTGAGTTGGGCGAAAATGGAGACCTCAACCCAACATTTAGAGGAAGAGGTTGCCAGTCCTATATTGATTATATTCTAGTCTCGCCCCTATTAAAAAGAAACATTAGTAATATGGCCATAGACGCAAGCATCTTTAGTGACCATAACCCCGTGACACTTACATTAAAAGGGTTTGATTTTAAAATAGCCACAAAGAGAACAGACGTTATAGAAAAGGCAGTGGATCAAGGAAGGAGAATTAAGTGGGCTAGGATTGACGGGGACAGATTCTATAAAAAATTGATAACAGAGGGTCTAAATGCAATAAATATATGTCTTGATCCTAGAGTGGAAGGAGCACTAGTGGTCAGCGCATTTGAAGAAATCGCATGTCATGTAAATAATCTTCTGAAGACCTCTAAAGTGAGTAAAGTGCCTTCCACCCCTCGTTGGTTCGACTCCTTTTGTACTAAGGCGTACAAAAAACTGAAACTTAGTCTCCATGCCAAACCCAGGGATAAGCTCATAATAGCACAGAATAGATCTGAATATAAAAAAGCATTGAATACTCGTAAAAAGAGTCTACAAATTCAAGCCTGGGAGGACTTAAGGGACGCTGCAGAAAGGCGAGATATCTCAGGTTTCTGGAAGGTCATTAATACCCCATGCTTCCAGGATCAAGGAGCACCAAAAATAATGAACACTATTTTACCCGAACAATGGCAGAACCACTTTCAGAGCCTCTACAATTACACAGGACACTTAACCCAGGGGGAAGAACTAAGGTTAACACAGCACTCAAAACTGGACTTTTCCCTGAAAGAAGTAGAACTGGCAATAGTAGGGCTCAGTAAGAACAAAGCACCCGGCCCGGATGGAATACCACCTGATCTCTACCTAAGCAAAATTGATCTCTGGGCCCCGCTGTTAACGAGGGTTTTGAATGAGGCAGTGGTAGCAGGACTGCCTCGCTCTTGGTCAACAGCAACTATAGTTCCGATTTATAAAAAGGGGAACCGTGATGACCCTCAATGCTATCGCCCCATTTCTCTTATAGACGTGACAGCGAAAGTACTGGGGCGGGTCATTCTACATCGTCTGCAGGAATGGGCTATGGAGCACCAGGTTTTTACAGGCGTCCAATATGGCTTCAGGGAGGGCAGATCCACCACTGATCAATGTTTGAACCTGTACCTTCTGGCAGCAAAATATACCATCGCTGGCAGTGGGACTATATTCATGGGGTTCATGGACCTCTCCGCGGCCTTTGACCGTGTAAACAGAGGAAAACTTTGGTCATTATTGATAAGTCTAGGAGTGGATCAACCCCTTGTAGATATCCTACAAACTCTACACTGGAATACGTCTGCAAGTGTGAGGTATAACCAAGAGGGAAGTAAGACCGACCCCTTTGTTTGTACCAGCGGAGTGAGGCAGGGCTGCATCTTAGTGCCCTTCCTATTCTCTATATATATTAACCTCCTGGAAAAAGAACTCCTTAAGCTAAAGGTGGATTCGCCCCAAATTGGGCATCGTGCAGTGCCGGTATTACTTTATGCCGATGACGCGGTACTGTTAGCCAGAACCCCCTTGGGTTTGCAGAAGTTGATTGACGGTTTTGTCGACTTCATGGCCAAACTTGATTTATCGACAAACCTGGAAAAATCTTATATCATGTCAACAGGATCAAAGAAAAAAGGGAATTTTACCTATAACATCGGATCACACAAGATTGGCCAGGTTAAGACCTTTTCATACCTGGGCGGACTGTTTGACAATCATTTGAACTTTAAACCCCTGGTGGAGAAACATGCAACGAAGCTGGCAGGTCATCAGGAGCCATTATGGGGTATGGGCGAAGACTGGGTAGGTGGTCTCCAGAGCAAATATTAAATTTGTATAGATCAATTTGCTGTGCGAAGGTTACCTATGGTGTGGAAGTATGGGGTTTTATAGACAATAAATTACAACAGATACAGGTGGAAGAAAATAAATTTCTGAGAAGAATTCTGAAATTGCCACAGAGTGTCTCGGCCTATATTATTCATGAGGAAGTCGGAGAGTCCTTTATTGAAGACCGGATTAAAGTTAAACCCCTTTTGGCTTGGTTTTAAATATGGACCAACCCTGATGCGGCCTTCACAAGACAAATCATAACAGACTGCCTTAAACGTGACAAAGGGCACCATATTCCCTGGCTGAAGTACATTAAGGACTCGTTGGAGGAGATTGACTGTATAAATTTCTTCACATCCCCAGAATCCCTAACTGCTGAGAGTAAAACGATGGTAAAAAAACTTTTCTCAGAATGGTTACTGATGATTAGGGCAGAGAGGGAAAGACGCAAGCCCACTGTTTCATCTTATTGCCAACTTACAGTGAAGCAAGGAATGGAACCATATCTGAGGGTCATGCCTAATGCTCAGGATCGCTACCACATGACCCGCTTCAGATTGAACATGCTTCATCATTTATTTGCGGTTCCTTCCGGGTTCACTCTTACAGTGGAGGCGAAGGGTACCTGCGGCTGCGACGCTAGGTCTCCGCAGGACACCCTTCACTTTGTTTTACTATGTCCCTTTTATTCCGTCCCAAGACGTAAGTTTCTAGTTGGGATTCTGAAAGAATCAAAAATCAGACAAGCAAAAATGGCCTTGAAGTTTTTACAGGAAGCTGAAGACGCTTATACATTATTTTGCACTGTAAGCTTTATCCGGGTAGCATTGCGGTTAAGGAATGCAAGAGAAAATTTACTTTAATACCATTTAATCCCCTAAAATTAATTCCTTTTCCACTAGTCTAATGAAATATGTTTTTTGCCAAATTTTTTAATTCACATCTTTAAAAAAAAAAAATCGTATTTAATATTTGTGTGTGTACTGTATATGTGCTTTTATGGAGTCTTTTTAAGTACCGAATTAAGACTATAAATTGAATTGAATTGAATGGAGAGAAAAATCTGAAACCAAAGAATAAGTAAGATAGATATCCTGGTGCAAATTATGCAGTCAGTCTTTACTTATGCCACTTATACATCAACAATCATGTTGTAATCTTGCTTTTTAATTTTACAAGTAAGAATGATCAAAAATATGTATATTAGGGAAATGATTACTGAAATGTTATTGTAAGATATTGTATCTCCATGATGGTACAATGGAAAATAAAAAAAGCTAATGATTCAGTTTTTCACTTGGGTAACTAATCACATGGTCACTTTTAGGAAGCAATCATGAAGGCGCTGCACGTATATGAGAAAGGTCACTGTGTAATGCATAATGGCAGATTGCTATGCAGAATAAACAGAGTGGAAACACATCGGTGTCTGCTCCTGGTCCTTGGTGTACTCTTTGAGAATGGGTGGTGTAATCATTTATATATACATACATATATAGATTCACAAAAAAAGCAAAGGTTATAACTCAGTTATAGGTAGGGTTTGTTCCATTACAATAACCACGCATAGCATAGTTAAAAAAAATTTCTTACACATCATGTATACAAGCTGTACTGTGGTTCACATTCTAAGATGAAATTTGTGCATTAATGATATACTCAGAGAATTATAACTCGCCATATCTATAGTAAATGTAAAAGAAGAAATGTGCATCTGCATATTATAATATATATATGTATATGATTACTAAATTGATATATGTATTAAGGAGGCATGTAATGGCGTAAACAATACATATGAAATTGGCTAGCTATAGCTCTTAGTGGGTGTGTGATTGGATTTGTGAGTCAGTGATTGAGTGTGTGAGTGGCTATATGGATCTGTGATTGGGTGTGGGGATATATGTGTCTGTGAATGGGTGTGTGAGTTGCTGTATGGATCAGTAAGTGTGATTGAGTGGCTTTGTGGGTGTGTGAGTGGGTGTGTAAATGGATGTATGGGTCTGTGAATGAGTGTGTAAGTGACTGTATAATATGTAAGTGGCTGTATGAGTGGCTGTGGGAGTGGTTGTATGGTTGTACGAGTAGTGTGGGTGGTACTGGGTTTGTGGGTGACTGTATGGGTCTGTGTGTGGTTTT
This sequence comes from Lissotriton vulgaris, assembly GCF_964263255.1. NCBI lineage: Eukaryota > Metazoa > Chordata > Amphibia > Caudata > Salamandridae > Lissotriton > Lissotriton vulgaris. The sequence goes on from NC_141691.1 coordinate 1,643,628,675, forward strand.
GTGGGCCTTTGAGGGAAGGTGTGAGTGATTGTATGGATGTGTGAGTGGCTGTGTGGGTCTGGGAGTAGATATGAGAGTAGCTAAATAAGTGTTTACGTAGGTATGATAGTAGCCAAGTGAGTGACTTGGCTGGAGCAGAACATCACCTGCCCTGTTCTCCAACAAGAGTCCATAGTTGTACACAAAATATCTACCCAACAGGAGTACTTTCTACTGGTTAATTAGTGAGTGCTAACTTGTCAAGTAAATATCTAGTGCATATTCTACAATACAGTTGCATAATAGACCAGGAGGAATTGTCTTCAGTGACATTCTGTGTGTTTAATTTACACAATGCGATTGTTCCTCAAGCATCTCCTTCCAGAAATCTGTGATACCATGAATTCTCCTATTGAGAAGATAACAAGACTATGAATAGGTGAATCTCCAACTAACAAAGGTCCTCTGTCTTAACTAAATGAAATAAGTACTTCTGTACTCTAAACAAACAAACGCGGAGACGCTGATACCTTTTCTGGAGGAACTGAATCCTTGCAGCCTGCCCTCTCCCCCTTGCTGGGGGACACCGCCGCTTCCGCGCCACAACTCGCAGCACCCGCTTTGCGGGTGCCGCTTCGCGGCTAGCGGTGAGGGGCAGACGCTGCCTTCGTGGAAGACCGGAGGAGCCTGGGAGGTGGAGCGCGAGCAGGGACTCTCTAGACCAGGAGTCCCTGCGCCTGACCAGGTGTTGCTGTTGGACACGCCCCCTGGGAGACACGCCCCACGCTTGACCAAAAGGCGGGAGCACACAGAGCTCAGCGGGACTCTTAACAAACAAACGCAGAGATGCTGATACCTTTTCTGGAGGAACTGAATCCTTGCAGCCTGCCCTCTCCCCCTTGCTGGGGGACACCGCCGCTTCCGCGCCACAACTCGCAGCACCCGCTTCGCGGGTGCCGCTTCGCGGCTAGCGGTGAGGGGCAGACGCTGTCTTTGTGGAAGACCGGAGGAGCCTGGGAGGCGGAGCGCGAGCAGGGACTCTCTAGACCAGGAGTCCCTGCGCCTGACCAGGTGTTGCTGTTGGACGCGCCCCCTGGGAGACACGCCCCATGCTCGCAACGCCGCCTATAAAACACTTAGTCCAACGCTCAGCGGGACGCGAGCGGGATGCCGGGCGAAGCCCGGGCAAAGGGCGGGCCCTCTACGGCCCTCAGCGGCCAGAAGAGGCTGGGCTGGGCCACCCCCCTAAAGGCAGCACAACCATCAAACCATCGAGCTCACAAGGTAACTGCTTGTGCTACAAACTCTTTTTCTGTGCACTAAAACTATTCATATTGCATTGCCTAGTGCTCTAGTATGAGGAAACCGGCTAAAAAGTCAAAGATGCCCACATTAAGATCAAGCACAAAACCTAAATCAGACCCCCCACAACCAGTACCTACACTAACTTCCATTGACATTATGTTGAAGCAAACAATAGGGGCTGTAACTAACGCTATAGCTAATACGGAGAGAAGGATGTCTTTACCTCCCATGACTATTGTTCAAGATACACAGGAAGCCGCTATCAACCTCTCTGTAGTCACAATAGAACCCACTTTAGGATCTCGATACTAGTCTGGCTGTCACCTCTTCTTCCTTTGTTGATCTTCCGTGCGCCCAGGCCCCCACCGAAAACAGGAGGGAGTCAATGGACACACACACAAAAAAGACGATATCAAACACCATGGAGAACAAATGGCCCAAAGAATGCCCGAAACGTGGGGGGAAAAAAGGCCAAAGCAACACCAAAAATCACAACTTGGTGACACCTACAAATCCACCTACACCTGGAATACCCTGTTGGATTACTAATATGGTAGCTGATTTAAAAGCGGATCTAGAAGAGACCATCACAGCATCGATTAAACCCCTCATGGCCAAAATTGATAGGCTAACTTCCTTGATAAATAATAAGGGCGTTGGCCCAAAAAGCCAACTTGCACAAGATAATGCTTCCACAAAAGCAAGACAGGACGGAGGCCCAACCAAAAAATCAACAAAAGACAAGGCAAGCCCAACTACTGAACTGGCATCAAATAACCCCCCGAAAGCCCCACAAACGAATATAAAAGATGCACAAAATGTCACAACATCACAAAGTACTGGCAATATTAGTGGGCAATCAAACGCCCAAACAAAACAATCATGCCAAGGAACCGCCCAAACACCACACGGAACCAAAGATCAAACGTCAAAAGATAAATCTAAGGAAAACCCCACCCCTCTAGCAAAGCCCACGGAAAACAAAACTTCATCTCGAATCAGGACCATTAATCTACCCCCTGAAGCTCTGCCCTTTGTACTCGTGTTGACAGGAGTGCCACCCCTAAGAGAGGGCAAAAGGGAAACACAAGCGGAATTAAAAAATAAATGTGCACAGTGGCTACAAATACATAGACCGCTACCCTCTAACATTCATGGAGAAATTCTTTCAGTAAGAAGGGGGGAATGGATTGGGAGAGGAACAAAAACAATAGCAGGGGACATAATAACAGTGAATTTTAGAGACATTGCAGCAGTAAACTTTATTTGCAATGCACCCCCTAGCACCGCTCACTCACAAATCCACCCTGTACACCTATCATATTTTTACCCTTATGCTCCCCAAAGACCTGTGCAGAGAAATAAAATCCAGATGAACAGGTTCTATCAGATGGAACCCCAATATAGATCGGCCCAGTGGCAAATACCATACCATGCGACCCCAAATTATGATTCTTTTTTAATGCAGCATGCACATTGGAATAGGTTCAGTACACTCGAAGAGGTTGATTGACATGCACGGGGATACCTTTTCTATACACCCATAAGATCAAGGGAGGAAGGGCCGAAGACAACAGAAATGGGTACTAAGAATAGTATAGGACTCATGGACATGAAAGGGGGTGGTAAAAAGAGTTTAAAAACTCAAAAGGGAAGATGTAAATTGTCAAAACACCCAGAGCATAGGATAATCAACGAACAAAGTACACCGACTAGCAACATCAGCCCACAACCCCGCACTAATACACCAACCATAGAAGTAGTCCAGGAGGCACCCCCATTAAGAGGCTTATCAGAACAACCTAGAGCGGATACCCACAAAGATCTTCGAATCGTATCCTGGAATATCGCAGGCCTAGCAGCCAAACTTGAATCTCAAGAATGGCACGACTATATAAATACATTTCAAATTGTATGCTTGCAAGAAACATGGGCGGTTGAGCCAAATGACTATAGTCTTGAGGGATACAAATGTTTTTCTGTCCCGGCCACAAAGATATCATCTGGGAGAGCTAGTGGGGGACTTACAATTTACGTAAATTTACATATCCAGGGAGTATGGTCAAAATTTAATTGGGACTCACATAACTTACAAGTTGTAAGGTTTCGTTCTAAAAGAGTAAACCTTTTCCTACTCAATTGGTATAATGCTGTCAGCTCGATGGCAACGGGAGCCGCTGTTAATGAATTGAACTCCTGTTTAGAAAAATTGCTTTCTTTAAATAAGACACCAAACCCTCCAAGTTTAATACTTTTAGGGGATTTTAATTGCCACCTTTGTGACAAATTAAAACCATTTAATAGAGACTGGTCTAGATGCACCATAATGAAAGGGCCACATTTTGCTCATGTAAGAGAGGGATGGGATCTCGAGAAATTAACCAAAAGGCATAACTTGGTCCACACCTTGGACCTTGCCAAACTGGGTGACAACGGAGATCTCAACCCAACATTTAGAGGTAGAGGTTGCCAGTCCTACATTGACTATATTTTAGTCTTGCCTCTTTTAAAAAGAAACATCAGTAATATGGCCATAGATGCAAGCATCTTTAGCGATCACAACCCAGTGACATCACACTAAAAGGGTTTGATTTTAAAATAGTTTCAAACAGTATAGACGTGATAGAAAAGGCAGTGGATCAAGGAAGGAGAATTAAGTGGGCTAGGACTGACGGGGATAGATTTTACAAAAAACTGATCGCAGAGGGTCTAAACGCAATAAATACATGCCTTGATCTTAGGGTGGAGGGAGCTCTAGTGGTTAGCGCATTCGAGGAAATCGCACGCCATGTAAACAATCTGCTGACGACCTCCAAATCAATTAAAGCGCCATCTACCCCACGCTGGTTCGACTCCCTTTGCACTAAGGCGCATAAAAAAACTGAAACTTAGCCTTCACGCCGTACCTAGGGATAAGCTCATGATTGCACAGAATAGAGCTGAATATAAAAAACATTGAACAACCGTAAAAAGAGCTTACAAAATCAAGCCTGGGAGGATTTAAGGGACGCCGCAGAAAGGCGAGATATATCAGGCTTCTGGAAGGTCATTAATACCCCATGCTTCCAGGATCAAGGAGCACCAAAAATAATGAACACTATTTTACCCGACCAATGGCAGAATCATTTCAAGAGCCTTTACAATCACACAGGACATTTAATCCAGGGGGAAGAGATAAGACCTACACAGCCCTCAAAACTGGACTTTTCCCTGAAAGAAGTGGAACTCGGAATAGTAGGGCTTAGTAAAAACCAAGCACCAGGCCCGGACGGAATACCTCCTGATCTCTACCTGAGTAAAATTGAACTGTGGGCCCCGCTACTAACGAGGGTTTTGAACGAGGCAGTGGTGGCAGGATTTCCCCGTTCCTGGTCAACAGCAACCATAGTTCCGATTTACAAGAAGGGGAACCGTGACGACCCTCAGTGCTACCGCCCCATTTCCCTCATAGATGTGACAGCGAAAGTACTGGGGCGAGTTTTCTTACACCGTCTCGAGGATTGGGCCGAGGAGCATCAGATATTTTCAGATGTCCAATACGGTTTCAGGTAAGGTAGATCCACCACGGATCAATGTCTGAACCTGTACCTTCTGGCAGCAAAATATACCATCGCTGGCAATGGGAATGTATTCATGGGTTTTATGGACCTATCGGTGGCTTTTGACCGTATAAACAGAGGAAAACTTTGGTCATTATTGATAAATCTAGGGGTGGATCAATCCCTTGTGGACACCCTACAAACCCTACACTGGAATACATCTGCAAGTGTGAGGTATAACCAAGAGGGAAGTAAGACCGACCCCTTTTGCTGTACCAGTGGAGTGAGGCAGGGCTGCATCTTAGCGCCCTTCCTTTTCTCTATATATATTAATCTCCTGGAAAAAGAGCTTTTAAAGCTAAGGGTGGATTCGCCACAAATTGGCCAACGCGCAGTGCCGGTATTACTTTATGCCGATGAATTGAATTGAATTTGAATTTAAAATATTTATATAGCGCAACATTCACCAGGCGGTTTCTTGGCGCTGTGGAAGCAACTTTAGCAGTAGGGACGAGAACTGGCAAAAAGAAAAAAAATAGAAAGGGGGATCAGTTTACATTACAGAAAGCCTGAGTGAATAGAAAGGTCTTGAGATCTTTTCTAAAAGTGGAATACTGCGTGGCCAGACGTAAGTAGTCGGGGAGGGAATTCCAGAAGGATGGTGCTAGGAATGAAAAATTGGTTCCGCCCCATTTCTTACGTCTGTACCGGGGAACCTGAAGAAGAGCTCGAGTAGACGAGCGAAGCTCACGAGCAGGGGTATATTCTTTTAACAATGAAGAGATGAAAGCAGGGGCAGTGCCCTTGCGGGCCTGAAAGACCATGCAGCCTGTTTTAAACAGGGATCGCTCCCTAACAGGTAGCCAGTGTAGTGCCTTCAATAGAGGGGTAGAGTGGTGGGAACGAGAGAGACCATGCACCAATCTGGCCGCCTGGTTTTGAACCAGCTGGAGCTTCGGCAGACTATACGCTGGGATGCCGTTGTAGAGGGTGTTGGCATAGTCCAGCCGGGAAACAACCAGAGCGGACATGATTAGCTTAAGTGCAGGAGGAGAAAAAAAACGAGAGACAGAGCGAATAGTTCGAAGAACAAGAAAGCAAGAAGAAACAACAGAACTGATTTGTGAATGAAGGTTGAGATGATGGTTAAGTTTGATGCCCATAGTCTTAACTGAGGGAGAGGGTGTGGGAGAGGGTCCAAGAGAAGAAGGCCAAAAGGAAGAATTCCAGGGACTGGAGGAACCACCCGTAAGGACCAATTCTGTTTTGTCAGGGTTCAACTTCAGATGGTTGTGGTTCATCCAGTCCCTGATAAAAATCATAGTAGACTGAAAATTAGAAATAGAGTGAGAGGAGGAGGACAGATTGAAAATGAGCTGGAGGTCGTCTGCATAATTGTAAACAGTGACCTCCAGTTTCTGAAGTGCGAAAATCAAAGGATAGATATAAAGATTAAACAAAAGGGGGGAGAGAGAAGAACCCTGGGGAACACCACATGTGACTTTGAGTTGGGTAGCCGCGAAATCCCCTAACCGGACCGCCTGGATGCGGTCCCTCAGGAAGGACGATAGCCAGACCAGGGCTGAGCCCCCGACCCCCGCCGCTCCGACACGGGAAAGTAAGATGGAATGATCCACCGTATCGAAAGCGGCGGAAAGATCGAGGAGCACCAGAGCCTGGCGGCAGTTTTGGTCCATGCCCTCCCTGAGGTTATTAAGGACCGACACCACGACAGGCTCGGTGGAGTGCCTAGGCCGAAAACCTGCCTGGCGGGACGCTAGGCCCCCATTGGCTTCCACATGGGCACTGAGGACCGATGTTACGTGTCGCTCCAGCACCTTGCCCAAGTAGGGCAGGAGAGAGATGGGACGATAGTTGGCTGGAGCAGAGGGGTCCGCGCCAGGCTTTTTAAGAATGGGCACTATGGTGGCGGTTTTAAGTGCTGGAATTACCACCCCCTGGGCCAATGAGTTGTTAAGTAGGGAAATTGGCGGTTTAGGGCAAGCAGAGTAAATCTGTTGCAAAATATGGGCTGGACAGATATCCGCCGGGGAACCAGACTTTACTTTAGGGAGTATTGAGAGAAACATTTCTTCAGTAAGCGGGGGGAGAGAGGAAAGAGAGCAGTGAACAGAAGGGGGAGAAGGCTCGGAGAAGGCGGGGGAGGGGAGTGGAATATTAGGTTTGATATTACTAATTTTTTCTAAAAAATAAACATTCAGAGAATCACAGAGGGATTGAGTGGGGGGGGGGCTTAAGGGTGGCCCTGTCAGAATAGGCCAAGTCCTGAACGATGACGCGGTACTATTGGCCAGAACTCCCATAGGTTTACAAAAGCTGATTGATGGTTTTGTCGATTTCATGGCCAAACTTGATTTATCGACAAACCTTGAAAAATCTTATATTATGACAACAGGAGCAAAGAAAAAGGGGAACTTCACTTATACCATCGGATCACACAAGATTGGCCAGGTCAAGACCTTCTCATACCTGGGTGTACTCTTTGATAATCACTTGAACTTTAAACCCCTGGTGGAGAAACATGCAACTAAACTGGCGGCGTCATCAGGAGCCATTATGGGGTATGGTCAAAGACTGGGAAGGTGGTCTCCAGAACAAGTATTAAATTTGTACAGGTCGATTTGCTGTGCGAAGGTCACCTACGGTGCGGAAGTATGGGGTTATATAGACAATAAACTACAACAAATACAGGTGGAAGAAAATAAATTCCTGAGAAGAATCCTGAAACTACCGCAGAGTGTCCCGGCCCACATTATTCACGAGGAAATGGGAGAGCTCTTTATTGAAGACCGGATTAAAGTTAAACCCCTTCTGGCCTGGGTTAAAATATGGACTAACCCCGAGGCGGACCTAACGAGACAAATCATAACAGACTGCCTCAAAAGTGATAAAGGACACCATATTCCCTGGTTGAAGTACATCAAGGACTCGTTAGAAGAGATTGACTGTATAAACTTCTTCACATCCCCAGAATCCATAACAGTTGAGAGTAAAATGATGGTAAAAAAACTTTTCTTAGAACGGTTATGGACGATTAGGGCAGAGAGTGAAAGACATAAGCCCACTGTTTCATCCTACTGTCAACTTACAGCAAAGCAAGGAATGGAACCATACCAGAGGGTCATGTATAATGCGCAGGATCGCTACTACATGACCCGCTTCAGACTCAATATGCTTCATCACTTACTTGCGGTTCCTTCAGGGTTCACCCTTACAGTGGAGGCGAAGGGTACCTGCGGCTGCGACTCTAGGTCTCCGCAGGATACCCTTCACTTTGTTTTATTATGTCCTTTTTATTCTGCCCCGAGACGTAAGTTTTTAGTGGGGATTTTGAAAGAATCAAAACTCAGACATGCAAAACTGGCTCTAAAGTTTTTACAGGACGCTGAAGACGCCCACACTCTATTTTGCACTGTAAACTTTATCCGGGTAGCAATGCAGTTAAGGGATACCAGAGAAAATGGACCTTAATATCACTCAACCCCTTAAAATTTACTCCTTTCCCACTAGTCTAATGAAATATGTTTTTTAGCCAAATGTTATTGATATCTTCTTTTAAACTAAAATTTGTATGTATTATTGTGTGTATATTGTATATGTGCTTTTATGGTGTCTTTTTAAGTACCGAATAAAGACTATAAATTGAAAAGTACTTGTGTTTGGTGAAGATGTCCTCTTGATCAACACACCAAGAAGGAATCACTAAAATCAGCAGGAACGTGCTGGTGGGGCCTTGTGGTAGGCTGCCTGTCATACTAGCAAAAGGCGGAGAGATCTTTGCATACTATTAAGTTGGACAGTTAGGGCCGAACCGGCGAGACTTCCAGGTGTCTTTGCACATTTGCTGTAATTCTAGGGGAGAACCATGGACTCTGTTCTCAAGAGGGGAGGCCAAGAGAGAACTCACTTGTCACAGTCAATACATATTACACTCCGATAGATCAAAGATGCATTCACCTATACCAAGGATTTCAGATTGTTTCAAATGTGGAATCGCCAAGAAAACACATTTGCTTTCCCTTCGCAAAGACCAGGCAATTAGGATCTTTTTTTAATTGCATATGATACCTCATATAGTTGCTGAATTTCAATGGTTTTGTGTGGGTAAAATGTGCGCCTAACTATAACATCCCTGTAACTTTTGGCTTTGTGAATATAAATTTTTGGTGAATATATATTTGGTGAATCAACAACAATGCGTTCTGACTTCAATAAACACGCAAACATGAGCACTATGTGAATGATACTCAGTGATTTATTTGGCTACAATAGTTTTATGCCTAGTGACAGCACATAGTACAAATGATGGTTATTGATGCCATAGCACCTAACATCAGAGGAGGTAATAGAGTTCTAAATCTATGGCGAAGGGAATCATGGTATATTATACAGTTTAATACTAAGAAACCGGTGGGCTTAAACTCAGATGAGAAATTAGCTGTACACTTCGTTTGAGTTAGTATAGAGATCTTTATACTCATGTTCCTCTCTTTCTGTAAGTTTGTGTTTATGTTTTCCACATACTTATGACGTGCTTGAGTAATTTGCTTTATTGAGAAATGAAGTGGGAGCATTTGGGATTTAATTGGTTTTATTGTGGCACTAATACAGGTGTTAGAAAAGGGTTCAACATGCCTTGATGTTATTGAAGCCAAGCTCTAGGTACCATTTTCCTTTGTATTTTTAGTAACTCTTCACATGTGTACATTGAGGAATAATATAGGATTTTGCAAAGTGGACTTTTGACATCATTGCAATTGATTTGTTGGGTTGATCATGAAATTGTTTGACCTGTGCATCAAGATCTCTAGTCAACCCCTCTACTCCATCCCACTGCACTCCACAACAGTGCATGCCCTTGTAGTTTCAAGAAACTCGATATCAGGCCTTCTTGGGCTTCATTTTGTATTAAGATCTTTGAGACTGCCGCAATGCATATGAAGTTTATGTCAGGCACATTTGGGCTGAATTTTGTATAGTGATCTTTGAAACTGTCGCAATGCATATGATGTACTGCACAAGACATTGCTTGATTTCAATGGCAATATCCCCAGTAAACAGGACAAGTGTCTACTTATTCAAGTAGCATTGATGTTTTGATCCAAAAATCTAGTAGTCATAGGCCCACTCGGGCTACATTGTGTAATTCACTTCTTTAGTGAAATCAGCACTTCTGGTATTTAAATATGGCTGCCATCATACCAGCAGGTGGCTTAACTTCATCAAATTCACCACACGATAGCAAAGTAATGCACAAGCCTTTTAGGTTTAGGCAATTATGATTTATGCTTTTAACAAATAAAATACACTGGCCATTGGATTAAAAAAGACTGTGTATCATGGTAAATTTCATAGATCAATTGTATGGTTACTTACTGACATACATACCAAATGAAAGGAAATTGTAGGAGAGGCATTAGTGTAAGCGGGATGTTTGTCACCTTCACTCAGATGACTAATATGCATTACCAATGAAGCACTTTGTAACAACTCTAAGATGGCGTTCATGTAACCTAACTTTTCTGTACTATTGCATAGTCTCATATCTATGCTAATTTGTATTGTTATTTCCAAATTACTCTTTGAGGTGTTCAATGGATTTCTGTACCGTGATCAATGAAAGCTTTAACCACAACTCATTCTTCATTGCGGCTGTTGTAGCCAAAGAAATCACTGTGCATTATTTGCATAGTGCTCGTGTTTGCATATTTCTTGAAGTCGGAATTGTGAATGGGTGGAACTTGTGGAGGTCTACTCCACAGAATTCTGCAGAGTTCTCTAAAAACTCCACAAAATTTAACATACTTCCATGTGTGGCAGAGTATTGCTTGACCAGTGCGGTCACTTACACAATAAGGTGTTACTGGGAAAATTAATAGAGGTACAGGACTGACTGGGCATCCTTACATTACACCACTAGCATGTGATGCAATAATTCACCAATGGGGCTGTGCCCTGGCACAAAAACATCCCTGCACACAGAGCAGGCCCTCACACCCATAATAATTAACCAACATCCACCATCAATGTCACCAGGAAATGCGCTACACCATAAAAAGAAAATATGTACATACCCGCTGTGAAAAAGTTTCCAGACCGGGAGGCAAAGGCTGCCCGATGTGCTTTTCAATGCCTCCAGCATACCGCAGATGGTCTCGGGCAAGGCCTGGGGTCTCCAAGTGGCAGCACCTCTCTGCTAGTCTCTGAGACAGTTACTCTGCTGGACCCATTCTTCTATCATTTCAGATAGCTGGTTGACAATGTCGTCTCGTCACAAAGCGGGGCAAGGCAGAGGGGGGTCCCAGAGTCCAGAGGAATGAAGTCTGTCTGCTCACACTGCCTCATAGTCGATCCAGTCATTGGTCACATGGCAAGCATGTGCAGTTTGAAAACGTTGTGTTTGTTTTGTTTCTCTGTGCATGCTGAGCCAGACGTCACAGACGTTTGCATGCATACCATAGACAATGAAGGTTTCATAAAAGTAAATAAGAAATGAGCATGCGAAACACCAGTAAAAACTCTGCTTTGCTGGCATAGGCAGAGTTTGTGCTGAACTTCGCTCTCGAAGAGCAGTGTGTAGTGGCAAAAACTCTGCACACTCTGCCAGGGGAGCTGAGTATACAGTCCACGCTGAGTTGGAACACATTGTTGCCGAATGTGGATTTTGGACTTTTCCACACCTGGCACATGAGCCACCATGCCAAAAGGTAGAGGGATAGGTGGAAGTGGAAGCCTGTTGTTTGGAGAAATATATATATATATTTTTGTTTTTGGCAGCATCTGAGGAAGTCACTTCGACGAAACGCTTCATGCCATATTGCCAGTGTGAAATAAAAAGCTGCTTTGCAAAAGGACCAGTGTGTGCTCCACTTTCTGCTTACGGCAAGGGAGTGTGTATATATGTGTGTATATCATCAGTGCATTGCGGGTGCGCAAGTTATAGTTAGCACAACTAACGATAACGGAGGAATTTCTATGGTTTTGTACGAGTGAAATGTCTAGCTAACTATAACACTCATGAAACCTAGGGTTTTTTCAGTGAATTTCAAAGGTTTTTTAAATGATAATTCCTAACTATAACATCTCTGAAACGTATGGTTTTTTCAGTGAATTTCAAAGGTTTTTTAAATGCTAATTTCTAACTATAACGTCTCTGAAACCTATGGTTTTTTCAGTGAATTTCAAAGGTTTTCGAAATGCTAATTTTTAAGTGCAATAGTAGTTATACCTATTTTTTAACTGAATTTCTACAGTTTTTTAACTGTTTATTTATAATTATTTTATTTATTAAACAACATTATATATTTTTCAGAAAATTGCAATTTTTTTAAAAATAACTATAAAACTGAAATATTTTTAATTATTTAGTTTTTTGTGTTTTAATGTAATTATATACTTTTCTATTTTATTTTTTTTGCCAGAATATTTTGGGGAGTCGGGCACCCATAGCGTACCTACCGCAGCAGGTCCAAGTATTCTAGCTGCCATTTTGGAAACGTCGTGAAGGATCTGCGTATGGTGAGCGACGAGTGCGTGTTTTTTTTCAGTTACGTCATATACGTACAATGTTATGTGGTGTGCGCCACTGATATGCGACCGGTCTGCGACTCCTGCTCCCGCACATTTGTGACACATGCTTATTACAGTATGCGATGCTTGCACGGTGGCGGGCCCTACGTGACTTCATATACGTGATGGGCGCGCTGGGTGCGTGACTCCTGAAAAATATTTTAGGTTCTAAAATTATATGTACGTGTCTTTGATGTACATATTAGGACAAAAGATTATCTAAGGTATTCATAAAAATAATATATTTCTACTTGCAATAAACGTATATTATTTTTAAATATATTTTTGCAAAGTCGCGTTGGGTGCGCGCTTCGTGAGCACACGGTGCGCGAATCCCAAGTGACCTAAAAAAAAAAGATTTGATTGCTTTATAACATTTCCCACTGTAACTATTGAAGGACCCCCCCCCCCCCCCATTTTAATTATTCTGTTTGGAGCAGTTGATGAGAGACATCTCTTCTTCTTCCAGCTGGTTTTGGAATTTTTTTGGTGTTTTTAAAAAATTGCATTGGAGAAATGCCATCTGGTTCGCAAGCTCCTCATCATTCTTCAGATAAGATATCTTGGAGGAAGATCCACCCTAGCAGATACCTGAAACAATGGTATGGAAATTTTTCACCTTTCCTGCCGGAGAAAAAAAGTTCAACACAAGAAAAGTCACATGCTTGCTGTGTGACAGGGTCCTGTCGCGAGGCAGTGACAAGAAATACTCCTGTGGAATAGTGAGTATGTATAAACATCTGCGGACCATTCACCCGAAGAAGCTGGCACGAGAAATGAGTCGTGTAGCAAAAAATCCAGCACCAAGCATTGCTAGCACCTCAGGAGCATCCACTTCAGCACCACCTGTAGACATTCGCCCAGAATTTGCTTTTCTGCAGCAGCACTGCACTAAGTCCAAAACCATCATTTGTTATGGTGAACAGTTAGTGGATGCTATTTGTGCGGCTCAACGGAACCACAAATGCAATTTTTTTTTATATTTTTGTTTTTGGAATGATGTTGAGTTCCAAAAGCTAACTGTTTACTTAGTTCCTTTTTTGTTAAATATTTAAAAAACACAAAAAAGTACAAAATTGTTAAAAAAATAAAAAATAAAACAGGGGAAAAAGAGTTCAGAACTACCTTGTCTGGTTTTAAAAAAGAACTATAATTGCATAGTAATGTCTGAAACTTTGGTTGAATGTATGTGTAGAGCATGATTGTCTGAAAGAATACAATAGTACTGTATGGTGAATTTATAGGGGCAGATCTATGAGGAAGTGCTGCAGCGTGACACTGCAAGCCCTTTAGCTGCACCGCGCTGCAGTACTTCTGAAGCACCGGGATATGACATATTTACATGAATATGTTGCAATTCTGTGCTTCCTCTGCATTAGTACACAAACTGCAGCCATGCAGTGATGCAGGCACCCTGGCACCATGGTGCAAGGATATCTGTGTCGTGGGGAGATTGTTTTTGTGCAGGAAAAGAATACTTCCTGCACAAAAACAATCACTAAAGGCATTTTCCTCCTTCAATGTGTGCTGCGGAATGCAGCATGCATTGAAAGAGGAAAAAAGCGGGGAGAAATTAAAACATTTCTCCTTGTTGTGCCTCGCTACACCACCTCTAGGTTTGCGCACCCTTTACACGTATCTACAGATTTACACTTTCTCGTAAATCTTGAGTTGTGTTATTCCATTGGTGTTGTGTGGGAACAGACACAGCAACACCCATGGAACGCCCCTTCAAGGCAAAGTGCTGCGCTTGAATGGGCCGTATTTTCAAGGGGATGAAAAGCCACGCAGGGCGGCTTTTCCTCTCCTTGTAAATATGGAGGAGTTCCCAGCGCCATCACTACGTTACAAAAAGTGATGTACTGGTGGTGCAGTGGGCTTGTAAATCTGCCACATAAGTGCTTAGGTATTGGCAGAGTTACTGTATACAAATGGGATTGTAGTAGTGTTTCTAGTATTAGACAGCAAACCATTGATATATTAAGAACATTCCTATGTAGCTTTCCAAGGCCAAGTTTAAAACACAACATAAGTGATACCTCTCAACAATGTGAACTTTAGGTAGGAGGCTATATTATGTGAAAACTCCTGCTTTATGTTTAGGAAAAATAAGTAGAGCACTTTTGCATGGGATGTCCAGTTTCATTTCTTTGGCCCGCAGCAGGTTTCTTGGGAAAACTAAGAGTTGTTAATAGGAGGAGTTGCATAACAAGACACATATATTACAATTATGATAGTTTTAAAACAGAGATTACAAAATTTACCACAATGTTCTAAAAAAACAGAGTATGTTTGTATATGTTGTTGATGTACTTACTAGAAGGTTTAAACACATTCTGTTGACTTTGAAAAGTGAAAAATTTAATTATGATAACTGGCAAAAGTTACCTATGTAGTTATTTGTGGAGGGATAGTTTGACTTGTCTATATGGCAAGTGAAATGTAAGTAGTGTTATAACAAATTGGAAGTTAATAAAATGAACAACACATAGATATTATATACCCGTTTTGTAGGATAATAAAATGCCTGCTAATGTAGAAAGACTATGAATGTCAAAAATAAAAATAAATCAAAATGTATAATTCTTTCCAGCATTACGAAGGTCCGTTATGGACTGCTTTCCAGCACTAACTGCAACTCCACAAACCGTGCAGTATGATGCCATCGAGGAAAACTGTGGAGCTAAATCTTGAAGCGTCGATTGGACTTTTGAATGGACTCTACTTTGGTGTTGTTGTGCTGCCATTGAAGCTGAGGGTCCTTCAGTTTTGCGTTGCCTTCTTGCTGCTCACTATGAACTATTTTTATGAAATGAGCAAAAAATATTAAAGGTGAAATAATATACCATGTATGATATTTGGCAGCATTGTGAATAGCTGCAACACACCCGGCCCATCAGCAGTTATAACAACCATACAGTTCATGCAATTCGTGGCAATTCTTGAAAACTCTGGAGCCAAATTTGATTTAGTAGTCTGTACCTCTAAAGGGACTTTCTGGAAGGGAATTATTGTTGCTGCCACCAATGTAGATGGTCCTCCAGCTTCCTTCTGCTGGTTCGGCAGTTGGAGATGATTGCTATGAATCATTTTAAGATGGTAGAACATGAACATCGTCCCACATGAGTCTTAAAAAAGTCTCCAGCGTAAATCTACCACCTGCTCACAATAAACATCTGGAAAAGGAGATTCAAGAAGGAGTAGTGGGTGTATATGTCCCATTGATTTTACTGATCCGTTTATTATCCAATTATATTCTTTACTTTCCCCGCCATGTGATGTTTTTAGATTGTGCATTGCACTAGTTTGCAACAGTTTTCAATTCCCCATGAGTTTGTGTAACAATGGGTAGTTTGATGGGTGTTTGGTAGTGATGTTGTCTTTGTGAGTTTAGATGATGAGTTATTTTTTTAATTGTTTTTGTTAAAAGTATTGTTCAAATGAAGTTACACAATGATGTTACTAAACAGCTAGACTCAAACTTTGTGTAAAATATGTCTATATAGCTGTTTTTCACTTTGTCATTTGTATTGGTGACTACTGATGTCAGTGTGACCTCTGAAGAAGGAAAATGCATTTTTTATTTAGTTATTTCACCAAATGAATACAAAGGGAAAAGTTTAATTAGAATCTTACTAAATAGCTACACTGAAACCTTATTTAAAATATGTCTATATTTGTATTTTACAGTTTGTTAAAAACACACTGTATTTGCAGTCTGTCCTTGGCAATGGCAATATTTAATTTAGCGTTATAAAATTTGGTAATCTTGCTTTTAATAGACGTTAACGACATGCAGGTGGCAAAATATGTACAATATCAGCCCCCCCTTAGTTGACATCTGGGGCATTGTGAACCTTTGCTATCCCCCCATTTAAAAAACCTACTGGGTGTGTAGTAAAGATTTACACGGGCTTTATAATACCGTACATACATATTTGAAGATAAAAACGTAGTTTGAGCCAGAGAAAAGGATTCCCTAAAACTAGATTCAGAGTTAGCCAATCACTCTTGCCACTTCAGAGAGTGATTAACCATATCATCCTTCTATTGTTTATTGAGGAGGGAATAAATTAATCTGATGGAGGGTTTGTGTCCCGCTACCAGAGCATCAACCAGATCACACCTTTGAGAACCAATCGGGCCCCCTCCCTTGCGGTATAACAAATCTCCGACTCGGTGCTATTTAAAAATTAAATTCTGGCTGATATCGAATTAATTTCTTAGCTCTTGAAATGACCTTACACCCATGCAGGAATATAAAGCCCACCTTATTTAGGCTGCTTTTCACTCACCGTAAGGTGTATTGACCCCCAGAATCTTCTGGCAGGTAAGTATTATTACTTAATGGGGTATAGAAATGTAATCTACCCAAGCCCATTAGTTTACAAACCGTTGACCACACTCTAAAAGTGTTCAATAATATCTTAAAACAAACTCTTTTGAAGTAGTTGAGCTCAATTTGCCTCCACAGGTTTCCTCTAACCCCACCACCTATCAATAGTTCAAATGGGGAGGGGAAGTACTCCACTCCTAATTGCGAGGATGGTTTCTCTTGGAGTATGAGTCCTAGATTCTTCAGTATAGAGGCCCAGTAATATAGCTCACCTCTATCTTTAGGGAGGGCTTGAAATTTTAAAGCTTTCCTTGGTTTTGCATATGCCCAAACAAATCGAGAGATCAATTCATCTAGTTTTTTAAACCAGAGGTTTTCTATCTCTAAAGGATTAGCCCCCCAAAAAAAAGGATTTTAGGAAAAAAGGTAATGTTAATTACATTGCATCAGCCAACCAAAGACAGCTGTAGGTTATTTAACCTGTATAACTCTTTTTAGATTTTTCAATAAAATGGTCTATGTTTTCTTTGATGATGCCATCCATGTGGAGGGTCCACAAGGGAGATTTTATTATTGACCAAGATTACAGTTTTATTTAGTGAATAGCTTGAGATATGCCGGAACCCATCCGCCTCCTTCTCTATCTCAACTAGTGCTGTCGATGGCGTGGGTGTGACTAGGGCTTTGCCATCAGCATAAGCAGGTTTTTTGTCTCCCAGCCACTACAGACCATGAAGGGAATGCTGACATTAAGCATGAGCCTGTGTATAAATGGATCTATCTTAAGGGCGAAAAGGAGTGGGGAGCATGGGCACCCTTGTCTAGCCCCCTTGAGATCTCAATTTGTTCAAAAAGCTCTCCTGCCACAAAGGTCCTAGCCTCTGGTTTAAAATATAGGGCCTTAATAGCTAGCCGAAACTCTGGTCCTATGTTTACACTCTCCAGCACTGCCCACGGATAGTGCTGGAAGACCCTATCGAAAGCTTTCTCCGCATTCAGCAGGATCAAAACCATAGGGTCTCCTTTTACCTGGGCAGAGCGATTGCCTGTAAGAAGTGGTCTGTGATGCTTCTCTCAGGTATAAACCCATGTTTCCTTCCGGTTACTACATTTGCTGATGATGGGGGACAGATCTAGTCTAGTCTAGAAGTGTCCAGTCTAGAAGTGAGGATCTTTGTGTCAGGAAATTACTCCATTGTGCCTGCCATACGATCCGCGACAGAGAGAATTACCACCTGAACTACAAATCCCAGAAGGTCTGAGAGGGAGGGACTTACACAACCTTGCAAGTCAGAAAGCGTGAGTAATTCTAGTTGTGGAAGAATCGTGTTCGCTTGCTGCTGCCTAATTCGGATTCTGCGAGCTGGATCACGGAAGAGGTTGTACCGGTTTGTAGTGAGCTCAGGCTGCCTGCTGATTCAAGCAGAGAGGGCCAGTGATGGTTACGTGCCGGCTCGCTGTGGGAATTCAAACTGGAGTCTGCAAATACTTGGCGGCTGGCACATTTGAAAGCGCTCTTGTGGAGAGAAGCATTTCCGTTTCTTTAGGAGCCATTCAGACTAATGGCAAACGGAGGCTGCTTGGGATCGAGTGGCCTCATTTTTGGAACAACTTTGTGCAAGACAAAATTCAAATTCAACAGCACCCAAACAAGGTTGAATTCACTTTCCGAAATTTCGAGGCTTTAACATATGCAGACACGTTTAATTCATTTACTACTACAACATCCACAATGCTGAGCGGGGGCTGACTATGATGTAGGAGCCACACATGGCCGCCAGGCTACCATTGAGTTCGCATTTCCAGGTCTGACAGAGGAAGAGCTAGGTGAGTGTTTGCGAGGTCTCCGCAAGCGGTAGTGATTCCTTCGCGTTCTCCCCCTTAAACAATCACTCTTCTATTTTAGAGTTTAGCGCGATTGAAACACGCTTTAGCGAACGCCACGGAGGAGCCTAAATCCTGTTCCCCGCCATTGAACAAAACTTTCTGGTGTGATAGACAAGGAGAAGCGGTAACGCGACCTGCGATCTCCGCTCCACCCTGAAACAATTACAGGTATGTTTCCCCCTAAAAAGCTAATGTGAGTATGTTTGAAAGTATACAAAATAATGAATACTGAGCACGATCGTTGATTGTGCCTTGCAGATAACGCCGGAACAGCACTTTGAGCCCATCGGTTGCAGTGTGAATTTATCAACAACTTTACCGATTCAACAGTTAAAGGTATGAAGCCTGAGCCTTTCTGCCACAGAACCAGTTGTACTGTGCTGCTTCTGGCGGTCTAGTAAATATGCCAATTTCTTACACAATAGGTCAACTGTTACATTTCAAGATTGTGGCTTACACCAGCCCAGCCCCACTTGAATATTTGGACCGCGAGACCGCGCCGCCCATTGACGAAGGTAACTAGTCCTGTGACACCCAGAGCCGTTAGGGGGTATCGATTTTATTAGTTTTCAGTCACTGAAACGAACTTCCTTTATATCTCTCTTTGTGCAGATTATCCACATTGAAAGAGCCCTGAAGAGAATCTGCGATTTACTCCCAGATTCGAAACGCGTAGGTAAACGGCAAACAGGCATCAAAAATAAAGAGATCATTAGCTCATGAATTTATTATTCACTTCCTTTGACTTAATTTTCAAAGTTGTGTTTTGATCTTTCTTAAAAAAGAAAAATTTATTTTTTGTTGCCATTTTTTCACCGTGTGGGTATTATAGTGGTTTGAGATTTCGCAAAGAGTAATTATTTGTGGAGATATAATCACTATTTTTGTAAAAGAAGATGTTGTATACATTTTCCATAATTGTATATATGTCAGTTGTATAATAGTTGTTAATATGTGTAAGTGTTTTGTACAGTGTTTTTCTCACCCATGAAAAATATATAAAATTACTGAAAATTTCAAAGGGTTTAAATAAAATAACCCTGACAAACAGAAGATTTATCTTTGTTTGCGTTCTCAAACCTTGAGATAATAAACCAGTGTGAGGGCCAGCAACTGTTTTCTGTAACACAATATTTAGGTCCAGCTGCTCCTTTGTCCCAGGACCAGACTCCGTTTTCACAAGTGGTACCAATAACTAGCATTTCCTTATGTACAGCTATCACAGGTTGATCAGTACGTAGGGACTCTAAACAGAAATCATTTAACTGTGAACGTTTTCCCGGGTCGTGACCCTGCTCTTTATCACTGGGAAAGGAACTCCTTTGCCAGTACCTCTAGCTCCTCTGGCATAAGGACAGGGGTCATCTCATCTGCTTGACCTGTCATGGTTGCTCCTAGAAGTGACACCCAGCAGCAAAAGTGGAAATATTCTTGCTAGCAGCTGTGTTAGAAGGCAAGCGAGTTATTTTTCCAACCACCGCGTACATGTACGCAATGTACCTGATCATCTGCAGAGACGGATCACAGCTATTGGCCTTCATAAGTTACTTTCACCAACGTTAACCTTTGGCTGTGTACATCTTGGAGTCTACCGCCTACTATGTGGTCAACGTCCGACCTCCCTGTCTGATTCCAAATGTCCTATCGGCGAAGTCAGGCACCTGCCATTTTAGCTGTTCAAAATAGTGTGTTTGTGACTGTTAAGTGAGTCACCGCCACTGAAAATGGGAACTAGATTGTTTACATATTCAAACTTTGATGGACACAATTTTTTTTTTAATTTAAACATGTATTTGTAGTGTATTACTGTGGTGAAATGTAATATTCGTAAGGTGTTGGTTACACCTCGTCTGACTGTATTTGGGGGGGGGGAGAATGTGTAAAATAGAGCATGTGAAATGTATTATTTACACATTTTTCTTTCAAATTCATGATAGACTATAATTTTTCATTTGTAAAGAATAAAGGACAAAAAAACTAATGTTTGATTAAAGTATGTAGCAAAATCATACGTATTTTGTAGAACTACATGACTTATGTCGTAATTATCAAATATGCTGAAGTGGAACATGTGAAAAATTTTCAAATGTTTTTCCAATGCAGACATATGAACCTGCTAGAGTGAGGAGACAACAGCCTCAGGTGAACATCCCATTTCCAGACCTTTTTGCCAAGGAAGAAAGGGATATAATCAATATAATATCATTCAAACTATAACGGATTTATGTCATTAGATGGACCCAGATCCTTAACCTCACATCTGTTTCAACAATTGTCAAACTCATGGCAGAACTTCATTTTGTGATCACAAGATTCTTCCAGGACACCGTGGAAGTATCTGGTGGAATGTCACAACCACCTTTCAGTGATGGGCTACAAGAAGTTATATCTTCAATGATGATACACAGCAACAGTTTCACCGCAGCAGGATTTAGCCAATGTGAAGGGGGAATTTTACAGATTGGGTCACCTACTACATGTGGTTGGAGCAACTATTAGCACATATATTGCCTTAGTGCCACCACACACCAGAAACCAGATCTACAGAAATTGGAAACACTTCCATTCAATCAATGTACAAGTTGTCTGCTTACCATATGTGTACATCACAAGCTTATGCATGCATCTCCCCGGCCCTTGTTGGTCAGTCCAATTTTTCATACTATTGCTTTGGGACATTTCTAGTGCAATAATCAGACATTTTAGCCACTTTTTTGTCTTCCATCTATGACAGTCAGCTTATCCCAACTGCCTAAGGTTGTTGCCACCACTGAGAAATCCAACAACGTCAGGGGAAGTCCTTTTTAATAAGGCCCATGGAAGTACACAGTGGTCAGTGGAGCAGACTTTCAGCCTCCTAAAGGCAAGATTTGTTTGTCTGGACAAAACTGGTGGAGCCCTCCTTCACTCACCTGATAAGGTGTGCAAATTCTCAGTGGCCTGCTGCATGTTTCACATCACCCTGCGACGGAACATCCCTTACATCACAGAGGATGGAGACCTTGAAGAGCCAACGGGTGAGGATCCTGAAATGCCAAAGGAAGATGATAACAGTAAAGAAGAAGGAGTTGTCTTATGTCAAGATGTCATTGACAAGTTCTTCTTCGCATGAGTGTAAGTGGGGAACATCACTTACAACGCATTTTTTACAACGCACTACCATTACATCGCAACCATTACAACGCATACCATTACAATGCATTGCGCTGGGGGGCGCTCTAGGATAGGGAATATATTTAATTTACTATCCAACACCTTCCCTGCTATCCACGGGGACTGGAGTTGGAATAGTAAATTAAATAATTCACTATCCAGCGCCTAAAAGCATTATGCGTTGTAATGGACTGCGTGGTAAAAAACGCGTTGTAAAGGCATGCGATGTAAAAGCATGCGTTGTAGTGACACCAATCCGTGTAAGTATATCTTTACATGTTATCATTTTCACCGTTACACAAACTATTGATGTGATGATGAGGGAAGTATGTGATAGTAATTTGTTATGAAGGCATGTTCAGGGAAATTCAGGCCAAAGCTGTTAGTTGATCAAAGCTTTGACACATTGACTAATGTGTTCAGTTACATTGTTCATCTCTGCTTTTTTGGTGAAACTGTATCCTCCAAAAGTAGTATTTTTTAGAGTGTTGATTACGTTATGTTTGATTGGTAATCTTTTTGTTTTGATCTGTTGTAGGTTCCTCCATCACATCATCCTCATTTAGACATTTGAGAGTTGGGACATTTGCAGGTATATTATGATGTTTCAAAGTACAAAGGGAACATTAGTTGATGCTGGGAGAGACTGACACAGACTTTAGGTGTCCAAGTCTTGTACCAATGCAACTTGCACTGTGATTGAATGGGAGATTTGAAGATGACATTGGACTTGTGCCCTGTCATGTGTTGGCACTAAGGCAATATGTGTGCCATCATTAGCTTAAACCACACTGGAGCCAAATCACGCTAATCTCCCTTCATATTGGAAAAGTCCTCATTGTGCATAAAATGTATGTAGCTTTTGATGTGTCTCATGTTTGTGAAATTCCAATAGATACTGGAACAGTGGATTGGAATGATCCTGTATCTCTCATTATGGTTAGCTCTAAAACCATATCTAGCTCTCTACCTATCCTTTCCTACCAACCTATCTATAGTTGTTTTCTGGTTACCTCAACTATCTCCTTTTACCTTAGTTACTTACTACATCACCTATCTCTGTTCTCTACCTCTGAGTTTCTTTATCTTTTTTAAATATCTTGCTAAGTAGTTCACTTTATTTCTCTGTCTTTCTTTTGCCACTCCAATTTATCTTACTGAGTGATGCCAGAAGGTCACTGTCTAAAAAGAGAAGTGTATTCTTAGAAAGAGGAGAGGAGAGACAAGACAGGGTATGAGTATGAAGGGGAAATTGTATCTTGTTGCACATAATGGAATTGTGAAAATCATTGGTGCAATGCTTTAATTTCCATGTTGCGCTTGTGCAGGGGAATTATTGATATCTGGTATATGCTGCTATAATTTCAAGTGCTTTGTGCAAGTCCTACTTTTAGGTTATTAAACATCCACCAAGTCTCACACTGTTTTCAACATTGGCAGAAACTGGCCGGTTAGAAACTTTGGGGCAGATTTCTCAATCTTTCACGCAACACAGCAAGACACCTTGCTCCTCAGCATGAAAGGGAAAGTGCAGGAATGTGTCATATTGAACAATATATGGTGCATCCCTGTCCTCTCCATGCACTGGCACACTTTTGGCTGCCTATTGCCAATGCAGGCACCTTTGCATCATGGGGCAAGGGGATCTGCATTGCAGGGATGATTGTTTTTGTGCAGGAAAAAACACGGTCCTGTACAAAAAACAATCCTTAGGGTAGTTTCCCTCTTTCTACATGTCAAGCAGAATGCAACAAAACAGAAAGAGGAAAATACGAAGAGAAGTCAAGATATTTCTCCTCAGTACACCTTCCTGGGAAAGTATAGCATTTTGATGCATTCCCAGGTCTACCACTTATGGTAAATCTGGGAATGCGTCAAGATACATGGGTGGATGCATAGGAACACCCACGCATCACCCATGGAACACATCCCTGGGGCAGAGTAATGCAAGGCAGCGACTGGCGCTGTCTTTCATTACTCCAGATTTACCAAGCACCGCAGGGCCATGGAAAGTGGCCTTGTGTGGTTTGGTAAATCTGACTTTAGTGTGGCGTTGCCCTTGCGTAACCTTGTATGATGCAAGGACAATGCAACACTTTGATAAATCTGTCCTTGAATTCCCAGTAAAATGTTGTTACAAGACAAAAAAACACCTAAATCCATGCACAATAAGAAATGTCTTTATCAATGCTTGATCAAGCAGGAACAAGCACCCACTTTTTTTTAATTAACACCATTAATACATCAGGATTGAGGCAGTTTCATTCAATATGTATTTCAAAAAAGGTCGGTTATCTTTCAACAGGTTTTCTAGTCCAATGTTAGGTAGAGCGCAACCAACTATACAGAGTCACTTTTGTAGGTTATGTAATCCTTTATTGTTTACAAAATTGATCCTCAAGAAGTAGCCAACGCGTTTCGTACTGTATTGGAACTTCGTCAGGGCTTTATGCTGCAAAAGTTAATCACCAGTCCTAATTTGCAGTCAAGTTCTTCAAAGATGAATTGTGGCCTATGTCGGCCACTTCACCAAGTAAGTAAGCTAGTAGATGTGCATGATAAGGCTGCAAACACTGTCCCCTCGTTCGGGATCAATTTTGCAATTGTGGATAATCTCCACTGTAGGGGATTAGGAGGCTTTTTCCCCTGATCAGAGCACCACCAAGATACTACTCCCACGGTGTGACAAGTGTGGCCTTTTAGGTCTAAGGTCTCCTCTGTAAATCAAATGCTTGATCAAGCTTCCATGTAGTATGATTTGGTTGGTAGACGCCAGCAGCTTGGGCTGTAGGCTGTTTTTGTCTGCCTGATTACTTATAGCTTATTGCGTAATTCAATATTGTTTGACAGCATGAAGACTTTATTTAGCTGAAAATGTATGTTACATTTAAAGTTATTCCAAAAAAGTGGCTCCAAAATATTTCTTACCTGAGGTCCCAAAAATCCTTAAAATGACACATCAGGGTATGCCATCCACACTGTGCCCCTACGTACCCCACGCGCACTAGGTGTGGCTACTGCCCCCAAACAGAAGGGCATGGTTTGCAGCCAGCATACTAGCTGAGTGTACTCACATAGGCAGTGTCCTTTGTGGACGTATCCCCTGATGGGTCAGTGCCTACAGGTGTAGCTGTTACACCGAATGAGCCAACATCCTTTAAATGAACAGTTAAAGCCATTGCAAAATTGTGTTTGAAAATTGCTTCTTCCGTTGTCTTGCACAAAACACGGCATTTTTCAGATGCCTAGGAAGCAAATCTGTGCTTGGCTTTGTAAAATATACAGTATATGATCCCTCTTGATGGATGTGTCTCCAAAAATCTTTCTGTTTACAAAATATCACTAAGCATCCCGTGGCTGTGCGCGGTATCCTGCGAAACTCACCTTCGCCAAGTGGCCTGGATGCCTTCCAACCTCAGGATTTTAATAGCTCCGTTGATTTCCTGTACAGACAGAGAGCTATTCAGAATACGTTTTTCTCTGCCAATTTAGAATAGATTAATTCATTCGAAAATTCTTTAACCTGCTGTTTGAAGCCAGAGAATTAAAGAAAACTGTCACGGGTTCGGGGAATATCAGAGCTTCGTGTACAAACTGCGTCTCAAACAAGAACGTTAATTGCAGAAATTGCACTGGTTTAATCTATGCCCACAGATGAACCGCGGATGAATGTTGCCTACTTTTTTTGCATGTTTTATCGTGGTTTCGGTAAACAGCCGCGTATTTGAAGACAGTGCTAGTCGTTCAGCTTCTCTATAAAAGACATTCCAAAGGTTTACTAATCCTACACGTGTCTAACTAACATATCTAAGTCCATTTTTTTCATCATATGCTGCATTGTGTGAGACCAAATGTTAACGATTCTTGAGACTTCGAGGTGGATAGCAAAGTTTCATGATAATACATTTCAATATAATACTGATTTAATTTATGAAATGACTGGTGTAGTTTGTTAATACAAATCTAAAATATATTAAATGTGAAGATTGGGAAAGGAGCAATAACTGGAGGTCATGACCTAGATAATTTTTTTTAATTTATGGGGTATTTTGTAAAGTGCCGACTTTCACACACGAATAGGCTGCTGCTGGGAAGTTTCAGGGTGTCTCAGAAAGATAGGTTAGATAGAAAAGATGTATTTTCTTTTGCGTGATGTCTAAATGTATGGACTTTCTGGGGCATTCAACTCATAGAATTCAAGGTATTATTTGAAGTCTAATTGTTTAAAGTGCTGTTAAGTACAAGTCAACCATTCCACTCTCATCCATATTCTGAAGTCTCAAATGTAATTAACTGGCAATGTCCTTCACTGGTTCTTCTCCTGCTTATTTCACCAACTCCAGTTCATTCAAATCAAATAGGCCCAGAAGTCCCAGGAGATCCCCATCACCTGCAGAGTCGTCCAGATTTCCAGCTTGTCTCATTTCACCTACACCATCCATATGGAGCTCCCTAAGGATATACTACCAGTACACAGCATCAAAATTCAACAATATGCTGATAATACTCAACTATACTTGAAATGAATTTCTGCTTCAGACACTCTGTCTCAAACATTTCCCACACTACAACCAGACCGGGAAAAACACCTGAAGGTCAATCCCATCAAGAGTTCGTGAACTTCTCTTATTTTTCAAAGCAAAAAATATATAACTAGTAAAATCCTGGCTGTATAACATGCACCTGGACAGATTTAGATTCTAACTTTCACCCAACATAAAGTCACTTGGATTCACCCTGTGCACACAACTCACCCCTCAAGGAACAATTACCAAGAAACCAAAGACCTGGTACTAGCTATCTCTGCGCATAAAAGTGAAACCATGCTTCCCAGAAAGTGACTTAACTACTACTGTTCATGCCCTCAAATTTTCCCATTTATATGATGCAAATCATCTGCTCCATGTCCTCACAAACTTCACCCTTGACCCCCATTAATGGCTTTCCACAGGCAACAGTTTATCTCATTGAGGGCCTAAATAAATATGGTCACATCATACCCATACTGCTGGAACTACATTGGTTTCCACTTGGCAGCTCACACCATACTCAAAACCAGTTTGATCAAATGCAAACCATCATGACCAGCACCTTGTATATCCATTTCCCCATAGGAGTCTGTGTTATGACCGGTTGTTGGGCAGAACATGAGCTCCCATAGGGAACATTGGGACTCCGACTGAACATTGTGCGGTTGCATCAAAATCTGTCAGTCCGAACCGCTGACTGCAAGTCGGTTAGTCCCGATTCCGAGACAGTGTAGGGCGTAGGCTTTCCACCCAACATCGTAATTATGAGGGCTTTAATGTGTTGAGAAGAGATGCCCAGCACACATGAACAACACCCACTAGGGGTGGGAAATGAAAAAGTATTTTTTTTATATATAACCATCACACACTCTATTAGTGTCATGCTTCATCATCTGGTTAACCCCGACTCCAAGAGGTCAGGGTGGGCTCGACCATGTTCCAGGGAGCTCTTAGAAGTCAACAGACTAGGGAGAATAACTAAAAGTTAAAAATCCCTCATCCACTCCAGGAAATTCTTTTTTTCGCAGAGTGGATGAGAACAATAAAATCTAATATATGGAAATCTAATGTAAGATTTTATGGTCCTTTGACCATTGCTCTACCAACATGTTTCAGCCCTACTCTCACAGGCATAAAAAATACCGGGTGTTAATCAGGGTGGAATAATATGTGTAACACTCTCAGTGACGTGGCTAATAGGGATTGGCCCCTGCAGTCAAACCTTTCTCAAGGGTCCCTACCCTCTACTGCACCAGTTTGGCTGTGCTCTCCCCAGCTTGTGGCATTCCGTAGATCTGACATATCTCATGCTGAGATTTGATTGTCTGCCACCATTTCAACCATTATTTAGTGGCAGCTATCTCAGAACTCAGGACTCACCTGAGTCCCAAGAAAAAATCAAATATAAACTCAAGGGGGCAGGATAGTAATACCTTGACACCCTAGGCCTGGTGTTGGTTTCCCACATGGACCAAAAAAGTAGGCATAACTTGTGCCATAAGGTAACTGTAACTCACGCCCTCACCATACACTGCTAATTACCTCCCCTATTACATCACTCCTTACATCTTCAACAACATAATTTATAATATCACTGCAACATTTGCTCTAAAATTATTGATGTGAAAACTGTGCATGGCAGAGCACAAATTATAGTTATCTTAAGGCATAAATTAGCGACCTCTGACCCTGCCTTCAGGTGAGGTCGCCCCCACACTGCTGCCGCCTACCTTGCCCGGTCTCCTGCTGCCCGCCTAGCCCAGTCTCCTGACGCACGTTTTTCCGCTGCTGCCACCCTGCGGGCCCGCCCCCCTGGCACACCGTCTCCCGATTTGCCGCCCCGCTCCCGCCACCCAGCTGCTCCTCCCTCCCGCCAGTGCTCTTAAGGAGAGCACGCAGCAGCACAGGGAGCGACCTCTGACTCTTCCTTCAAGTGAGGTCGCCCCCACACTGCTGCCGCCTACCTTGCCCGGTCTCCTGCTGCCCTCCTAGCCCGGTCTCCTGCTGCACTTTTTACCGCCGCTGACACCCTGTGGCCCGGCCCCCAGGCATACCGTCTCCTGATTCGCTGCCCCGCTCCTGCCACCCAGCTGCTTGTCCCTCCCGCCAGCGCTTTTAAAGAGAGCACGCAGCAGCACAGGGAGCGACCTCTGACCCTGCCTTCAGGTGAGGTCGCCCCCCCGCTGCTGCCGCCTACCTTGCCCGGTCTCCTGCTGCCCGCCAAGATCGGTCTCCTGTCGCACTTATTACTGCCGCTGCTGCCCTGTAGCCCCTGCCCCCCCTCGCACACCGTCTCCTGATTCGCCGCCTTGCTCCCACCCCCCAGCTGCTCCTCCCTCCCACCAATGCTCTTATGCAGACCACGAAGCGACCGTGCAGCAGAGGCACACAGCGGGAACGCCGCCGGCGTGCCGAAGGCATGCCAAAGGCAAGGCGATCTGCACCTAGACCACGCCCAGCTCCAGGACCCCTCGCCACCGACGATGCCAGCCCACACGATGGACTTACAAAGCCACCGCCCTCCGCGCACTCAACGCCGGCCGGAACCCCGCCTGCTACCAAGCCACCCCGAAACGCACCGACGGACCCTTCACCTGCCAAGCCTGCAAGTTCACCTGCCTCCGGACCTGCACAGCACCCGCACGGCCAGCCACCAGCAACAATCACCTCAAGTGCATCCTGCTCAACACCGGCTCCGTCCACAGACACTCTGTCGAGCTCTGGAACCTCCTCAACACAACATCACCAGACGTCGCCTTCCTCACGGAAACCTGGATGAACGCCTCCTCAGCCCCCGACATCCACATAGCCATCCCCGAAGGCTACAAGATCACCCGGAGGGACCGCATCAACCAAACTGGAGGAGGCATCACCATCGTCCACAGAAATACCATCCGCATCACAACCAACTCTGACGACACCCTCACTGCCGAGGACTTTCACTTCCAGATACACACCGACCCCAAGACCACCCTCAGAGGCACTCTCATCTACAGACCCCCGGGACCAGGCACACAATTCAGCGAAGCCATCGCAGACTTCATCATCCCACACGCCCTCACCTCCCCAGACTACATCCTCCTAGGGGACCTCAACTTCCACCTGGAGAACAACAATGACAACAACACCGCTGCCCTGCTGGACAACCTCGCCAACCTCGGACTCAAGCAACTGGTAAACACCCCCACCCACTACGTTGGCCACACGCTAGACCCCATCTTCTCCTCCAGCAAGCACATCTCCTTCAGCCACTCAACCGGACTACACTGGACTGATCACAGCTGCGTCCACTTCAACTTCAGGAGAATCACGACTCACCACCACCCGCAACAGGTTCCCCGCAGGAGCTGGAGCAAGATCACCGCCGACCAGCTCACCACCTCGCTCAGCCAGAACCCTCCCGCCAACACAATGGACCCCAAAGAAGCAGCCCGCAACTTCACACAGTGGCTCACCAACTGTGCTGATGACCTCGCACCACTGAAGAACTATCCCAGCAGACCCGGCAGCAAGAAAACCTCGTTGTTCACCAACAAACTCAAAACCTCCAAGAAAAACTGCCGCACACTCGAGAAAGCCTGGCGCCACGACCAGACTACAGAAAACATGACAGCCCTAAAGAATGCCACCCGCATACACCACCAGCTGATCCGCACCACCAAAAGGGCAACATTCAAAGAACGACTGGACAACAACACACACAACTGCAAAGAACTCTTCAGCATCGTCAAAGAGCTCCCCAACCACAGCGCCTGCAACAACGACATCACACCCTCGCAAAACCTCTGCGACTCACTCACCTTGTTTTTCCACCGCAAGATCGCCGACATACACAACAGCTTTGGCGCACAGACCACGCACCCAACCACCGAACCAGTGCCCCGACCACCACCTTCTGCAACTGGACCCCGGTCAGCACCGAAGACACCACCCGCACGATGAACACCATCCACTCTGGATCACCAACCGACCCCTGCCCTTACCATGTCTTCAACAAGGCCGACTCCATCATCGCACCCCAACTCCGGGACATCATCAACATCTCCTTCGCCACCGCCACCTTCCCGGAGAGCTGGAAACATGCCGAACTCAGTGCCCTCCTGAAGAAACCCACCGCAGACCCCACAGACCTCAAGAACTTCCGCCCCATCTCGCTCCTCCCTTTTCCTGCCAAAGTCATTGAGAAGACCGTCAACAAGCAACTCGCCGCCTTCCTTGAGACAAACAGATGGCTCGACCCCTCACAGTCCAGTTTCCGAGCTAACCACAGCACCGAGACCGCCATCATTGCAGCTACCGACAACATCAGATCCCTGCTTGACAACAGGGAAACAGCTGCCGTCATGCTCCTGGATCTCTCAGCAGCGTTCGACGCAGTATGTCACCGCAGACTAATACAGTGCCTCAACAACACCGGAATCCCAGGGATGGCCCTGGAGTGGATCATCTTGTTCTTCGCCGGAAGAACCCAGAGAGTCCGCCTCCATCCGTTCCGATCCGCGGCCACCGAAGTCATCTGCGGCATACCCCAAGGATCCTCGCTCAGCCCCACCCTCTTCAACGTCTACATGAGCCCCCTCGCAGCCATCGCAGGTCAACACAACCTTAACATCATTTCCTACGCAGACGACACCCAGCTGATTCTCTCCCTCACCAACGACCCTGCCACCGCCAGAGCCAGCCTCCAGGAAGGAATGAAAGACGTCGCAGAGTGGATGAAGACCAGCCGCCTGAAACTGAACTCAGAAAAGACGGACGTCCTCATCCTAGGATCAAGCCCCTCCGCCTGGGACGACTCCTGGTGGCCCCCTGCCCTGGGCACCACCCCCAAGACAACGGACCACGCACGCAACCTGGGCTTCATCCTGGTCTCCATCCTCATGATGACCAAACAAGTCATCGCCGTCTCGTCATCCTGCTTCAACACCCTGCGCATGCTCCGAAAGATCTTTCAATGGATCCCCACCGAAACCAGGAAGACGGTCACCCAGGCCCTCGTCACCAGCCAACTGGACTACGGGAACACCCTCTACGCGGGAACCACAGCCAAACTCCAGAGAAGACTCCACAGCCACATCTCTGCCCACCTGAGAGACCTGCACTGGCTCCCCGTCAGCAAGAGAATCACGTTCAGACTCCTCACCCACGCACACAAGGCTCTCCACGACTTGGGCCCCAAGTACCTCAACAACCGCCTCACATTCTACAAACCCACCCACTAGCTCCGCTCAACCAGCCTCGCCCTCGCCACCATCCCACGCATGCGCAGAGCCACCGCCGGAGGAAGATCCTTCTCCTCCCTGGCGGCCAAGACATGGAACTCTCTCCCCATCCACCTACGACTGACCCAGGACCATCTCTCCTTCAGGAAACAACTCAAGACCTGGCTATTCGAGCAGTAGCGGATCTATCCCCTCCCAGCGCCTTGAGACCCTAGCGGGTGAGTAGCGCGCTTTACAAATTTGCTGATTGATTGATTAATTGATAGATAGTTAACAGAGATAACTATAACTGGTGTATTTGGGTGGGTTTGTACTTTTAAAACATTATGTTGTCACTGAAATTTTCACCTAACATTAATGTTACTTTAACCTTTGATTTTTTTCAATGAAAATATACATTTAAATGTTTGCACTATATTGCATTGATTATTGTTCCTTTTTTAAAGTGCTATAATGCCCTTGGGCCACATTGATACTATTTAGAACTGCATAAATACATGAAAACAGTATAAATAAAACGTATTTAGGCGTCATAGGCTGATATATGTAAGGAGTTAGATCATGAAGATCGTTGTTGAAATGTTATAAAATTCAAGCGATAACTTGGATCAGTGAGACTACGAGTAGAGGAAAGTGTCTTTGTAAAGAAAATTACAGTTGACTTTTTATTGCATTTCTTCAAATTCAAGAATGAATGCCACAGCTTTACATTGGTTGTTTATCCCTACAGGGGGTGTAACATGACTTGGCCCAGTCAAAAATATGGGAGGATGATCTGACCATGGTACTTCTAGATAGAATTAATCGATAAGCAGTGTCCAGAATGGAAGATTAGCTCTTGCATTTTGTCAGATGTGTGAGTGAAAACTACCAATTTAATGAAGATGATGACAGAATTCTCAAGGTGATGACATTAGAATATAGTACACATGGTTTGTAATCTATCAATCGATCTATCTATCTATCTATCTATCTATCTATCTATCTATCTATCTATCTATCTATCTATCTATCTATCTACAGAGAGACTAAAGGAGACAGCATAAAAGAGCAGAGATAGAAAGAGAGATATAAATGAAATGTTCCTGCACTAATGTCTTTTTCATCCTATGTTGGTATATATGCCATAGATTGAAACCTTCTATCACAGCGCTTTATGCTGGTGAAAACTACTTTACATTGTGAATGATGCCTTTCTACAATGGAACACTCTAACCTTTTAGATGATTTCATGTGTGAAATAATACATTTTCATGTTTCGTCATATCTTCGATATAGATGGCCACATTTTATTCTGTTAAACTCAGTGCTTTTGTACTGATCCTTAAGGAATATGATCTTTAGTTTATTCATAAATGGGTATACCTTTAATTTTTATTACTAAAGCCCACATTTTTAAAACATGAAATGCACACTTATTATCATAAAAATATGGTGTGTTCAATACGTACAGATTTGAGAAATATAAAATGAGTACTGTTATGATAGTGCACAAGTGACATAGCAAACCATGGCTATCCGCATTTTGAAGTGTGGTATATATTGACGTCTTTGTACCTTTTTACAAATGCATGTAAAAATCTTCATCAACAAATACATTTTCAAACTTACTTCATGTTTCCTTTCAATATCATAACCGTATACTTAGTCTCGATGTGCATTCCCCTGAGGGACATCAAAATGACCAAACATCTGGCAATGGAAGATGATAATAAGGACAGACCTTTGTGGTGACCTTCATAATTTTATCTGTGCAAATCATGAAAAATTATCTTGCAAAAACATTGCAAACCAAAATGATTTCAATGTTTTCAAACAAATGCTCTGTAAGATATTAACAATGCCTCTCTATAATTAAAAAGCGTCTTATCTGTCATCAGCTAGGTGTGTATTCCGTCTTCTGTCTCACCTGGATGGGCTGTCAGACTGTTGCACAGTGGCAGTATTTCAATAATAATACGGTGATGAGCATGTCAAAAAAACAAATACATTTTTAACATCGGTACTTCTGTGCTTAATGCAAGTAAAGGTCAATTCAGCAATTACTGACAACTTTTGATAACATTAAATGATATGAGGGAGGCTTTAAATCAACTCAAGAATACCAAGAATGTATTAGACACGTTTGTGAGGGCTGTATACAGTCGGGCATTACCGAGAGTAGTAGGACAAGAAGAAAAATGTATTGGAGAAACATTTATGAAAATCAAAACTATATATACACCATCAATCCAAGTCAATAATCATTGCAAGTCTAAATATTTCTTTCTGTAGATACTAAAGAAATAAAGAAATAATTTACTGGCTTCCACTGCAATATTTCACTGGAAAAGCATCTTGGTGGGGAATGCTGTTGCTAGTAGGTAGGTATAGTTCAAAACAATCCTGCCTATATTGACATTAAGCAGCAATATGTGTGCCAATGCAGGGGGAAAGGACAGGAATGCACCATATATCATAAGTAAGGTGCATTCCTGCCCTTTCACATTGGCATAGGGCAGCGCAGCAAGAAGACTTGCGGCGCTCCCCTACACGAATGCCTCATAAATGAGGCACTTTGTTAGCCTCACCCTTGACCAGAACCCCAAGCTCTCTTACTATCCTTTGGTCAGCTAAACACTGTTTAATTTATTTCCCTGATGTAAAAATGATTTGCTGTGGGAATTAGGGTTGTTTATGGTTGTCAATAGTTGGCAATGATGAGGAGGACCAAGTTCAAGAAATTGTTGTCAGGAGGGGGTCCTCACCCTTAAAATGTTTTGACATGGGCGTTCTCAGTTTCAAAAAGTTTGAAGACCTCTGGTGTAAGGTGTCAGAACACTTTACATCACACAGAGTACATAGAGACAATCAATCATAAGTGTGTAAATCAGTACATAGGAAATGTTACATAAGACAGATGACAAGAAGGTGTAGGGGTCACATGTCATTCATACAGGTAGGCAGGATAGTTTGAGTGCTTGGTCAGGAGAATCAGAAACTTAAAATGTAAAACCTAGCACCTTGGATGGGGGGGGGGGGGGTTCTCTTAATAATAAGAATAAGAATTGATTTCTGCCCAAATGAACCCATTTTGCAACATTAGGAGAATGAAAAACTAGGGGGAAATCATAACGCAGTAGCCTATACCCCGCAGTTTGCATGCATCTTTGATAACAGTTACTTGCTCACTGTTCAAAATTAGAATTTTAACTACTAAAGAGTGAGAAACAATATGGTCTCTCTGGCAAAAGTGTAACCCACTGATAATACCATATACCATATCACCAGGACACTCTGTTAGAAGAGCAGTGCACTTCACTTATTATTTCAATTAATTCATTAGAACAAACAGCAAACAAATCTGCTTGAATTGCAGAATGTACCCTTTTATTTCGAAGCCCCTCATTGAGAGAGTATAGGGAGGGAGTCCAAATATTTTGAAAAATAATTTTAAATAACAATGGCCCAGTGAGTTTTATAATGCACCATTTGTCCAATAATTGTACAAGAAACCAGAATTAGATTTAGAATTCTAAAAGATCAACAAATTTAATGTGTTTAAAAACCCAACATTAACTGTTTGTTCCACTTAAATTCCTAGAAGTCTAAACCTACTGTAAAAGGTTATTACATCCTGTTATGCTGAAACCAATGTTACTAAGTCAGTGTGTTTAACAGTATACTATCCACCATATATTCTCCAAAAAACTTCTATTTTATCCATTGTATCACAAGAATGACAGGGCACCCTACAAGGCTCTGGCCCCTCTTCCAGTGCTTGAATTGTTAGTCTCCCCCAACTTTAGGATCTAGTTTCAACACTGCCAGATCACATGCAGCCACTGTGTGATATGTCATAACATATCTTTGTACAACATGTCACTAAAATCAATGGGTCCTGATTTTAGGTGAACCAAGCTCCTGCTTCGAGTCTGCTGGGTTATCATGAGGTTCACATGTAGATTGGTTGTGAACTCCTA
This sequence comes from Lissotriton vulgaris, assembly GCF_964263255.1. Lineage (NCBI taxonomy): Eukaryota > Metazoa > Chordata > Amphibia > Caudata > Salamandridae > Lissotriton > Lissotriton vulgaris. Next base: position 1,643,664,177 of record NC_141691.1, read on the forward strand.
AAGGCCAGGGTGTCTTGCTTTTTCTTAACCTACCACAGCATACAGTGATTATGTGACGTGAAGTGGGTGTTTCCTGCTGTTTTAGACACTTGATGAGCTGAACGAACACAGAGGCTAGGAAGGCTCCAGCTTCTCTGCTTGCACTCCCACCTCATCTCCTTGCGCCTGGCTTTGACTTTGGTGCCCCTCCTGGACCTCATGAGCTCTCACTCGTGCCGGCAGTTTCCAAACTTCCAGTCATAGAGCCCTATGTGCCGCAGCCGTCCTGGTGGTGCTTCAGAAGCAGCTGCACTAGACGTACATATAAGCTCCAGGCTCATGCCTACTCCGGTCGACCTAATAGCGTTCCGGTCAGCAGGAGTGGGAGCGGGACAGAACTCTGTGTTCCTGGAGCCAGCCTACATCGCAGCTACCTTTTTGGAGGGGGTGGGCCGCTGTGACTAGCCAGTTCTTCTCGCTGTCGGGGCCCTTAGTGGCTGTGTCAGCTCTGGAGTGCATTAGTGCCTCCCTGACTGACGTCTTTGGGCCTTGGTAGGCTGTTGTGGCCCCCTCCTGCTGCCCCCACCAAGGCAGAAAATCAGCCCAGAGACTGCTGATGAGTGACTGCTCTCTCATCAGCCGTCTGCCTCCCTGCTTTCTGCCTCCTCTACTGATCTATTTTTTCCTCCGTTCGTATTTTCCGCTTTTCTCTCTATCACTTTCTGTATTTTTCTGCTTTTCTGATGCTTCCTGCTTTTTTTCCAACTTATCCCTCTTGTCACTTTAGTGTCTTTTCCCCCACGTGTTCCCACCGCTTCTCGCCCCGTGGCCTTAACCCCTCTATTGCCTCTTTACCAGCTGTCCATATCTCCCCATATGCTACTCAATGGTTGCTGCAGCACCAATGTGCAGCAGACGCTTGCACTCAGCGTGCCGCTGGTGCATTGAAGGCACCTGGGCCATACCCAGCACCATGGACTCTGGTCCCCAGACCATCCACTGCAACAACATCAACACCCTCCATGTCTTAAACACTGGACACCACACTGCCTGGTGTTGCCAAAGAACACCCAGGGTCTTTCCTCCTGCCAACATCGCAGCTGCACCTCTGCCTGCCACTGCACACCAGCCCCACATACTGAACTACTGACAAATACCAGACACAACTGCCTCAGCTTTATCCTGCTCAACACATGCTCCCTCCACTCACACACACCGTGGAGATCTGGGACCTACTTAACTCCATCTACCCTGACAGTGCCTTCCTCACGGAAAACTGCATGAACTCAACCTACGCCCCAGACATCGCCACCGCCATACCGGATGGCTACAAGATCATCCACATGGACTGCATCAACAAACCGAGTGGAGGCATTGCCATTGTATGCAAAATCACCCTCCACCTCACCACCCACTCGGACAAGCACGCAATCAACCTGGAGCAACTCCACTTTCAGGTTCAGAACAACCCAAATACCACCCTCCATACACCGTCACTTAAAGATCCCTTGGATCGTGTCCATTCTTCAGTGACTCCATCAGTGACTTCATCACACCCCAGGCTCTCGCCTCCTTTGTCTACATCCTCCTTGGCAACCTCAACTTTCACCTGGCCAACCCCAATGTCAAGAACATATCTTCCCTGCTGGAAAACCGCAATACTGTCAGACTCAAATAACGGGTTGCCTCCCCAACTCACTCAGCAGGACACATGCTCGACCACATCTTCTACCCAGCGATAACATCACCTTCTGTCACACCTCCGAGCTGCTTTGGACCAACCATTGCTTTGTCCACTTCTCCTTCACCAAACCCATCGTAATAATATTGATAATAATAATTATCCACATTTTGTAAAGCGCGAACAATCACCCGTAAGGTTCTCTAGGCGCTGGGGTCCGTCAGGAAGATTAAGCAAGCGATTGCCCAGAGTCACATGGTGCTGGGATAATCTGCCTCCGGCACTGGGGATCGAACCGTGATCCCCAGATTCCAGCATCAGTCACCCTGGCCGCGGCGCCACACCTCTTCCCTATACCATCACGCCCACTCCTACCCTTGCAGAAGTTGGACCAAGCTCACCGAAGAACAGCTCCTCACCTTCCTCAGTAAAACAGCACCTCAGACTTCCTCACACGCTAATACATCAGCAAGCAACCTCTACGATTGATCTTCACTGTTCCATCACACAGAACCCCTCAAGAATGCACCAGGCAAGCCACACTCTAAAAAAAGCCAGCTGGTTTTCTACCACCCTTCATGGGTCCAGATGTACCTGTAGATGGCTCAAAAAGAGATGGAGGAACATTAAGACCCCGGAAGACAGCTCAGCCTTCAAAACCACTGTCACCGCAAATCTCCAAATCATTAGAACAACAAAGAAATCTTCCCTACAATAAAGGATCAATGCCAGTGCACTTAATAGCAAAGAACTGTTTGCCATGGTCAAAGAATATGCCAAACCCAGCGCAGAGACAACTGACATACCACCCTCAAAAGACCCATGCAACAACCTCAGCACCTTCTTCCACCACAAGATTAAAGAGATCTATGACAGTTTCAACAGCCTGCTACCCAAGACCCTCTCACCCCACTCACAGCACCAAACAACACTGTAACCCAGCAGACCCTGCTCAGCAGGACTCCCCTCACCACTGAAGACACCCTCAAGATCATTAAAAGCATCCACTCGGGGAGCACCCTCAGACACCTGCCTGCACCAAGAAAGCCGGCACCTCCATTGCCCCGTACTATGCCACACCATCAACTGCTCCATCAACTCCATCACATTGCCAGATGACTGGAAACACACAGAGATCAACTCCTCTGCTGACCTGAGGGACCTTGAAAACTTCAGACCCATCTCTCTGCTCCCCTTCCCAGCCAAGGTCATCGAGTAGGCCATCAACGCCCAACTCTCTGAATTCAGCAAAGCAAACCACATCCTGGACCTCTCCCAATCTGGCTTCCGAAGCAGCCACAGTACTGAGACCACTCTCCTTGCCACCACAGATGACATCCACACCCTCTGGACCTCTCAGCCACCATCAACACTCTTTCCCTCCACACCATATGCACAAGACTCCATGATGCCGGCATCCGCAACAAAGTCCCGGAATCGATCCATTCCTTCCTCACTGGCTGAAAATAAAGAGTCAGACTACCACCGTTCCACTCTGGACCCACAGAGATCAGCTGCAGATGAGCTCCTCCCTGAGCTTCACACTCTTCAACATCTACATGGGCCCAATCGCAGCCATTGTCAAGAACCAGGGACTCAACATTGTTTCAGATGCCGATGAGACCCAGCTGATCTTCTCCCTCACCAGCGAACCCACAGTCACCAAGAGCCACTTCTATGATGGGATGAAGGCTGTCACCACCTGGATGAAGGACAGCTACCTCAAACTAAACTTAGATAAGACCAAAATACTCATCCTGGGCTTCACCCCCTCCACCTAGGACGACTCCTGGTGGCCCGCAGTATTTGGATTTGACCCCCCACAACCACAAACCACCAACAAAATATCAGCTTCATATTGTACTCCTTGCTCACCATGATCTGCCAGATCAATGCCGTCTCATCATTCTGCTTCCACACTCTACTTCTGCTCAAAAAAATCTTCCAGTGGATCCCCACTGAGTCCAGAAAGATAATCACCCACAAACTCCTCTGCAGCAGACTCAACTACCGCAACACACCCCGAGACCATGCACAAAATCTCAGCATCATCTTGGACTCCTTGCTCGCCAACATCCGCTAGATCAATGCCATTTCATCAGTCTGCTTCCACACGCTACGTCTGTTCCGAAAGATCTTCAAGCGGATCCTCACTGAGTCCAGAAAGATGGTCAACCACAACCTTATCTACAGCAGACTTGACTACGGCAATGCACACTACACAAGCATCGCCCAGAAACTCCTCAAGAAACTGCAGAACATTCAAAATCCCCTGCCAGACTCATTCTCAATGTCCCCCACCGCAGCCTCATCACCAGCCACTCGAGAGACCACCCCTGGATCCCAGTCAACAAAAGAATTACCTTCAAACTCCCCCCACATGCCTGCAAAGCCCTACACGATGCAGGACCTGTATACCTCAACCATTGCCTCACATTCCACGCACCCACCGGAGACCTCTGCTCCGCACAACAGGCCCTGGCTGCCATTCCACGTATATGCAAGACCACGGCCGGATGGAAGATCCTTCTCCTATCTCTCACTAGAATACCTGCCTCTCCACATCAGGCAATCACTGTCACTGCCCCAATTCAGAAAGAACCTCAAGACCTGAATCTTCGACTGAACCACAGTGTCTTTGACAGATCAGTAGTCCCCCCAAGCACCTTGAGACCCTTACAGTTGAGTAGTTGTGCTACACAAGTCACTTGATTGATTGAAATCTTCTCTCCCTGTCCACTTATAATAGTAGTTGTGTTCCCTGCTGTGGGAACCTTGGTGTAATATGTATTTGAAGACATTTCTTAAGTTTTAAATTTTGAAAAATGAATACATCACTTTATTAGTTACATACATTACATTATACTTAAAAAAAATGTAAAGTGGTAAAATAACTGTAATCTTCCTTTTATTCCTTAGTGTACCTTGCTGCTTTTAATGTTTTCTATTGGAGTATCTTGCTTTACGACTGGATGGTGATGAGTGGTACATAACTTACTCCACGAGTTGGAAGGAGTACATTTGAGCATATTTTGATACTATTAGAGCTGCAGCAGAAATGAAGTGTATTTTGTGAGTACCAGTTCTCCCATTCTTTTGTGCACATGTTTTTGTATTAGCATGATTTTCCTAAACCTCTCCTTTAACTTCCATAAACCCCACGGGGCAGATTTACAAGCCCCATGTGCCACTTTTGCGCCGCCGTTGTGTAAAGCTAGCACCATGTTGCAACTGATTTACAACGTGACGCATCTAGGGAGATGCATCACATTGTAAAGCCCTGTGCCACATGAAATCTGCGTCATGTTTCATGTGGGCGTTCCAGCGCAGGGTGGGCATTGCAGTGCAGGAACGCCTCGGAAGAGTGCCTGAGTGAAAATCTACAGGATTTAACTCAGTCACTTTTCCGACGTCATTGCATCAAAACCTTGCGCCTGCTTGAAGCAGGCGTAAGGCTTTATGCACCACATTGTGTATGGGCAGGCCACAAGCATTGCTGGAGTTGCGCTACGCTTGCGACACGTCTCCAGCAATGCGCCACCCTTCCGACGGGAGATGCGTCGCGCATCTGTTTATCCTTGCGCAATGATGCGCTGCATTGTAAATGCAGGATAAACTTGCATGACCTATCTTATCTGGCGCATCTCTGCTGATTTGCAGGGATGCGCCAGTCATCATAAATCTGCCCCCATATATTTAGTAGGAATTCCCCATTTTTCAGTCTCTCCATTTTGAACCTTTCTCATTTACTTCAAAAACTGATATCTACGTGTGCAGATCCTAGCAAATTTGTAAGAAGTCTGAATGGAAAAGATAGAGAAAAGAGTGGGAGGTGGAGATATGCAGGTGGAGGTCTGTGAACTGCATTTTGAAGTAAGTAAAAATTACTCCTGGAATTCGAATTTATGTACTCCAAAATGCAGATAGTGTCTCAGACCCAGCATAGTATCCATACAGGCAACATTTAACAAAGGAACATCACTTTTCTGATTACCTTTCTCTCTCTCACAGTGTTTCTGCCTCCTTTCAGAGATTAAGCTAGCCAGTAAATAACACAAACATGTAATGTGCTGGGGATGTCTGCTAGCACAAGGCACAATACAATCTAATCCACGCCTTAATGCCATAAAATAAAAAGTACATTTTATACATAATTAGGCGCTAATTTATGAGAGCCCTGCATCACTTTTGCACCATGTAAACTAGTATATGCATGACGCAGGGCTCTCATAAAGATTTATCAAGCCACGCAAAGCCACACTGCTTGGCTTTGAGTGGCCTCAAATCATGAGTGACCCAACGCAGTGAAAATCACTTTGACCCCTTACTTTTTGCCCGGGAGGCATTCCATGGGTATTGTGGTGGGTTTTCCCACACAACACCCATGGAATTTAATGCTGCCCCAAATTTACAAAGTAATGTAAACCTGGGGAAGAATCCTTACGCCTCCCATTGGTGCTAGGCTGCCAAATTGGCTTAAATACGGTGGATTCCTGCCTGTTCACTTTCACATTGGGCAGTGCAGCAGAATGCTTTGCTACACCGCCCTATGCCAAAATGCCATAAATGAAGCCCTAAGGAGCTTATTTGCAAGCTCATTACGCCACCTGTGCTAAACGTTTTTTGATGCACCAAAGGCACAGTGTGCCTGGCCATATTGACAGGCAGTAGTGTCTGGTTCCCCCCAAAAGTGGTGGGCAGAAATCCCAGAACCTTTTGTGACCCGCTCACAAACCCAGTACATGAACTCAACACATGCACACACATACACATTCACACACATAGAGTCTGGAAGAAAGTGGAAGGAACCCAGCCAGGCCCATGCAAACACACCTGTGGTAGACTAGCACATGTTGCCAATCACTGTCCATTCACAATCTTGGCCTCAGACACACTCCTCTCTGGCATGTGAAGCTAGGGAAGATTTGGAGGGTGTGTTCTAATGTTGAACAAAAGAGGCAGGTGGGGGTTATCGGTAACTCCCACCCTTGCTGCACAGCTGTGTTTTGTTTGCACAGCACTTGTGCCATTAAAGTGGACTGTGAGCTGGAAGCCGGTGCAGATTAGTTTCTGCTAAAAAAAAAATAACCTGGCCTAGATAGCATAGCAGTTCATGAGATGTACGGGAGGCATGAGGGTGTGTTATTGACAGGCACACCCACCGGCATCAAGCATGAGCCATCAGCCCCGTCTGGCCCTCAGAACCCATGCTCGAGCTGTGCTTCCAAAATGCTCCCACTGAAAACACACAACCTTGCCCAAAATACAAATAGAGTCTGAGGCCAAACCTACTGTGAAGTTGAGGCCAGAGTGTGAAGTCCCTGCACACAACGTCCATTCTACAGAGAGTCCATCATCCATGTTGACTGTTGGCCCAGGCTGATTGCCATAGTCACCTCTCTTGAGCCAATCCAGACACTGCTCCCATCAGTATATGAGCAGCACCAGGATTGGCATGAGCAGGCTAAAGCAGCACACCTTCCTAAATAGGGGAGGCTCTAGCTGTAATCCCCAGCTCTCTAGGTGTTTAGATAGGAGAGGCATTAAGTGTGCATGTCGGGTTGGCCGTTGAAAGACACTCATCCAACCCAACATTCGCACTAACACTGCACTTAAGTGCAACTCTGACCCAGCCAGCTTGTCTGCTCCTGCTGCCACATTTAAGCTCCACCTCTGGCAAACAGAGCGCACACTCACGATTGGCATCTGCTTGTGCATCCGACCAGCCCGTGGTAGGGCAACTTAAATAAACAAGCATTTGCAATGCAATAGGTCTCGCAGTTGCGATACTTTGAGCTATTGGTATTGTAAATGACAATGCCTTTTATTTATGTGTTTTAAAAACCTGCAAGCGGTGCGTAAATACACAGTTTGTACTTCTAGTCCTTGCTCACCATAAGCAAGGCTGGCAGTAACTGCACCTCTTACTGCCAGCCTTGCTTCTGGTGAGCAAGGACTAGAAGTACAAACTGCGTGTTTACGCACCGCTTGCAGGTTTTTAAAACCAGAGAAAATCCAACTAGGAGTCTCTTTTTGTACAATGCAAAGACTGCCAACGAAAGATGAAAACATTACCCACAATTAATCCCACATAACACCAATATAAGCTACCACATTCAATAATACATATAACACCATTCAATCTTGGTGCCAAATACTGTATGTCAATGGGGCTAACCAGTGCAATGACAGAAGCAGCATTCTATCAGATGAGCGGAAGATATGTTAAGCACAGATTTTTAGCTTATTTAATTAAACCACACCCTTCATTATATCGACCACGTCCCTTGTAGAGACCCCCCTCCCGCCCCTCAAGTTTTTTCATCAAGACCATCAACAAGTGCAATTGGGGGCGGTGACACCAGGGCTCTTCCCATGGGCCTGAAATCCACTTCCTGTGGCTGCAACAAATGAGTAAAAAAGACAACATTCCTCTATCCATACTGAGGAAAAAAGTTACTAAAAAACAATTGGAGGAAACGTCTTGAAATATTTTGAAATAACTTCTGACACTGCATAGAATAGAGCGATCCAGGTAAATCACCCAAACTGAATACTTAGTTTAGTACAGAGGATTGAATACATAAAGGCAACATTAGGCACGAATGCTTCGACTGACCGCTACTCTTCAAAATGAGCGATTAAACGATGAACTATCTGGAGACAGCCACAAACCTTCTTTGATGATGAAATGATCGAGAGACGTTCCTGGCAATGCAAATATTTATGCACAGGAGACATCATCCCTCCAGCCCCTCACTGACGGTCTGATCTGGTGATGTCTCCATCCCGACCCTGTCAGTCCATGTGACTAGCTATCTATATTTCTCCTCATCCTGCTCCCTCAGGGTCATTCACCACCTACCCACTTCTTTCCAATAGCTTCCCCTGTAAGTGTCTGTGTGACCTGTACATCTCTTAGTCACTTGCTGTTTCCTGATGTCTCCTCCTGCACTCCTGCTGCCTAAGTCTTTGTCACTGGCTGTCGTTGACAGCATTTGTGTCCCCTTCTTTACCATCTTGTCCTTTAACTTCCCATGATCCATTAATTCTGATTTCTGGTGATCTTCTGCCGATCTTTCTGCCTTGCGCTCCAAATCCATGCCACTTGCAGTCTCTTCCTGCCTTCTGTATCTGCCTGCCATTTCACACTATAACCCCTGTGAATAGGTGTCCCTTCCTTACCTCCCCTCTCGCTAGCTGTCTCTGTTTACTTCATGCACCACAACCCCTACTACTACTGGGTGCGTTAGCTACACTGTACCTGTCTTTCCGACACGCTGAATCCTTTCCATTGCTGTTTACTAACATCATTTGTTTGCCTTCCCATTTACACAATCCTTTCCTCCGACTGGTGGTCTGTTTACATCCTGACCAAGGCCACTAGGATTATTCGGGAGGAGAGAACCGGAAGGGTGGAGCATGATTGACTAAATTATGTATCAATAAGAGGCAAATTATATTGCTGCTTGTGCTCTGATGCAAGCGCTGGTCCGCAGACAAGCTCTACAAAGTATGTTGAAATAATACGAAAGCCCGTCAAGCTATGTTTGAATGTACTCCACACCAACAGCAACGGACCAGCTTTACTGCATGTGCTCTGATGCAAGCGCTGGTCCGCAGACAAACTGTACAAAGTATGTTGAAATAATATGTCACAAATATGCCTACCTTACGGCTCGTTTTACCGTAAAGTCCTACAGAACTACCCAGGCAGCAGTGGCTTTTAATTTCTCATTAAAGGCCTGTCCTTGCATTGTTTTAGCCTTGGAACAATATCGTAGAGAATTACACAAAATCTCATTGAAAGAAGTTCCCGCCGGGCCGCCGCGCTGCCTGCGACGACCCGGAAGCGGTTGGGCAGCCGGCCAATCGCAGCGTGGCCCCAACCGGAAGTCCCGCCCCCATCGCGGCGCGAGAGAGAAGAGACTGTCCGAGGAGCCCCGAGGGCTCCTGATCGAGCCCGAGATGGGGGACCGGGTGAAGAGCGGCCGGGCGCATGAAGAAGGCGGGGCTCTCATGTGGTGAGAGTGCCCCGCAAAGCGCAACCGCCGCCCGAGAGGCACGCCGAGCACCGCCAGAACAGGTGAGTGTGTTGCGGAGGAGGAGGGGTGAGTGGGGGTGGGGTGTGCGCGTGTGTCTGTTGTAGTGTGTCTGTGCGTGCGTGTGTCTGTCTGCGCGTGTGTCTGTTAAAGGGGGGTGCGTGTGTGTGTATGCAGTGTGTGTATGTGCGCATGCGTGCGGGAGCCTTTGTGTGATTGCGAATATCAGGCAGGGCGACGCGACGTGCGCGCTCATGAGCTGCAATCTCCAGGAGGACAGGCTCGTCACAGTCTGCTGTCCACATTCCCTGGAATGCGGCGACATTAGTTGTCTCCCTAGACAGCAAAGCTTCGCTTTGCTTACATCTAGGCGAGACCTAAAAAGGACTGTGGCCTTGGGTAAAAACATACAAACAGTAGACTCTATTTGCATTTAAAATGATTTAACTTTTTCAATATGGGGAAAATAAATACAAGAGGTTGAGGACCTTTCGCCCTCAAAAAAGAACTGCCCATGTTTACATGCTATTTAAAGACACTATGCGTGGCTTTTTATGGCCTTGTAAATATGGTCCGCTTTCATGCATTACTCTGCTGGGGTGTTGCTGTGGGTGTTCCCATGCAACATTCATGGAACCTGATGCATTTCCAGATTTACAAGGTTTAGTAAACCAACAATGCAGACACCCTTTCCCCATGTAGCTAGGGTGCCGGCGTTGATGGATGGCAACCCATTGTGCACCAGTGCAGTAGAAAAGCAGAGGAATGCACCGTATCTTGAAGATATGGTGCATTCTGACCCTTTTCATTTGACGCGGGGCAACACAGCAGGAGGGCTTGCTGCACTGCTGTGCCTCAACATTTTGTAAATTAGGCCCTTTTCAGGAGCACATTAGACATGAACAAGTTAAATAGAACTTCAAGTTGGTATTTTACGAACCCATGTGCTGTAATACTTCAAATGGAATGACAAATGCTCGTTTCTGGATCAATATGGACGATACCATCAAATACTTTGCAGAATAAATTATTAGCACAGGCAAATAAACTGCCTTTTGTGGTTTGATGCTTTTCACTTTTAATGGTCTCCTAAAAATGTGTGATGAACATAGCTCCTTTTGCCAACATTTTTTCTGCTTTGGAGCATTTTGTTTCAGGATTGTGCGCACAGTAACACAACTGTGCGCACTTTAATATAAGATTTTCTAAAGTAACTCGTACATAATGCAAGGAGGTAAGTACCTTCCTTCACTGGGGCCCGTAGAACAGTGACTCAAGAATAAAGGGGCATATTTACAATAACTGGCGCATCCCTGCAAATCCGCAGGGATGCGCCAGTTATTGTGCGCCACAGCTCCGCCATCATGGATGCGCTGCATTTACAATGCGGCGCACCATGGGGCAAAAACGGCACAGATGCGTGACACATCTGTGCCGTAAAAGTTGCGCATTGCTGGAGTTGCATGGCAAGGGCGACGCAGCTCCAGCAATGCTCTGGGGGCCCTATCTAGTTAATGTTTCGTCAATCCTTACGCCTGCTTCAGGCTGGCGCAGGGTTTTGACGCAGCATGGGCCTAAAAGTGACTGAGTGAAATCTTGTAGATTTCACTCAGCCACTTTTAGGAGGTGTTCCTGCGCCGGGACGCCCCCCCTCGCGCAGGAATGCCTACATGTGGCGCAGGGCTTTACAACGTGACGCATCTCCCAGATGCGTCACGTTGTTAGTACCCCGAACCATGGCGCAGGATTTGCGCCGCCGCAGCATCACAAAAGTGACGCAACAGCGGCATAAATGAGGCGCAAGGGGCTTGTAAATTTGCCCCATAGTGACTATCTAATCTCAAGGGCGGCATTCAGAAATAATGCTAAGAAACGTAGTTCTACCCTGCCTTTCATGCTCATTGGGGACATATCTCATAATGAAATGAAACAAAGATTCATCTCACACAAAAAATACATTAAAAAAATACAACTAAAAGATCTGCCAGATTAGCAGAAAAAAATGAGCAAACTCTACATAATTGTTTCACTTATCACAACATCATAGAAACAATTTAGATGCAATTGAATTTATTTGGCTTCCTACTCTTACATTTTGGGGGAACTGTTTATGTCAGATACTTAAGGTAAATGTTATGTGTTTTATGTAGGTTAAATTGATTTAATGTTTGTGTAATGCCCAGAAAGGTTTACAGCTGCCTCCGATAAGGATATGTCCTAGTAAAGATATGCTTCCACACGCACGTTTTCTGAATGTTATGCATGCTAAACATAATGTTAGTAACAGGTCAACGAAGAAATAATGATGTAAACAATCTTGATTGCAGTCCATGATCATCATAAATTCAGAATTCAAATAATCATTTTATATGTTTGAACGGATATTCCATGGGAGAGATAAAGGGTGTCACATTATAATTAGAAATTATATAGCTTAAGCAAAATGAGTGTTAAGGAATACATCGCCATCAGCAATATTGGCAGATGGTCCTATCATCTCTTAAATAATGGACTTATTTCTCTGGAATCGTATATAAATGAGTGCAAATGAGTGTCACATTTTGTCTGTCAATATGGATAAGCTGTGAAACTGGTGTTTTATACTGGGTGGTATTCGACACAGGTTTAAACACGTTTCTACTTGGATCTCAATGGCACCAGAAGTGCTAGATTTTGAAATGTTGGGGATCTCTTGTTGAACAACAAAATTGTAGAAGGCTCAACATAAAAAAGTACACGGGTGGAAACATTGAAAACAGACTCAGTTAAAACCTAACAATCACTAGCAGATGATTTGTGTATCTTTAACTGCACCTTTCACTGTATAATAGCACCAGTCGTCAAGTAACCCGTAGCAACTATGCTAAGGAGACGTGCAGCAGTGCCATTCCCATGATTGTCCCTTTGTCCACGAAAGTCACTCGTTCCATTTGTGAAGCCCAAGATCATTGGGGTCCCCATAAATTTACAATGCAGTGTTTTTCACGGTCACTCTTTAAGTGCAATCTGAGCCGGGGTACCTTCAATTGGGGTCAGACATTGAAAGGCTGATCGTCACCCAAGATTGTCCTCCCCATTGATTGATGAACCTTGGGCCCCGTTTTGAGGGACCAACACTACCATCCCTAAATCATAGGTGTAGTATTGACTTCCTATGTGAAGTAAAGGGTACTCTAAGCTTCGCAGCACCTTCCTCTCCTTTTGTAGGTTACCAAGTAAGTTATCAATAATTTGCTATTCTGTTTTCTGTATTGTTGTAAATGTTTGTGAACACTAACTAAACTTTTCCAACATTTTATATTCATTTTTTACAAGATCCGCCAGAATACTTGTTTTCAATGTCTTCTAGTCAAAAGTAATGAAGGATTTGAGTGCATACTCACCTCGCTCCTGTTCTTCCAGGAAGAGTTCTACATGGATCCCTTTATCCCGGTCCCCCTTCACAGCAGCATCTTCACACTGAAGAATACAACCCTGTTGGGTGATTTACAGGTGAGTCCTTTTTGTACCATATACCCATTGTTTGGACTGCCCACATTTGGGCCAGACTCTGAAAATGGGTAGGTGGTATTTTTACACATGTATCATGCATATGTGTGCATTTTACACATATGCAGTCAAAATGTTCACACAGGCAACGATACATATGGACAAATTTTCACCACCACTGCAAGTTCTCCACAGCCACACCACAGGCACTGTGTTCCACTCATAATACAAATGTCTAAAGACCAGCGGCTCTGTGGGTTACTGGCAGCCGCAGATTTTGGGCAGTTAGACCGTCAAACTCATAATTAGACCCTCAGGTTGAGTGCAGAGACTTTGCAGTTGGGGCAGAGAACTCCGCACATAAAATGATAGTCATGTTTGATTTTTGCATGTGTGGAATTCTCCACCCAACTCGGAGTCTTGTGTATTTCGACAAAATATCAGATAGAAAGCATCGAGAGGCAGATATATCGGCAAATAAATATTGTGATATGCAAATTGCCTGATGCAGGAATATCCTTGATGAGAATATCAGTTTTGAAGGTGAGAAATCTCTTTTTTAATAATATCACCTTTTTTAAAAAATATTTTCAATAACATAAAGGTGTGGGGCGTGACCAGGGCAACTGACGGTGGAATCTGGGGATCAGGGTTCGATCCTTGGCGTCAGCGGCAGATTAGCCCAGCACCATGTGACTCTGGGCAATAGCCTGCTTAATCTTCCCGATGGCCCCCAGCGCCTAGAGACCCTTACAGGTGATTGTTCGCGCTTTACAAATGTGGATTATTATAAAGGTAAACAGTATCATTTTCTCATTATATGAATGTGTTTTAGTTGATATATTAATTGTATGTGCTACTACTGTTTATATGACTGTTTTTTATAAATATAGCTTGTAATTTTAAGTGATTTTGAAATTTGTATATACTTTTCTATAGTTATTTATAATGTCAGAATGGGTTGTTGCATTTGTAGGGCGATAGGGTGGAAAGTAAAATCAGTAATAATTAATAAATACATATTAGTTGTTAGTTAATTATATGATTGATTTAAATGATAACATTTATGGAATATTTATTCATTTTACTTATATTTCTGCAAGGTTTGTCTAGGGTGGGAAGTAAGGTAATAATTAATTAATAACTTAATAATAATTGATTATTAATTGTTTAATTCATTTTTAATTTTGTAAAATGTGGAATGCTGAATTATTATACTGACATTTTAGTTGCAGTATGCATGGTTTGGAGAGGTATAGGGTATAATTTATTTTAACAAACAAAAAGAATGAGCTCATTGGCATATAAATAAACTAGCATCCTGTTAGCATTGAGTAATCTCACAGAAAAAAAAACATGATTTTTTTAAAAGAAACCTCACTCATCAACCTATTTGGCAGAATGCTTCATCATCTGGTTTCCACCTAGGGGGCCGAATGCATCCTAGGTGTGCTGCTACACCTGATTACAGTAGAGCAGGATGTTTTTGGTGAATAAGTGAATTTAGTGAATGTGAACTTTACATCGACCCCCAGGATACTCTGTCAGATCAGGATCATTTTTAATAATGAGTTCCTAGGTAGGATTAAAAAATACGAGTGGATGCAGAAGAGTAAAAACGATCTCACACATTCAAAAGTGGTCTAGATGTTTTAGCCAATCAACTCTGTATATTGTGGCTTTCTTCAGTACAAGTGCTGTTAGGGACAGAAGTGAACCTAAACCAGTGAAGTGTACGCACACGCCCTAAGGTGTGCGTCAGTGGGGGCGGAATCCTAACTTACGATTTTTCCCTGAAACAATGTATCTGTAAGAATAATCAAAAGGAGACATACATCATAGTTAAACCAATATCAATTGTTTGTGGTGGATGCAGAGTTTGGCGCAGCATCTGTTTTTAGGTGCACCAACAGCCATGTGCCACTGGCTACAGTTCAGAATAGCAATCATGCACTCATGCTGCGTTTCAGGCCGCATGCAACCTTAGCCCTCACAGGCACAGCATTGTGTGGGAAAGCTCAGATGTGTGCCTGTATTTCGTAAGTGTAGTCCACCTATATTACTCAGGTGTGAGCATGATAAAGCAGGATAAGTGTTCATGCACGTCACATGACATTATTGGTGACTGCAAGCATTTAGTAAAATCACACATTAATACAATCAAAATCTCACAGTCAGGCAAAGAACCGTGAGTCCTGGTAAAATGACCCAGTGATCATAACAGCTTAAATGGCCTCCCCTTTGCATGAAACAGTGCATTGCACCTACTATTGTGACAAAGGTTTACACAACATGGATCCAGGTGGGAGGTGATGCCTATTGTCATACTCTGTCAAAGGAAAGTATCAAGAGAGTTAGCAAAACATCAGGGTCAGAGCTAGATGAAGAGCCATCAGATTGCTGAGATAATTAATTTGACACAGACAGTGGGTCCAGTGGGGGCAGCACCAAGGGCAGACATAGAGGGAGACCAGGTTACAACAGTGTCCATGACAATGGCAGAACTATACATTTCAGGGCCCAATGGGATTCTCTACACAGTTCCCACCACAACCCTACACTATGTTTGGTTGAAACACTCATTTCCAATGAGGCCCACCACCCTCTTTTCCCCAGAAACAGGAAATGTCCTTTTTGGGGGGTGGGAGGAGAGGCCAAGGCAGAAATTGAAGGGGAAACTAAGTCCATTGGGAGGAACACAACCAGGGAATCAATACCAGGAGCAGATCTAAAGAAACCCAACCAGAGGCCAGTTCAAATATGGAATACTTACAGACTCAGCTTCACACAGCCTAATACCAAGGTGAATATACTTAAAAAAGTACTAGGGTTTGTGCCTACCGCCCACCTGGACAAATTCCGACTCCACTGTGAACTGTCTGAGTTTTTTAGAAAGCTAAATCTTTAAGTTTTCTTTGAAAACAGTGAACACACTGAGGAGATAGGTGCAAAGAGTGACACTAACCATAAAAATAAATCAACTTTCAGTTCCCCATGACTGCAATGTCCATGGAGTTACTCACATTTGATCAAGCTGTATTAATGAGATCGAGAAGACACAAGAAAAGAAAACCTAACACAACTTGAGCAGCGAGGAACTCAAAGCACTGATGCAGCTCCAATTGGATGATACCATTGTCATAAAACAAGCGGACAAATGAGGGGGTTTGGTCCTACAGGACAAAGAAGAATACAGAATTAAGTGCAGATGACTACTGGAAGATGTTAATACATTCAGGCTTCTTACTAAGGACACGTCCTTGAAATTTAAGACTAGAATTGCCTACCTTGTAAAAGAGGTGAAATCTAATAGCAGATTTCCTTTACACAAAAAAGCAAAGGGCCCTTATTTTTATACTCTCACCAAGACCCACAAGAATAGGACTACACCTCCAGGATGCCCAATCATACCAGGGATATATTTCCTCCTTGAAACATTGTCACGCTTTAGTGATTTTTTCTTAACAGAATACTAAAGACCTACTGAACTTACTAAGAGAGGTCAACTTTGATCTAGAGACCAATCGCTTGGAAGGCCTGGATATTGATCTTTACAAGCCTCCCCCAGGACGAGACCATCCTGGCAATTAAGAACATCCTAGAGGGAACTATCTGGAGCAAAATACTCAGCGTTATTTCCTGATGGATTGTGTAGAACTGGCCTTAAAAGAAAATATTTTTGAGTTTGAGGGTACGCTCTTTCTCCAGATATACCGAACATCTATGGGGTGTTCCTTTGCTGCCAGTGTAGCAGGACTATGTATTTGAGTTTGAAAAGAGGTATGTCCTGAAGACTATGTCCTGAATACTAACAATCCCTTTAAAAGAAGTATCAAGGTCTGGAAGCGTTACATTGACAATGTACTGATGATTTTGGGAAGGACGGGAAGATTCCTTTAAGCAGTTCTTAGAATGGCTCAATGGGTGTGATGTAAACCTAAAAGTCACGCATACCGTAGGCACTAGAATTATCACCTTCTTGGATGTCACAACCGTTGCTGAAGATGGCAGACTACAAACTAAGACCTATAAAAAACCTACGGCTGAAACTTGTTTAAAGTTTGATAGTTTTCACCCCAGGGCCCTGAGAGAAAACTTACAGCATGGCCAGTTTTTAAGACGGAGAAGAAATTGCAGGAAAAGTGGAGGACTACCATGTCCAGACCAAGGACCTCTCAGTAAAGCTAAGGGACCGGGATAACCCTGAAAAAATCATCAGGTCCACCAGAAAAAGAGCCCACCACCAGAATCGCAACTTTCTGGAAGAATCCCTTAGGATGGACAATAGAGTACCTCTTACATGTGTTACAATGTACAGCACCATCTCCAATGAAGCAACCAATATAATCAATAAACATTGTCTTATCTTACAATCAGCCAGCTGCAACTGGGAGAAACCCTTGTTTTCATTTAAGAGGGCCAGAAGTTGAAAAGACCATCTGGTCTCCACCCGCCCAAAGAGGACGCCTGCGCAACAAACAAGCACAATGTTCAATATTTGGGGTCATCCCAATGTAATGGGGCTTTATGCCTGTGGAAATTGCAGTGGGCGCCACCTTACCTGCATGACCAAGACCCTTCATCCCAAACCCAACAATACCTGGGTTTTAAACACACATACTAACTGCAACTTGGTCAATGTAACATACATGATTGCATCCCCCTGTCAGCTACATTATACAGGCATGACCAGAAGGAAGATTAAGATCAGGATCTGGGAACATCGGAGCAATATTAGATGTAAACGCAGTACCACAAAACTGACAGACCGTTTTCTTAAGAAAGGCCACACTAAAATGAATTACGTTGGATCATAGTCAAACAGCTTGAACCCAGACAAAATGACCGGCAGAATCACCTTTTTGAAAACGAGCAGAGATGGATTTATCACTCATCTACTCATACAAGTGGATTAAACAATAACATACCATGGAACGCTATATCCCTGAGCTGATGTATTCCCCATTAATTGCACAAACATTTCTCTACTGACATGTTAGGGATACTGTAACAAATATCCCTCTACAGATATGATAATCATACCACCTTGAGCTTACCTATAGCCCTGAGCTGAGAAATATATCACCTCAGACTTATTTATACCCTGGTCTTTTAGACATATATTCACCCCTACTGATACAACAGTAATTTTTAATAAGAATCCGACATACCCAGTCTGTGACATTATGCCATTTTTTTATAAAGTCACAAGTAACCATTGGGTTTAAAATCCCGCCATTGGGGGCTTACCGTGGTCCTTGTGATGTTTATTCCCCCTACTGCCAGAAAAGAATTGGGTATAAACGTGCCATTTCGGACTTACATCATGGCCCTTTTTTATGCTAATTACCAATAATAACACATTATAATTGATAGTGATTATCCGACATACTCTGACTGAAGCTTTATGCCAGTTTATCTGAAGTCGCTAGAACCCAACATGCTTGAACCTATGGGCATTACAACTTTCATCTTTTAACTACTGAATCAGGTGTCAAACATACTATACATGGGGACATGTAATTTTGGCTATGTTTACGCAGCCACTGGGACCAGTTGCGGCTGGTAGTGGTGGAGTAGGCTGTCACGAGGAGGACAATGATGGATGACTATGTGAAAAAAGAGTACCACTTACCTTGCACTTGCCGCATTGCCTACTCTGTGCTCTTCTGCTGCACTGCACAGGCTCTATCTGAAAGACTGGGACTCAGCCACATGAGGACTGAATGTTTATTTTATTTAAAGAGTTTTGTATAGCGCGAACAAGACCCATGGGTATCAGAACAATTTACATAGCATGAGGTAAAAAAGGAGACAAATCTTTTAAAGTAAAGCTATACAAAGAGATATGACATAGTTTAAGTATACAACCCTAAAGATACAGAAAACAAAATATAGGGTAAACACAATATATAAAGTGTATGAGATTAGGTTAGCAATATAACTATCTCTATATTGCGATTTCTTGATTGCAGAAAGATTTTTAAGTGACCTTTCCGATGAGTTCTATATTCTTCACATTCTAGTTCCAGGTTTAGTACAGTACAGGTTGAGGCTATCATCCAAAATATTAGTAGATCTATATAAGCAGGTTAAACATAGTATGAGAAGTGACATGAGGTAGATATGGGATACATCCCAGTGTAAGGATTTTATTTCACTTGTCCTGTAACTTCCATTTTCTCCATCCCTGGAGTACTTCCCTCGAGTATGACCAACTCAGTTGTTGTGTTTCTGTTCACTTCCTTTGAGTAAATGTCTTGGATTTAACTCTGTCACTGTGTTAAAGATGATCCCTCTAGAACTATGGGAGGAATTTGCTCCTCAGAAATGTTTTTGTTTCCCTCTTAAATGTTGCTGTGTTTGTTATCTTTCTAATGTTTGGTGGAAGAGAGTTCCAGATTCTAGGGGCCACTCCAGAGAAAGCTCTATCATAAGTTCTCTTCTTCCGGAAAATGGGTGGTCTCCGGACCAGCTCCTTGGTACTCCTAGCAGGTCTATTTCCTCCAGATAATACTATTTTCTGGGCAAGATATCTTGGAGTGTTGTAACAAAGCGCTTTGTGGGTGATGCATGCCATTTTTAGCTGAATTCTGGCTTCGTACGGTAGCCAGTTCAATGCTTTTAGGTGAGGAGAGATATGGTCAAACTTCCTCGAACCGGTGACAAGTCTTGTCGCTGCATTGAGGCATGCCTTTAGAGGTGCTGTGGAGATTTGTGATAGGCCTGCTAACGTAGTGCACCCATATTCAATCCTCGAGATGACCAAAGATTGGACTGCCAGTTTGAGATCTGCTTTTGAAATGAAAGGTTTCACTTTTCTAATGTAGTTCAGGGGAAAGCCGGAACTTTTTGCCATTGCTGTGATGTGGTCTTTCATATCCAGGTTCTCATCAAGTGTTATTCCTAATGATTTAGCTGAGTCGACTAAGGTAGGGGTGCAGTTAAGCGCCATGATCATTCTAGCCCATTCCTTAACTTCTGTGTGATTCTTTGAGGGTGAGATTAAAAGGAATTCTGTTTTTTGAGCGTTTAGTTTAGTTTTAAATTGTCTTCAGTGCTGAGGGCTTTTAGGTCAACGGAGCATTTCAGAGTTGATGCAAGATGGAACGTCCCCTCAGCCAAACTCGTAATCAGGCCCTAAGTCAAATTTGGCAGGAGGATTTTGACTCGACCATTTTCAGTACATTTATTAGCTAGCGGATTCGTTTGGTCAGTTCCATAGCTGTATTTTTGTAGTAATGTGCTTTTGCTTGTAAGATTATGCTAACATTCTCAATTAGACATTCATGTCTCTTTAGTTAAGGGGGACATCCCACTTCATCGTAAATACAGTACTTGCAGCTTTAATAGGTTTGTTCTCCTTGACCAATTAATACCAGTCTTGGAAAAAAGACCTCCACAAGTCACCCTTCTAGGTGCACTTTTTGATGTAGATTGGTCAAATATTGCAAGGAAATTGCAACATCATCTCCTTTTTCAATGAATATGTGAATCTCCATAGGAAAAACAAAAGAAAGAAACCTATCCGAAAATAAACACTTAAGATTGAGTGTCCAGCCATGCTTTTAGAAGCTTTCTGAAACCGAGGAGATGATTGTTCCATGTCTTTGCCTCGAGAACAGATATAGATCAACCCTCCTAGTTTATAAACCGAGGTTCTGGATAGAATGAATGAATGAACTTGGCATTTGTTAAGTGCAACATTTATATCAGTAGAAGTGACTGGAAAGGGACTAAAGTAAGAGTGAAAACTCAACAACATCTACATTCTGAATAAGCAGCAGGGGTTGAGTGGGCATGACTGAAATTATCCACTGGATATAGACCAACGGTCCGAACACTGACAAGACTGAAACTGTGACCTTAAAGGAAGAGCACTTCACAATGGGACTTCACCCGAATCTATTGCACTAGACAATGTATCACAAAGCACTGCTTTGTAAACTCGCACACCACTTTATGCTAATGACATAAACATCAAGATGGTTATCATTTAAAGCCATTCTGTGTGACTTTTCATGACCTTGTAGATATATAGTGGGCAATGCACCACAATTTGCTGCGTTGCCTCACACTACTATGGGAAATGTGTGCCATGGGCATTACAGTGAGTGTTCCTATGTAACCCCCATGGCATTTTACACATTCCCAGATTTACAACAAGCTGTAAACCTGGGAATGTCAGACAGTACTTATGCACACATGTAATCACCTAAACAGTACTTCTCCACTTATACATTCCCTCAGGTACTACCTATGGATTCATGTAACCAATAAGGCAGTATTCTTAACTCAACCATTCATTCAGACACTACCTATGCACTCTTTAAATGATCCAGACATTAGCCTTTCACTCATGCAATCGTTGAAACACAGTCTTGCATCGTTGTGCAGTTTTCTTGTGTCTTTCTGCACCTCTGTTACTCCTTTATTAGGTTTTGCCTGCAAGTGCTCACGTAGTGAGCATGTGCTAAAAAACCTATTGAGTTCTATATATGATCGATGACCCGCCTCTGTCTCTCATTGGCTAGCTCCATAAATGGAGGCTAGCCATTGGGAGACAGAGGCTGTCAATCGCGCTTTCTCTTGAAAACGCGATTCGGGGGCGTTTCTGGTGCTTTTTTTAAGCCCCGCCCCTTTGTCCCGGGCCGCGCTGCGATTGGCTGCCGGCCCGGGACACCCCCGTGACGTCATTCCCGGGCCACGCTGTGATTGGCTGGCCGGCCTGGGACCTGACTTGTTATATCAGTGCTGCTACTGACTCGCTGCTCCGCCTCCTTGGTCACTGTGCAGAGCTCTCGTTTCCCAGGGGCATGCGTGAGTAGCTCTTTCAGCTCAAATTTTGCTCTGCATTCTAGGATTTGCAGTCGTTTGCCATTAGCAAACCTGGACCATATTTTTCCAGTATATAAAGAAATTAAAAACAAAACTTGATCTACTCACAGACGGACCAATGACACTTTAGGGCTCTGCAGCATAGTATTTGTAAGCAAGGTTTTCTACAGAAACATGGAAATGTAAGGCGCACTTGTAGGCGATAATCTTTTTAATTAACCGCATCTTGTTTCTACATTCATTAAAGCCAAACTAGGAATTGTAGCAGCAAGAGACTGCAGCGGAAACCAGTCTTTATGAAACTTGACAGCACACACCATTTATGAGAAATACGTAACGTTAACAAAACACCCAAAACATGGCGAAAATCAAGAGACCGGAAGCAAAGTGTTCTGGAGCCAATCAGAAGAGCCAATGTCACGTGGTAATAATAGCGATTGCTGATTGGTCAAATCGTTTCTTCAACAAATGTGATTAACTCCAAATTCTCTCATGTTGTCCGGAAGAGTCCATGACAGCTATTAGGGGAGGAGCAGTGGTGGTCCGATTGGGAAAGCAGCGAGAAGCATGGAGTCGGGGCAGAACCTCGGGGAACCTAGAGGAAGAGACCACAAGACCCCGAGAGCTGAGGTGAGACCTGTGCGTTTAGCCGCAGTAAGGTAATGCCCTCCTTTGATGGGAGGGGAGCAAAGGCAAGAGAGTAGAATAACAGGTGTAACTGAGGAGGAGAGTGAGGTGAGGGGGTAAACGAGACCGCAGAGAGGCCGTGAGCAACAGGAGTAGGAGAGTGTCAACGTGGGCACGGTTGGTAGTAGCCAGATTGAAGGAAACTGGGTAAGCCGAGTAGAAGCAACACGTAGCAGAGGAGGGCGAGGAAGCACAGTACTTGTTCCCTTCCCTTCCCTAACATTTACCACTTTCCCCCTTCAGAGTTAATGTGGGAACTCGCCTAATTGACACGAGTCGCAGCCACTGACGGAAATAACGGCTGTGCATTCCTAACCCAGTGTCGGTAATCGGCACGCCGCTCTCTGCCCGGATGAGCCCCATCATTATGACCAATTTAGTCTGATCAATTCAGCCTCCGTTGTGCATACTCAGTAAGTCTTCCACTGTTTTTATACTACCTTTAGTGCTCCCATTAGTCGGGCTTCAATTTACTTAATTTTGCTGGTTATATTACTGCAGTACAGTTGTGTGCAGCTGAGCCAAGTGCGGCATCAGCAGAGGGCTTAGCGCAGTGATTAGCGTAGGTTTTCTTTGATGTTTTGCCATTTTTGTATCAATTCGTGTACATATTCTCCTGTTTTCAAAACTATTGAAATCACCTCTATTGGCTGGGGTGGAAGCTTTCGCATTCTGCTCTGCTTCCCTATCACCTCCTTCTGCATGTTGAAATAGCAGCCGCTTTACCGCTTGCAGCATGGGGGTGATGATTATGATGGGTCTGAGCTAGGTGTTACTGGTGAAGAGGAAGGGCGGGGGCGAGGGCTAGAGTGACCTTCCAGCACCCTCACTTTATTTATTTATTTATGCAATTTTATATAGCGCGGACTTTACCCGAAGGTGTCAGAGCGCTTCACAAATAGGAACAAACTGAGAATGTTACACGAGCAACAGATTGCAGAGGCATTCGTTATGTTACATACGGTAAAGTGATAATTGTGAGCAACCAAGAATACATGAGGTAGTAAAAATTGTGAGAAACCAAAAATACATGAGGTAGACAAGGTAATTGTGACACTTGTGAGCAAACAAAATACATGAGGTAGTAAAAATGTGGGCTACCAAAAATCCACGTAAAGGAATGCGTAACCCTTTAGTTTCCTTCCCAGTAGGATAGTGTGTTTGCTCGGCGGCTTGTCACTATCGTGTTTGGCAACAAAAGCACTGCGCATCTCGGGCAGCTGTGTGTGTGGAGGGCTTGTGATGCACGGATGTGAACATGAAGAGGGTGTGTGTGAAACACACTGCGTGTGCGGTGATTCCCACTGTACGGTCTGTGTCAAACACAATGTAGGAACTTGGGGCAGTCTTGCTTCTAAACATGGACAGAGTGCCAAGGCATGTCAGAGAAACCGTGCCAGCCCCCTGCCCTCTGTCCCGTCCCGCCTCTCTATGCATCTCTACAGCGTCCCCGTGAGGGCTGCAGGGACACCGGCCGTGGTGTCAGCCCCCTTGCCCGAGAGAGGGCTTGCAGACCAAAAATGGACCCAAAACGTGGAAACGGGGCAAAAGGCATCATGTGGCCGTGTTTGCCGTCTTTTTTTATGGATTTCTTCCTATTTTTGAGTAGCTTCATGTAAAATGGTGCGATTTTTTTAAAATCCAGCCCCCAAATAAATAATTTCAGTCGCAAATTAAGTTTACTTTTCCCTATTGGAACTCGCAGATGTTAAACATATCTGGGAGGGGGGCAGACAGTCCTGTGCAAGAAACTGAACGGCGGTGTTTGGCGCATTGGGGCAGCCACAACCTTGTAGTGCAGCAGAGGAGACACATTTTTGGATGCAGAGGGAAAGAACATTACCCACTACTGGCAATCAGTCAAGCCGGTATCCCGAACCATTTTTCTTTTCACCCACCATGCCTCACAAAATATAGGGCCTGATTTAGAGGTTGACAGACGGAGTAAAGGCAGACAGAGTGGCAAAGGACTTCACGTCTCGTTTCCTATCGTTACTCCACCTGCCAAATTTAGAAATGTTCACTTGCTCGGTCGACATCTCTATATATTGCCAGGAGCCGCCATCATGTCAGTTACTGACGATGTAGCTAAAGTTTGACGACAGCTCATCAAACATGCCATCCAACCGTCAAACTTTTCCACAGTCTAAAAGTTACAAAAACAAACTCTCATTGCAAGGTTTTATTTTTTAGAAGAAACGACCTAATAACCTCCCCCACACCTTGGGTGTTCTCTCACAGTGTGTGGGTTGTCTTTTTTTTATTTTTTTACTGTCCCTCACATCTAGTTTGGCGGTGACAAGACGGTGGGGGGGAAGTAATCCCACTGCCCAGTCTGAATAGGGCAGACAGTCGGTTGGCTTACCTCCAACAGCCCCTACTCTGTTGGGTCATTGGAGGAAGTTTTACAACATCTGAATACATTTTAATCTTGTCAGCGAAAGCTTGCAGTCCACCAACTCAAAATTGGGTTGGCAGACATTGGGTTTTGTGGACAGGGTATTGGGTCGCCGTTGCAATGGAGTACTTGTCAGCCACAGAGGTCCTTCTAATGCAACCCAGTGCTGACCCTTCTACTTATGGCAACAGTCCATCCTGAACCTTTCGTCTCGTCCATTCACCCTATAGCCCATTTTTTTTTTCCAAGTTGGGAATTTGAGCTCAGCAAACTCCCTGATTAAGCTACGTCCCTGAGTGTAAATCTGAACTATATATTTGTAATGAGCTGGCTTATATGATGTCTTCAGTAAAACAAGACAAATATTCAGAATACATTAAGCTATCGCACAAAAGATCAATACTGGAAACTGTTCTAAATTTCCTGTAAAACAGATCTTCTTATATATGTGGGTATACAGTGTGAGATTAACTAGCATACTGCATATTCTGCTGTGACAGGAGCTAGCGTACACTAAGCACATCTACGTATGGGTGATTTATTTTAACATATATCCATGTAGTTGAGATACTTGATGAGTTGGTATTTAGGGTGTACTAGCATATCAGGTTAGTTGGTGTGTAGATTATATCCATGTTGGTAGCCTATGTATGTGCAGTGTGTGGGGGGCTCTGTGTGGGTGGGTGTGTGGGGGGGCTCTGTGTGGGTGTGTGTGGGGGGGCTCTGTGTGTGTGTGGGGGGCTCGGTGTGGGGGGGGGCTCTGTGTGGGTGTGAGTGTGGGGGGCTCTCTGTGTGTGTGGCATTTGCGAGAGATTAAGCTATTGGCATTGTAAATGACAATGCCATTTATTTATCTGTTTTCAAAACCAACACATAAATAAAAAATTTGTCATTTACAATGCCAATAGCTCTAACTTTTGCAAAGGCAAAACCGTTGCATTGTAAATGCTTGTGTACTTTTGTTACCTCTTTCTACATTTCTGTTGCTTTTTTCTGCACTTCTCTTGCTTCTTTCTGAAC
The DNA here is from genome assembly GCF_964263255.1 of Lissotriton vulgaris. Classification (NCBI taxonomy): domain Eukaryota; kingdom Metazoa; phylum Chordata; class Amphibia; order Caudata; family Salamandridae; genus Lissotriton; species Lissotriton vulgaris. The sequence continues at coordinate 1,643,690,311 of NC_141691.1, forward strand.
TTTTCTTGCCTTTCTGCAACTCTGTTGCTTCTTTCTGCACTTCTCTTGCTTCTTTCTGTATTTTTCTTGCCTCTTTCTGCAACTCTGTTGCTTCTTTCTTCACTTCTCTTCTTTCTTTCTGTATCTTTTACTTATTTTTCCATTCCTCTTATCTCTTTCTACACCCCTTTTACTGTACCTCTGTATCTCACTTGCTCTTTCTACATCTTTCTTCCTCTTTCTGCACTTTTTTGGCCTCTTTCTGCACCTCTCTTGCCTTTTTCTTCACCCTTGTTCACTGTTTTTCCACCACTGTTGCATGTTTCTGCACCTCTCATGCCTCTTTATGCACATCTGTTGCTTCTTTCTCTATTTCTTACATTTTTCAGTAGCTGTGTTCTTTGAGTATTTCGTTTTGCTTTTTCTAAACCTTTGTTTTTTTCCCTGCCTCTTTCTTTCTCTGTGAGCACCTTTTTTTGCAGTTGTTTTGCTTGTTTTTACACTTTTTGCTTTTTATTTGTTCTGAATGCAATAGGAATGATATTGTAAGTGTTTGTCTATTTATTATTTTCCCTTTTGAGATGTTAATTTTTTATCAAATATAATTGATGAAACAAACTAATCAAACTATTCTTTGTTTTTTAGAAAGATATTTTGATTAGATTATAACTAGAAGATGGCAAGAAAACATGAAAAGAGAAGAGTACAAAGAAAACAGAAGTCCTTAATGAAAACTAAAAAGAGTGGACCAGAAAAAAACCAAAAGGTTGCTGAGGATAAAGTCTCTTCTGGTGAGATAACTAAACAATTTATTTGAAAAGTTGTAGAGAGATTAAACTAAGAAAATACTAATCAAAGGAGGAAAGAAATATTTACAACAAAGAATAAGCAAATAAGGACTTACAATGGGGAAAAAAACATTAATTTATTTATAAGAAACACGTCACGAAAAGACAGAAACAATTTAAAAGCATACATGTACGTATGATTCAGAATAGAGTAAATCAAAATGTATTAAAAGATTGTAAAAAGTATAAACAAAAATCATCAGCGCAGAAGCAACAGATTGAACGTGTTGTAGATGTTGCTTTTGAATTGAAACAAAAATGATTTATATTGGTATTGAAAGTGAATGAAAACATTGAATAAATTACACACTTTTATGAAGAAAAACACTGGTTAATAGAAGTGTCTAGAGATATACAGCAATGTCTGCACCAACTTTGGTGAAAAACTCCAGCTAATTTTGATGTAAGTTTGAAGTGTGTACTGCATTTGCCAGGATGCAAAGGGGCAAACTGTGCTGGGACTGTGAGGCAGTGTGCTCCAAACCCCCATTCTTTTTAAAAGGCTCCCTTGAGCCAGCAAGCTGACAAGCTTTGGAGATGCACCTGTGTGCCTGTGAGTGGTACTGTGACCTGAGAGGAACTTGCCAGCATTTCCAGCAACCCCAGATGATTTTTCTTTGCTCTTTAAAATGGTTGCTCTCTACTGATGAAGGGCTCAACCCAGAAACACGTGTCTAGAGATATACAGCAATGTCTGCACCAACTTTGGTGAAAAACTCCTGCTAATTTTGATGTAAGTTTGAACTGTGTACTGCATTTGCCAGGATGCAAAGGGGCAAACTATGCTGGGACTGTGAGGCAGTGTGCTCCCAACCCCCATTCTGTTTAAAAGGTGCCCTTGAGCCAGCAAGCTGACAAGCTTTGGAGATAGACCTGTGTGCCTGTGAGTGGTACTCTGACCTGAGAGGTACTTGGCAGCATTTCCAGCAACCCCAGATGATTTTTCTTTGCTCTCTAAAACTGCTCCTCTCTACTGATGAAGGGCTCAACCCAGAAACACATGTCTGGAGATATACAGCAATGTCTGCACCAACTTTGGTGAAAAACTCCAGATAATCTGGATGTAGGTTTGAACTGTGTACTGCATTTGCCAGGATGCAAAGGGGCGAACTGTGCTGGTACCGTGAGGCAGTGTTCTCCCAACGCCTATTCTGTTTAAAAGGCTCCCTTGAGCCAGCAAGCTGACGAGCTTTGGAGTTGCACCTGTGTGCCTGTGAGTGGTACTGTGACCTGAAAGGAACTTGGCAGCATTTCCAGCAACCCCAGATGATTTTTCTTTGCTCTCTAAAACTGCTGCTCTCTACTGATGAAGGGCTCAACCCAGAAACATGTGTCTAGAGATATACATTAATGTCTGCACCAACTTTGGTGAAAAACTCCAGCTAATTTTGATGTAAGTTTGAACTGTGTACTGCATTTGCCAGGATGCAAAGGGGCAAACTGTGCTGGGACTGTGAGGCAGTGTGCTCCCAACCCCCATTCTGTTTACAAGGCTCCCTTGAGCCAGCAAGCTGACGAGCTTTGGAGATGCACCTGTGTGCCTGTGAGTGCTACTGTGACCTGAGAGGAACTTGCCAGCATTTCCAGCAACCCCAGATGATTTTTCTTTGCTCTATAAAACTGCTGCTCTCTACTGATGAAGGGCTCAACCCAAAAACACGTGTCTAGAGATATACAGCAATGTCTGCACCAACTTTGGTGAAAAACTCCAGCTAATTGTGATGTAAGTTTGAACTGTGTACTGCATTTGCCAGGATGCAAAGGGGCGAACTGTGCTGGGACTGTGAGGCAGTGTGCTCCCAACCCCATTCTGTTTACAAGGCTCCCTTGAGCCAGCAAGCTGATGAGCTTTGGAGATGCACCTGTGTGCCTGTGAGTGCTACTGTGACCAGAGAGGAACTTGCCAGCATTTCCAGCAACCCCAGATGATTTTTCTTTGCTCTCTAAAACTGCTGCTCTCTACTGATGAAGGGCTCAACCCAGAAACACGTGTCTAGAGATATACAGCAATGTCTGCATCAACTTTGGTGGAAAACTCCAGCTTATTTTTTTTTTTTAACATTTTTATTGACATTGCAAGAGGCAAATAAAATAAATACATTTACAAATCATGACATAGTTATATAGTAACCATTTTCAAAAAAGAATACGTGAACATTACAGAGGAGAAAAATAACCATAAAACTTATCAGAAACTACAATGTGGTCTCAACCATCAAATCTACTTTTGGAAAGTTATTCTGATCCAAATATAATGTCCCAGACCCTTTCTTTTTTCTTCAGAGAATCAGGCCCTCTTAATCTAGCTAAAGCAATCTCCTTGGTGTGCATTTCATTCACCAAAGCCCACCATTCCATAACGTGTGGCGGATCTGGCGCTATCCATGCTCTAGCTATAGTTAATCTTGCACAAGCAAATAAGATAGAATTCAGATCTTTATTTGGACAATTCAGTTCTTGAAGATCTATTAGAATCAAGTGAGCTGGGAGAGGTGGAGACAAAATAGGTTTCCTTTCTAATACATCTGCTACGCCCTTCCAGAACTCTGATAATGCCGGGCATGAGTAGAGAATATGGCCAATATCAGCAGCCTCCAGTTTACATTCAGGACAGTTTGTGCGTTCATTTTTATAATTATCTCTTGCCCAGCTAGAAATTCTCTGAGGGGTATAATATAATTGGCAGATAGTCCTATAAAACTGCAATCTAATACTCGAAGACTGTACGACTTGATTAATCTGAAGAAGAGAAGCAGACATTTGCTTAGAAGTTATATTTAATCCGAGCCTGGCCGTCCACTTGGATGCTAATTTTTCACAATCGTCTCCCTTTGCCTGATTCAAAATTCTGTAGCTTTCACTAATCAGTGATTTATTCTGATCCGAGTACAAACATTGTAAGATGTCCGAGTGTCTTATTTCTTTGACATTCATCTTACGAACAAAGAAGACTTGGAGTTGCACATATTTAAAATACATCCTATCACTTAGATTGTATATTAGTTTAAGCGAAGTAAACCCTAATAGTCCATCAGAGCCATAGAGATCTCCAAGGGTATTAATACCGCAACTAGACCATACTGTCCCAGCCCCGTCTGAAAAAATTCCAGGAAGTCCTGGATTCCCCCATAGCCTTAATTCAGAGTTAAAATAAGATATCTTATCAAGAGTCATTATCTGTTTCCAAATTTGTACAATATGCCTAGCCGTCTTAAATTTTACTCGTTTGAAGTAATTTGGGTCATTTGTTCGATCCATAAATTGTTTGCAATCAGACCCTAGCATTAGCTGATGAAAAAATAAGGAGTTATCATTTCTCAATAAACTGCGCATCCGACCAAAAAAGGAAGCAAAAAAATATAATTTAAAATCGGGAAACATTAAACCGCCTTTTTCAGTTGGAAGTTTTAGGAGATTTATTGCTCTCCTAGCTTTTTTGTAACCCCATATATAACTAGAGCAGATTCCGTCAAGTTTCTAAAAAAATGAATTATTGAGACGTAGCGGAATTGATCTGAATAAAAAAAGAAATTTGGGTGCGACTTTCATTTTTATTAAATTTATACGCACAATCAAGCTGAGCGGTATCTTGTGCCATTTTTTAAGAGATTTAGCAACTTCTTTTAGTAATGGATCATAGTTGAGGTCTATTATTTCAGTAATCTCTGCTGATATTTTAACCCCTAAATATACAGCATTAGCACATAGGCCCAATACAGTCGTCGAAACAGATGTCTAGAGATATACAGCAATGTCTGCACCAACTTTGGTGAACAACTCCAGCTAATTTTGATGTAAGTTTGAACTGTGTACTGCATTTGCCAGGATGCAAAGGGGCGAACTGTGCTGGGACTGTGAGGCAGTGTGCTCCCAACCCCCATTCTGTTTAAAAGGCTCCCTTGAGCCAGCAAGCTGACGCGCTTTGGAGATGCACCTGTGTGCCTGTGAGTGGTACTGTGACCTGAGAGGAACTTGCCAGCATTTCCAGCAACCCCAGATGATTTTTCTTCGCTCTCCAAAACTGCTGCTCTCTACTGATGAAGGGCTCAACCCAGAAACAGCATTAGCACATAGGCCCAATACAGTCGTCGAAACACGTGTCTAGAGATATACAGCAATGTCTGCACCAACTTTGGTGAAAAACTCCAGCTATTTTTGATGTAAGTTTGAACTGTGTACTGCATTTACCAGGATGCAAAGGGGCTAACTGTGCTGGCAGCAAAATAAGGAATTGCAAAATTTGCCATTCCTTATTTTCCGATTGCACTTAAGGAATCGCAAATTTTGTGATTCCTTAAATGCAATGTATCAAATAAAAATTAATGCAAAAATGCCCATAAGAAATTGCAAATTACCACCAACTTCTAGTTGGTAGTAAGTTGTGAATTCTTTTGAAAAAGCAATTTATTTAAAATCCAAAGGTGGCATATGACGCTAATACATGCCCTTAGGGCATGTATGTGCGCCATATGCCCACACATGCCATTTCAGGGGTGCAGCAGGGTGTTCTGGTGACACCCCGGCACCCTTGAAAACATTCCTAAATTGCGATTAGCAAATTGCTAATCGCAAATTTCCCCTTCATTCCCATGGGCCTCCTGGCCCATAGAAATGAATGGGAAATTTGCGATTACCAATTTGCTAATCGCAATTTAGGAATGTTAAGGAATCGCTAAAAAGAAGCGTTTTCCTACATACTTACCATTTTGCGATTTCTAAATAGCGATTCCTTAAAAATCGCTATTTAGATATCCAAATTGGCATGATGATACATATGGCCCTAAGATGTTGCAAGGACTAGATCCATGTAAGGTAAGAAAATATACTAAGTTGCAGGGTCATTCTTTGGCTTGTCTTTCTAGAAAAGTGTGTAAAAGTACATTTCATCATTGTTAGCAGTACATCACTCAGAAATGCAGAAATAAGTAAGGAGATTGTACTAAGTAAAAAGTCCTGCTTTATTTTTAAGTGAAATGAATGCATCTCTTGTGCATGGTTCAGTATCAGATGTAAAAATAGTTTGTCACAGAGAGCTTAAATGTATGTTAAGAAACGTATGGACCCCTACATGGTTTGTAACACTGAGCTGTGCTGAATATACATGGGAAGATTTACTTGATTTTCTTCAAGAAGCAAATTTAAATGTTACAAATATTGAATTAAAGACAGCTGGGGAACTCTGTTCCTTGGGTCTTGTAAATGTGTGCAGATATTTTAATTATAGGCTACAAGCTATGATGTCTTTTTTCTGCAATAAAAAGAATCCACCTCTTGGAAAAGATACTGATTTCTCTTGGAGAAAAGAGTACGAAGCCAGAGGTGCTCCTCGTATACACATGCTAATGTGGATCAAAAATGCATCAAAATTTGGAACTGATACTGATGAAAGTGTTTTGTCTTTCATCAAAGAGTATGTTACCTGTGCATTCCCAAAAGAAGAAGCAAAAAACAGCTTGAGACAACAAGTTTTACGGTTTCAAAGTCATCAATGTGGAAAATATTGTGTACGAAAGTACAAGTCAAAAGGAACATTTTATACAAAATGTCGTTTTGGATTCCCACGTCTAATAACTTCAAAAGGAAGAGTCAATAGTTTTATGTCAGCAGTAAGGCATACTATAACTCGGAAATCTCTGAAGAATACATACAACTTAAAAACAACCAAAGATTCAAAGTTTATTAATGACTACAATCCAGTGATTTTGACAATGTAGAATGCAAATTTGGATATTCAATATGCTGCAGATAATACAATTGCCGTGGTTCGCTATGTTACATCATATATAACCAAATCTGGAAAGACAGAGTTGAAAGAAATTGGGAAGAAATTTAACAGAAAAAGAGTATTAGCAAGAATCTGTACAGCTTTAGCTTAAAAATGCTTTCCCACCAAGTGATTGGATCCTATGAATTTTTCGGATCAGTTAAGCACTGCCAGTTTATATTCAAAGTCAAGTCGAATCATTTGGGTACGTCTAGGTCTTGTCATCACATGAAATACAGTATTGAAATCTCCACAAGAAATCAAATACATAGCATTTAATGAACCAGAAAGTACAGATATTGTTAAAACTAATATGTTCGATACGTACTATCCCAAAAGGAGTCGACAACTGGAATACCTATGTCTCTATGAAATACTTCAACATTACAGCTTTAAAAGAAATGGTATAGAAAATATAAATGAACAAAAATATGCAGTAAATAGATGTGATTGATTGATAGCTTTATTTCGATATGCGTATATCATAAAAGCATTACACAAAAATATATAAAAAACAACATATCAGGACTCATAGGCTGTACAAACATCATAGTAAAAACAGAATAAATAGATAACTTAGTTAAGAAAAGCATTAAATCGATAAGGACAGTCTTTTGAGGCGTATCAACCAAGCCCATTTTAAAAATTTAGACACAGCACAAACAATAGGGGGGGCAGTATTAGTCAATAAAATGTATGTAAAAGTAAATAGATGTGACGGATGTTTGGTAACACATGCCAAAGGAAATCTTATTAATCACAGAAAACTCAGTTGTGAATGTCCACATAAGAGGGAGTTTTACTATTTAGCACTTCTGCAACTGTTCAAGCCTTGGCGTATTGAAATAGATTTACTTGGAGATTTTCACTGCTATGAAGATTCTTTCAATGCAAGTAAAGATAGCATGCAATGCACAATTTCCCCTGCATATCTACACATGTTAAATGATGAGACTGAACAAGAACATACTATTGCAGTTGAAACAGCCAGAGACATTTCTCAAGATAGTCAAAGTTCTGGTCCACTAAGTCAAGATCCACCAGCACAACCAATTATCGAAAATAAAGCAGCAATTCACATGAATGAAGTAGAAACTGCAAAACAACAAGCACAACATGACATTATCCAGTTAGAAAAGTTAGAAGAACAACTAAACATCGAACAAAAAGAAATATATCAACAAGGGACACAGCAGATAGAACATGGTTTACTGCACACACAAAAAAAAGAATGCCAGTGTTCATTGTTCAAACCTATTTTAATGTACATCAGTGGCCAAGCTGGAAAAAGGAAAAAGTTTCTTAATTAAAGTTTTGACCAGTTATCGCCACAAAGCTATAGAATCACATGTATCTTGTGTTGTAACAGCTCCACCTGGATTAGCAGCACATAGCACTAAATGGATTACTTTACATTGATTACTTATGCTACCAGTTGAGCATGATAATAAATTGGAATAACAGAAGCTTTCTGGAGAAGCTACTTTTGAAGTTTCAAGAGTACTGAAGAAAAATAAACTTCTAACCATTGATGAGGTGAGCATGGTCTCAAGCTTAATGCTTGCCTTTTTACACTTAAGGATGCAACACATTTTAAAAACAGATTATGATGTACTGTTTGGAGGTAAATGTAATTGTAGTCGGTGATCAACAACAATTTACTCCTGTAAAAGAATAACCTGTTTTTAAAACAATTGTGCATGAGGACACTAGTAAATCTTTGGGAAGTATTGGAAATGTGAACATTTGGTCAAATTTTAAATATAAAGAACTTATTTGACTTTGTATTGATGAAACATGGTAAAGAAGCTTTGGAAAGTCAGCTACTAAGAAACTTGTTTACAACTTGAAACACAGCATCTGAAATAATGTACAATAAGCTTGAAGAAAACAAGATAGTAGTTTGCCCAATGCCTACACTTAAAGAGTGTTCTAAATTTAATCAAGAACTTTTGAAACTGGAAAAACAAGAAATAGTTGAACTGCAAGCTGTTGATAAAATTGAACACCAGGGAGTGACTACTCTTCTTGCAGAGAAACTGCAGTCTAAATTGAATGCTTTGGAGAAGTCTGTATCTAAAACAGCAGGTTTAGAAAACACGTAATTTAAATGTAGAACAAGGTTTACTCAATTTTCAGAACAGAGATGGAATAGAATTTTTTTATATAAAATTTGATCAGATTAAAGAGGTAAAACAGATTGGGTGTTGTGTTGTACGTTTTTTGCTTGTAAAAGACGTGTATGTTTGGAAAAAACAGTTTCCTCTGTCCTTAGCATATGCAGTCTCTGTTCATATGTCTCAAGGTTTAAGTATAGACAGCACTTTTTTAAACATTGGAAGTACAGTGTTCAAAGAGGGAATGGCATATGTTGCATTATCTCAAGTAAGAACATTGTCTGGTTTGAATTTAAAAGATTCGGATGACAAAATGGTTAGTGCTGATGCAAATTGTGTAAGATAATATAATCGTTCAAGAAGACTATATGCTCCTGATTTAGTTGAATACCCCACATACGAGAAACGTATAGTCCATCTAAAAGGAGAATATGCCAAAGATGGAATTGAGGTTCAAAAAAAGTAAAGAAATTAACAGAAACTTGAAGGCGTAAACTGTTGATGAGATTGGAGGATACCAGTTTGAAAATAGTTCTGGTATCAACTGCTATGCTAATGTGATTTTGAATGTTGTGTTTTATCTGGAAGAGCTTCATTATGAAATCATGAAAAAAGATTTTGTTCTTCATTACATCATGTATTTCAACAGTTGGTAACTGACAGAATTAAAATTCTAACTGCTTCTGGAGTTCGTCATCTTTTGGCTATATATACTGGTTTATTAACATTTACTCTTAATGTACAACAAGATGCACACAAAATTCTAAAGCCTATGCTGGGAGTGTTAGAACATGAAGGAATTCAGTTTGAAAACTTAGCAAAAATGTTTAATACATTATTCGGACTATTGGGAAGATGTGAACACAAACTGGACAGCATTGAAACAATTCCTATTCATAATTAGTGTTTGGATTATTATTTGTGCTATTTGATATTGCTTTTGGAAAATTGAATTTACAGCCGAATAGTTTACATATTTATTATCTATATTGTAGTAGATGTAAATGAGAGTGTACTTGACAGCTAATGTAGTTGAGAGAAATAATAGACTTAATGTAGCAGAACGATGTTATTAAGAAACTATAGATAGCTAAACAAATAGCTACACATATTGACAATAATGCTCTACACTGATTATTATTTTTTTAACAATCATGATGATTCTTTTTCCTCACTGCTCATTGATGATAGTACCTTGAAATCACTGTGCATGGTGAAGTTCAGTAGAATCACCTTGATTACGCCAACGCACTATATCTTGGTATCACAGCAGGCCTTTACCACAAATTACAGACTGTCCAAAATGCTGCCGCCCGGCTGGTCGAGAGAATCCCAGCCAGACAACACATCTCTCCCCTCCTCCGAAAACTACATTGGCTACCGATAGCCAAGAGATGTGTATTCAAGGCCATGACGCTGGCCTTTCGTGCTTCCAAGGGCAATGGCTCAGCCCACTTGAAAAGCACTCTAAAGCCGTACGTCAAGGCCAGGACATTACGTTCTAACTCCCTTCTTCTCCTGGAAACCCCAAGATTCAAACGCTCTCGTACTGGAGGGAAAACCTTCGAGGTCTGTGCCACTCAGTGCTGGAACAAGCTTCCGATTACTCTACGCGCATGCCAAACTGAAGTGGCATTCCGAAGGTCACTAAAGACCCACCTTTTTTCCTCATAAGGTTCTCCTCTTTTTCCTACCCTCACTGTCTCCAAGTTTTACCAGCGCCGGGACGCCCCGTTGGGGCAGCTGTGCGCTTTACAAAACACACAAATAAATAAATAAATAAATAAATCCGAGAACAGCAAAAAAGGGAAACTGATATTTGATATTGTTATATAATTCTAAAATTATATTATATTGTTAATAATATATTTTCTGTAATATATAACATTACCTAACAGTTTTTCTTGTTGTTTAAAGTAGGTATTGTTGAAGTTTGAAAAGACTTTTAATGCTGTTTATGACAATAAAATAGTTCAACAGAGTTAAGTATCTAAAATACTTAAAAAAGGTAAGAAAACACAACATATTATGCCTGATAACATGAAACAATCTATCAAGTACAACTACATGTAATTTATATCTAATAAAAATTATGTTGATCGTTTACACTAATTACAGTTTTTAAAATCTTTCAATATTTTGTTGATCTCATCAGCCAGTTAGTTATCCTTTCACATAATCCCAATCCATGGTCTCATCTAATCTCTGTAGCACAACTTTGGCACTAATAGGATAACCCAAGCACAATCTTTTCATTTTTCATTTCACAGAGGCAAAACCTATGCACTTGTGCAATTACCCACACACTACCATTGCAATTATGCGTTCACCAGTGCACTATCCATGTACTCATTTAATCACCCAAGCAGTACTGCTGTACTTATTCAATTACTCAGTGCACTACCCATGCACTTATAGTATCATTCAGGCACTACCTATACACTCTAACAATGACCCAAGCATCACAGTTGCACTAATCCTTCCACTCAAGCACTACCCATGCACTCATCCAATCATTCACGCACTATCCCTGCAGTAATGCAATTACTCAAGCAGTACCCATGCACTCATACAATCATTCAATCACTAATTTTGCGCTCAGTGATTCTCTCTGGCATTACCTCTACACTCTTGCAATGATTCAAGCTTTACTGTTTCACCAATCATTCCACTCAAGTGCTACTCATGCATTCATCTAATCACTCAGGCACTACCCATACACTCTTCCATTCAATCAGGCAGTATCCCTGCACTCATGCATAACCCAAGCAGTATCTATGCACTCATGCAATCATTCGTTCACTCACTACTCTTGTGCTCAGCCATTCACTCTGGCACTACTTCTACATTCTTGAAATGACCCAAGCATTACTGTTGCACTAATCCTTCCACTCAAGCGCTACCCATGTACTTGTGCAATCACTCAGGCACTACCCCTGCACTAATCCATTCAATCAGGCCCTACCCCTGTACTCAGACACTACACCTGCACTAATCCATTCACACAGGCATTACCCCTGTCCTAATCAATTCACTCAGGCACTGCCCCTGCACTTATCCATTTACTCAGGCACTATCCCTGCAATCATGCAATCAGCCAGGTAGTACCCATGCACTCATGCAATCATTCACTCACTACTCCTGCACCTAGTCATTCTCTCTGGCACTGCCTATACACCCTTGCAATGACCCAGGCATTACTGTTGCACTAATCTTTCCCCTCAAGGACTACCCATGCAATAACCCAATCACTCAGGCACTACTCATACACTCATCCATTTACTCAGGACCTACTCCTGCACTCATGCAATCACCCAGGCAATACCCATGCACTTATGCAATTGTTCACTCACTACTCTTGCACTCAAATAATCCACAGTGGCACTACCTATACACTGTTGCAATGACACAAGCATTACTGTTGGACCAATCCTTCCACTCAAGCGCTACCTATGCACTGATCCAATCACTCAGACACTAACCCTGTACTTATGCAATCACCTAGGCAGTATATAAATGTGCTCATTAATGCTCTGACAGCAGCACCATAATGTTGAAAGTTTTCTTTGTATACTAGCACTGAGAGAAATACGAAATGGTGGGTTAACCATCCACTGAACTTTTTTATTTGCTTAATGAAGCTAAATATGTATAACAGTGTGAAATATGGTAAATACTTCACAGAAGAGGCTTCTGTCTACTGTTATGTTAAATATGAGCTTAGAAACCACTACCAAACATCAATAAGGAAGGTTTTACCACGTACTTTACTCTGGATACATGGTGAGGAACTGCGTGATATGGAAGCATGCACTTGGGTGGGTGAGGGGCATCATCTGATTATATGGAAAACTCCCATTAGGGTTTAACTAATCAGTTGGAATTATGTCTCAGTGCTAGAGGAACCCAGTAACAATAAATGGATCAGTGTCACACACCGTTTCTTTACTCATCACATGAAGAACCGTAAAGAACATTTATCACACAAGGAGTGTAAACCCTTTCACATGATAGGTTCCCATCTCAGACATGAATACTTTTCACAGCTGATCTCCAATTAAACCCTCCTGAGGAAATGGGAAATGATGGCAAATTACTTTGTTCTTTCTTTTCGAGAGGATATGCTCAACTTTTTGGGTAGTGCATGGGGTCTAAAACTGCCCTCTCCATGGTTCTGCCCCTCTCCAGACCAACCTATGCCCCTCAGAACGATCACATGCTGAAAATTGTTTTAAGTTAAGTCTGTACCATTTATAAATGGCCACATCTCCCACTGAGTAACTGTGGGACAAATACATATACCCCTGAATATCTATAAGTTACCATGTCTGTCTGGTGAGAGTGTTTCATTAATTATGGACAATGTATCTACATTGTCTTTCCTGGGTGCTTTAGATTTTGAAAGCTTCAAATGACCTCTGTAAATCCAGCTGTTTCAAAAACCACCAAAGTATATTGCTATTTGCCAGATGAAAGTGCTATTGATGCTAATGAAGACCATAAGCCTGAATCAGAGCTAAGCTACATAGAGCTGTTGGAGACTAAAATAGTATTATATCATTCACTATGTTTTAATCATTACTCAATACATTTTGAGCATTACTTTTGTCATCATTATTCATAGAGCATTTAATAAACCAATTTAATCCATCCCATATAGAATTTTATTCTCAAATCAATTTTATTTCTTCTCATAATCAAGCAACACAATCACTGTAAATCTGTGCTGTACAAAATTGGATTTTTATTATTCATAACCAATTAATTAAACACTTATAATCATATGTTAATATTTTCTTGTTCAATCAAATATTAATATTCAATTTATTCAAATTTCATGCATGTTAAACTTTGAATATTATATTAGTCAGAGTTTATTGCTTTACATTTGACAGTGTTAAATGCTATAGAACTCATTTTGAGCTACGCAGTGGCTTCACTGTAATATGCTTTATCTCAGGATCGTTCAGAACTAAACTAATAGAGGTCTGCTGTTAAAAAAGCTGGTTTTGGTAAAAACAGAACATCCCCGAAATAGATAGTAGCATATCTGACCCCTTAAAAGTAGTGTTTGTCTTCATTAGTGCAGGATCATTCAAGGGCACCCTTGCAGCATCACAAGCACACTATAGACAAAGTCAGATTTCTCTGCAAAAAGTGAAACAAACGGCACTTTAACAATTCCACCAATAATAATAGAGTACAATATGTTTATATATTATTTTAATGTACTGCTAATTAATCTTTGCAGTTAAACATGTAAAACAATTATTTTACATAAGCAAATGCTCCCTCAACATTCCCTGTCCTAGATTTGCCTACAAAAGAACACATAGCCTCAAAGATCTCCTAGTCCAACCCAGACCCCAAGCGACTCCCATGACACAACAATGTACTCTTGGGGGCCTACCACCAGTAACGGGACACTACCCTTGTGGTATGTGCGTGGTGTGCACATTCACTACAGACACGGAGGAGACCCACCTAGATGAATCACAAACTTGGACACAGGAGAGACACACCAACAATAATACCAGAAATTGTATATATTTAATCACCTGCCCTTGTGTACTAAATTATGTGGGAATGATATTGAGACCAATAAAGACCAGAATAATGGAACATTGCAGCAAACAATCCTTAAAATGTGGGACAGCCAATATGTCTGTGCATTTGGGCACTGTAAACCATACACCAGATGACATCAGGTGGACCGTCCTGCAAGCTCATGAACATTGGAATCAATGACCGCAGTTCAACAGAGACCAAAGCTGGATATTTAATCTGAAAACCCACTTGCGTGGATTGAATGATGACAGTCCATGGCATGAATGAAACAGAAAATGCTGAAAAAAAAATTATCCAGAGTATCCTATTATCATGACACCCCCTGAATACACCCAAGGATATGAGCAATACCACAAACATTTACCAATTTACATCTCTCTCACATCGGTATTCTAGTCAATACTACAACTTCTATCCCTGGAGGAGTCAATATAAATATTGTATAGACCAACACTGCAATACAAACTAATCTGTGTTTTCCCCCAAAAAGCTACTGTTGTGAAAGCTGGTCCTCTCCTTTTGAGCTGTATCCCAGAGGTATTGATCCATCTACCCACATTGCCATCCTTTTTTAAACTTATAGGGCTTTACACTAATATCAGCATCTCTCCAAGTTGGCCGTTGTTTAACTTATGAATCTGCAACCGACCCACTGGGTCCCCTCTTTGCTCTTCTAATGCATTACTCAGTAGAGCCTAGGGGAGGGAAACGGGAAGCCAAATAGCAACACTATGTATGTTAGTAACCCTCAGTAGATCTACCTAGGACTGCAATGCAAATGACTAGGCTGGCTCATTTTTTAGTATTGTAAATAACCCCTTTCATAGATCTTTAGGCAATGCCCCAGCTATATTTTTCACCCCACTAAGACATCCGCCTGAATTCGACTTTCCCTGTGATCCTTAACACTGAGACTCACCCAGGAGGTAACTCAGAAGTGTCATTAGGAAAAGCCCAGGTGAGGGGAACCAACTTAAAGAATCAATACACAGGATCCAAATCAATATATCAAAGATCGTGAATTGGCCATTATAGATGTTGCAGGGTCAGGTGAATTTCATAACATAATAGAAATCTTTCTCTTTAGACAACATATGCCTCTTATGAACTATGACTATGCCAAAATGACGGACTAATTTGACCCAATACCACGTGATATCATATTTCAAAAGGGGAGCAGAAGAAGGACAGTAAACCAGGACGCCCTCAACCCAACAATGTCAATATATAAAGGCCTAGTTACATATTACACATAAAAGGTTGAATTATAAGGGAAAGTCACACCATTTCTTTCTCAGCAGGACAGGGTTTGCTGCCAATACGAGGAAGGAGGTGTGAGTCAATCCAATTTTTTTTGTTCAGACTGCTCAAGTCAATGCAAACTCTCAATTTTCCATCCTTCTTGTGTGCAATCACCAATGGAGACAACCAAAGAGACAACTCAATGGGTTCAATAACACCGGATTCACACATCCTTTTCAGCTCAGCAGACAAATCCTCCCTGAAACTGAATGGCTCCTTCCTAAGCTTGTGCTTGATAGGCACAGCAAGTTCTTTTACTTTGATTAAATGTTTGAAGCCTTTGATGTATCTCAAAATATCAGCAAACACATTCTCAAATTTGTGAGACCAAGTTGATAAACTGTACAGAATCACCCACCACAGACACTTGTCCAGACCTAGGAGTCATACCAAACAGACCCTGGTGGTACCATCCCAAAATATTAAGACCTTTTCTTGCAACATAAACCTTTCCCTAAATAGATCTATCCTTGAATATAAGAGTAGTCTAAAAAACTCTCTCAATTCTATCTTCCTGCCTTCATAGGAACCGGGACTCCTTTCTGGTGGTTTGAGCGCTTTGTCCGCCCATTTACTCTTACACAATTCTTCAGTGACCATCGCCATACGTGCACCAGAATCCACCAAAAGTTAAACATCCTTGCCATCAACAATAAGATCCACCACCGGATCGACACACTCTTCCGAGTCATCTTTGACTACCATAACGACATCGGTCAAGGAACTCACAACTTTATTCACCGAGTCACTCTTATCCTCCTCAGAATAAACAACATTGACATTCCCTCAAACACCACACATTTTCGCAAAATACCCTTGCTTGCCACACTTTCGGTATGAGGCATTCTTAGCTAGACAAATCTGAGAATTCAGAAAAAGGGAAGGAAAACCACACTTAGCACACACATTCTTGTTTGGAGTAATTCTCTTTTCATGTCTGACCGGGTGACCAGTACCCTTAGGTTCAACAAATAACTTGTCTTTCTCCCCTTGTCACTTAGCGCTCTGATCTTTGCACTCATTAATAACACTAAGAACATTTTTTTCAGGTGTAAGTTCTCTTGAAGCCTTCTGCAAAAGTTCAATACTTTATACAATGGTAATAGTTTCTTGCTAAGAGGTTTTGTTTTAGTCAGCAGCTTTTCTTGAACTTCTGTGTCTTTAGAGTGAATAACAATCTGATCCCTGATTAACTGGGAAGTAAAATGTTCAAATTCAAATTTTGAGGCTAAAAGTCGCAACATAAGATACAATACTCTCATTAGTGTCTTGCTCTCTTGTGAAAAACGTATGTCTAGCTACAACCAAACTGCCTTCCACGTGAAACTGTTTCTCCAACATTTTTACCGCTTGATCACATTAATTTCACTCATCTTCTCCTTCCATCAGATCGAGAGGCGGCAAATGCTCCAGAACGGCTTAACGCTCAAAACCTAAATTGTGCTCTAAAATAAATCTTTTACGTTCAGCACTAAACCTTGTCCCCCACATGGCACCTGAATACTTAATAAAAGCCCAATATCACACCTTCCACCTGACTGGTGGATCACTTGGAAGCTGTAAAAAGGGAGGAGGAGGCTAAACATGTTGCATTTTACAGAGAAAAAAACAATTGGAATGTATATCAGAAATGTGGAGAACAATGAAACAAATCTCTTCAGACTAAAAGCTGGTTCCTGTTGAGAAAAAAAACTGTTAAAATGCACACAGCAGTACAGAGAAAGCAGCAACTGAATTATACAGGCATTACCACACATTGCCAGTGTAAACAACTTCAGCACTGCCCCGCTGAAACTAGAAGAACATAAAAGCTATGGCTATGTGACACGAAAACACCTCAGTGAGAAAGCAGTTAAAGTACTCTAATAAGAAACAGTCACCACTTGCAGACTTGAAGGAGCATTTTTTGGGGGAAATCTTCCCTTTAATGTAGTTAAACTGGCATGCTGTAAACTGGTCCAACTCAAACAATGTACTTGCCACAACGTGATGACGTACAGTTGTCATAGAAACCGCTTGAGTGGCTCGGTTGAGAACAGTAACCCTCCATATGACGGAATGCCACGAATGAGGAAGAAGAGCCGTAACCACTTGAGCTTGTAGCTAAGGCAAGGGTGAGCGCTTGAACACGTATCACAGCAACCACACAAAACATAGCCATGACCACTAGAGCGTGTAGCCAGGGAAACAGTGAAAGCTCGAACACGTATCATTTGAAAACATCACAGAAGGGTGTAACTTGAGACTCACATCAGCAGAACTCCAGGAATGATGCAACCAAACACACAGAATTCTGTATGGCGTGAACAAGACCAGAAAACTCCAAGCAATCACCAGCACAGGTGAAGCACTCTACTACATCATCATAATCTGATCGGCAGGGTAGCCGAGCGGAACTTTCTATGCCAAAACAGGCAGCAGAGCAGCAGAATACACGCAGGCACAGGCAGCCCCCTGAGACTCACAGGCAGAGCTCACCCACAGCAAACTCGCGAGGGAGGGAGTTGAAATAAAAAAACTCACTGTTTGGACCACCACTGCAAGAGCGAGACGCTATTGTTCTGGTAACAAGCGAACGGCTGGGTCAAGTCAAGGAAACCAAATGAAGAATATCCAGAAGACCCTTTAGGTAATCCACTGAAGGACAGCATAGCAGAAACAGTGGGGCACCGCTTAGGACACCAAGGGTGGCATAGCAGAGACAGTTGAGCACAGCATCGGAGTCCAAGGGTGGCAAACTTGAAGATGATGAGCCCAAAGAGAACAGCGGGGAACTGATGAAGCAAGAGGATGTCCATCAAAACTGCAGCACATGTGGGTGGAGAGAAGAACAGACCACTCATCGCCAATTTTGTAGTGATCACACAGAGGCAGGTAAGTGTGGAAACACCAGGTTTAATGGCTGTTCATCTCCACCGCTTCCATGGAACACAGTAACTGTCCCCCAGTATCCAAACATACACATTCAATCACCATGGCAGTGACATCATAGAGATACAAACAAGAGAATAGAGAGACTACTACAACTCCGCTGGTACAGCCTTAAATAATTTCATCAGTGATAATATAGTATAATTTGTTTATATATTAGCTTAATGGACTGCAAATTAATCTCTGGAGTCAACGATGAACAACAATAATCGTATCCTAGGTCAGCAAATGCCGAGTGTTATAAATACAGACTTGAAAGATCACTTCTTTTTTTTGTTTCCCAGACATACATTAGGTTAATGCTAGATCAAGGATCTAGAGGTGTGGTTAGCGATAGGGAAAATTAAGTCTTTTTATGGATGAAGTGTGGTCTCTTTGGGTTACTAGTAGATGTATGGAAACACAGCCTACACTGGAAGTGGACTGGTTAGGAAGGAATGTGTCCCTCCATCTGGAATTAGACCTAAATATGTTTGTGCAATATATAGCTTATTTTTCATTTTATTTTTGTTCTATATTTTCACAATGAGAGGGACATTTACCCTTAAAAAGAAAAAAAAAACGTTAATACATCTTTTAGTTATTTGTACACCAGTTTCACAGCCATAAAGTCTGTCATGGACAAAAGTAACATGGTTCTGAGTAAATTCATTAATCAATATTTACATGAAACAGAGTAGAATGGCTGTCTGAAAATCAGTTTTAGAAATAATTGTATCCAATTTAACCCTTAGAAGACAAGAAAGAAGTAGATAAGTAGGGCATGAGACATAAGTATGCTGAAGATGGCATTGTGTGTTGATCAATCTTCTTTAGAATTCATCCAGTAATAGTAAAACTATATACTAGGAACAACATGTGTCTAGGAAAGATCTA
Organism: Lissotriton vulgaris; assembly: GCF_964263255.1. Lineage (NCBI taxonomy): Eukaryota > Metazoa > Chordata > Amphibia > Caudata > Salamandridae > Lissotriton > Lissotriton vulgaris. Next base: position 1,643,709,696 of record NC_141691.1, read on the forward strand.
AAGGTTGTGAGGACTCTCGTTCAAGAGGTCTATATCCCTGGGCTCATGGGGATCTCTATTAGCCAAGAATAGGTCTAGAATGTCCCATAGTTTTGTTGCAGTTGACATTTCATTTATGGTCCTAACAACAACTCCGCTAACTTAGGCTCCACTCAGATGCTATACTTCACCCACAGAGGCATAGGTCCTCTGAAGGACCTTGTGTAGTCCGGACCGAACTGAGGGAAGATAGGCTTGAGACAGTAAACCTGTTCAGTACTATTTTTTTTCCTTCTTTTATTAGGGTGGGTACACAGGAAAAGAAATATAATAAAACCTAGTCTGTCCGATGCGGTCTCCTCTAATCGGGCTACAGTTTCTAGTTCCCCATGCAATGGCATCTCCCTTCCGTGTTCCTAGAAGTCCGGCTCTTGTTTCCCATTTACTGGTGTCTCCCAGGTTCACAGGCTTCCATCATTACTCAAAACAACAAGAGAACAATTAGCTGTCAGGGCAGAGGTTGCATCCCCATGAAAGAATTCCCTGTGAAAGCAAAAATGGCAGTGGGTGAGCTTTTCTCCATCTAATTCCCCCACTCTCCCCTGCAGTGTGTCCTCCACTCTTGTAGCATGCTCCCTGTAGACTGCTCCCCTTCCTATTTTATTCTACTTCTTCCAGCATCTCTGTGGGTGGTAAAGTCTCACCGTCTTCTCCCTCCGTCTCCTCGTTTGGGTCTTTCTGCTGCTTCCCCTCCTCCATCTCTGATGTCTCATCCTCAAATGCTGTTCCGGCTCACCATTTGTCCCGTCCTGCCTGTAGGGACTGTAATGACGTCGGCAGAGCAGACTAGACCCGCAGCTGCTGTCTTTTTCGGTCTCTACTTCCACATGAAGAGGAGAAGGAAGGGCTACCACCGGACTACAACTTGTTAGCCGCTTAGAGGGGTGAGAAATCAGGGTGTCGGACTGTTGGCCACCCAATGAAAACCAATAATTGGTAGCCAACTCACAGATCAAGTTTAAATACTAGAGGGAAAGGCCAGCAGCCCAACATGGCAGTCACAGTTTAAAAGAGGTCCTGATCCAGCACTGCCTCCCCCCTTTATAATCGGTAATTATCCGTCTTGGTCCCAATTGTGAGCACCTTTTCAAGCCCTTGGAGGGATGGAGGGCAGGGGAGAGTTTTTGTCTCCCTGGAGTGCCGATAATAGAGTCCCCTCTGGTGACAGCAATTGGGGCCTGGGCCATGTGTACATGTGACAAGGCCTACCTGGAGGCAGACCCGAAGCTGCAGTGAGTTTGGATATGAGAGCTGACTGTCGAGGGGAGAGGCTGACTATCCGTAGAAGCTGAGCATGCCTGGGGCCATGGGAGAACATGGAGCTGAGGAGCACTGGTAGGTGCTTGAGGGACGTTGCAATGCTCTGAGAGTGGGGCTGCGCAGCACTACCTACAGAGAGAGTGCTTCTACATGGGGGCCACTTCCCTTCATGCTGGCTTGCTGGTGCAATGAGTTCTGGACCCGACTCAAGCAAGAGTGCCTATGCACTGGAAAACGAAATGGAGAACCCAGGAGACGCCCCTCCAAATGGTGATGAATAAGGCTTGGTACATGAAGTGAGTGGCTGGGAGGCATGGGCCCAGTTTGTGGTGACTGAGACTGGTGGAAGATTTGGAGGATGTACTACCTTCTCCCCATCTCTGGCCTGGGAGTGCAGCCTGTCACTATTGGAGCATGGCATTGCCCAGATTCAAAGGGATGCAGTGGTGATCACAGCTACAGCATTGGGGAGAGTTTGGTCCTAAAGAGAGAGCACTGCTGAGGAGAGACACCTGCTGTGTGGGTCACAAGAGTGTAGAAAAAGTGCCAGCCCCCCGGCTGGAGAGCGCTCCATCATTAGCTGGGCACCTGTAGACACTTGGCCCAAGTAGCCTATGTCCTCCCCTTTGGGAAGACACAAGACGTCGACGCTGACAAGCTGTAGATTGGAAGCTGTCCCTGGAGTGGGAAGCTTCAGTGCCCCCTCACTCTTCAGCAGGTAGGAGAAATTCTTTGGGACACAGAGCAGCAATTTGAGAGTGCTCATCGCCAATGGTGGGAGGCAAAGACACAAAGAAAATGCAACAGAATTAATTAGATTGATATGCGGCCCCCACAAGTGCCCAAAAGGATTGCAATGCCCTCTCTTGCAAGACGTGCCCAAGCCAGGATGAGGATCAACCTAACTGTTTCTCTGAGAAGCTATGACCACCATAAAAAGCATTAAGGGCACTCATGAGCTTAAACTGGAGTCAATGATGGCCGAGATGTTGCTGATGCAGATCAATAAACAAAAGGCCACCTCAGTGATACAGTAAAGACTGTAGTGGGCATCTCTGATGTCACAATTCAGCTCAAGAAGCAGGTCACCTTCTTACAGAAAGATAATTCAACCATTCATGCACAGCAGGAAGATATGAAGGATAGGTCCAGACTTATCAACATTCATTTGGTGGGGGTGCCTGAACGGTTGAAAGAACCATGCATAGACCTCTTTGTGGAAAACTTTATTATACAAGTTTTGCAGCCCAAAGGCTTCTCTAAATTGTTCTGTGTTGAACTGGCACATAGGGTATCCAGGACTGCCCCCAGACCGGGCACGCCTCTTTGTACAATCATTGAAAGGATATTTAAACATTACATGCGCCGAGGCACACACCGGACTTGACAATTGAGGATGCAGCAGTCAGCCTGTGCCCTGTCTTTACTCTGAGGGTTCAGCAGCTACACTGGTGCTTCTTGGAGGTCAAAAATGAGCACCAAAACTGAGAAATGTTTTCTCTTTCTTTGACCGACCTCGCGCAGACAGATGGTCGTTTAGGCCCTCTTCACCTCCAGATTGGATTATGCCAATGTCCTCTATCTGGGGCTTCCGGAGTTTATGCTCAATCAACTGCAAGTCATGCAGAACGCTGCAGCTAGGGCAGTTCTGAGACTCGGACCAAGAGACTGGATCTCCCACCACCTAAAGATGCTGAATTGGCTGCCTGTCCAATGCAAAACACTTTCAAAGCACATGCCCTCGCCTTTACAGCTCTACATGGCGTAAGGGCTCTCGTTATCCGTAGAACAGTTTCATACTAGGTACCTGGCAGATCCTTATGATCAGCACACCAACACTTAATCGTTATCCCGAGGTGTCTCAGAGCCCGCCATGGCGGTCGCTCGTTCCAAGTGCAAGTGGCCAGATTCTGGAACAAGCTGCCTCCATGGCTGAGGCAGGCCACAAGCTTAATGACTTTCATGAGACAATTGAAAACCTGGCTGTTCCAACAAGCAGTATAATGGCCGACCGCCCCAGGGACCGATGCTCCATCTTGGGCCTCTTGTATTCTGTCTCTCTCAGCACCGGGATACTCTCCTGAGTAGCTGCGCGCTTTACAAATCTAGTAATAACATAACATTAATTATATGATGCTCTTCCCTGCCAAATTCTAACTGAATGCTGAGGAGGAAACATGTTTCTTTGAGTCCCTAGAGGTGGCCTGAGAATGGCTGGAGCACTGGCATCTGGCAGCAGAAGAATCGGCACCATGTGACCACAGCAATGGGATAAGAAGGAGCAACTACCAGTCAATGAGGAGCGATAGAGATTGCCCACGTACATACAAACAGATGGCTCCTGAACTATACCAGGCTTGGCCTAGATCTTGACCAAGATAGTAGGACCAACCCGATGGACTGAAACTGTGGGCAAATGCATTCTGACACAAGTAAGGGGAAGTAATAGGGGACCACACAATCTTGATCTCAGTCGGGGAGGTAGATGCGGGAGCTGCAATGGCAGGGTTTCCCCCCAGGTATAAGTTAACTATAATGTTTTCATAGGCAACAGGCATCTTGCTAGTTGGGGATGGGTGGGTAGTTTGAAACCCACCATGTTGGGTTATAAAGGGTAGCAGGGGAAGTTATTGTTGACAAAGGGAGGTTCCATTTTAAGTTATAGTGTAGAAAAAATCAAGTGATCAGTGGCATCACCTAGGGACCCATCAAGATTCTGGGTACACATACTATGTCCAAATGTGTTGAGCACAGCTATGCTCCATGACCCCCTTGTCCAACTAAAAATCCTTTTGTGAAATGTAAATGTTTTCGGCAACAGGATAAAAAGGGGAATGGCCCTTCAATATATTAGAAAGCACAGCACAGACATAGTTTTACTAAAAAAGACTCACCTCCTTGTTAACATCTACTGAGCTATGTCCAGAGGGGGCTACACTTTGACTGAACATGCAGGATACACTACTGACTCCAGAGGGGTGGGAGTTCTAATTGAGACCTCATTCCCGTTTATCTCACACAGGAACTGGACAAATACCCAAGGGAAGCATGTTGCCCAGTTGGGCATTTGGGAGAAATCCCCATTAACCTGATTTCGATGTATGTTCTGCCCCGTCACCAATGCCTTATACTACCAGGATTGAGTGAACTCCTGCTGCAGATGCCTGAAGGGATTTTGGTCATGGGGGACTCTGATACCTCATTGTCTGAAGATATGGACAGACATTCTCAGGCCCGGTCCATCCACTCCGACTCTACACTAGTCAACTTTGTTGGAGCGATGGGACTGGCAGAAATTTGGCATCTGGGCCACCCCAAAGAGTGCCAGTATACCTTGCTTTCTGGGGCCCACCACAGTTTATCTTGACTGGATTATATCTTCACCCAATCCACCAATATGACTCAGGTGGCTGATATACGTCAGTCAGCTAGGGGGATATTGGACCACTCTCCCGTGTGGTTGGAGATATGGGGGCAAACCACTAAATGTCAGGACCCAGTCCATTAACTTTTTACAGCTTTTATGTAATGCATGCCCACAATGCACAGCCCTCCCTAAATTAATGCAAAGAGTGTATGATTGGTCTCCCAGATATTAGAAAATACTATTGGGCAACACAACTGATGGTGGTTAATGAATGGGCGTTTGCCTCTTGGGTCGACCCAGCATTTCGAATAGAGAGACTCTAGATGGGAGTCCTGGGGTATCTGGGGTACATTACGGCTCAACTAACACTTGTGCCCTTCTACCTCAGACTAGACCCGTGGCACAGATGTGGAAGACGGCGAGGCAGGGAAGCTAACCAAAACCAACCCAATTGTGATGCAGTGATCTCCGCAGGGAGGTAGGAAGGCTAAAAGGGTTCAAGAAATTGGGTCTAATTGGTATAGCCACCGTGGGTAATGTGTGGAAAGGGGACTCTATGCTCAGGCTAACTGACATGCAAATCCAATATGACTTAGTATCCATGGAATCCTTCAGATATCTGCAGTTTCATCATACGCTGATGACACATCTTCCCAGACACACTTTGGTCCTGAAATACTCACCGCTAGAGGACAGAGTCCTTATGGAGCCGTTACCAGAAAAAAAGACAATTTCGCTCATATATAAGAAACTATAAGAATAAGAAACTATTCAATAATTCACCTGACATCCTAGCCACCCTAAACTAAATGGGATGCCGACATTTGAGGCTGGCGAATAGGAGGAGGAAATAGGGGCTTTTCGGGAGGTGGTGATTAATGCAGGTTCCTGCCTAATTCAATTGTTTATCCTACATCGTACATACTACTCCCACACTGCCATTCAGACGTGGGCTGATGCCTTACAGATCTCTGCCTTCGAGACTTGGGGAGAGGTACACATTCTTCCATTTACTGTGGTCCTGCCGTGGGATACAAACCTACTTGTTGGCACTACGGAAAATCACCAGGGAGGTTGAGGGGGTGGAGATGCAGGACTCCGCTAAAACATGTCTCCTGCACAAATGGGGGATGACTCACTGGCGACATATGACAAAATATCCTATCTTTGGGTCTATCAGTGGCAAAACGCAATGTAGCACACTTTTGGGGTTCAAGAGAGGCTCCAATGGCGAGATGGGAACAAGATATGGACAGTTGCATGTTAAATGAAAAACGATCTATTTGGGTACAGGATGCCCACGAAAGTGGGAGAAAATCTGCTTGCAGTGGTGCTCCTATAGAGGGATGGAAGGGGATTCCATTGAGGGTCCTGGAGATACTATTTTGCATTTTCTCCAATAATGAGGAAATATGATCTTTTGTATTTGTCACTTTATCATATTCTGATTCGGAACTGCTGTACATCCACCACAGCTTCAACAACCTGGCCGCCCCGACAGCCACCGATACCTCAGACCCCACGGCCACCAACCACATTGATCTCCTGCTCACCTGGACCAACAAAAACGAGGACAACACTATCAAAATTATGAACACCATCCACTCCTGCTCTCCGTCAGATCCATGCCAACACTACATCTTCAACAAAGCTAGCACCACAATTGCACCCCTTCTCTGCAAGGCCATCAACATCTCCTTCGAGACCGCAACCTTCCGGAGAGCTGGAAGCACGTTGAGATCAATGCCTTACTCAAGAAACGCAAGGCGGATCCGAAGGACCTCAAGAACTTCCGGCCCATCTCCCTACTCCTGTTCCCAGTGAAGGTCATTGAGAGGATCGTCAATGGGCAACTTACCCGCTACCTTGAGGAGAACAACATCCTGGACCCATCCCAGCCCGGGTTCCGCAGCAACCACAGAACTGAAACAGAACTCATCGCTGATGACATCAGGGCCCTGCTGGACAACGGGGAAACCGCGGCCCTCATCCTCCTGGACCTATCGTCCACCTTCGACACGGTCTGTCCCTGCACCCTGCACACACGCCTCCACAACACTGGGATCCAAGACAAGGCTGTGGAATGGACCACCCCCTTCCTCCCTGGCAGAACCTAGAGCGTCCACTTCCCCCCTTTCCGTTCCATAGCCTCCAAGATCATCTGCTGCGTACCCCAAAGATCAGCCCTCAGCCCAACATTGTTCAACGTCTACATGGCACCACTCACCCAACTGCATGATCTCAACATCATCTCTTATGCCGCTGATACCCAGCTGATCCTCTTCCTCACCAAGGACCCCCTAACCGCCAAAACCAACCTTCACAAAGGAAGGAAGGCTGTCGCCGAGTGGATGAAAAACAGCCGTCTGAAGCTGAACTCGGGCCAGACGGAGTTCCTCATCCTCAGCTCCACCCCCTCGGCCTGGGACGACTCCTAGAAGCTGACTGCATTGGGAGCAGCTTCGATACCCACCGACCACACACGCAACCTGGGGTTCATCCTCGACTCAATACTCTCCATGACCAAGCTAGTCAACGCAGTCTCATCTTCCCACTTCAACACCCTCCGCATGCTCGGCAAGATGTACAGGTGGATTCCTACCAAAACTAAAAGAACGGTCAAACAGGCCCTCGTCAGCAGCAGGCTAGACTACGGAAACGCCCTCTATGCAGGAGCCTCGGCCAAACTCCTGAAATGACTACAACGTATACAGAACACCTCTGCACTCCTGATCATCAACATCCCTCACCACAGCCACATCACACCCCAACTGAGAGTCCTGCACTGGCTTCCTCTCAACAAGAGGATCCCCTTCAAGCTCCTCACCCTCGCACACAAGGCTCTCCACGACACCGGACCAGCATGTCTCAGACGACTCACCTTCTACACCCCGAACCGCCAGCTCTGCTCTGTCGACCTAGCCCTTGCCACAGTCCCCGCATCTGAAGAGTGACCACCGGTGGCAGATAGTTCTCCCACTTTACCCCCAAGACCTGGAACACCCTCCCCATCCTCCTATGGCATACCCAGGACCTATTAACCTTCAGGAGGGTACTCAAGACCTGGATATTCGAGCAGTAACAGCACCTCTCCCCCCCAGTGCCTTGAGATCCTCACAGGTGAGTAGTGTGCTCTACAATTGTTCTGATTGATTGATTGATTGATTGATAGCTACAGTCAGGAAAGTTCAAGTCTGGACTATCACCAGACAGCTCCAAATCATACAGGAAGCAAGTCCAACAGCAAATGGAAAAAGACAAATGCACTGAAAGTCCAACACTATGGTGGGTAGGTGGGAATGTAAGAGAGATTCCATCCCTCGTCATCCGAAAGTCACTTTTAATACCCCAAATAGTTCATTTGTGACATCAATTGTTACCATACTATGGTCTGATAATCATGTGACCATTCTTCTGCTCACTAGGTAAAAAATTGATATGCCAACATATTTTTCCATGTTGTTCATGAGAAACGGCTGCCCATTACATCCTTATAGGTTTATTGACAAAGCGCCTATTTACTTTATTGCTCTTTTTTATTAAGTCGAAAATTCAAGTACTCATCAACTCACTCCCAAGGAAATAATGAAAAAGTGTCTATTAATTTAAGAATGTTGTGCAAAAGGACAGCTAAAGCAACATTTGAGGAAACGTAACAAAAGTCTATTACCAGGCTATGAAATAATGTATCTATGTAACAAAAAAAGGGAGTATCACCACGGAGAATCATAGATTCTGAATGGGATGTATCTTTGAGAAAAGGCAAATGTTTCCTTTTGTAAAAAAAAACCCTCACTCACCAGCCTAATGGTGACATGCTTCATCATTGGGTTTCACCCTGATGACCGAATGTCATCAGGGTGTGCTGCGACACCTGAACTACAGTGGAGCTGGTTATTGTGAGGGATAAGTGCAGAAAAAATGTAAAAAATTGTCCTGGTATGACTTGTATGAAAAAAACTTTATTCGCAAGCTACTGGACAATGTTAAAAAAGTGATGAGATACTTAGTAGGTGATTATGACCAAGAGTATCTATGTGGGTGGTCTACATGTTTCATCCTTTATTTGGTAGTTTCCAGGTTTTCTTCAGGACCAAGGTGCAAGAAAATGGACGGTCTACACTCCCTAAAAAGCGTATCCAATCCTAGATTCTTGATACCAGAATTGCAAAAATCTGCAATCGGTATGAGCTCAAACCTATATAGGTGAGAAAAAAGGAAAAAGACCTGTGGGAGGAAAAAACGAAGAGGCAGTCACAATCAAACTAAATTACGTGCCTGTAACGTAGTGTTGACTCTCATGTGTCTGCATGCTTCATGTGAATTCCATTCTATTAGCAAACCAGACATGGTGATTTGTCAGAAAGGCGTAAGCAATGTCATGTCTAGTTATTTAGAGTGCTAGTTCATGGTATATATAATCATATACTAGTATCTCGGTTTGAGCTATTTGCTCATTCAGGCACTCAGATCAATAGGTGTGTGTGGTGTGGCAGATTACATTATTCTGTAAGTCACACGCGCATCCATACTTATGGTGGGGTGACTCTTCATACTCACATTTAGGAACGTGAGATGGGAATTGATTGCGTGCATTATTTCCAGTTGACCGTACCAACATACACAGACACACAAACATATAATACACATAGTTATACTAGTAAGGCTTACTCTTGATCGGTGCCTTTAAGACATTGTGGAGCAGAGGTTAGGACTATCTCAGCGATAAACGCACTCTGTAATGGGTAATGGGATAAAGGGTTCGCTGAGCGTTAGTTAGGAAATCAGCGTGCTAGCGTGGCCTTAGATAATTGATCTAGTGCGGGATCCGTGCTCCGTGGTAGTGGAGTCGATAGAGGCTGTGAAAATAAGGAATAAGTCTATTACAGTTTCGCTGAGCTCAAATTGGCCGATTACCACTAGGCTGGTGAGTGAGGGGTTTTTTACAAAAGGAAAAAGTTCCTTTTCTCAAAGATACATCCCATTCAGAATCTATGATTCTCCGTGGTGATACTCCCTTTTTTTGTTATATAGATACCTAGCGAAGGGGAATAGGAGTATACTCCCTTCACATACTGTGATTAAATCCCTTACTCTCCCCATTTGTTATCATATATGAAATAATGTAGTCCAAGGGAAAATGCTGTATAATACAGTTTAAAGGCAGCATCTCCTATTTAGTAAGACAAACCCCTTACATAAGTTCCAAATTAATTAAATAAATCATGCATATCAGATAGAGAAATAATTGTAACATTGTCAGTGATTATTGCATAGAAATGTCTAGCTTATATATGACCTACTACCACAATTATAGAAAATATATACATATAAACTATTTTCACAAATCATTCAAATCAAATTGTTTCTGGAAATCTATGGAAAAGTGGATTAAGTAGTGACTTTTTACTAGTAATAAGGCCAGAAACACAATAAAAGGGGCTGTCAAGGTATCAATAAATAATTCCCTTGCTCAACCCCCTGTAGCTGGCAACGAGCAGGCAGGCGTAACAGGTGTGTAAAGCATTTAAAAACACCAATTCACTAAATAAATAAGACACAACACACAATAAAAATCCAACTCCAATTTATAAATGTGGATTATACTTTTATGAACGAATAGACATCAGAATTACAAAAACCCAATTAGGGAACCATAGATATGAATTTTTACAGAATACATACTTTCAAGTGCTTAAAAAGATATAGCGCCACTTTGGGACATCACGTCATGCTTGTCCAGGACAAAGTATATGTTTAAGGCTGACCACGATGGAGCCCTGGTCAGATACACTAAGTGGGAGTCCTCAGTCAAAATTTGACTTTTGGGCTTTAAACTTTTCTGGAGGATTTTTCTCTCGACGCCAAGTGGTCCTCTCCAGCAGGCCGATTTTGATGCAACGTCGTCGGATTGCTGGGTCGCCGTTGAAGGTAGTCTCTCTCATATTCTTGTTCCTGAAATCACCATTATCTCAAACTCCAACATGGAGAATTCTTCTCCTTTGAGGTTAGGTCTGGCTAAGCCAGCCCTTGGTACCAGCCTGTGCTGGTCCCAAACTGCCATTCTCCCTTTTAAGACCAGTTTGGCTCCCACACCCCTTCCTGACATTTGACTTCTGCAGCTAAAGTTCTCCACCCACATTAAATCCATTTTCTGCTCTAATAGGACACTTCACACTTCACCAAGCAGCTCTGGCTTAGTCCGGGAAAGGCTGGTCAATCAGGGGAGGGCAGGTGGAAAGCTGGATTTTAGCTCACAGAAAATAAAGTTGAATAACTTATTTTCTGTAATAGTTATTGTAAATCTACAGCTGACAGTTGTTGGGTTTATCCTAACCATTAACTGGATACTTTAAAGTATATTTTTAGGTGGAACCTGTCAATATTTACATTACGCTTAAATAAACTTCTACAATGGAGAAAAACATATTTGCCAATTTTTCCCTCACCAGGGCTTATACAACATCTTTTATAATGTCCCTGCCTAAAGTTACATGGCACCTTACCTCTGGGGCACCTCGTGGAGAATGTATTGTGACTTATATGTAAAGATAAGGTAGTTTAAGCCTTTGGAAGTACCTTTAAATCCAAAGTCTAGTTTGCATATAAATGTAAGGTAAAGGCAGCCTGAAAGTCTGTGTTGCCTTTAAAATGCCAACAGGCACCACATTAGTGCACATTTAAGTGCATTAAGTCTACAGGGCCTCTAAACCTACATGCCCTATTCTGTACTAGGGATTTACAGCTAGGCTGTCAGTACCAATTATAATGACCCGTAATTTGCATATCTTTAAAATCAGAGTATTGGCCCTGGGCCTGATAAGCAGAGTCAAGTGTGCAGTCAGTCAGTTACCACCAGTAAGAAACACAAAAGGGGGGTGGGGGGCGGGGAATCAGGGAACAAAGGATACATTTCTCATGAAATCTAGGACTCTAATATTGTAAAGGATTTATGCTGAAAGTTTCAATCAAATCCAATGCATAACATTTTATTTGCACCTGTTTTTCGTTTGCTATGGTGCATTACAATGAAGGCAATAAAGATGCTAAGTTTCATCATTAATATTTGCACAATCATGTGAAAGATTCCTTTTTTGCATAGATATACAGCTTCACATTAATAATTTGTGTTATTGTGAGTCATAGAAAGCTTTTTCATCATTAATATTTCATAACAACATTGTTAAAATATTAAGGTAATCAGTTAATAAACATGTTAAATTAATTATTCTCAAAGTTCTTCTTTTCTATAACCTCAAGGCAATGTAATGGTAAAGGCACACAAGGTTCCTGCACGGCATGCACTGAAACGTCCATGCCATGCAGGAACTGGGGTGGATGCACACAGGGGGGCGTATGCTGTCCCCCCCCGCCCCCCCCTATGTGCGTCCACATGTAGTGAGGCACCAGGAAAGCCTGTAGGGTCTCCTTTGTTTCCTCTCCGCCATGGTTTTCATGGCAATGGAACTGTCATAAAAAGCGCAGTGGGGAGGAAATTTGTAATATATACACAATGTGGCCACAAGACCACTATGCCACCGGCAAGGAACAGTGGTTCCCTGGCAGCATCAGGGTTCCCATGGCAGTTTGACCACCCAAGTCGTGATGAGGCCACCAGGAATCTGGCAGTCCTCAGACCGTCAGACTTGAAATTAGGCCCTTCTTTAAAATATTACATTTACCATACATTAAAATATCCAATTGTTTAAAAATCTCCTCACTTTTGCTTCCTCAGAACCCAATATTCCACTGCTAAAAAAATATAAATCCTTTATTTTGATACAATACAACAAAAAACATACATTTCAACAATTTTATAATTATTAAATTATGTTAGTAAAACCACAAATAAATAAATGTATAAATATATAGAATCAAAGTACAAACTATGATAAATTACATGCATATTGACACAAACTGTAATAAAAACTATTTTTTCTAAATCGATATTTTTACAATGATGTTAAAGACAATGATTAAAACTATATTTTTAACTTCGACATTCCTGTTTATTAAATTTTGGACATACCTATATTTTTGACACAATATTTTTGTATCACAATTTTTTTATATTCAATATTTTTTACACACCAATCATCTCTTAAATTGTGTTTGGCCAAGTGTGAATTGTAACTGAGACACAATAAACTTTTTAAAGCATTAAAGAACAAATAGGCAGAATAACAACGGTTTTCGGCCACAGTGAAATCTAAACTAATGTTTTGAATATTTATAACATTGTATTGTTATTTCATTGAGGCAGGAATAATGATGTACTGACTGAGCTTCTGTACTAATTTTTGATACAGTGGGAAATTATGCTGTGTTAAAAAAAATGTTTCCCCTTTAGTAAGGCTTTGGCAGTGTTTGCTCTCTTGAGGTCACCCAACACGATTCTAAAGAAAAATGGTTCCCCAGGAAGGCCCAATCCTTAGTAAATCAGGTATCACTTCCTTTAAGATGTCTTAAGGAATTGTATAAAGCATTTAGCAGTACCAAAAAAGGTAAAAAGTCCAGAACATAACACAAAGTTCCACTCAAATTTATAAAAATAGACAACATTCTAATGAACAAAATGACATCAAGACAAAAAATACCATTAATGGAAATAGAAGATTATATTTTTTAAGTTTTAAATAAAAATATTGCAGCAGCTCCGGCTACATTCTTCTCTGCAGCAATTAATGCTGTTCTGCTGTCCTTTGACAAAGAGGTATCCGACCACATGGTATTCTCGTCGTCTACAGATTACAGCCTCTTACCTTATAAGTAAGTGCTGGCTGTGCCCAATCAACTCTTTGTGTCTGCCCCATGTTTCATCACGGCCAAAAGTTGGCTTTTCATCTTTTTAGACTTAGTTTTTACCTAAAGATTTAAAAATTGAATTTTTCTCATTTTAGTGTCAAATAATTTTATAGAAAGTTACTCTATTTTGATAAATTGGTGTGGAAATAGTTTTGTGCTGTTTTTTTGCTTTGTTACTGTGTTGCATAAATACTTTACATATTGCCTATAAGTTAAGCCTGGCTGCTTTTGTGCCAAGCTACAAGAGGGTGAAGCACAGGTTAATTTAGTGATTTTTGTGGTTCACCCTTACAAGAATTGTGGCAGTTGCTTGAACAGGGGACACCCACATTCAACCTACAACCCAATTTCTCATATTCTGCATCACATATAATGTTTGACCATGGGGATCCTTATAATATCTTGGACTTGTAGATTGATTCTTAAGGATGCCATTCTGAGGGGGCAGAGAACACAATGTACAAATATAGTTATACATCATCCAAAAGTGACAGATAGACATAGATAACAGGACACTTAGTGGAAAATGCTGCCCCAACAAAATTGTCCCCCATATGATGACAATAATGATCAATTAATGATTGATTAAAGTGAAAGGTAATGTTTAGGTGATGGCTCGAAAATATCCCCCTTATATTTTGCCTGGGGTGAAGAAAGAGTTAATTTAAAGTGAATCTGAACCAATGGGATTAAGGGCACATGGGTGGAATACATCCCTTGTTGAGTCACTGTGATTTACTAGAGGCGATTCAAAAGTAATTCACAGCTGATTCATAATTAAGCTATACACATTCACTGAAACTCATTGTCATTTAGACCTCAAGATTTCAGCAACAGATTAGCGTTAACAAAAGGATGCATGTATTGTGAATAGATTAAGAACTTTGAAAGTAAATGGAGATAGCCTTGTGTTACATCCACTTATAAATGTTATAGCACCCACTCCTCAGGAGTGAAGAGGGAAGACATAAAAAGTAGGAAGGAGAATTTCTTGATGTGACTACAATGTAACAATTCTTTTGTAATAAAGGCTGTGTCTGGTGGGGGAATGATGCCATTCCTGCACATCATTTTTCATAATTATTTAAGATATAGAAATCTATGTCAAGCAGACTGAATTTATAGTTGGAAACTATATGCCATGGTCCTTGGACTTGAGAAAGATGTAGACAATAGATCATCCACAAAGGCACATAAGCATGTCTCTATTTCTTAGGATTATTTGTAAAGCTAAACCATAGTCATAAACAAATGCCACCAAAAAGTACTATACTTTCCTGTAGGCTGAAAATCGTTTTTAATAGGGTTGTTTTCTCACAACTTCCATTTAAGGAACCTGATCAGAACACAGCCACTCCAATTTCCTTATTGGTTATGTATGTGTACAGGGAGAGGCCTAATGAACAAGGCCAACCATTGTCCCCTGCCTTAGTGTCCAAAAATGAATCATATTTATTAAAGTTGTATTATTTATGGGGCGATGTAGAGCATAGAGCAGGTCGCAGGTGGCTGCACTGTGCTTTACCTAGTATCTGGGATTTGCACCAATAATACAGAGAAATTGTTGCATGGAATAGGGATAACTAAACATAGGTTCACTCAGCATGTACATTTAATTTTATTGAACCTTAGAGTTTGAAGGGTGAGCAAGATGCCTTAATAACATTGATGAGAAATGTGTTAAGGCAAAAAGGTTTGAACAGGCTAAAAAGTTTTTTTTTTCTGGATGCATATATGCTCAGTTATTGCGGAATTGCTGAAGGGAGATGGGCAGTATGAGAGCTGCGTGTAGTTTATTCAACTCACTGAGGATCTACTCAGAGAAAGCATTTTAAATGCTCCTGAAAATATAGTAATGAGAATATGTAATTTCTCTAGGAGTAAGGAAGCCATTATTGTATTTGTTTATGTATATTTTTGTATTTATCTATGAGTTATAAAAGACTTGAAAGTCAGGACATGGGCCACCATTGTAGTCAAGATGACTGACCCCTATAGTGCTCTACTGATCCCGGCCGTTCTGCTGTGAAGGCTGAGGATGACAGTGGATGGTGTGACCCTACTATATGGGATATCAAGAGTGGTAATATCTCACACTCCCCTTACAATAGATGTTTAACCGATCCAACATCTCACCACAATCCTGGTCCATAGGTGTCCACAAAGACCTACTGAGTGGAGCTGGCACCTACTTCTATGTGTGAATCTCACACTTGCTAATGCTTGCCAAATACCAGTGGAGGTGAGATCCTTAGCAAATGACCCTGTTACGTTTCCCAACCTAGGCCTAAGTAGCAAAGCGACCTTTTACCTACATTTGTCCTAGCTTGCTCTGCATGACGGTTCTAGCACTGACTTTTTACCCAGTTATATGCTGAATAAATGTCACTTGGTTTCCATGAAACTAGCATCATTTATTATGCATGAGGTTTCTCAGTAAAATTCCCTGCACATGATGTGCATAACAGGATTAACATACTCTGTACAAAGGTCATCGCTACTTTCATCCTAACACAACAGAGCTACTTTGCAAAGTTACAATTATTGATTTAGGCTCATTTACATAATCATACTCACAACATATCGATTGTGGTAGGAAACCTGGGGCTACATTTGTGGTATAAAAGAACCTCACCTCCACTAGGTAACCAGAGGAGAGGCTGACACAATACACTGTGGTCCCTGCACACTGAAGTTTCAACACACAGTGCCCCCGACCCAGGTTCTATGTAATTCACTGAAGGTTTTTTTTACAGAGAAAATCACGGCCATCAAAGCCAGTATTCCACAAACCTCAAGTCCTCTCTTTTCAGTTCCAAGCCCCAATACTATTGATTTACTTAGCAGTTTCCCTCCCATCACCCTAGAATTATTTCAGAAATTACTGGTAAAAGTAAAATCTGGCGCCCCATCTGACAGATGTCCTCCTTATATCTTGAAAAACTGCCTATCAGTTATTCCGGCTCCTGCCTGTACCCTTCTTAACAACTCTTTGGCCACTGGACTAGTTCCCCTCGCATTCAAAGAAGCTATCGTAATACCCCTCCTGAAGAAACCGGGCGCAGAGCCGACCTGCAATGCAAACTATCGTCCATTCTCCCTCCTTCCCTTCCTTGCAAAGGTGTTGAAGGCTCATGTTGCCAACTGCCTGTCTAACTTCATAGAGACATCAAACTGCCTTGATCCACATCAGGCGGGCTTTCGCCCAGCCCATTCAATGGAGGCAGTGGTAGTGGCAGTAATGGACACCCTTAGGGACTGTGCAGACAATCGCATTCCCCAGGATCTAGTGCTCCTGGATTTGTCTGCCGCATTTGACACAGTGGATATACCATCCTGATCGACCGTGTCTCTCAGGCTGGCATCCGGGGCACGGCAGCCGGTTGGCTGAAGTCCTTTTTAGCAGACCGTTCCCAGGCAGTCCACCTTGGCAACTTAGTGGGCACCAAGCAAGCTATCACATGTGGTGTACCCCAGGGTTCGTCCCTGTCACCCCACCTGTTTAACCTCTATATCTTCCCTTTAATCCAAGCTCTTAGAGACAAACAGGTAACAGTGCTGAATTATGCGGACGACTTACAGCTCCTATTCACTATTGATAACTCAAACATGTCCATCTCCTTTTTCCAATCAACAATGAGGTTCATCCAAGCTTGGATGAACCAAAATCATTTGAAATTAAACCCAGGAAAAAACAAGCTGGTCCTGACTGGGGACAGCGCTAAATAATGGGGCCCACAATATTGGCCATCAGAAATGGGTCAAGCTCCGATCCCTTCATCATCGGCAAAGACGCTTGGCATCACCTTAACCAGCGACCTCTCTCTTAAAACGCAAGTAGGCCAGGTGGTTTCCAAGTGCCTCTCCAAATGAGAAAAATCCGGAAGGTTTGCCGCCTTCTGACCCACGAAGCCCTGATACAGGTGGTGATCGCAACTGTGATCTCTCACATAGACTACGCTAACTCGATATATTTGGGCCTTCCCCAGTTCCTTCTGAAACGACTTCAGATGGTGCAGAATCAGGCAGCAAGACTGACCTTAAACCAGCCTAGATGGCATTCTGCCACCCCCCTTCTGAAAACACTTCACTGGCTCCCGGTCGCCCAACGCTGTACCTTCAAAGTCAGTTGTATGATCTATAAAGCGCTCTACTGCAAAAGCCCTAAATTCATCACAAAACTCATTATAAAGTATGCCCCATCCCGAAGCCTTCGCTCGGCCCACCAATGCCTTATACAAACTCCATCCTTCAAACGTAAACGCTCGGGCGGCTGCAGATTTGGCACTCTGGCACCTCGCCTGTGGAATACCCTCCCCTTTGAGATCCGGCTATGCCCCAACCTCATGTCATTCAGGAAATCCCTAAAGACCTGGCTTTACCAACAAGCATACTATTAAACTCGCAGGCTTCCAACTCTGACTGTTCTCTGTCTCTACAGCGCCAGGAAACCAACCGGTGTCAGTGCGCTATACAAACTATTGTTAACATAACATTGTTAACATAACATAACACAGTGGTCTGAAATTCCTTGCAGGGTATCCAGCTACTGACCAAGACGGGATAAGTCATTCTCTCCCATCAGGTAATAGGGTTGGCTCTTTCCTAGGGGATTCTTTGCTTTACACACACATACATGCTAGGTACACTTAAGTACACTTAGGTAGGGTCCACTTCGTAGGAGTATGCTTGATTACTGTCATGATTATATGCCTGCATATAAATTCACTGTGTTAGCACCATGGTAGAATTCTACTTTCTATTTACTCTATTGGTGCTTGTAATCATTAACATTTGGTCTGTCTATTGGTTGTAGCAGCAAACATGTTTTATACTTGAATGACACTGGTTCACTAAATTCTTATTGAAAACATCCCCATTGTTTATTTTGTTTATCTCTGTGAGACTGATTGAGCACAATTGACTGAATGAAAAATACTGGTCTGTTTCTACGACCCCTGAAGGGTCAAGGGTTGTCATGTTCAATGGTTGTCAGAAACTATTTGCTCTCAGTAAGGTTCAGGGGCTTATAGTGGCACGGTGAGCTAGCTGGTCTACAGGCTGAGATATCCTGTGGGTGTGTCGGGAATCAGTCTAGATACCAAACCCAGTCTACGCAAGGGACTCTGCATTACTTTGGGCACATGCACTATTGGCTGTGTTGGAAAGACTTTAGGCAGCTCCATGAACACCACCTTAAGCAGCTTTTAGTGATATTCTAAGGCCCCAGTACCCCAACATGTACACCTCTGGTTGAGATGCTTTGGTATGGGAGGAGGATGTGCCCATTGCATTTAATAGGAGACTACTCCCACAGGACGATTATTCTTTTGTGGTCTAACCTGGTGCCCTCTTTTGTGCCTGTCCTTTGCTTTTATGAAACCTCTGGCTTGATACCCAATTGCCTTGATGTCAAGAGAATAATATGTATCTGCTCCATTGTTGTTCCCAAAGGTACACTCATCATATAACTTATAATAATGTCCATGCTCCATTACAATAGCTGATTCTTTATCCCTGGAAAATCTAAAGGTCACTACATTAGTAACAGTAAAATGCTAGTTGGAGACATATATTGTCGAACCCATCTCTCATAAAGCCATTGGCGGAAAACTAATTGGCTGTTGTCAGTTCTCTTCATGGAGCTACAACTATACTAATGTTATGCAGCTGAGGAAAAAATAAATGTTCTTATGTTTTGAGGGGTGGGGAGCAGGGATTTAATTACAAAACCGAAGGCTACCATTATGAATTAATTTTCGATCCCCAGGATAATTATGAAACCCTTTATAGCTTAGAGGAGGATGTAATACAATCCTCTACGTCACAGGGAATAAGAGATCCCTTTGGGCATGAAATGTTAATTCCTACTAATATAAGACATCCGCAAAGTGCGGAGTGGTAGCCAATGGACCACGTTTCCAAGTATTTGTCCCATTGGGTTAAAAAACCTGTGACCTCCTTAGGAATGAATGTCCAAGACCCTCAGCACTGGACAAGGTTTGCAACACACCTAATTTAGATCCAGAATTAATTTTTTTTGTTCAAATTTGGGAAGGACCACATGAAGGGAATTGAGAAATGCCTGAAACAATCCCAAGACAAACACCTGGACATTCTAGGTCCCCTTACTCGCATCCTCGACATGGCTGAGGATGTTAGACATAATAAGGCCCTTATTAATGCTGACCTCTTAGGAGGCTGGGCCCAACGGGCTATATGCATTCTAGGTAATGCTAATGCAAACCTGTTTATGGAATGACTGAAAGCCATTTTAATGAGGATGTACCCCAAACTTGCTGACTTGTCTACTAAGGAGAACATGGGTGATACCAAGGGCCTCCTTTTCGGAGACAACATTGTCAAAACCTTGGGGAAATATGTGTCCTCCTTTACGGCCTTCAGCAAAAAACTAAGCAATATGCGGAGGGTCTTTCGTTCTCACCCCCTTTTTGGAAGGAGTGACAAGAGGGGACTGGCTGCCAGCCGTGGATTGTTCAGGTCCCAATTCTACCCTCAGGAACACTAAGGCTTCTCCAATTATTGAAAAAGCTACTGACAAGGCGCACATTTATACCCTCAAAGGGGGAGATACCAGAGGACCAAGATCCTCTAACCAGGGATACCAAGGTGAAAAATACTCTTCTTTATTCTACCAAGAAAGTAGGGGGAAAACTGTCATTTTTCATTCAAGATTGGATAATTATAACAAGAGACCTGTGGGTACTGCAAACTGTTGTTGGTTTCAAAATAGACTTTTGGAAATACCCTGTACAGTCCCAGGGAGATGTCCTTAGATGAGGAAAAGATGAGCCTAATAGACAAGCACTATTTTTCTGGTGAATGAAAAAGACAATGGTTGGCGACCTGTCTTAAACCTGAAGGAACTAAACGAGTTCTTAGTATACAGAAACTTCAAAATTGAAGGGATTCACCTCTTGAGACACATTTTACAAGCCAAAGATTGGCCGTTAAGACTAGAACTCAAGGATACCTGCTTTACAATACCCATGGACGAGGACAGCCAGAAGTACCCATGTTTTCCCTTCAGTCTGTCCTCTGCCCCATGGTGCTTCACCAAGGTACTTCGCCCAGTAGTCAGTCATCTCAGAGAAACAGCGGTTATATATCTAGATGACATTCTCAGCATGTCACAGGACAGATCAAAACTTTTAAAACATCTGTCATGGCCAACAGAACTCTTAGAGGGTCTAGGTTTCATACTGAATACGGAAACATCTGTCATTGTACCGACACAAAAATTCGGGGTTCTCGGTTTCCAATTCGATTCTATTCTATCTGAGTTAGTGTTACCACACAAAAAAGTTCTAAAAATAAAAAAGGAGGTGTGAATAGTCCTAACCATAGAATCAGTTCTAAATCGCAAGGGTCTTGGGTCTCCTGTCATCTTCTATCTAAGCAAGCTTTCTAAGCCCACTTCACTACAGGGGGCTAAAGAGACTAAAAGCTCTAAGTCTAAAGAAAAGTCCTTGGTTCAGAGACTCCGTTCCCCTATCTCAAGAGGCTCGGGAGTACTTAATATGGTGGCTGAGGAATCTGGAAGCTTGGAATAGCAAAGCCATCTTCAGAAATGTCCCAGACTTTTGTCATAGAATAAGACATGAGCAACCAGGACTGGAGAGCCCGAAGAAGCAATCAGGAACCAGGAGGAAAATGATCCATAGAGGAAAAATCACGCCGCATAAATTCTTTGTAAATGTTAGCTGTCCTGAATGCCCTCATGAGCTTCAAGTCCTTACTGCAAAATTCCAACACACTGATTCAACTAGACAGCTTCTCAGCGGTATCATATATAAATCGACTGGGGGGTTCGAAATCGCCAATGCTTTCAACCTTAGTGAAACAAATTTGATATTTCTGTTGGGAACACAAGATAGTGCTGAGAGCAGAATTAATTCAGGACTTCAGAACACCAGGGTCTGTTCTCTCGGTGGAGACACAACTGGACTAATGTATTGTGAATGCAGTGAGGGGTGGGCAGCAGGGATTCACTTGCTTCTTTATTTGCTGTTACATAAGGCTGGCAGGTTACAAAACTGTGCATAAGGAGCACAAACATTCTATACCATTGGTGTCACACCAGCATATTGCTAACCTCCAGTGCCTAATGTCAAAGGAGAAGCCACGCAGACAGCTTCTCTTCATGGAGGTTTTTGCAGGACAGTCTAGAACGGATTCAGCTCCCACTACAGACATGACAGAAATGATCATTTATGAGGGAACTAACCTCTATGATCTGAGTTGGACTCCACAAGAAGGAGAATGTGTGTGTAAGAACATCAGCTAGAGCAAATACACAAAGGCCCATTTCTTGTGTAGGAAGATTGGCTGCCATACAAGAAATTGATAGACATAGAAGACAGGAATCAGTGTAACCTCGTGAGATTTTGGGGGGTTCTTCAGAGAGTGGAGAAAGGAGATATCATAGTATTTTCTGTATGTGTTACTCCAGAACTTACAAACATAGACTTTCAAATCACCCCTAGAATTTGAAGAGGAATCCACAGGATTCTTTCCAGAGTTACATCAGAATCAGATCTTGCAATCCTAAATATAGGTTGTTTTGTGGCATCAATAGGTTTGTCAATTGATATTCATGGATAAGAAACAGAATCACCCACTGTTGTACAATTCCCATTGGATAAATATATCAACAGAGAACTCTACAGAAGAGGTAATTGCTGGTGCATCAGCATCCCTACATAAGAGGGACATCATAAGTGGTTTGCTGGAATCAGCCACAATGCTATCAACTACTGAGAGGAAGAAAAGAGGATTTTCACAGACTAGTAGATATGGACACCTTTGACACAGTGGGTTTGGAAACCATGGACAGAACACACCCTCAGTTCATGTGTGCTAATCAGGGATCAACACAGTAAATGGTGATTGTGCCACTGACACTCCAATCATCTGTACAATATCTGGAAATAGAGAGGATAGAGTTGTTGATGCCATGATAGCCCAAGAATGAATCATCAAAAGGAGGATTACATCAAAGACGTAGAGATAGTCACAGGGTTTAATCTGAAGTCATGAGTTGGCATGTTCTTTCATACTTACTCATATTGGCACACTCTTTGCTTGCTCTGTATCCTTTACCACAGTATGATTGCAGATTTGACCTCTACTGTGTTCTGAAACCTTCACAACCGCGATGGCAATGACTCCATTTTGCTTGGATGTACTATTCCTGTAGAGGAAAGAGATCCCTGTCACAAATGGCAGTCTTCATGTACCTGATACAAGTATAGTAACACTGCAACATGATGTTGTGGGTTTCTTTAGCATTTGAGGTGCTTGGTTGTGAGATACACCTGTTTCTCTTGCCATCTAGACCAGACATTGACTTGACTAGCAGGTTTTGGACAATATAGGATGTACCCAGCTAGTCACTGCTTCTACATGATGTTGTTGCATTCGGGGGTTCGGTATTGCTTGTGAGGATGATGTGGCCTTTTTCTGCTTGTGTGTAGGATGGTGATGGTGGACATTTTGCCTGTCTGCTAAATGTTTAGTTATTGAATGTTTAGTTGCAGGTTTGTTAAACAGGTCTCTGCTAGTTTAAATAATGTGTGACCAAGTAGGGTCCCTTCCTTGAGAGATACCTTGAAATTCCGCCCAGACTCCTGTCATACAACTTTGCTTCCCCTTACATCTTCCCCAATCCCCTTCTGAGGCATTGATTTGTGCCAGTGGTTTGCACATTCAAATTGTGCAATTTATTAACTACATGTATTCTGAACATTAGGGAAGGACACATATTTGCACTCTCTACCATTGATTAACCTTTACTTGAAGTGGGCATCTAATAAACAGACACGTTTCTAGGTTCCCCCTTCTCCTGGACCCACAACTGCACTCCCCCTACACTCCGGCATCTAATAGGCATCCAGAGGCTAGCAACAAGACCCTTATGGGCAGATGTACTAGCACTTTTTCCTGGGTTTGTGTCACTAAAGTGATGCAAATGGTGCAATATTTTTATATGTGGTTTTCTTGCCAGTATAAACTTAGTTTGCAGGAATTCAGCTATATGCTGATTTGCAGCAAGGGGCGTACCTTGTCCCTACATGGTTTTTGATGTAAGGCCCTGTCTACTAACATATTGCTTTGCATCAAAAAGATAAATCTCTCCAAGGCTGGGGTTAAAATTGAGAAATGTTTATATAATCCAACCTTAACCAAGTTTGCATTCGTAGTGCACTGTACAGTACACATTCAAAGTTGAAAAAGTTTTAAAGTTTGTCCAAACAAAGTATTTTGTACAGGAATGGGACCCTTCCAGTACAAAACCTATTCCAGAAATGGCAGGTACTGCATTGCAAAATGGTGCAAAGGTGTGTAGGTAACGTTAGGCAGCCTGTTTGTGCACCAGAGCTAGGGAAGAGAGCAGGAGAACCATATCTAATTAGATATACTACTGCTCTGCTGTCTCCTTCTCACACACACTAGAACTGTGGTTCATAAACTATGTTACATGATACATTTTGTAATCTGGGGGCGGTGTAATCCGGCATGCTTCAAGCCAGCAATCTTCACCGTCCTGTGAACCCCCAGTCTTTCTTGGCCACCACACCCAGCGCTGGACACCAGCTCAGGTGCCCCCAGATTGCCGACACCTTGTTGTTGGGGATAATGATAGCGGGAGTTAAAGCTCCAGACCTGCAGGGAGCTAAGGAGGCCATGACGGGTGCCTCCTTTTTGAAGGCAAGATGGGGGCTCCTTAGGTGAAGGGAGACCATGAAATGTGCTTCCATTGTGGCGCATAGGAGGGGGTCACGCTACGAGATTGGCCACTGTGCCATCGCTGGCATTTTCTATGATGGTGTCTTCCTCCATCCTCCCACTCACTGGACAAGCAACGAGACCTCAGGCTGCTGCTCTCAGACTGCCAATTCCTAGGATGGATTTGTGTCGGTGGCATCTTGCAGAAGACATAGGAGGGCTGCAACACATTTTAGGCTGGATGTAGCATCACCTAGGCTGACAGATTAGGAGTGTGGCTACTGTCTGAGGCAGTCTTCCATTCCCATACTCGAAGCACGGCTCAGAAAGTGGCAGTCAGGTTTGAGATTTGGCAGTTAGTCTTGCCTGACAGCAATTGACAGTGAGCTGGAAATCTGTCAAGTGCCCCAACCTTATTTCAGAATAGATAACTAGGGATAGATTTCAGCTAAAGAGGTGGTTTCTGCAATACCCTTGCCAGTTGCTGGTGTGTCCACATTTTCCCCTGACCCTGTTTCTGTTGCTGAAATTGATGTGGACCTGGATGTGTGACTAGTATTTGATTGTTTGCTCGATATCTATGAAATGTGTATGGAAGGGGGTCGTACCGATGAGTTACTGCCTACGGTTGTATTTCGAGCTTTATGCCTCCATGGTGGGGCAACACTGTGAGCTTTTGTATCAGCCCTAACTTGATGTTCTGGCTTCAACCTGTCTATCTTTTCTTTCTTTCTTTATGTTTGGCATATATGTCGGTAACCATTTCCATGCACTTGCCCTTTCATGTATGGTATTGTAGAACTGTTTATTTGAAATTGAAATAAAATATATTTTACAATCTCCTGAAATCCTTATTGTTAGCACTTATTAAATGTAATCATGCAACCTAATATTATCCTATTGCAGAGGAAGGCCTCACAGCAATGAAAAATGAATTTTGGAGTTTTTCACTAACAGGACATCTGAAACTTAGAAGTACATGCCCAACCTTTTAATTACAATGCACCCTGGCCTATGGGCTACATAGTGCCTACCTTATGGATGCCTTTTATGTAATAAAAGAGAACTTTCAGGCTTGGCAAGGAGACACTATTGCCAAGTCTAATTGGCAGTTTAAAACTTCATTCAGACTGCCATGGCAGGCCTGAAACGTTTGTTAAGGTGCTACTTCAGTGAGGGGTACAATAAGTGCCGTAGGCCCACAAGCAGCATTTAATTTGTGTGCCTAGGGTGTACGCCATGCCAATCTACCAGGGACTTATAAGTAAATGAAGCATGTGAATCAAGTTTAAACCAATTTTACCATTTTTAAGGGTAAATAAATAAAAATATTTTTAAAGGGTATAAGTTAGATGTGGTAAAGTGCACAGAGTCCTGAGGCCACAAATACGATTTTCAGCAAAAATAGAGGGAAACGGGCAAAAGGGTTGGAGGAAGGCCACCCCAAGGGCTGACTGGTCTAGCAAAGGCTTCATGGACACAACAATGCATTTTACAAACGAGTCAACAGTTTGTCAGTGCAAAAAAATGCTTAGGTTCCACTCCCCTCTAAGCATGCCCTGCACAGTAATCAAAACTTTTGATATTTTATTTGTGGTTTTCTGGTGAAGTTGAGTGACATCATTCCATTCTAATAGGAGTGTGACTGTCAATTTGAACATAGTCATTTTTTTCCTCCAGCATTCCACTCAAGTGTTCTATAATTTACAGCTCATTTCGCATTTGCCAGCGGCTCTTAAATGTGCTGTAATATTTTGCTGACTTTACTCCAAAAAGACTGTACTTTAATAGTTCATTGTTAAGCACATACTGGTCACTTCTGTAAATCAGAGATCTAAATAGAATATCTGATCCCTATACCAGAAAGAGGGTCCTTCATGAAATAAACCAAACCTAAAACACCATTTGTGCTCCGATAACCACTTTAAGTTGCCCTCAGAAGGATTTGCTTTCACCTCCCAAATTGTTTCAGGCATTGTACTGAGTTACATCCTGGGAAAAAATTATGAATGAACGATTGGAAACCGTACTTGTAAAGCGCAAGGTCACTCACACTGAGCATCCTGGCACTAGCTCAAACACCATTCCTCAATTCTACATTGCGAAAAATCAACCAGTTTTAAACACTTAAAAATAAAGTAAGCAAAGAAGACAGAAAGAAAGAAGAACCTTGAGCAAAAGAGAGTTCGATTAGACAAAGACACAGTGCATTCGGGGCGTAGAACAACCAAGTTTTACAATTGACTTCATTAGACATCAGTCGAAAAGAACCAGGAAGTTCATTCCAAGCCTTGGAACACAAAGCAGCATGAGATATGCCTCCTATATATTTTAACCTGAAGGTATGAAGCTTTAACAGATTCTAATTTGATGATCTGTGTCCTATAGACACAAAAGTGATCAGATAAATATTTGGGGTCAGTATCATAGGAAAACGAGAGCCAGAGTTTTAAAACGAGCTTTCATATAAATAGGCAGCTAATGCAACTCTCTAAGCGCTTGAGAAGCAGAGTTATGTCTGAGAAGTCTGAGCACGAGTCTAATGACTGAGTTCTGGACAACCTGGAGCCTGTGAAGGAATTGCTTAGAGATGCCTAAATAAAGGTTGTTACAGTAGTCCAACCTTGAGGTTAAAAGGTGCAAAGGCTACTTTTTTTCCTTGCGGCCAAAGAAAAAAAATTAAAAAATTAAAATTTGTTCTTGGCAAAACATGTGCCAGCAACTGACAAGACTTGTTGCTGAAAAGACAACAACACATTTTTAATGTTACTCCATAATTTCTGGCCACCTCAACACGAAGTGGAGTGGTGCACCAAGTCAGGCCACCCCATTATGGGGTAGAACAAACTGTGCTTCCCAAAGAAGAGTATTTCTGTGTTGTCTGTATTGCATTTCAGATGACTGATTTCCACCCTGTGAATAATGCCAGTAAAATAATTCTTAAAATTGTGTTCTGACCCAAGGGAATTTTTGTCCAAAGACAAAATCAATTGAGTGTGAGCAGCATAGGAGTTAGTTGCCGTGCCAAAAGAGCTAATCAGTGATACCAGTGGGGCCATATGAACATCACTCCATACATTGAGGGCTGCATCTTGATATGTGGCCCCACCCTCCCTCAATATTGCTAGACCCAAGATCAGCCATTGACTGAGCTGCCCGGCCCCCCTGACGGGCCTAGCACCAGCACATCTCTAAGCCGGAGACAAACTGTTTGAAGCAGCAGTAAGCGGCAACGACCAGCGCCCCCTGGCCATGATCGGCATGAAGTGAGTGCCGTCTGGAGAGGTATGACGAGACAAGACCAGGGAAGACACTGGAGTAGGGGCCGTCACCAGTGGGTCGGTTGGCTTGGGCAACGTGGGGACTGAAAGTGCCTGGAGTAACCACCTAAACCAAGCCTATCAGAGGCGGGCGGTCCTGAAAAGAAAGAGACACCACCAAAGAACTGTAAGTGGGTAACAGAGAGCTTAACACTGAGTGTGTGGAATGACTGAGGACTTCCCTTCTAACAGATCCTGGGTCCCCTGCGGCTTGCTGGGCTCACGACCGGGAGACATCGGCTGCTGGGGCAACCAGGGGGAGGGGCTTCCTGGGTAGTTACCAGTAGGAACCCCAACAGGCCGCCAGGCACGTAGAGTGGCCTAAACAGGTAACGGAGAGTATGGCCATAAGACTGCCCCCCTATGTTTGCGGCAGGAGAAATAACTATTATTGGAGGAAAGGGACACCACAGTGGCCACCAGTCAAAATTGGTCAGATACACATTGCCCAGGAGTCAGTGGGTAGTCAAGTTGCAGAGATAGGCTTCACCCGCCACTCCTTGCAACTCGCAACAGCGACAGAACTCACCCTAAAAGACAAGGTCATGGTGCTGCAAGGAGTGCAGTAGGATCAGGCTTGAAAAATAGACACTGTGACTATGGAAGTTACTTTTATCAGAGCAGGCCTAAGAAATATGAGTGGATGAGTGAAAGAGGGAGAGGAAGTAACGACTGTGTTAGTGACCGACAAAAAGACACTTTAGGAAAAAGTTCAAGCCTCACTGCCACAACCAAATTTCTGGAAGCGAGGCTGGAGGATCAGGATGGCAGCTGCAACGTCTGCAGTATTGGAGTCCCGGAGAGGGCGAGGGGCCTGCAGTAGACCTGTATGTAGAAGACCTCATTTTAAAATCACTCAAACCAAAGGGATTGTCCAAATATTTCTCAATTGCGAGAGCCCACAGAGTTCCATGCACTCCACCAAGACCTGGGGCACCACTGCGTCTCATCATTTCCCGGATCTTCAACTACCGGGACAGAGATGTAATCCTGCAAGCCACCAACAATGCGCCACCAGTCAAAATAGGCAATGCAACTATCACATTCTTCCCACACTTTACTACAAAGGTGCAGCAAGGACAACAAACTTATCTTGATGTCAGGAAGTCCTTGCGAGCCAAAGATACCAATACGCCATGATGTTCCAGTCAACGCTTTGAGTAATGACGGAAGGTAGTGTGTGGAGATTCTCCACCCTGGAGGAAGCGGGGAGTAACTTGATGGGTGTCGAATGGTGGGATGACAACAAGGTACACTCAGAAGCCGTAACAGAGCGGCAAGCCAGGCGATGCATGTACCTGCTAATGTGGGTCAGCAGTCCCCTCAGCTCTGTGACTCTCGGGCAAGTCTTGACGACTAATGATAATGGAAAGTCTGTGATCAACAACTGGCGCCATGGAGCGACTACCAGGACCTCATAGTATTGATGAATAACTCAAGCTCAAAAGACTGGTGTAGAGGGTGGACTCTTGAGAAGAAGATCAGCATATTATTTGTACTTTCCGCTAATTAAATGATTGCAAATCTCATGTGAAGGCATGGGGTCATTCCCCTGTATGTTGCATACTAAGCCCCACAGCCCTATTGTGCGGGACTGGGCAGGCTTGAGGGTGGGCAAAAACATGACTTAAGCCCCCCTGATGTTTGTTAGTTCAGTTTTGGGGTGACGGGTGCTCTGCAAGTTAGGGGGTGGGATGTTCCAGGTTCACCATGCAGGGTAGCAGAGAGGGGGGAGTTACAAAGCAAGGAGTTAGATGTTCTCAAGTTTATTTCTAAATACAGCAAATGTACAACTTTGAAGCATGTCAAGAAAGGGGGTTGGCTTAAGGGGGGGGGCAATGGCATCACTCCCCAATTCACTATCAATGCAGCAACAGCAGCACATGTAAGGATCCCGCTAAGAGAAACCTATTTGCACACAGACCAATAACATGGTCACACCAACACCACCCGTTAGACCTTGCCTCACATAGAGCAGTCTGGTGTTCATGACATGGAATATTAATGGGCTAAGGAACAGAGTAAACGCCCAATGGTGATGCAATATATTTGAAGACGTTGCCCAGACATAGTCCTACTCCAAGAAACACACTTGCTCGGAAGCACATACAAAGGCCTATACAGATTTTGGTGCAAATTAGCAGTGCATTCTCGATTCACCACTGGCTCTCGGGGAGTGGGGATACGTATTAGAACGGCTTTACAATTTACACTGCGGAAAACATGGCAGGATCATCTAGGAAGGTATGTGGTCATTACTGGAACATGGGAGGGTCAGGTCAATAATCTGTGTTAAGTATATGTGCCACCCAAAATGTAACCGAATACAATGCCTGACTTAAGCACACTAGTCTTGGAGCTCCCTCACGCAGTATTGATACTGGGTGGCAACCTCAACGCAGTAATGGATCCCTACAGGGATAGACGGTCAAGTACAGGGAGGGATTCAGGAACCAATGTCCTGAGGACATTCATAGCATCCCTAGGGCTGGTGGACTGGCGGTGGGAACATAATCCCCTAGCCAAGCAATACACCTTTTTCTTGGCATCACACGGAGGGTACTCATGGCTGGACTATATTTGCACACACTCTGGCCCGGATAACAAATTCAGGGAGACATTACACAGGGCAAGAGGTATATCGGACCACTCCCCAGTTGAGGTGCAAATTATCGGATCACTTAAAACCAATGTTCTGTCGTCATGCTTACACTCTTAGCTGCTTGGCTGCTTAAAGATAAAAAGATTATTGATAAAATTAGAGAACGGACAGAACACTCCTTCCTGGATAATCTGGGGACTGTGTATTCACCCAGTGAGCTATGGGAAGCTTATAAAATGGTCATAAAGGGACACGTGCAGGCACTAGCAAGGGGACAGAGGAAAGAGTGGCAACTTCACTATGAAGCACTTGAAAGAGACCTTGCTAAATTGGAGGCAGCGGCCGGGGAATCTGGTGAAGTAGACCCAAAAACTAATCACTGACTTTGCCTAAAGCAACAGGAGATGCGCAATATAGCAGAAGGAAAGGATAGGGACTATGCCATAGCGTCTCAGATGAGACTATATGAAATAGAAGATAAGGCCACCAAGCTAATGGCATGACTGGTGAACAGGGACAAAGAAAGAAACTGGATATAAAAAATAAACGGCCCTGATGGCGCAACCTGCAAACCAGATGATAACATAGCCCTAGCCTTTGCATGACACTATAAGCAGTTATATGAACCCTCCCCATCAAGAACTAAAAATGGAATGCACCGAATTCCTCAGAGATGTAAATCTCCCGGAAATGTCACAAGAAGATAGAGACATCGTAAATGACAAATTCATTGCAGAAGAAATAGATGGTGCAATAAGGGCTCTACATTTAGGAAAGGTGGCTGGCCCCAACGGCATACCGGTCGACCACCATAAAGGAATTGTGACCCTGATAACCCCTCACATGCTAGAAATGGTCATGGAATCACTGTTCCGAGGAGAAGTCCTGGAAAATCAAAGATTGGCCATGATGGTAGTGATTCCGAAACTAGGTAAGCCACAGGAGGGCTGTTCCTCCTATAGACCGATCTCCTTACTAAACATTGAAGCAAAGGTACTGGCCAACGTCCTAGCAACTAGGCTAACCAAAGTCATAACTGCCTTAGTCCACCCCGACCAATCCGGCTTCATGCCACATCGAAGCACCCAATTGAAAACAAGCCAAACCTTAACACTCTGCTGTTGTCCCTAGACACCCATATGGATTTCGATCGTAAAGAGTGCCACTATGTCTTTGAGGTTCTGGAACGGTTCGGCCCTAGATTCTGCGCCTGGGTGCAGCTGCTCTACATGGGACCATTAGCCAGAGTGAGGGTGAATGGATTGGTTTCCAGGAAGTTCATTCTGAATAAGGGTATGAGGCAAGGATAACCGCTCTTGCCCATGCTCTTTGCATTACCCCTCGAGCCCCTAGAAGCATGGATCAGAAGGGATCCACTTGTAAGAGGCATAACGATAGAGGGAGACTGGGGAGAAAAAATCTCACTGTATGCAGATGACATAATCCTATACACCACTGAGCCCAGATCTACTATTCGTTGCACTCTTCATATATTTCAACTATTTGGGAGTTACTCCAGCTACCAGATAGATTGGGATAAATCTCTTACCTTCACATTGACAGGTGAAACACCAACAATGCCTCCCGGTAGAAGTGAAATAGAGGTCAGGGATACATTTAAACACTTGGGCATTGTGATATCACACAGAATTTCTAGAGGACAACCTATTACCCCAGCTGCATAAACTACGGAAGGATGTTGCACATTGGAGAACGCTGCTACTCTTACTAATGTGTATAGAGCAGCCCTTTTTAAGATGATGGCACTACCACGCCTTCTTTATATCCTCCAAAATACCTCGTACATAAACCCTGCTGAGTTTTTTTCGTACAGTAGACTCACAAGTGAGACAATTGTTATTGAATTGAGGGAATTCTAGAATCGCGCTAGATAAGTTAGAGGTGAGGGGTCTATGAAGCGGGCTGGCTGTCCTGGATATCCATAAATACTACTGGGCCGCACAACTTGTCACCCTTAATCACTGGGTCTTCACGGGCAGGGAGGAGAGAGCATACTGAATGGATCACCACTCAATTAGCCAGAAAGGATATGAAGATGCGCTATATAGGTAGAGCCAGATGAGCAAGCTGCCGAAACAACCACAAACCACTATACAACTTTGGAGGGCGGCGACTAACTTCCTGGGATGGGAAGGGAAACTCATAATAATGAGAGAGGTGTGCTGGCTACGGGGCTTTCACACATGGGCAATACTAGGCATTGAGTACCTAGGTGATGTCTGGAAAGGTCAGAAAATGGTAGATTTCCAAACTCTACAAGCAGACTATCCAAAGCCAGACACTAAACAGTTTCAATACATACAATTACAACATGTCATTAAATTACACATATCGGCGGGAGAACAAATACCCGAATATGTGCCACCAGAAGATAGAATACTCCAAGACCCAATAACTGCAAAAGCCACCTCCCTCATATACAAAAATAAAATTATGAAGAATGCAACAAAGTTACTGGGGGCCCTGAGAGTGGCATGGGAGAGAGATGTTGGGACTCTAGAGCAGGACGACTGGGAGGAGGCTAAGATAGTCCTAGAGAAGTAGCAATGAAAGCACGATTCCACCTCATACAACTTCAAATCCTGCATAGGTCATACACAAGTAGAACAAGATTATATAAAATGGGTAAGTGTGACTCAAACAAATGCATAAGGGGATGTAGTGAGGAGGGAACATTCTACCATGTACTTTGGGGCTGCACGGGGTTGCAGAAATATTGGAGCAGGATCACACATGTAATGCCAGAAGTCACCGGACTGTCGGTTCCACTAAATGAAATACTATGTATGACTAGGGGGAGACAAGATGGTCGAGATACACCAGGTTGTGGTTACTGCTGGCTGCTGTAATTACCAAAAGGAACATAGCTAGGGCATAGCTAGCAGCACACCCACCTAGGGTCATAGACTGGAAAAGGACCTTGATTGGTGTGGAGCTGCCCAAAAATGAGTCTATCGCTGCTGAGGATGCCCAGAGAAGTGGGGTAAAATATTGAACAGATGGGTGGAGTATAGGGGGATTTGAAATGTTGCAAGATGTAAATGAAGCGAGGCATGCAGAAAGGAGGCTGCTCGAGCCGGGATAATTTGAATTGCTTAACTAAATAATGTTTGAAAGGGAGATATCAGAACTGAAGGAGTTAGAGGGACTAGAATGCTTTTGAAACTGTACGTGTTATGATTGCTACCATTGACCTATGATGTGTGTTATTAATCTGCAAGCTTAATAAAAACATTTTTTGTTTGTGTAAATTGCTAAATGAAGGGCCCTGCGGAGTGCCAAATGTCAGTACTTTCTCTTTCAATGAGAACTGCCCATTAGACACCAATTGATTTCTTTCTGCAACAAGAGACTTAAACCAGGACCAAGTATTCCCAGTGGTACCAATTTCAAAGAGACACTGAGGGAGTATAAAATGAGAGGTTGTATTGAACACTGCTGATAAAGCCAAAAGGTTCAAGACAGCATTATGGCACTATCCAGTGTCATCTTTATTTTGTCAGAAACCTCCAGCAGAGCTGATTCTGTAGAGTATCTGGACCTAAAACTTGATTGAAGAGGGTGAAAATACTCAAGGGTATAATGTCAAGCCCAATTTCGCCGCTTTAGCCGGCGTTTTTTGGCCGAAAAGCTGAATATTTTTTTTGCTCAATTATCAAGGACACGCTAATGCGTGTTTCCTTGAGTTAGCAGCCCTTTTTACTCCACTTTGCATGTCATCGATTATTATCGCTAATGACATGCAAAGTGGGCGTACCTTAGCAAAACTAAATGGAAAACACTTGCTTACTCTGCATCGCCATATTAATAAGGCTGCCCCTGACCCGCGATGCGAGAGGAAAAGGCATGCTAAGCCCCTTTATCGCAGGATTTAACGCCTGCAAAAATTCGGACTTAGCCATCTCTTCCATAGGAGGTGGATTGATGGGCTAAGTCCACCATGGCCTATCAGCAAGGATTTCCCTATCGCTGATGTCACATCGCTGGATTTCCTGCGATAATCCTGCATTTTTACGCTATTGCTGGATTTTATATTGGCCAATGTGCAAAGCGTTGTAAATACAGCGCTATCAAGGTGATAAAATCCTGTGATAGCCGGCGATAGGAAAAACACGATAATTATTGCTACATGTTGTTAATATGCCCCTTAGTATTTTCCCAAAAAGTTATTGATTGATAATTTCCCAACTTTTCCAACATTTTGCTTAGAGCAGGAAGTAACAAGATATTCCTAAAGTTGGCCAGAATCGAAAGATCAGCCAAAGGTTTTTTCAAGAGAGGTTAATCTACTGCCACTTTCCAGGGCGCCGATACTACTGGCAGAGAGAGTGGGGCATTTAGTAGGTGACTAGTGATAGGATTTATCATTTCAATAGCCTTACTGAAGATTTCCGGTGGACACGGATCAAGCGGAGAGCCAGCCTTGCAGAAAAGGATAACATGTTTTGATTGCAAAAGAGAGAAAGGATGAATAATTGCCTAAAATAGGCTGAAACCTGCCTAAAGTAAATATCTTGAAGCACACATCATTGTTCAGTGTGGGCATCCATACATGAGGCAGTGAGGGACACTCTGAGAATGATTTGCCTACTGAGGTAATGAAAATTTTCAGGTAACCAATGTGTCCCCCACTCGCACCCTATCCATGCACCCATGTTCCTTGTATGTCGTGTAACTTCTTTTCTGTTCATGCTAGAAAGACGCAAATACATTTGCGTCCAACGTTAATATGTCAGCTATCCAGTCATGCATGAAAATACCGTTAATTAGGCTTCTAGGCCTATGGTGCCAACGTCTTTACATGGTACACTTTTGAATCTCGCACACGTTTTCCTCCACGTTTTCTGGCCCAGTCGAGTTAGGCCCTTAAACGAGGCTCCGAGTTCTTTTCTCCCTCTGAAAGCTGCTGTTTAGGTATGCATCCATGACCTCTGCCTTACTTCCTGCCTCAGACGAGCGGTGCCCGGCTCGGCCTGGTCCGCTTGCCAAGATGATGTTTTACCTACAAGTTATCTGCTCAGCCTCCTCGAAAACACATTCCAGTCTAATGAAATAGGTAAACATATTCCCGGCTGCAGAGCAAAGGGCCCTGCCTTCCTGTCTCCATGCAAGTAATTTACTGCTCCTGTTACCATGGTAGGCCCATGGCCCCCGCACTCTACATGAAGATTCGTATGCACGCACTAGCATTCAGTGTTGAACGGCCCCTGACCCGAGAGACCTTTTACTCCAGACACTACATTCTCCAAACATGAGATATCAGATATGTTTTACGTGCAGGTCGTTTTGACACCCCAGACATTAGTCTCCTCTACTCGTGCAAAAGTCAAAGCCCCCAACTCTCCCCGGTTACGCGTCATGCTCAGCTGCGCGCGCATATAGGTAATAAGTTTCTGCTGATTCTGCAAACTTTCTCTATGCATCCATCCACATGTGACGTTTCTTGTGACGATTCTCTGACATGCCAAGTGCACGCCCATGTGTACGCCTTCTTACACGCCTCCTGTTACGCACATGTGTTCTTATCTCTCTCTTTTCACCTGCTACGCCTACTGTATTCACTTCCATGTATACTGTTTTACTATATATAATGTGTGATGCTAATAAAATGTTGAATGTCCCTTCCTGAACCTGAGTGGTGATGGAACCCGATGTCCCATGCTTCGAAGCATTATATTAAAGCCCGTATGACTCAGATACCACGGACTCTGCCGCTCATTTGATTGAGCTATCCTTATGACTTGTAATTATATGGCAAAAATGATACGGTAATAATAATTTACCACACTACAATCATCCAGAGGTTGATGTGACCCCTTACACTCTTAATGAGTGAGCCCCAGAAGTCAGCTCAATAGAAATGAAAAGCTCCTACACTCAGCAGAGATTTGTCAGCCTGGCCTGTGGTCTCATACAACCCAGGAAGAGATGGTGCATTTGTGTAACATTTGTGGTATTTACCACCCGAAGAAACATTAATGGCCCGCTTTGGAAGGCTCTAATTGATATTTAAATTAAAACCCACAAGATGGCCCGCTTTGGACGGCCCTAATTGGTATTTAAATTAAATCCCACAAGATTAATCAACATCGCAACTACCTGACTCTTGAGCCACATACCCTAACCTTGCGCACCGGCAAACACACAAACCGCAAACACAAACTACCTAAAAAACATAAATTACAACATTTGCTTTATCAGAAGCAGTCAAATTATATTTTATAGCATCAATAGTTTACAGGTTATGGTTTTCAAGCCCGACTACCAATGCAATTTTTATCCCATATCTTGCTGCTAAAAATGCGCATGAATGATTTTAAATGGCATTTTCTCATCACATCTTTGAAAAATGCCATATAACCCATCTACTGTTTCAATGAGAATCCGATAGCCTACTCCCACACCCCCACACAACAAGCCCATACCTGCGCGCACACTTGCGCACTCACCAGCCCTCTCAGTTAAGTCTAAGCTTTTAATCAAATATTGGAAGTTGAGTCTTCATTAAGAACTATCGCCATAATTAAAAAATGCAAGTCAGACTGTTTACGCCCAGTTAAGGTTTGTTTGTCTGTGTTTGAAAAAATCCAGGTTTCATGTTGAACTGTGTTTCAGACCCCATGGCTTTGACGGGGCTGCCTCTCCTTTCTTTAGGAAGATAAGGCGCATGATTGCAGCCCTGCCTTGTCGAAATGACTGCCTTTTTATGCAGCCACGTTTCCAGCCATGCATTATGCATGAAATAGTATCTCATCACCTTTCATTTTCTTTCCTGCAGCATCCCCCACTCTTTTCCCGGCATGCTTAGAGTCTCATCAGGCTGGCCGCGCTCACCCTGCACACCTCAGCTGCAACGTGATGCCTTCCTGGCATTTCCGACTCGGAGACCATATTTAGCTGCTCACCTCAATCCTGGTGTAAACTGTTCACCAGATCTTTGTTAAAAAAAAATGAGAGAAAACCACCTCGAGCCCGAGAACTTTCTCACACGTGTGTTTGTGCGTTGCCATTGGACAGAAGCATTTGATGGCTCTTTTCAAATGCAGTGAAACATTCAACTTGACGGTAACCTTACATTATTATCTTCCTTGAGTTGCATGTGGTCCATGTGGTTTTACAAAAGAAAACACACATTTTTCGGAGACTGGATTTTAAGAAGTTCACAAAAAAATCAGGCATATAAGGTGTGACAGTTGTGTCAACCTTAGGGCGCATTTCGTCGGAGGATGTTGCTGCAGTCACGTGAACCGAGAGATTATATCAGAGGGTGAATAAAGATTGCAAACAGAAATCCGTTTTGGAATTTAATGCGCATATCCGTCCCGACTGTTTGTCGGGTGCATACAAATGGAGCCCGCTGCAGTTATAATGATGTGGTTTAAAAATGACGGCCATGTAATGCTGATCAGTGGATGTGCATTTATCTGTGCCTTTTGCAATTTTATTGGTTTAGAAGGGGTTCTATGATCTAAATTAGACTGAACTGTTGCCCTTGCTGCCATGGCAACTGTTTATAATGCCTGTCGTGAAAAAAAGAGATTTATTACGCTGACAGACAAAATAGTTGAAAAAAACCCTTTTATTTATAAGATTTCAGATGGTGTGTCTGCCGGTCTCATTTATGAGTACATCAATTGTACATCAGTTGCAGAAAAGAAGTTGTTTTATTGTCATGGTACCAGGTAATGTACATTGTTTTTATGCATTCGTCCATACATAGTGTTGTATGTGTTGGTCGTTTATTCATAGTTGCCGTGGCTTTGAAGCATTAGCCAAACGCTTCTCACATTTTGCCTTTCCTCAAATAAAATTGTCTTGCCTTTCCTCAAATAAAATTGTCTTTGTTTCATCAACTAGCAAAAAATGTCTGCCTCATTTGAAAGAAGATGTAGCCCAGGGTTCAATGAGGATGGCAGGCAGTCATCACAGCCTGGTATCTAACGGGCATTTGGCCAAGCAATAATATCGGTTTGAGAGGGCTTTTGAAAAGAAAAGTGAGGCAAAGCAAGGAAATACTAAAAAAAGAAACAGTTAAAATAATAATATTAGACATCTATATACCATAGACCTGGCCACAAAGGGCAGCAGAGCACGTCATATATTGTTAGGTGATAAGTGCGAGGTATGTGTCATTACAAAGTGAACGTAAAACATTTCAAAATATATTTGCATATGGCCAGTGGAAGCTCTAATGTAGGTAAAGCTAGATCGCTTAAACCAATGAAAAACATGTTTTGTTTTCCTAAAACCTTTCATTCAGTTTTTAAATCTGCATGAAACGTTGCATGAAACATAGCAAAAAGGATTATTTTTCAAATTTGTAAATGTGTGAAGACTGATAAGGGGAAAGTCAAACAGTGTTGGGGTTGGGTCCTTAAGTGAAGGCTGATAGATAGTCCTACACAGTGAGATTTTCCAATAAAAAAAAAAAAAATGGTGTCATTTGTTAATTATTTTAAGAACCTTTGGATTTTAATTGGAATCTATCTATCTATCTATCTATCTATCTATCTATCTATCTATCTATCTATCTATCTATCTATCTATCTGTCTGTCTGTCTGTCTGTCTGTCTGTCTGTCTGTCTGTCTGTCTGTCTGTCTGTCTGTCTGTCTGTCTGTCCGTCCGTCCGTCCGTCCGTCCGTCCGTCCGTCCGTCCGTCCGTCCGTCTATCTGTCTGTCTGTATGTATGTCTTTCTATCCATCTTGCTTGCTATCTATTTATCTAACTATTAGACCAGGCATTCTTGCTGTGGTTTCTCCCAAACATTTGCAGTCACACATCCTGTTGTGCTGAATTGGTTTTTGTTGGCCTGAGGACTCTGTGCACTTTACCACAGCGAACCCGTGTTAAAGTGATTGTGCTCTCTCCTCGAAGCATGGTAAAATTGTCTTTCACCCAAATGGCACATTTATATTACTTATAAGTTCCTAGTAAAGTGGTGTTACATGCACCTAGGATCTATAAATTAAATGCTACTAGTGGGACTGCAGCACTTATTTTACCACCTGCTTAAGTAGCCTCTTTAAACATGTCTCAGGAGTGCCATTGCAGCCTGTGTGCAGTCTTAAACTGCGATTTCAAGCTTGCAAAATAAACCTTTTGCTAGCTTCAAACTTTACTTTTTAATACATATAAGTCACTCCTAGAGTAAGCCGTGAACAGCCCATGGGGAAGGGTGCAGTGAATTTAAAAAGTTGGACATGTACTTTTAAGTTTTACATGTCCTGGTATAGAAATCCTCTTACATTTATTGTTCACTACTGCAAGGTCAATCTTTCCAGTAGGATAACATTGGGTTACCTTATTACATTAATAAGTGATAACGTTGGCTGCGGAACAGGTAGAAACATTGTGTTTACACTCACATCAATTGTAATTTAAAGGTCTCTTTAATGGTAAAGTCAGATTTTAAGTCACAGTTATGAAAATACTACTTTTGGAAAGTTGGCATTCTCTTGTCCTATCCATTTGGTGCCTGCATTCTGTATCATGGGCTATATGACTAGGTGCAGTTGGTCTTTGTGTATTCCTCTCACACAGTATCACGAAGAGGACCTGGGGATTGGCAGGATGGGCCATCCTGACTAGATGGGAGGGGCAGAGCTGTCATCTACCACACTCCAAAGGAGGTGCCTCAGGACACACACGCAAAGAACTTCACACTAGCCTTTTGTGATTTCAGACATCCTGGGACCATGGTAGCAAGGAAGATAATCCCAGAACCAGATTTGGGTGGAAGTCTAGAAGTGTCTCCCACTGTAAAGTTTGCACCAGGTATAAATGTTGGACTCTCAGTCCAACTCTTCAGTACACTCCTGGAGCTGTGGATAGTACATTAGACGGACTAAACTGCTGTCAGAGGAGCGCCCTGATGCCTGAGAAGGAAGAATGGACCAGTTCCATTCAACCCATACTGCCTGAAGTGACCCCAAGAGTCAGCTAAGTGACCTCCTGCTCAAAGCTACAGGAATATAGCAGGCTCCAAGGGCCCTTATTGCAACTGTCCAGCTACCCTGCTGCACTGGACCTGCCTGGGCCATGCTGGTATTTGCTGGAGTGAGTTCCTGTTCCCAGAGAGATGCCTCCCATGTTCTGGACTCTTGGTTGGCATCATTTGAATTCCTCCTGTGAAGAAAGGAAGACATCCAGAAATTTTTAGCTCTTCCCAATAGCAAATGGACTAATTTGCATCGAAATCTTGCTGCCACAGCAACCACCTAAGTAAAGCTTCAGTGGACTCAATTGTTTGTGCTACAGTGACCACCAGTGATGAATGGCATTGCAAGAGCTGTACTTCACAATAAGGGGATGAGAGCTCATGGTGACCACCAATGCTCCAACATTGACCATCCACTATACTCAAATGGATCTTTGAACTACAGCAACGACCACCAGTGATGCCCAGCATGCTATTGTTCCAATAAAAATGACCATCTGTGACATCCTCCCCACTCCTTGTGCCCTTTTCTGCTGCACACTAGATTCCTGGCAAGGGACTTTGAGAAGGTAACTTGTTCAGCGGGACTAACCCGGTCCCTGTATCCGGCATGGACTCCAACATGGCTGCCCTGAACTTGTGAATTCCCCCGGTATAGCTCGCCCAGAGAACGTTGAGTGACACTTTGAGCTTTTAGGTGCTATACTTACCTAAAATATTTGAATTGCATATCTCCTGTTCCACTGATTGGATTTTTGTCATTTTGATGTGAAATAATTTATAACAGTTTTACTCTGTTTTTCGCTATGGAGAAATGGATGTTTACGAGCACCTCATGGCGGTTGCATCCCAATTCATCGGATAGAGCCGCCGACTACTGGTCGGTCGATTTCCATTCCGACACAATGCCGGTTGGATGCTCATCCGACTGGCATCACAACTAGGGTCTAGTTGTTGATTTATGATTCCCATTACAAGTGAAGTGCTATTGGTGAAAGTGTGAGCCTCTTGAGGTGGTCATATTTACTATTCCCACTCTAAAATAAGCAAC
Organism: Lissotriton vulgaris; assembly: GCF_964263255.1. Lineage (NCBI taxonomy): Eukaryota > Metazoa > Chordata > Amphibia > Caudata > Salamandridae > Lissotriton > Lissotriton vulgaris. Next base: position 1,643,750,849 of record NC_141691.1, read on the forward strand.
ATCTGGGAAAGTGTTGGACTATATGGGGAGGCAAATTTATTATTTTCACTTTAAACTGAGAAACATTGGTGAAAGCATTGGACTCAGGGGAAAGGGAAATTTACCATACCCACTCCAAACTTAAAAAACATTGGGAAAAGTGTTGGTCTGTGGAGGATGGGTCGAGATTTACTATTTCCCATTCAAGCTTAAGAATACTGGGGAAAGTTCTTGGCTCTGGGGGAAAACATTTATTAAACTAAATACAAAATAGATGCCACTAATGTATTACTTATTAAAGTAAAAACATAGCAAAATAAATCAATCAAAAATTATGTAGCCTTTAAAATGTATGTGACTATAAAAGTGTAAAAATAAAAATATTATATTCACTTTTTTTATTTTTAAATATATAAAATACTTTCTTATTATTCTACAATACAATTTGTTCTACTTATCCATAACAAATAATGTTGGGGAAAACACATATATTCAGGGGAGGGAGATTTTCTATTCCTAATCCAAACTAAGAAAAACTGGAAAATGTATTTGACTCTTGGTGATCAGATTTACAATTTCCATTCTAAAATAAACACCATTGCGGAGCATGTTGGGCTTGTGGGTTCAGATTTAGTATTATTGGGGAAAGCATTGGTCTCAGAGGTAGGAGTTTCTGAGATTAACAGGTGTTAGAAAGTAACAATATCCAGGCAACAATAATAAGAAGAACTGGCAAAAAGGAATTTAGTGCAACAGTATGTAAACACACGTAAAAGAAAATAAGATAAACATTAATTCTAGTCACATATAAAATTTAATATCATTGATAAAAATTGATAAAAATGTTAAATCATGAACATCAAATATAAAATAGTAATAAAAGAAGAGGAGACTACAGAATTCAGATATTGTAGTCTCTTAATAACAAGGGGAAGTTAAAGACTGTGATGGTTCCCACTGCTGATAGCTCGAGTTGGTGTCCGTCTGTCAACGCGTTTCGACACAGAGTGTCTTCATCAGGACCTTCGCAGCATATTTCTGAAACCGTTTCTCAATTGTTTCTTCAGAGTTTGTGAATTCAAAGGATGTAAGAAGCAGTGATATGAGATATCAATCTTTCTTTATTTTTGAATATATTCGAATTCTGCAAATATGTCAGGTTTCATCGTTATTCGGTACTCATCCTGTCTCCCGCCATTGACTCTTAAATGATTTATATAAGTGCGTTAATAATGGCGTCCAAGGTCCAGGACCATAGAACACATGACACGTATTATGCTGGTATATTTTCGTAATGTTACCCAGCTGTCGGCCGTCGTGTCACAATGTTACGAATATTCAAACGCGCTTAAAATTTATAACATGAAGAGCGAAAACGAATGCAGCATTATCGGCTCGAAAACACGGTCTCTGCTCTGAAATTCTGATCCAACGTGGTCAATGGCGGCTGGTGAGTCCGTAGCAGAGACCGTGTTGTGATCAAGACAGTGGATACTGTCGAAACGCGTAATGGCGGGCATGCTGAGCAAAATTGAGCTGAAATAAATACGCACTTTGTTTGGCACCATTCCTGGGTATATATATATTACCTTCTGGCGATAGCCAGTAGGTATATATAGTTAGGACCTAGTTACCTTAGGAAAAGCCGAATATTCAATTGGGAGTAACTTTGGCGCCGATTGAGGGATCTGTCTGTAATTTTCCTTAAATGCGCCTCGTTGCGCTCCGCTCCTTTCCTGAAAGTTTCGGGGGGATTCGTCAAGCAGGGGCCGAGAAAAAAGGGGGTCCCAAAACGTGTTTTCCCCATGTTAATTTCCATAGGGACATTCTGACAAGGCTACAGCTCGAACGGCTGAACGGAATTACATCAGATTTGACAAAATGGTAGAGACTGGTATGGAGCAGTGCCTTTTGTATGTTTGGTGTAAATCCCTCCAGTAGTTTATGAGAAAATTGAATGTGAAATTGAGTCCAATGCAATTTTCCATAGGACCCTTAGACACAGCTACAGCCCGAACGGCTGAATGGAATTACTGCAAACTTGGCAAAATGGTAGAGCCTGGTATGCAGAAGTGCCTTTTGTATAGTTGGTGAAAATCCCTCCAGTAATTGTTGAGAAAATTGACTTTTTTCAAATTATATATCTATGGGCGGGACACGGTGCGCGCACGGGCAAGCACCGTCCTTGCACTGTCCTTGCACGTGCGCGGACCTTTGCGTGCGCACGCGGAATTCTGATTGGCTATTGGACGTCTGTCAACATTCCAGTCAGTCGAAATGAGGAAGTGTTGTCCCCCATCTTGTTTTTGTGGCAGATGGAAGTGGTTGTAAACAGAAGTGTAATAGTTGACAAGGAGGCAGGGTAGAGATTCCTGAGCCCCCTAGGTTTTGTCATGGGGTCTTTGGTTTTGATTTTGTGTGTGATGAAATGTGAATGGCTGGGTATTTGAATAAATATGAAAAATGAGAGGGAAACACAGCCATTTTGAGATTTTAGTGTTTGAGGTATACTTCTGAGGTGTGAGATTGAGACAGATTTTACTGTAAAACAGTTTTCTAGAAGGTGAGTTGTTAATTTGTAAGGAGAACCCTGTTGTTCACTTTGCGTTGGAGACTGATACCTTCTGGTACCTTGCTATCATGGGAGGCCATATTGTTGATGTCCAGCAGTGGCGTTGCATAGAAGCATTGCTGACTGGATTGACTAAATAGTGCTTTTTGGAATACATTGCTGGTTTCCATGGCAGGGAGAGTGGCTGTACCGAAGATGGGGTTTCTCCCCAGGTGCTTGTATATTGTACAAAATGTGTTTCAACCTTTGTTATTAATACACGGTCATCTTCAGGACATAAAATGTAACTGAGCATCCCAACAGACAATTCCCAATAACATAAAGGAGAGCAAGCATAGCAAATATCTATGCATAAAAGAATATCTTTTTTGTAAAAAAGGACGATTTAGCTGGAAACTATTTTATATTTGGCTCCAATCATTTGGTTGCCTCCGTGACTGCTTAGAATTAATAAGGCAAAGTCAGCCACAGGGTAATTGAACATTTCTCCTTTATTCTCCCTTCATACAAGCAATGAAAAATTTGCCATCACGCGGCAAACTAATTAGCCACGTGATGGGAATATTTTGAAACGTCGACGACGCAATTGTGGTTGCAATTAATGGAGGACACATTGTGTTTTTTATTGTAGTTTCAGTGTTGCTCTGAAACTCCTTCTTCTATGTAACCTCTTTTTGTCTGCCACCTGTCTGGTTTTGTATGTTCATCAAATGTTATATGTACCAGCTTACACCTCTGAGCTCTATGATATTATATATATATCTTTATTGAATACATTTTGTATGTTTTTTTAGATTTCTCTTTCCAGGGCCGTTTCTCTATTTTTTCACTTCTACATGTGCACTTATGTATATATTTTTTTGTCTTAATGTTCGTTGTTGACATATGTCTGTGCAATTGTAATTTCTCAAACACTTTGAACCACTGTTTGGATTAAATATGGCATTATCAGAAAGCCCAGCAAAGGGAAGATGAAATAGAAGTTATTGTAACTCGCCCGGGTGTTGGCCAAGATGAGAATAGCCATGGGGTGGATGGACTAGTGTGCACTAAGTAATTGTTTATTTGTTGATTAATTAAAATCATTACAAAAATAAAAAGTACATATCAAGCACAAAGTCTGATTGAACATATATGAATACAATGCCAAAAAAATAAATGTGTCGACAATTGATTAACCATTTTCCAGTTAGGGATTAAAGTGCATGATGCTAGCAGCAAATATTATTCAATGTTAATTAGCAATCTACAAGATCTAGATAAAGTGCAATGAGCTCACATAGCAAAAACGAAGGTGCAATGTGCTAGCAGCAAGTATTCGATAACAGTTAGCAGCAGAGTAAAAGATTAATTTTGCAGATTGACTATAATTATTAGCAGCAAAAATACAATTGTATTTCAAAATCAATACTAAAGTGACTTATGCTATCAGCAGAAAAGTGAAAAGGGCATTTAGTTTTACACCAGCAAAGCTAAAGTGCCTTATGCTAGCAGCAAAAAGTTATTATTTGATTTTAAAATAATCAATAATGCATGGCTAAAGGATAAAGTGCACATACTCAGATCTTTAAAATCATAAAATAAGTGGACATAATGAGCCAAACATACTATAAAAGTTGCCTAACAACATACAAAATATTACACAATTTAAAATTGAATTAAAGTGCCATAAAATAGCCCATCAACTCCCTAAAACAATAAAATCATTGATTCGCAGCTGTATCGGAATTATCGTTTACTTTGGATGTCAACCTTACATAGTTTCTTTTCCACTCTAAAAATGAATTGAACTAATTGATGTATATTATAAACATTGACTCCACTTAAGCAAAATATTAATGCTGATCTACAAGTTCTAACTCCCGTTTCTTTAAAGATAGGTTTTAAAATTGACTTCCGTTCGTGCAACATTTTTGGGCATATCATTACCATGTGCAGCAAAGTTTCCTCATACTGCCCGCAAAGCCTACAAATATTTGATGACCATTTATACTCCCACTTAGGGGCTCCATATTTGGTTGGATATATGCCAAACCTTAACAGCATACATTTCTTTTTAATCGAGAGTTTTAGATGAAAAAGTAAATAAGGTTGGACAAACTTTTTCTCAAGAGAGTTTGCAATAGACCAAAATTGTTATTTTTTTCTCAGCTCATCTTTGTCCATTATTTCTGACAACAGAACAACGGTTCAATTATTTAATTTTTTATAAATCGTTTTGCTCCTCACTTCATCTTCCAAGTTAGGGCATTCGAAATTTAAAAGACACTCAGATAAATAATCCTGCCAGCTTCTCGCATATTGGCCTTTTGAGATCTCGCGCCAGCACACATTTGCTAGCGTGCCCTCATCGGCTCGAGATAGTGCCAATAATCTTTTTTAAAATGTAGCTTGGCGAACCAAGAGCTGATTCCTTAAACCATATTCTAGTCTTAAATTGGCACGAGGAATCTGTCTGGGAATCCTAAAAACTGATTTATATGTCCTTACCACTATGCCCTCAAGCAATTTCGCATCCCTACCCCTGAAAATTATTGACCCATAGTCCAGGGAGAGGATAAGCTTAGCTCTCATGGCTTTGAGCAAGTGATCATAATTGGGACATAATAACTTATCTCTCAGTTTTTGAAAAGCAAAGGCAAGTGAGGTACCTTTAGCCTCTAAAGTATTAAAATGCTGTCTAAATGTCAATCCATCATCAAATGTGATTCCCAAATATTTAGAAGATTTTACACAGTCTATAATCAAATCATTGATATTCAAATCCTTTACCCCTAATTTGCCTTTCCCTATTGACATTATTTTTGGGTTTTTTATGTTGATTGTTAAACCATTTTGAGTAACATATATATTAAATGAATGTATTAGTCTTTTTAATCCAATAATAGTTTGGCTAAGTAAAATGGTATCATCTGCATCCTGTAAGTATTTGATTTCTTTACCCATCACAGCAGGGGAGTGCGAGATTACATCATTAAAATGGGCTGGGAGATCGGACATAAATAAATTAAAAAGGCAAGGAGCGAGCACACAACCTTGTTTTAAGCCGACATTTGTTTCAAGACGACGGGTGGTGTGTCTACCATCGCCAATTTTGATCTGAACCCAAGTATTGGAGTACAATAATTTAATCATGTGTTTCTGATATACCCCAATTAATTAACTTAATCCAAAGAATATTTCTGGGGACAGAATCAAAGGCCGCTTTTAAGTCAATAAAACAGATGTACAATTTTTGTTTCCTACATTTTGCTCTTTCGCCTAGTAATGTCAATAAAATCAAATTAGTGAGAGTTGATTCCCCCTTCCTAAAACCCGTTTGAAAAATTGGAATCCGTTCTTCTCTTTGCGCCCAAGACTCCAACTCCTCTAACAGACAAATTGCAAATATTTTTGCCTCGACGTCTGTGAGGGTTATTAAACGATAATTTGCGGGGGTTGTCCAGGGGACCACTTTTGTAAATTGGCTGTATAATGCTTCCCTGCCATGATTCCGGAATACAACAAGATTTAAGAACGCCATTAAAAAGGAGCGCTAATAGGTTATATTTGATAAACTCACAATTAGACCATTGGGCCAAAAGATCTGATTGACTTTCACGCTTTTTATACAATACAAGATGAGCATTAAAATCCCCAGTAATAATCATCTGTGAATCCATATGACCATAATATAGCCCTTTCACCATTTCCCATAACTGGATAAGTTGTAACGATCTAACCTTTTTTTTCGAACTTAAATAAACATTAAAAAAAATTAGCGATTGTCTAGCAATTAATTTAATGCACTGTATCCATTTGACTTGAAGGTCAATCTCATAGTGTTCAACATCAAGACTTAAAGACACATATATAGACAGACCACCACTTGGTTGACCAAAAGCGGCCTCCCTAGATGCCGCATTCAAGTATTCATAATAGCAGATCAGTGGAGTGCTACACATATTCCATGTTTCTTGCAAAATTAACATATCAAAAGATTTTAAAAAGCCTACAACATTTACATCCTCTATAAGTGAATTAAAACCATGTGTGTTCCAAGAGCAAAGTTTAAAGGAAGTTGGTGCATTAACCAGAGTACCCCAACATCAATCTATCTTTACTGAATTTTTTCTTGATAGTGTAGATTGGAGCCAGCTCCAATCCTAAACCGCCTCGGGGACCCTCTTTAATTCCTCACATACACGTGATCCTGGCTGACAGCTTTTGATTTTAATGCCACATAACCTGTTTAAGTCTGATGATGGTCCTGAGGCGCCTTTCAACACTCTAAATTGATCAACCTCATTAATTTTGGAGCATCCTTCTTCACTAATGGACTGCACAACAATTTAATCGGTATTAATGGGGTCAGGTTTTGCAGACCTCGGATTCTCCATACCTTAATCCACAAACTTTCAAAATTGTTAGCATTAGCTATTATTTTTCTAACAATGTCGTCATTTAGCCAAGTCGTGATAGTTGTCTCTCTATTACCAACATCGATCTTAAACTTTACAGAATCCAGATCTTCAGTTACTACATCCTTTAGATCTGGAATTGCTTTTAGTAGTTTCAAAATGTTACCTCTATTCAAGATATCATGAGCACCTCGAGTAGAATATTGGAGACAGAAAACCACTTTTCTCTTTTCAACCAACACATCAGGGGGATATACATATCGCTCCTTACCCTTGAATCAAATAATGCCGTCATTCAAGCAATGGTCCGCAGAGCCGAAACCAACAGGTTTGTTCGTTCAATTTGCTCTGATGGCGATTGGACCAGAATATGAAGCCAATCCTCCTGTCCATTCTTATTACATTGTAAGTAATTGAGATTTACACATTTCCCATTAGGAGGATTGTGATCTTGGATACAGGGCTGATCACTCTGGTTAATCTGGTTATGTTGTAAGCAGATGGAATTTACACTATTCTCCTTAACCATACTTTGGACTCCCTGTGGGACTATTCCATCATCTCTAGACCGAACTCGCACTGTCTCCCCTGGACTTTGTTGGGTATTATCTTTAGGCCCTACTATTACTTGAATAGGAGTAATCTGGTTCTGCTTAGTAAAATTTTGATTACCATACAGGGAATCTAAATCATGAATTGGCTGGGCTTGCCCTCCTACAGTCTCTCTAAATGCTTGGGCCTGGGTGTTGGTCCCCACATTTAGTTTGGACTCCTCCTTTGTCCCGCTACTCTAATTTTTACTAGAATGTTTTTCCTTTTTATCGACTTCAGAGGCGTTCGTTGGTCTAAAAATAGGAAAGAGAGCCACAGATTTAAAATTAGTGGTTAAAGAGAGACTATTGTTTACTACCCCACTATGTAGTTTCTTCTCCTGTACTGATTTATTGTGTGCTTTTCTTAACCTTTTCCCCCCCTTTTTGATAAAACCTCGGGCTCTGCGATTACTTCTGTGGCCTTAATTGCTTTGGTGCGGATCTTATTCGACTCCAGTTTTTTCTTTGAATTTGAGGATTGAGTAGGCTCGGGACGTACACAAATGTTTCCAGCTACTGTCGAGGGGTCTTATTTTTGTCACTATTAATCAGTGGGCGGGAAAGATTTAAAACTAGGGGATTATTTACTACAATTCCTGGGTTTATTGATTCGTCCCACGCCTCGACTTTTCTGCCAGACAACAATTTTACTTTGTGAACCATAGAGCTAACAATCGACGGCAAGTCAGAAATGTTATCAATCAATTGAGCACATGTGCAAGATACTAACTGACTCTCTTTATCTGCTTGTACCTTAGAGATCATTTTAGTTAGTTGAAGAAGCTTTGCGTCAATTCCTACAACATGTGTAGCTAAAGTATTTAAAATGCCCACCTGTCTGTCTAACTTGTCTGAGTGAAAATTAAGGGAGTTCGTTATAGAATCCATAGTATTAAGCATACAATCCCAAACACCTCACTCAGGGTTGCTGGCATTATTTTCCACGGCACCAGATCTTGCCTGAAAGTTTCCGTCAAATTTTGATAACAAAGATAAATCAGCTGAGTTAAAAGTTTTACATTGCTCATTTGTATTAGCCTTAAGGTTATTACGCCTACTAGCTACACCTGGAATCAAAATTGACTTATTGATACAAAAACTATTCTCCAAAATTATACTAGACTGGTCCAAATTAAAAGGACGTGCATCACCAGTTGGAAAAGGTTGTTCAATCGGATTTGATACTAAATCGTCCACACCACCTTTATTATTCAAATTGTCAACATTATGATCCAACACTACGGCCACATCTCTCACATTATGAATCGAACCGAGGGGATATCAATTACTGAGCAAACAGCATTTATGCTCTAAGTGGTTTTTTTACTGAGCTCCTCCGGGCCTGTACTTTGTGAGTCCTCCACCAGGATTAGGCCGATAAGGTGCTAGAGCCCCTTCTGCTACACTGTGGTATAAGGACGTGGTGAAATGGGTGATTGCTGAGAAAATCCGTATGAAAACTAATTGCAGAGATGATAAATTACAGGAGGATCTGGGCACCTGGGCCGCATTACTTGGGAGTATGCACAGTGATCAGGAAGAAATGATTACACATCCCACATGTGAGAGGGAAGATGCACCTAACGCACAGGAACGTAACATGATTAGTGTGACCCTGTCGATGGCTGCTCCTGAGTCGCAGTGAATGGGTTACTCCTTGAAAGGTTGAGAGGGATGACACAGATTATGCACAATGTGTAGACTTATTGCACTACAGACTGCTTCTGAGAAACTGAGGAAAGTGGTGGGGGTTTCAAGAATGCTTTCCTGGGTCTGTATTATTGATGAGAACAAAATGACATATAACCTGTACCACACTCTGTTCGTTCTTGTTTATCTATTTGTTCTTTAAAGGCAAATAGTACATTATCATACATGTTACAAATGTGGGGAAAGGGAAATGCAACTGTTCTACACCAGATGGCTCCTTTAAGGACCAGGAAACAATCTGCTGTACGGTAATGATGCAAAATAATTGAATAGTTCAGAAATCAGCGTTGCACAATATAAGAAAGAATTAGAGAAGAGAAGCACCGTTTGGAATCAATGTTTCACTTTCAAAGTACCCACGTTGCACGTTTTCCGTTCAGAAATAGGACGTGGGGCGTGCATCACCTTTAAAGAAATGACCTGCTAATATATTTTACAAATCATGTTGAAATGATTGTTCTTTAAGCCAATCTTGGAGATGGGCTTTGCACACTGACAAAAAGATCCCATGAAACTAAACTGATATAATATGGTCGAAAGATCCGGTTTATCCTGTGCTGCCACCTTTTCTAAAACATGCTTCCTTTTTTATGTACAAACGTGATCCTCTGAGGTTTGGCGCTGGGATCTTGAGCTTGATTCTCCACTGTGTATTCCCAAACCATCTCATACCTTCATGAAAAGAATTTCAAAAATCAATGAAATCATTAGCTTTGGGCGCTGAATGAAGAATGTGTGTGATCAACTCTATTCATCTGAAAGCCTCTAATTGGTGACCAGGGTGACAATGGCTTCCCAGTCACACCGAACAAAACACAGTGAGCCCAGTACCTTATGCTTTGATGGACGGTATTCTATTTTGGGAATGCATTATTTTTTTCAGACAGATTTTTTTCTTCATTTGCTGCATTTGCTATCAGCACCTGTGCCAGTAATACGATTTTTCTTTTTTTTTGTAGCTAGGAAGCATCCTGCCATATTCCGGGTCCAGGCAATATCCCGTGAAGTTGCTGCTGGCGGACAACTAAAATACCATTTTAGTGCTGCTCAGTAATCCATTACACATTTTAGTTCAATCCTGTTCAAGATGCTTGCGTTGATTAAAGGTAGGGCTCTATTCTGCGGTCTCTATTTCCACACATCCTGTTTTCTCTAACTTTGATTTGTGGTACCATGCCACCTAGAATGATTGACTGGATTTCTAGCAAAGCTCTCTGCTCTGTTGCCGCTTGTGGTTTCTCCAAGTGGTGTCTTCAACAGAGCACCTTCTGTTGAGTCACTCAAACACTGTACTTTATGCTTGGGCATATTTATGGTCATAAGGACCAGCAAGCATGATCCAGATTCCAAATGAGCAATCCACAGATGTTTCCAGACAGTAGGAATGGAACTTGTGCAGCTGTATGTAACAGCTAAGAGCGGCTTCTCGAAATGTAACAATAACTTGTTTTGTTTGTCACAGGTCAGACTGCACTTGCGCCGTTGCTAAGCACTGAGCACAGCAGCTCTTATTACTGCTCAGTTTAAGTACACTCAAGCTGCCGACCTTGCAAAGCATCTTAACGTTGTGATGAATTTAACCCGTGACCTCTGAGTGACAAACAGCCAGATTCATCATTGTAAAATCGGCTCGCAAAGGGCCAGATTCTGAGAATCTGGCCCTTTGCAAGCGCAATTTTTGCATTTGGGAATCATCACCCCAAATGCAAAAATCGCAAATTGCGAAATCGCTAAATGGCGAGGAATTGCATTTAAGGAATCTCTATTTGAGATTCCTTAAATGCAATTCGTGAACCATTTTTGAATTGCGAAAACGCTATTTTTGGCCGCTATTTACCGCGAAGTCTGACTTCGTGGTAAATAGCAAAAACTTAGAAAAATGCACTTTAGTGCATTTTTCTAGGTTGTATGTTACACACACACATGTCCTTTGGACATGTGTTTGCGCAACATCAGTCTACATTTACATTTCAGGGGTGCTACAGGGTGTCCTTTGGACACCCCTGGCACCCTTGAAATCGCATCCTTATTTGCGATTAGCAAATTGACAATCGCAAATAAGGAATGACTCCCCATTCCCATAGGAATGAATGGGGAGTCATTCCTTATTTGCGATTAGCAATTTGCTAATCACAAATAAGAAAGCTGTAGAAATCGCAAATAATATTGCGATTTCTACATGAATCCCGTTTTGCGAGTCATTAATAGCGATTCCTTAATAATCGCTATTAAGGACTCGCAAATCTGGACATTGATGAATCTGGCTGCTTATATACACCCCCGCGCCGCACGGCCACCAGCTGCTGCGTGTGCCCATTGCCTTCCCCTCTGCCTCGCTGCCTGCCTCGCTGCCGGCTGCCGGCTGACTCCGCTGTTGGCTGTTTTGGCCTTGTTTTTACCCGCATTTGTGCCTGTTTTCCTTTTCTTTTTTCTGTGCCCGTGTTAGCGTCTTAATCGCCTTTTGTATTGTTTTTGGTATTTTGTTTATTTTGTTTCCGTGTCAGCTTTTCCTTCCTGTTTGCCCACCTCGCCGCCCTCCGTCTTCCCTCCCCGCTCCCCGCTTCCCGCCACCACCGCAGACCCCGCCCCTTTTTTCCTTCTGTTCCCTCCCCGCTCCCGCCTCCCAGCTGCTCCGCCCACCCGCGCACTTGGCCTTATATGGCGACCGTGCGACGCGGGTGAGTGTGACCCACTTGTGGGACACCCCCGCGCCGCACGGCCACCAGCTGCTGCGTGTGCCCATTGCCTTCCCCTCTGCCTCGCTGCCTGCCTCGCTGCCGGCTGCCGGATGACTCCGCTGTTGGCTGTTTTGGCCTTGTTTTTACCCGCATTTGTGCCTGTTTTCCTTTTCTTTTTTCTGTGCCCGTGTTAGCGTCTTAATCGCCTTTTGTATTGTTTTTGGTATTTTGTTTATTTTGTTTCCGTGTCAGCTTTTCCTTCCTGTTTGCCCACCTCGCCGCCCTCCGTCTTCCCTCCCCGCTCCCCGCTTCCCGCCACCACCGCAGACCCCGCCCCTTTTTTCCTTCTGTTCCCTCCCCGCTCCCGCCTCCCAGCTGCTCCGCCCACCCGCGCACTTCGCCTTATATGGCGACCGTGCGAACGCGCAGCGGCCACCCGCAGCGGGCGCGCCGATTGTGCGCCGAAGGCGCGCCAATGGTAAGCCCGTCTGCGCCCGTCCGCGACCGGATCGCGACCAGCGCCAGGACCCCTGGCCCACGAAGACCCCGACCCACCCGCCTGACGTACTCCGCCGCCACCCTCATCGCACTCAACACCGGCCGACTCCCAGATTGCCACCAAGCCACACCACGACGCACCCACGGACCTTTCAGCTGCCACGCCTGCAAATTCACCTGCATCCGGACCTGCCTCGCACCAGCACCCGCCAAGCCGGACACCAGCAGCACCCATCTCAAGTGCATCCTGCTCAACACCCGCTCCGTCCACAGACACGCCATCAAACTCTGGAACCTCCTAGACACCACAGCCCCTGACGTTGCCTTCCTCACAGAGACCTGGATGAACGCCTCTTCAGCTCCCGACATCGCCATCGCTATCCCAGAGGGCTACAAGATCGTCCGGAGGGACCGCAACGCCAACCAGATGGGAGGAGGCATCGCCATCATCCACAGGAACACCATCCGTCTCACGACCAGCACCGACAACACCATGACCACCGCCGAACACCTGCATTTCCAGATCCACACCGACCCGAACACCACCCTCAGAGGCACCCTGATCTACCGACCCCCGGGACCACGCACACAATTCAGCGAGGACATCGCCGACTTCGTCAGCCCGCATGCCCTCCCCTCCGCCGACTACATCCTCCTGGGGGACCTCAACTTCCACCTGGAGAGCAACAACGACCGCAACACCAGCACCCTGCTCGACAACCTCGCCAATCTTGGACTCAAGCAGCTGGTGTCCTCCCCCACCCACCTCGCCGGACACACACTCGACGCAGTCTTCTCTTCCAGCACAGACATCGACTTCAGCCACACCACAGAGCTTCAATGGATGGACCACAGCTGCGTCCACTTCACCTTCAAGAGAACGACGACCCACCACCACCAGCAACAGGCCGCCCGCAGAAGCTGGAACAAGATCACAGCAGACCAGCTCGCCACCTCCCTGAGCCAGCACCCTCCTGCCAGCTCAGCGAACCCCAGCCAGGCCCCCCGACAACCTCACGAAGTGGATCCACAACTGCGCAGACGAACTCGCCCCACTGAGGACCCCGCCCAGCAGACCTGGCAGCAAGAAAGCCCCGTGGTTCACCGACGAACTCAAGTGCTCCAAGAAGAACTGCCGAGCCCTCGAGAAAGTCTGGAGAAGGGAACCTACACAGGACAACAGGACCACCTTCAAGCTAGCCATCCGGAAGCACCACCAGCTGATCCGCGCCGCCAAGAAAACGACATTCAAGGACCGGCTGGACAACAACGCACACAACTGCAAGGAACTCTTCAACATCGTGAAAGAGCTATCCAACCCCAGCGCAGGAAACAACAACATCACCCCATCGCAAGACCTCTGCAACTCCCTCGCTTCATACTTCCACAACAAAATCGCGGACATACACAACAGCTTCAACAACCATCCAACGCACACCAAGACCGAACAACCACCCCCCACCACCACCCTCCACGCCTGGACCCCGATCAGCACCAAAGACACCATCCGCACGATGAACTCCATCCACTCCGGATCACCGACCGACCCCTGCCCTCACCACGTCTTCAACAAGGCTGACGCTGTCATCGCACCCCACCTGTGAGACATCATCAACACATGCTTCGACACCGCCGCCTTCCCTGAGAGCTGGAAGCACGCCGAACTCAGCGCTCTACTCAAGAAACCCACAGCGGACCCCAACGAACTCAAGAATTACCGCCCCATCTCGCTCCTCCCATTTCCAGCCAAAGTCATCGAGAAGACCGTCAACAAGCAGATGGCCGCCTTCCTCGAGTTGAATGGATCCCTCGACCCCTCACAGTCCGGCTTCCGAGCCAATCACAGCACCGAGACCGCCCTCATCGCCGCCACCGATGACATCCGAGCCCTGATGGACAACGGAGAAACAGCGGCCCTCATCCTCCTAGACCTCTCCGCGGCATTCAACACTGTCTGCCACCGCACCCTAGTACAGTGCCTCAGCAACGTCGGAATCCAGGACAAGGCGCTGGAATGGGTCATCTCCTTCCTCGACGGAAGAACTCAGAGAGTCCGCCTACCACCGTACAAGTCAGAAGCAACCAAAGTCATCTGCGGCATCCCTCAAGGATCCTCTCTGAGCCCCACCCTCTTCAACGTCTACATGAGCCCCCTCGCGGCCATCGCACGCCAACACAACCTCAACATAATCTCCTACGCCGACGACACCCAGCTGATCCTCTCCCTGTCCAACGACCCCGCCGCCGCCAGAGCCAACCTGCACGAAGGGATGAAAGAGGTAGCCGAGTGGATGACGACCAGCCGCCTGAAACTGAACTCGGACAAGACGGAGGTCCTCATCCTGGGCTCCTCACCCTCCGCCTGGGACGACTCCGGGTGGCCTCCCGCCCTGGGCACCGCACCCAAACCGACAGACCATGCACGCAACCTGGGCTTCATCCTGGACTCCTCCCTCTCCATGACCAGGCAAGTCAACAACGTTTCCTCGGCGTGCTTCAACATCCTACGCATGCTACGGAAGATCTTCTGGTGGATCCCCACCGAGACCAGGAAGACCGCCACCCAGGCCCTCGTCACCAGCCGACTGGACTACGGCAACGCCCTCTACGCCGGTACCACCGCCAAGCTCCAGAAGAGACTCCAGCGGATCCAGAACGCCTCAGCCAGACTCATCCTCGACATCCCACGAACCAGCCACATCTCCGGACATCTGAGAGACCTTCACTGGCTCCCCGTCAACAAAAGAATCACCTTCCGCCTCCTCACCCACGCACACAAAGCCCTACACGACCAAGGCCCGAGCTACCTCAACAGCCGGATCAACTTCTACGCTCCCAAACGCCACCTCCGATCAGCCAACCACGCCCTCGCCGCCGTCCCTCGCATCCGAAGAGCGACGACAGGAGGAAGGTCCTTCTCCTACCTGGCCGCCAAGACCTGGAACTCCCTCCCGACCGACCTGCGCCTGACCCAAGACCACCTCTCCTTCAGGAAGAAGCTGAAGACCTGGCTGTTCGAGCAGTAGCAGCACCCCCCCCCCCCCCCACCCCCAGCGCCTTGAGACCCTACGGGTATGTAGTGCGCTTTATAAATGTCATTGATTGATTGATTGATTATGTTAGTGGGGAACTGGGAGCTCGCTAAATACTGACACAATTCTGTCAGCACTTAGAATAAGCAAGCATGGGTATCCGTAGTTTGCTAACTGTAAACATCATTCTCGTATGGCTTTACTTTCTATATTTTATGATCCACGATCAGATTTGCAAAGTTCGTGCGATTATTATCCGATTAACATCCTTGCCTTGCTTTTCCCAAAGAGTAGGCCATGAATATTTTTTTCTTTAAAAGCGAGATAAGGTAATACATTTTCATCTTAATATTTAAAAGCAGTTTACCTTTGGTTGTCAGCAATTGTGAAGTGTTTTTTTGCTTAATATTTCATTGCTGTGACCTGCATCGAAGTTTTGGAATAAGCTCCCAGTAGCTTTAAGGCTCACACCACCGCTCTCACATTCAGAAAGGCCTTAAAAAACTGTTTTTCAAAAAGAAGTTGGTTCTATAATTTCCCTCGGGACTCCCCAATCTTACCCCACGGAAGGCTAGGGCTACCTGTTTCCTCCCTCCCGCTCTCTTACTCTCTCTATTCTCTAGCGTTCTCAGTGCCAGGACACTCTATGGGGTAGCAGTCGCACTTCATAAAATTGTTAACACTTCAATTTAAACCACTCATTTCTGGCAATATATCGGTAAGCCTTCAAGTTAGTACCTAGCGATTTGACAAAAAATGTTAAAGAAGGAAAAATATCTACACCTCGAAAGTCTGCCCCTACAAAGATTGCTTGTTTTGAGGCATACAGTTAATACGTTAAGCACAGCCCTTGTGTGCTCTGTTTCTTAGGCTTGGTTTAGTGTCCAGTGGGGTGCCGTTTCTAGAGATAGAGGTCAAATAGTTTTACATCATGTAATAATGTTTATTAGGGATCCTGTAGTAAATGTAAGGGAGTTAAATCCTCTATTAGTGTTCTTAACTTTGTTGGCTTTAGTCTCCTGGCAGACATCAAGTGGCAGAGATGTGGTAGTTGTAAGGCATGTGAATATGTACAGGGAATCAGCAGCAATTTCAACCTTGAAAGTCAATCAGAGCAACAGTGGGCAGTTTTCTCAAGCTGCTTTTATAAAGATAGATATCTATGCACCAGTTCTTAATTAACAAAGAACCAGTGCGCTTCCAATCAGTGGCGGATGGCAACATTAAAATACGGTAGGCGTGGATGCTCAAATAAACTCACCATATATGTTGCACTTGCTGGCATGCAGGCTCTGGTTGGGGTCTCATTTGTCCAGTGTATCTAACACCCTGCTCCTATTCAGTTTCCACATTCTGAGTGGGGGAAGGGGTGGAAGCAGATAGCAGCCTGGGGGTTCTCTCAGGATTGTGGTGGCTTTCTTGTGGCAAAGAAAGCAGTTTCCTTTGGTGCAAGGCTGACACACAGTTCAACTCGAGTACAGCTCCTGGCGCTCTCCTCTGCGGTGACTCAAGCAGGAAAGGGAAGGATTTCCTCCCCTGTGCAATGCAAATCCAACTAATCCTGGAGCTGGTAGGACGGAGCAGGCTAACCCAAGCGTCATTTTGAGGCTGGGGTCTGTGGCCTAAATACCCTGACCGTTTCTCAGCCCTGAGATTGCTAGCTCCGGAGTATGTCAGATTGGCCGGCTGTTAATTAAAAAATATTGCTTCATTTGGGCTAAATTTCTAATATGAATTCCTTTGGGGCTATAACATATTTAGTATACAGTATTTTTGTCAGACAATATTTAGGTCAAAATATTCTGATACTATTCTGTGCTGAAAAACAATAGGTGTTGAAGAAAGATGAAAGCAGCTTTGAGACTGAATCATTAAAGCTGATCGTGCATTGGAGTGTTTGGGGAATGTTAAATGTATGTTGTGGACAAATGGCAGGGATTTCTCAGTTCAATAATGTTCTGGTGGACGGGGCATGGCTAGCAGCCGATCAAAATGGCTGCAGCCTAGGAGAGCACCGTGATCACAGAAGTCTTCCCCATTAATCCGGCCATTTATCCGGTGCCAAAAATGGCACATATCTGGTGGAAGAGATCACGGAATACCTGCTAAACGGATCGTGCTGTTCTGGAGACCTGGAGGCTTAGTTGCTGCCGATCCGAGAGAGGCTGTGGGGCTGAGGCCTGTGGGACATGCTGGAGCCAGAGCCTCGCGTGCTTTCCTAGTCCACTGCAACAAAGGTGCCGCCGGATCAAGACGCGATGGAAAGAACTGACACACCAGTGCAGCGAGAACAAAATTGGCTACCGCTGTGTGGCGAGAAGCGAAAGGGCGGCAACACGCAGTTGTGAACCAATGGAAGCAATAAGCTGTGCAGAATAATCCGCAAATGCAACTGGGCCTGAATGTGGCGGGATGAGAGATCCGGCACCGCTGAGCGAGGGAAAGACAACAAGATCCAAATAGACAGGGGACCCTGCCCTGCACTGGGATTGTGGTCGAGGCGATACTAACTGACGCCTAGGGTACCCGGAGAGCCCGTAGCTGAGCTGCAGATGGACCATCCATAGTGCCGCTGGGAATTGTGTAATCAGCCATTGGGGACCCCACTTTTTTGTAGACTACTGGCAGGGGAGTGCCATGAAGAAGCGCCTGTGTCGGCAGGGGCGCTGGTACTACCGTTCCTGGGGTCTGTGCTGGAGGGGCATTGAGACCCTCAAGTCCTTCAAAACCAAATATATATCTCTACTTTGCCCAGCCATTGAGAGACTGCGCTTTACTCCGGACATAGACATTTAGCCTAACGGGTATAAAGACTACCCTCACCATTACTGGGATTTATAATGCTGTGATCTGGTGACACCTGGAGGGCAGCTTGGGGATACCATAGATTGCGTACATTCAGAACCGGTCACGTGGGGCCTGAGCCAACCGGACCTCGCGTGACCCACCTACCCTGTGACGGGCCCAAAGGGACAGGCTATCAGACACCCTGCATAAGCACCATCCTCAAGGAGACGCCACCTGCCTCGAAAGCCATGGGAGGGGGAGGCAGGAAAACTGAAAGGCCATGCATGGCTGACAATCACGCGGCAGGCAGCAGCGATTACTGCCATCCACCTGTTTGCTTGGTGGAACTCTTGCTGGACATGACAGGATGGGAGGTCGGGCCAGCGTAAGGTGCACACCATCAAATTAGACAAATCCGCATATAGTAAGGACCTGTCAGATAAATCGGCAATGGACACTGAGCACAGAGAGGTCCGCGCACCTGAGAAACCTACTGATGTCACATTGCTGGATTTCATGGCCACCCTGCATAAGGTCCAGGCTTCCATTGGCACGATCTCCACAGACATCTCATTAACATGTGCAGATTTCTCCAAAATGGCCACAGGAAAGACAGAGGTTGAAACCACAACTGCAGCACTTTCCACAGACATGGCAGCTTTACAATGTCAGGTGCGTCAAATGGAAGTGGACAATAAGTTAATAATGACTAAACTAGATGACCAGGAAGGCCGCTCAAGACGCAACAATTTTTACGCGTAATTCGTGTGCCGGAAAATGTGGGGGGACCGACTTTAGATTTATTTGTGGAATATCTCATCAAGAATCAGCTGAAGCCACAAGGGCTGTCCAGCTTCTTCTCAGTGGAAAGGGCACAACGCATGGCAGGCCCCGGCCGGGTGCGCCCCCAGACCCATACTGGCACATATATTCAATTTCCGATATTGCAATCTGATCCTGCAGGCAGCAAGAATAGCCCCCCCATACGTATCGAGAACTGTACTTTCACCCTCTACCCAGACTATATTGCTGTGGTAACCAAGCAACGATGTAGCTTCCTGGAAGTCAAGAAGGAACTGCTCACCCGGGAGCTCAAATACGCGATGCGTTTTCTGGCAAAACTAAGGGTAGAGGCAGAAGGAAAAACCTGGTTCTTCACAACACCAGCGGAAGCCCACGACTGGCTGGAGGGAAGGCGCCCAGCCAAAGGAACCAGGAGGATAGGAAACTAACAACAGCGCCGAGCAACAGAAATGTAGTTGTCAAGGTCCAGAGAGTCCAGTGAAACTGGGGAATGATGACAAAACTGTGATGGGAATCGCAGTAGCTGTTAAAACACAGAACTCCAGAGCCAACTAGAATGTATTTATTTATTTTATTTATTTGTTAAGCTTATAAAGCGCACAGCTACCCAAGAAGGGTTTCCCGGCGCCGTGGTGCAGCACAGTAGGTGGTATGGGATTCGCACGAATTTTATCTTATTGCTTGAACAACCAGGTCTTGATGTTTTTTCTAAACCTGGTGTAGTTTTCCTCCTTGCGGATGTGGGGAGGGAGTGTGTTCCAGAGAGAAGGTCCTAGGTGTGAGAAAGATCTGCCTCCTATTCTTGTGAGTTTGAACCTAGGCACACAGAAGTTTGATGCGGTTTGTGACCGTAGGTTCCGTTTGGGTATGTAGTGACTGCAGTTGGAACATTGGGGGCCCTGAGAGAGTCTGCTACCTTATTTGTTATGGTTTATTGTATATGATTGATCTGCTTATATTACAAGATGTGAAATAGTGCCCCTGCGGATGGGAACTGAACACCTCCACATCCACAGTCGGACGCTGTAGAATGTTTGTTGAAGGGAATGACTTACTGGGGTCGCTGGAAGGCTCTCCCCCTCATGCAAGTAAAATTTATGGGACAGAAGCACTCTACTCAGTTGGGGTGGCAGGTAGTTTTAAGTCCGCTGGGCAGGGAGAGAGGTGGGGTTTGGGGATCATGTTGATGTTCCATGTACCCGGTAAATTGGAGGGTAGAATGCACTTTGTCAGATTGGCGCTTATGTCACAAAGCACATTGCACTTGTTCACAGATGACATCATACATGGCACAAATGGTACCTATATCTGACGGAACAGGCGCCCAATCCTTGATTCCCAACGCATTGGGCCCTCCCCTCAATATAATATCTTGGAATGTCAATGGGTTGGGTGACAAGATAAAGAGAGGATTGGTCCTGCAATACCTTCAATGTAAAGCCCAGGCGGTGGCACTGATCCAAGAGTCACACTTGGTGGGTTTGGCATGTAAAGCCTTAGATAGATGGGGCTTTAAAATGGTGGCACACTCTGAATTCACCTTAGGTTCCCGAGGGGTGGGGATTCTGACCCACAAACACTTTTACCCTCATTATAACTGGGTCTTGGACGGATGATCAGGGACGTTTTGCAGCAATATCACATCAGTGGGAGGGACGGTCCTACAATTTGGTGTTGGTTTATATCCCACCTGTACTCCATCAGATGGCCCTTCCAGCCCTGGGTAAATTTCTATTAACGCTCCTGCAAGAAGATTTGACTGTGGGCTGCGACTTTAACACCACAATTGATGCTACCATAGACCTTAAACTCCCCAAAGACCCCGGTAGCACCAATCTTAAACTAAAATAATTCATGGACGCCCTAGGGTTCATTGACACCTGGCTAACCATGTTCCCACTTGAGAAACAATACACTTTCCACTCGGGGGTTCATAATAGCCGCTCGAGGATAGACTACATTTTCACACTCGCGACGGGCCTTGAAAGAGACCTAGAGGTACTACACTTGCCCAGAGGTATTTCAGACCACTCACCGGTCCAAATCAAGCACACATCACGTATCCCGGGCCAGAGACAGGTTTATCCACTCTACCCCGGATATTTCAAAAACACTAAAATAGGGAAGGGCCTACTCAAAGCCACAGGGCAATACTTTGCAGAGAATTAACACTCAGTTACATCCCTGACAACCCTATGGGAGGCATATAAAACAGTGTTATAGGGCCACGCAATCTCATTATTTGTTAGACTTCAAAGCAGGTGCAGCGACATCACTTGGAAACCCTGGAACAGGGAGTGTAGCAGGCTGAGGGCGAACATGTCGCGAACACCAATGAAAACACGGCACATAACCTAAATCTTGCACAGCAGGAATACAGGGCCTATGCATGGGAAGAGGCGAAAACTAGGCTCACCACAACACAGCACCAGATTTATAAAGTAGGGGACAAGATGGGTAGGCTTCTAGCTTGGCTAGATAGACGGGAGAGAGCCAACCGATGGGTGTTGCAACTACAGGTGGATAACGGAACTGTCACTACAGACCAACAGCACATAGTGGAAGTACTAGCGGCCCACTATGAGAAGATTTACACACCTACAGCCATATCCACCATAGCTGACAATCTAGCCTTCCTCAAAGATATCCGACTGCCTACATTAACCCATAGTACAACACAAGAACTAGAGGCTGATCTGACAACTGACGAGCTGGCACTAGCGCTAGGAGCACTACACACAGGAAAGGCATGTGACCCAACGGTTTACCTGTAGAATTCTATAAAAAGGCTGCCACACCACTCATGCCATATTTGCTCAATATGTACAAGGATAGCTTGAAAAGAGGGCAATTGCCAAGGGACCAGCGCCTAGCAACAATAGTCGCAATACATAAACCAGGTTAACCGCCACAAGAATGCACGTCACATCGGCCGATTTCATTAATAAATGCTGAAGCCAAAATACTGGCAAAAGCATTGGCAGTCAAGATTGGAGACCTGTGAAAGAAGGGTGAAGTGCTTACTTTCGCTCAACTAAAAGACAGGTATGGCCTGGCGCCAACAGAAGCTTTCCGCTATATGCAGATCAGAAACACATTCATTGGAGTCATCCAACCTGGAACGAAACTACCAGAGGCCTCACCGTTAGAGAACAGACTCCTTACGTAGTACATGTGTAAAAAGGCCATTTCCCAAACTTACCAGAAAATAATAAACAATCAACTAGACCCCACAACAGCCCTAAGGGAACTGTGGCAAACAGACATAGGAGAACTGGATGAAACAGACTGGCAGGAGGCACTCTGAGTGAGAAGTTGCGATCTCCTCTAAACTCAAGTTAGTGCAACTGAAAACCCTTCATCGCATGTACTACATGCGCATTACGATGCACCGACTAGGTCGATCAAATACACCTCTCTGCTTACGAAATTGTGGCCTGTCAGATACGTTCTACCACCTAATATGGGATTGTCCACAGATCGCACCTTACTGGGAGGGGGTCATGAGCACGATTTTGTGGGTCGGTGAAGCCACGGTCCTGCCAGAACCAAAAAGATGTCTCCTTAATATTTGGGAACTTACAGATCTGAACATGAGGATTCAGAACTGGGTGGCACTTGGGATGGTGATTGCGAAACGCAATATAGGCTAGCATTGGGGAACGGGGCTGACTCCCACCTATCGACAATGATGATGTGATATGGACAGCACAGTGATAGAGGAAAGAGCATTCTAAACCCAAAGAGAGTGCCCCAAGAAATGGTCAAAGGTATGAGGAAAGTGGAATGTTTTCCAGGGCAATATATGCAAACCCCAGCAGGAAGAATCAATATCAGATGTCTGTGATTAATGGGTATGTGATAAAATGTAAAAATGTAAATCCAGTATTTGTAAAGCGCACAGCTACCCGGAGGCATCCCATGATATGATATGCTTACCTATAATGCTCTGTGTCGTGTTGCCAATGAATAGAAATCTTCGATAGATGATTAATGATTAATGTGAGAATTTCATCATGTAATAAGTGAATTTTCCCAAAACTGTGTACTGCAGTTGAATCTAATGCTTTGTTGTGAATGATAACATGATTAATGTGAGAATTTCATCATGCAATAAGTGAATTTTCCCAACACTGTGCACTACAGTTGAATCTAATGCTTTGTTGTGAATGATAACAGTGTAAAATACTAATAAAATGTAAAAAAAATATATATATTTTCTGGTGGTAGTAAGTGAAGCTGCCTACAGTTGAGTTGGCAGCCAAGCAATATCTATGGATCCATTCCCGGGGTCTAGGTGTGTACCAGATCACTGAAAAGAACCTATTACATTCGGGTATTCAGCTAGTTTTAGTTTGGAATTGGTCATTGAGTATTAGTCATGGTTCTCACAAAGTACTACGATAGGGGTTTTAACTCACTTTTTTAATTTGGAAACCTAGCATCGAGGTGCTAGGCTCTGATTCTACTCTCTGAAAGTTTTAGCTGCCTTTGTCACTAATTGTTGTTGTGTACTAGAGTTTGCATGGCCATCTCCATAATTCTCCTTTGCACCCATCTCTACAAAATGTTTCATGTGGAAATCACCAAATAGGTATATGTTTAAGGTATGTAAATTAGGAGTCTCATTAAAACAAGATTTTGGGCAACTAAGTGATTATTTTGGTCCACATAATGAGTGATAGGACTTTCATTTTTTTCAGAAAATGGTTCTGAGTAATCGTGCTTTCTTAAGGATTCTTGATGATTCACATATAAAATAATTCCTGTTGTCACAAATGGGTGTGGTGAGGTAGTTTTCTCTCTTCTTTTAATTCTCGCCGGCTTAAGATAGCACATCTTTTTGGAAATATGATTTGATCTTTCTTTTTTATCTACTTTCACTTTTGGCCAGTTTTTAGCAACAAGGAATTTAAGAGTTGAATACCTATATTTATAGACTGTCTGTTGGGATGCTCAGCTAAATTTTATGTCCTAAAGATGACCGTGTATTTATAACAAAGGTCGAAACATCGTTGATGCAATTGTGGCAGCAATTAATGGAGGACACATAGTTTTGTTTGTTGTAGTTTCAGTGTTGCACTGAAAATCCTTCTTCTATGTAACCTCTTTTTGTCTGCCACCTGTCTGGTTTTGTATTTTATCAAATGTTATATGTACCAGCTTCTACTGCTGAGCTCTATGATATTATACATTTTTATTGAATACATTTTGTATGTTTTTCTAGATTTTTCCTTTATGGGCCGTTTTTCAATTTTTTCACTTTTATGTGTGCATTGGTGTGTTTTTTTCTCTTAATTAATTCTTCACTGTTGACAATTGATTGTGTAATTGTAATTTCCCAAACACTTTGAACCTCTGTTTGGATTAGATGAAAGAAGAAGCCACCTGACCCCATTGCAAGAATGAACATAGGGACTTGTAAATGTAAATGTATATCTGTATTTGTAAAGCGAAAATTACTCACCCTTACAGGTTTCAAAGCGCTGGGGGCCAGTGTGGAAATTAAGTGAGCTATTGCCCAGAGTCACATGGTGCTGAGCTGAGCTGCCGCCGGAGATCAAACTGTGGGATGATCCTACAGCTGGTTGACCTCCGTCAAGAGGGTGGCAACCGAATCTGCTGCTGATACACATGTACCTTTTAAGATGGCCAGAACCATGGGGCCTGGAGATTGAAGCAGGTAGAGTATTCTGCTAACTGACTGTGGAGGAACTGATGAGGAAAGCCACAAGCGAAGGCAGGTACCAGGAGCCCATACAGAGGACAGGTACAGCACTAGAGTCTTAAAAATCAAGCTCAATGGAAAAGCAACATTTAGAGGCCGTGAGGCCTGAAGAAAGAATACATACCCCATGAAAACTGTCTCACCAGACTCCGAGAAAACCAAATGAGAAGCTAGGTCCTCCAGGGTGACTCCAGGGTGACACACAAGGAAGACTATCCCATTGGGACTCATCTTCCAGACACAGGAGTGACCCTGTGGGATGCTTCAAAAGCACCACTCCTTAGCCTGTGTCAAGGAACGTGGGTGCATCTCACACCAAGTCTCCAACCTGCGGTCAGCAATTGTAGGAGGAAAACTGGATCCTGCTTCTGCCTGCTGGCATCAGATGGTGCAGTAGCACAGAAGGAGCCACCTCAAATGAGGAACACAGAGGACTGGTTCTATAGAATGAGGAGTCAGCAGGAGCTGCAAGGGCTTTGAAGCTTCCCCTGTACTCACCAACTGTTGCAGCATTGGGTGCCTGCATGGATACGGGTACTCAGATTTAATAAAATAACAGGAGAATATGGAATGAGGATGCATGTTAACAAAAACATTTTGGTTTCCAAGGGTCAAAGCTACTCATTACTGTGCACTGCCTGAAGCGCTGAGGAGTGCCCCACAAGCTCTAACAAGAGGTTTCAACATGTGCATATTGTTCTCGTTGTGTCCCATGAAGGGCAAGAGCAATACCAGCAATATGTATGAGTGTTGGAGTGTGACAGCTCCCAACTTCTTTCTTCTTTTCTTTTGTCATCCTAACTCTCACTGTGATTTACAGGGATGCCCGCAGGAGAAGCTTTCTAAGTTTTAAAGCTCCATTAGAGTTTGGGCTTTAGCTCAGAGGCTCCGAAGTGTGAGGTCCCTTGTAAGTTCCTCCTAAAGCAGCAGCGCTAGCAGGGTAAAGTAAAAAAAGTGTCTTGCACCCATTTTACTGAATGTATAATAGTTAATCGATAATTATTGTTATAGTTATAGACAATAAAAGATAATACATTTTCGTAAATGTAATTCTAATTGAAAGATAGAGCCACCCCTATTGATTTCTGTAGTGATGCAATAGGTAAATATATCCTGGTTCTCCTTTTACTAATGAGGTAAAACTCTTACAAAGACAGTAGGCCTGATTGTGTTCATAACAAAACGTCCTTATACCTAGTATAAGTGGGGAGATTGTAAATAAAGGGCCTTGTTCAGAGGAAGTCGTGCAGTGTAGCGCAGCAAGTAAGCATAGGCGGAAAATCTGTTCCGGTCGCGGATTTTGCGGATTTTCAGTAAATTCGCAATCCGCGAACTCTCACGAATTTACCAAAAATCCGCAAATTCGCACGCAGCGGATTTTTTTTCTTGGTGATACAATATTGCGGCATGCGGCGTTCACTTACCGCCATTCAGCGTTTGCCGAGTTGTTTTTCTCGATATTTTGCAAGTGCTGCGCCATTTTGGATCTTGCTGTGGGATCCCGCGGGAGTTTGGCGACGTATCGCGAGAGTTCGCAATTGTGAACATGTAGATGCGGCGGGCAGCAACAATCTCGCATTCGCGAAATTACAAAATTTGCAATTCTGCACAAGAAATCCACTAGCAAGCAGCATAGACCTTCTGAAAATGATGATTTTTATCAGAATAACTCCTCAGGTTGACATTTGCCTGCACTTTTTTGGATTTGAGGCCTTTTGACTTTCTTTGGATCACTTTTGGATTAGAAATCAACTTTCACAAGTAAGTTTGTTTGGGGCATTACAGTTGCTGTTCTGCAGAAAAACGAGTTTTGCAAAACTGGAAGCACTCAGCAGGTGCAAAAGCTCACTCATCATTAGTAACCATTCCCTGTAGTACTTCCTGAGGGGCCCCTTCAGAGTTCAGTTGCCTATGTTTGTTTGGGGCATTACAGTTGCTGTTCTGCAGAAAAATGAGTTTTGCAAAACTGAAAGCACTCAGCAGGTTCAAAAGTTCAAACTCGTCATTAGTAACCATTCCCTGAAGTGCTTCCTGACTGGGGCCCCTCCAGAGTTCAGTTGCTAGTTGCAACAATTCTATGACCCTGCTCTGACCCTCACAGCAGGCTCATAGAATAGCTACAAGTAGGCCACAAAGGTCCTGGGAAAAAAAATTGCACTGCAACAGACAGCAAATTACAGATAAGGAAGCAGGTGCCAGTCTGGAATTTTAAAACAGTGACACATTAACAAATCAACCCCAAATTAATTTATGTCAGTTGAAGCAGGACAGGTGTGCTGGCTTTTCCCCCCCCATAATCTACAGTGATGAACCAGAGGGTGGCATTGATGTACCAGAGGGTGGCATGGGTGAAACAGGGTGGCAGTGGTGAAACAGAGGGTGCTGTGAACCTGTGATGATGAACCAGACATAGAAACAACATAGTCGCGACCGTTGCGAGCCGACAAGTAAGTTCGCAATTGCGAACTGGTACAAAACCCTCGCGAACTGGCAGAAACCCTTGCGAACACAAAAAAAAAAAATTGCGAGAATTTGCGGATTTTGCGGATTGTGAGTTCGCAAATATGCAAATTCGCGAACGCCAGATTCGCAAAATTTGCCCATGCTTAGCAGCAAGTCACCTTGCTGCACTGCGTGTCAGGGAAAGGGCAGGAATGCATCGTATTTAAGGCAGTATAGTGCATTTCTGCTCTTTGCCTTGCGCTCGGGTGCTATTGGTAGCCTAGCACCAATGCAGGCAC
Organism: Lissotriton vulgaris; assembly: GCF_964263255.1. Taxonomy (NCBI): domain Eukaryota; kingdom Metazoa; phylum Chordata; class Amphibia; order Caudata; family Salamandridae; genus Lissotriton; species Lissotriton vulgaris. The sequence goes on from NC_141691.1 coordinate 1,643,778,371, forward strand.
CCTTGCACCTGTGTAACATGCAGGATTGTTTTTGTGCAGGAAGGGGCACCTTCTTGCATATAAACAATCCATGGAGGCACATTCCTCTTTCTATGTGTACTGAAGAATTAAGCGCACATAGAAAGAGGAAGAAAAAAGGAGAAATAGAGCTCTTTCTCCTAGTTATGCCGCCTCTTGGAAAGTGTGCATTTTTTGTTCATCCCCAAGTTTACAAGTTCTTGTAAATCTTGGTATGCTTCAAAATCCATTGGAGTTGTGTGGGAACACCACACAACACTATAGAATACCTACAAAGGGCAGAGAAATTCAACGCAATGATTTGTCATGTGTTGCGTTACTACATATTTTTGAAGCCACTCAGAGCCATGCAAGGTGGCTTAAAAAATCTGACATAGAGGGCTGCGTCACACTCGTAGCATGTTGCATGGTGCAAATGTCATGCAAGCCTCTCATAAATAAGGCCCATAGGGTTCAGGGCTTGCTGGGTGTTTGAACTGTGCTGAGAATGTTACCAAAGTTATTTCCATCTACCTAGTTGTGTATATTTGGAAATAAATGCCCAGTATTTGGCTTTTTGTGTGTAATGAAATGCTTTTCCTTTTTTATAATAAAAGCACTGACTGGACAATGTTTTATAAAGTTTAGTTGGTGCATACCAGTGCACTAAGGGTACCATCTCCCATGATTAGGCCTTGAACTGCTCTGCTTTGCTACCATGAGAGCGTCTAGTGCTACAACAGGGTTCTTTGTTCCCAGTAAAAGGAAAGTTGCAGACATATTACTTGTGAAAGGACGAACATGTTTCACAACTAAGCATTGTGATGATCTCCATGGTATAAATGTACAGGCCTATGCAACTAATGTAATGTTAAATTTGAACACCATCATCTTGACCTCTGCATACAAATGAAACTCTAAAAGAACAGTGTGAATGAGCATTAGGTTATTCTGTATTCTAACTTCTTTGCAAATATATTGACTGCTGGTCAAATAAAAAGACTAACGTGATGGAAAAGGGATTATTGAAAATCTACCATCACATTATGTGTTTCTTCTAATGTTCAATCTTTCGTTGAGCATTAGAAGAAAACTGTATTACAAGTTCAAAACACTGCACAATGAATGACCCTATAGACGACTTTTTAAAGGTTGAAGGCAAAAAGTGCTTAGAGCCGAGACTTAGGGTAGACTAGTCCATCCCATGATGGGCCTCCTTTCTCAGGTGTAAAGGACACTTAACTGCTAACTCTGTGTCCTAATTGTTATAGGTCTAGTTGTTCTTTCCCCTTTCCATTCTCACTGTTCATTGGTTCCGGCACACACGTCACTTACAGAATGTTGTAATGGTATTAATGTGACGTCACACTGAGTATTCGTTGAGAGAGAACCCTTCTGTGACTCTGCGTAGTCACTTTTCCTCCACCCCACACGCTCGTTTACTTTACAATAAATCTAGTTTTTATTATACCATACTTTTGATGTCATCTGTAAACGATATCACTACACTAATAGCAGGGAAAAATATTTTCAGAAGAGCAAACATGCTCTTCTTACTTCCTTTCATCTTTACCCTGATTACATTTAGAATATCCATATCATATTAGAATCAGATTCTAGAAGAATATCAGTCTTATCTGTCCTTTCATCACCTCCAGCAAAATATCCTCAAATCTGAAATCATTCAGTTGTTTCTTGTAAACAAAGCTCGTTACTGGTGCAATCCTGGCTAAACTTGCTGTAAATGTAAACCTGTTGTTGAATGAACATGATTTTTGGGTTTCATGGCCAACAAAAATCCAAATTGATATCTTCACGTAAACTCTGCAGTGAATACCACGCAATATCAATATAGATGTCTCTGAGAGGTACAACCCCATCCACATTCAAAATGTCGGTGCAATCCGTGGTGTTGTTGAGGCTGGACTATTGAACTGCTGCAATCATTGGCATACTCGTGTTTCTCCTTGCCTTTTATTAGGCATCCGTACATACTGCACTCCGACTGGTTTCAGCAGTCAAATAACTTGGCCACACCTCAACTCTCCTCCTCACCTTGAAGTACATTTCTATGGAAGCTAAAAAATACATTTAAACGGCTCACACCTCATATGTATTACTTACGAAGCCATTCACCATATGTTCAGAATTAATTGTCTTAAAGGTAGAACATCACAGTTAGGAGCTGCTCACTTTGGAACTCTGTTCTGTCTCTCTTCTTCTGAAACGCTGTGCATTCTAAAAACAAATAACCCTTTCTCAATCTCAAGACCCCTAAAATATGAGATTGATAAATGAGTTAATTTTAGAAGCCAGATTATTACAGGACTTTATGTGTGAAGCGTGTTACCCAGACCGACAACTAACCATTCTATGAGGGCAATGCATTTCTAACAAAACTGAAAAAGATGAAATGAAAATTTCTCTTTGGCAACTTGAAACAATAACTTCAAGTTTTTACAGAAAGTTTTGTTGAAAACCAAAAGGTCGTGTTTCATACACTTAATCTACTATGGGAACATAGGTAAACTGGTAAAAGACTATGCTTAAACCATTAAATATCATTCGAATCCAGAGACTATTGCAGTTAGCCATCTCAGAAAAAGAGACTATTGCATGACTCACTGTTTACAGATTTACAATAATCTATAAGGTAATAATATGAAAGTATTGGAAGACAAAATGAAATATTATATACTTGCAGAATGAAGATCAAGAGCTTTGAATACTCTAATTGATGGGCTGGAAGTCATGGAGGCCATTTGCAGATGAAGGCCATTTACAGATTGAATGCAGGAATGGGTACCTTTATTGTTGAATTTTAGCAGAGAATGGCATCTGCTATTCTATTAGAGTTGACATTAAGTCATTAAGAGCATGACTTCTCCAGAATGGATAAAGTCAGAGCTCATAACACTAAAAATGATGGTAAAAGAGGAAGTTTATTGTGCACATTGTTCATCAATCCCATATTTTAAATTAGTAGATTAAAATTTTTACCAAATGCAATTTGAAAAGTGTAATTGTGAAAAAGTGGATTATCGGTTGGGGTGGATTGTAGTCCACCACAAGGAATAATGTCAATGCTCTTCTTAGTTCCAGTAAAGTGTGCAGTCATTTTAAACTGGGTTCAACTCCTTGGAGATGTTGTATAGAGCACACAGGTTTAATTTAAGGTAAATGTGTAAAGCTTCAGAAGTACTAAAACAGTTAGAAATGAAACAAACCATGCTATAAATATCTCACTCCAAATTATAAAAAATAAATATATATGTAGACAAAATAGCACCAAAACAAAACAAACCTAATAAAGGGAACCAAAGATATGAATTATGAAAGTAAAAAAAACAAATAGCACCGAAAAGGAATAATAATCAGTCGCGGTCATCTGGTTGTGCTTGACCTGGACATAGGTGTAATTTAAGGCTGACCGCGGTGGAGGGCAGGTCAGATGCAGAGACCAGGCCTTTCCTGGTCCGAAGTTTTACCTTCTGACTGAAGCCCTAATTTACTAAGATATCATGCAGTGCAGCAAGTCAAGGGAAGTTGCTGTGCCAAGCTGCCTGAAAGGGAGAGAGAAGAAGTGAACCTAATGCACAAAGATATTGCACATTTCACCTCTCTACTTGCTGCAGCGCAATTTGGACTACATAGTGCCAATACAGGCACCATTGCGCCAAGGAACAAGGGTGCCTGCATTAAGGTCAGGATAAGTTTTGTGCAAGAAGGGGTACCTTCCTGAACAAAAATGCATCCTTTGGGTTTTATTCATCTTTGAATGTGTGCTGAAGAATGCAGCAAACATACAAAGAGGAAGTGATACCGAGAAATAAAGATAGTTCTCCTCGTAACACCAGCCTCTGGTAGGCGAACCATTACGATGCAAATCCATTTGTGCAAGTCCCTTTAAATATGGATTTGTGTCAGAATACATGGGTGGTTGCACAGGAATGGCTGTGATTTACCCATGCAACTCCTACCAGAGGCAAAGCAGCGCTATGCATTGCCTTGTGTTACTTTCTTTTTCCTTTTAATGCCATGCAGATTGGGCGTGGCTTTGAAAATCCCAAAATAGATTTTGCTCCAGAGCTGCTGATGTAACCTCGATGGAACATCTTTAGTAAACCTATTCTCCGGAATGGATGTCCAAAATCTCAGCAAGGAAAGGCAGCAGGGTGTGGAGGAGAAGGGCTCAACAAGGCCAGATAGCAGTTATATAAAGTCCCAGTGAATCTGTTGACTTTTTGTTGGAAAGCTCTTAGCCAGAGAAATAAAAAGATTATGCCCATGGAAGGTCATTTGTCCTGTGAATACTTTTGGCACCTTCCCTCATTGAAGATTTCAACCTTTGGAGCTTGGAATCTTTCTGTGGGGCTAGCTGGACACTGTAACACAACAGGGCTCCATGAAGTAGGATAGTCACTCTTTGATGTCTAGCTGAAGTAGATTTGCTGCTCCGGTAGAGCTCAGAGCAGGAGCAACCGGAATCTTTGGACCTGAGATAACACACCTTCAGACATAGCAGGTTTTCTCCCAATTGTTCAAAGGTATTTTGAATAAAAAAAGTTTCTAAGTCCTGGCTCTTCAGGATGCTAAGAGGAGTACACTGTGACACAGTCAGAGGTTCCTGGACCTCATGAACAGCACTTGAACATCAAAGCACACTTCAGTAGAAGCCACCATCAAGGTCCAGGACAGGATCAGTTGAAACTGATCAGCTGAGCTCTTCAGGAAAAAGACTTGCTGCAGCTTGTTGTGTCCCTGTAGCCTAACTGACCACTGGAGTACACTTCATTGTTTTGGGTGCAAGTGGAAGCAAGCCAAGGCTCATTTTGGGGAGGAGAGCTAACCTGTTCTTCATTAGAATGCTGTATGCAGTAAATTCAGATTCACTGTGTGTGTCATTTCATTGTAAAGTCTAAACTTTAAAAATGGTTGCTTCCCCATAGCATGTAAGGGATTTTGGTACCTATGAGTAAATGAGATCATTATAAATTGCAGTATGTTTTCACAGAGGAGAGTGTTAGAAGGTACATTTTCTCCCTGGGTATGTTTTTTATGATCCCACATAAACTTGAAATAGATTACGAGTAGAAAAGCATAAAGGACCACACCTTGCATTTGCAATCAATGGTGATGCTGGCAATTAATTGATAATGCTATCTGTTGCTGGAGAGGAGTTCTTTTAAAGTAGGTGCACAAATAATTAGATAGTAATCCTGTTTGAGTCTACAAGGTTCGTTCAAACATCTGCTTTGCTGGCCACAGAAGCTACAACTCATTCCAGAGTGTACATTATAAGCAACCATCTGTTTTTAAGATACAGCACGGTAAGAAATAAAGGATACACCTGATAGAGAGTTTGTAGATGGTCTGCTACTCTCACCCAAATCAACATCCCAGTATTTGCATAAGGTTTCACTTAAAGTTCGAACTATTGTCGAACATACCAGACCATAAAAGTGGTATGCAGCAGTATAAAACATGATAAATAGAGTCCCATTACTAATTTAAACCAACTAATAATCACTGATTGTGTAGCGCTGGAGGGAGATGTGCACATCCTTTGGTTCAAGTATGTAATGGGTCTGACAAATTGGCTCGGCTCCCCAGGCCTGTACCTTAGCCCTAAATCCTTGGGTAAATCAACAATCAGAACCATTTAACAACAGTTCCAGGACAAGCGCCAGGGATTTAGTAAAGAAAAGGAGTAAGCAAAACCAATGGTGAGAAAATATGTTACATTAACCTTGTGCAATCAAGTTCAACTGTATCTACTCGTCGTTAGTAACGCCTTTCATTGCTGTGTGCTAACCAGATTCCAAATGCATTTGTTTCCTGCTACCCTAAAACCTTTTTCTTGCTACAATTTCTCTGAGTCAGATACCTTACATTTTTTTTTTTTCTGTGATTACTATTTCTCATTGCGCAAAAGGTTTATATTTCCATTACTTAGAAATTGTCATTTTACACAAGTCAGGCCTACTTTGTTGTACCTCTAAATGCTATCTTCCCCTATGGTCTGTTCTGGGGTTGTACGGTTTTTAACAGAAGCCATTAGGCGCAGGAAAAAGTTGTTGAATAGCAGCCATCTGTTTTTGCCTGTTTTGATTCCAGGGCACATACCACGCTAAAATTGGTACTTTTAAGATACACTGTCTATTCCACTTGTCCTTAGCACTCTGCACTTTATATGATGCCTTATGTCTCCTTTTACAATTGGAATTTTGCTCTTTTATTGATATTAGGAATGTTCCTATTTTAATCTTTTTAAAGGCTTTAAAGTTTGATTGATTGATTGCTAAATAGAGTCCTTGAATTTCATTTTCTATTAATAAGCTGCATTGTCAGCAAATATATTTGGCTAAGGTTTTACTTTACAAACAAGAATATCCCATGGTCTGTAAACTGCTAATGAATGTGAGATGTTACTCCTGAATGATGCCGCCAAATAAGTTCTTAACAGAAAAAAAAGCATTATTTTTTTGGATTCCCATCACTCACCCAGATGGGTGACATGCTTCATCATCTGGGTCTCCTCTGAAAGCCAACCTAGTTAGTGGCTTTAAGGGCTACAACTTCATCATAATGGTGAAGGAGCGCCGAGGATGTTTTTGTTATAAAAATAGTTTGTTTAATTATCAGAAGTGAGCAGTTGAGTAAGTGGGAACCATATGCAGTGCAATAGTGAGAAAGTGATGTTAAATTTGGAACGCGGTGGACCCAAAAATGTTATTCTTGTACACCGTGGACCAAAGTTAAAAACAGTGCAATTAGACAGCTTCAACAGATAGCTGTCTATATGGTATTCAAATGGTCAACATGTTTCAGCACATTAACAGCAAAAGTAAGCCTTGTGCATTCCTCAGGACCTATCAAAAATAATACGCTACTGCAATAAAAAAATTATATGTGAATTAATTGCTAATCACCATACAACCTGATTGTTGGTAGAGCAATGTACATGAATTTCTCCTCAGTGATATTCGTTTCCTCAAGAAATCTGGAAAAATACAAATGCACAAACAAACCCTGGCTCCAGACTAAATTCACCAATTGTAGTAGTAGTAACTGAGCTGGTTACACTAGCCAGTGTGTCCCCGCGCTGTACCGCTGAGGAACCCATCCTGGCCTGTTCCTATGAGGTGCCCACTCCTGGGCACCCCAAGGTGAAGCCAAGCATCCTTAGCGATTAGGGCCGGTGTGGAGATTAAGCAAGCTATCGCCCAGAGTTGCAGAGTGGGACCCATGATTAAAGTAGGCACTGTGGCGAGAATTATCAGGTCCCTGGACCTTGAGCCCAAGACCGTGCTGCGGCAGGAATTGAACCCTGGTCCCCGGTCAGATCTCTGCATCAGGGTCTGCCTGCTCTAACAAGTGAGCCACACTTCTCCAATATTGTAGCAGTGAAAAGGTGATATATCTTATCACATGTCCATGCAAGCAGAATTACGTGGGTATGACCACACGTAAAGGTAAATTGAGAATAATGAAACAAATAAGCACCGTGAGGTGCAAAAAAAAAGCTACCAAATTAACCAGTCATTTTCTAAAGCCTAATCACCATCATGACAATTTTGTGTGGACGGTGCTAGAACAACCATACATCCCGGGACACATCACTTATATCTCCAAATTTCTGCTGCTGAAAGAACAGAAACGGGTCTTTAAAGTGAGTGAATAGAATCCGAAAAAATAATGCGGATTTTTTCAGTTAAGAACTTATTTGGCGGCATCATTCAGGAGTAACGTCTCATATTCATTAGCAGTTTACAGACCATGGGATATTCTTGTTTGTAGAGTTGCATATTAGGGGCACATTATCCCATTCTGGTCTCTAAAAATTGCCTCTGACCCTATCTAAAGTTTCTTTGTAAGGTTTTACTTGTCTGAAAATATCTAATGTAGCCAAAGGAGCACGGAGTCACCAGGAGACAAACGTTCATATTGACAATTTGTTGTGGGTTTTAGCAAAGGATTTGAAAGTAATTGCCTGATTTTACATCTGTTGTCTAGCTTTTTTCCCTGCACACTTAATTTCCTTTCACTTACCTACCTCCCACTCCTTAATGTTATCTTTTCTTAAACCAATTACAGTTATCAGTGCAGAATCATCTTTTCCTTTGAACTTGAGGTTTAAATTAATTACTTGTAATTGGGAAAATATTTGGCCAATGCAAAACGCATTCAGGAATTTATTCTTGATAAACTATTTTCATTTTCAAACCAGTCATGTGCAATTTGTGACTTAATGAGAATGCAATTTGTGAAAAGAGCTATATACTAAGAGGTCACATTGCAGATAGTGAATTCATAGGGGGTCGCAAAGTGACCTGCCTAATGAAAATTAATTCGGAAGTTTACAATGTTCACCCACCTGTCAATTTCTGCAAATGCAGACATGGGTGCCTGCAAGGAACAACAAACACCAGTCCCTGCACTTGCTTTTCCAAGGTGTAGTTTTGTTTAGGTTGAGCCTGGGCAGCGCATGTACTGCTCTGTGAGGCATGCTGTATTCAGGTATGGACTTGAAGCTCTGCCCACTCTCCCATCTTTTCAATTGGCAGCTGTGACTGTTCTTTGTAAATGTTGTCTTTTTATTTGTTAATAGGCTTATTAGTCCCTCCTTGGTACCCCCTGTCTTCTTTTGTAACCTCCCATCAGGGCTGGACCTTTTACATGTGTCCTTACTGTATAGCTTGCATTAGACCTTCGGGAGAACTCTTTGCTTAGTTAGTCTGAAGAGAACTAGTGGAACGCCAGCTTGAGCAATAGCGGGTGCTTTCTTTTTGTAATTGCAGCGCGCTGTGCTCGCTTTCACTTTCACAGTGGGAACAATCACAGGACAAGACGGGTAGCTTGCCTAAGTTGCCCAAAAATATTAAATCATAGCGGCCACGCGTCTTATTGTGCGCAGCTCACCTAACTCATTGTTATAGTTTTTTACATTAAATTATGGCAGGGGTGCATCTTGTGTGCAGCTCACCCAACTTTTTTCTTTATTTAAACATTACATCATGGCGGACGCACATCTTGAGAGGAGAAGAAATGTTGAGATCCCTGGTGGACCCCACACCGTCCTTCTCATCCCTGCTGTACACTGTCTTTTCATATACTGTTGCCTGAGTATATTTTGTTCACTCTGTCTGCATCCTTCACATATAAAGCATTTGCAATAAAATAGGTCTCATATTTGCGAAAGATTGAGCTATTGGCATACTATTTGACAATGCTTTTTATTTATGTGTCAGATAAATAAAATGCATTGTTATTTATAATGTCAATAGCTTAACAGCTCTCAAATGTGAGACCCATTGCATTGCACAAGCTCAACTAAAAGAAGCCTTTTAGAAACAAATCGAGGGGAGGAGGCAGTTGTCTCTCGAACACTGCCTCCTCCTTGCCACAGGCCTAGTTCCAAAGGGACAGCAACTCTTTGTGAAACAGTACCACAAATCAGGGATCAGTAACTGATTGTGGTTTGTGACAGCATTTGTAGTCTCAAACCATTGAATCATCTCTCTCCAAATCACAAATAGGATGGCATGCCCTTTTCTATTTGTCATTTTGAAAGTGCCTCAAGACCCCTTTTACCGATTTGGGGTACTTTCTGATTCATGAGTGGGCTTGTGTACATTGTGGAAAGCCAGTGGGTTTGAAATCACAAAAAGGCTTTGTACATCCAGCTCCTGCTCTCTCCTTAATTTCTAATCCTTCAGGGAAAGTACTCCTTGCTTCTGGCAGCGCAAATGATGAACTGAGCAAGGTAGGATTAATAATCAGAATTGATTAGGTCAACCATGCTTCATTGATAAAGCTGATTCAAAGAACCCCAAAAGCAAAAGGTGTGCTCTGCATTTGCTATGTAGCAGTTGTGCGATGCTGCAAAATATCCGACTGCGCTCAAGCCGCCCCCGGACACACCCATGGACCCTTCACGTGCAACTCCTGCAAGTTTGATGGCACCAAGACCAACCCCACATCCACTAACACTAAACAGAGACCTGACACCAACGACCTAAAATGCATCCTACTCAATACCCGCTCAGTCCACAGGCACGCCATCGACCTCTGGAATCTACTAGACACCATCTCTCCAGATTTCGCCTTCCTAACAGAAACATGGATGAACTCCACATCAGCCCCAGACATCACCATTGCCATCCCGGAAGGTTATAAGATCATCCGTAAGGACTGGACCGACCAAACAGGAGGTGGCATCGCTATCGTCTATAAGAAATCCATCCGCATCTCAACCAGCTCAGACGTCAATCTCGCCAACACTGAACACCTTCACTTCCAGATCCACATCGACCCCAAGACCACACTCAGAGGCACCCTCCTCTACAGGCCACCAGGACCCCGTGCACAATTCAGTGAGGACATCACGGACTTCATCACCCCACACGCCCTCCCCTCCGAGGATTACATCCTTTTGGGAGACCTCAACTTTCACCTTGAAAAGAACAACGACCGCAACGCCACCACCCTTCTGGACATCTCGCCAACCTCGGACTTAAACAACTTGTCACTACCCCCACCCACATCGCAGGTCACACACTCGACCCTATTTTCACCTCCAGCAAACATGTCTCCTTCAGCCACACCACAGCTCTCCTTTGGACGGACCACAGCTGCGTTCACTTTACCTACAACAAGACCACAACCAACAACCATCCTCAACCCACTCTGCGAAGAAACTGGAACAAAATCACCATCGACCAGATCTCCTCATTGCTTCTTCAAAACCCCCCTGCCCACTCCTCAAACCCCGACCAAGCAGCCATTAACCTCACCCAATGGCTATCCAACAGCGCCGACTTCCTAGCACCGTTGAAAAAACGTCAAATCAAACTAGGCAGCAAGAAGGCCTCCTGGTTCAACGATGATCTTAAGAAATCTAAGAAACTCTGTCGCTCCCTTGAGAAGGCCTGGAAAAAAGACCCAAACACCAGCACCAAGGACGCCTTCAAAAACGCCACCCGTATACACCACCAACTGATCAAGAATGCCAAGAAAGCCGCTTTCAAGGACCGACTAGATAGCAACGCCCACAACAGCAAGGAATTATTCAACATCGTCAAGGAATTTACCAACCCCTCAGCCAACTCCAACAACATCACCCCCTCTCAAGCCCTCTGCGACTCCCTAGCCTCATTCTTCCACAACAAGATTGCAGACATCCACAACAGCTTCGACAACCAACCCGAAGACCAACCCACCCAACCCTCTGCAGGACCCCCACCCCCCTTGAACATCCTCAATGACTGGAACCCAATCTCCACTGAGGACACCATCCGCCTGATGAACTCTATCCACTCAGGATCCCCCACAGACCCATGCCCTCACCACATCTATAACAAAGCAGACTCCATTATAGCACCGCACCTCCGAGACGTCATCAACTGCTCCCTCAACTCCGCCACCTTCCCCGAAAGTTGGAAACATGCCGAACTCAGCGCCCTTCTGAAGAAACCCACAGCTGACCCCACCAAACTAAAAAACTACCGCCCTATCTTGCTCCTTCCATTCCCGGCCAAAGTCATCGAGAAAGCTGTCAACAACCAGCTCGCCGCCTTCCTCGATACCAACAAATCCCTTGACTCCTCACAGTCCGGCTTCCGAGCCAAACACAGCACTGAGACCGCACTCATCGCAGCAACTGACGACATTCGAACTCTGCTAGTCAATGGAGACACAGTCGCCCTCATCCTCCTTGACCTCTCCGCAGCCTTTGACACAGTTTGTCATAGCACCTTAATACAACGCCTCAGAAACATCTGAATCCAAGGAAAAGCACTGGAATGGATCACCTCGTTCCTTGCTGGAAGAACTCAGAGAGTCCGCCTTCCACCATTCAAATCAGAGGCTACCGAAGTCATCTGCGGCGTGCCACAAGGATCTTCACTCAGTCCCACCCTCTTCAGCGTATACATGAGCCCCCTCGCGGCCATCGCACGCCAACACAACCTCAACATCATCTCCTACGCTGATGACACTCAACTGATACTATCACTCACCAAAGACCCCAACACCACCAAAACCAACCTACATGAAGGAATGAAAGAAGTAGCCGAGTGGATGAAGTACAGCCGTCTAAAACTGAACTCCGACAAAACTGAAGTCCTCATCCTTGGTACCTCCCCCTCCGCCTGGGATGACTCTTGGTGGCCAGAGGCCCTTGGAAAAGCACCCATCCAGACGGACCACGCACGGAACTTAGGTGTCATCCTGGACTCCTCACTCTCTATGAACAGACAAGTCAACGCCGTCTCATCTTCTTGCTTCAATATTCTTCGCATGCTCAAAAAAACATTCCGCTGGATCCCCACCGAAACTAGAAAAACGGTCACCCACGCACTGGTCACCAGTCGCCTGGACTACGGAAACACCCTATACGCCGGTACCACCGCAAAACTCCAGAAAAAACTCCAACGCATCCAGAACGCCTCAGCCAGACTCATACTAGACATCCCACATAAAGATCACATCTCTGGACACCTGAAAAACCTCCACTGGCTCCCCGTTAACAAGAGGATTACTTTCCGCCTCCTAACCCACGCACACAAAGCACTCTACGAACTTGGACCCGAATGCCTCAACTCACGACTTTCCTTCTACACCCCCTCCCGCCACCTACGATCCTCCAACCAAGCCCTTGCAACTGTACCTCGCATCAACAAAACCACCACGGGAGGCAGATCCCTCTCCTACCTGGCAGCTAAAACCTGGAACTCACTTCCCACTCACCTTCGCCTCACTCAAAACCACCTTACATTCAGAAAGCAACTTAAAACCTGGATATTCGACAAATAATTCCCCACCCTTCCTCAAGCGCCTTGAGACCCTCTGGGTATGTAGCGCGCTATATAAATCACTTGGCTTGACTTGACTTGACTCACAAGATTTAAAGTAAGCCTGGGCGTAAAACTCCACTCTGATTTTGCTGAGTTTTGGCAACTCCTATACTAAAGAAAGCTGACGCCTCTCCATCTGATCCTAACAACTACCGTCCTATAACCAACCTCCCCACCTTGGCTAAATTATTGGAGAAATATGTTCAAATACAATTATGCAATTAAATTGAGAACTTCAACCTCTTAGACAGTCACCAATCAGGCTTCCGAAGAGGACATAGCACTGAATCTGCACTCACACACATTATGGAAGATATACTAATTATGCTTGACCAACATTAATCATGCCTTTTGATACTTCTTGATTTGTCCTCCGCCTTCTATACGGTAAAGCATGATAACCTCCTGTCCCTATTGGAAAGAAGGATGGGCCTCTCAGGCACTGTAATGCAATGGTTCTCCTCCTTCCTCAATAACAGATCTCAAAGATTCAAGATGTAGAATTCACTCTCCTAACCATCCATGGACACACTTGGAGTGTCTCAGGGATCTGCCCTCTCACCCGTTCTTTTCAATCTCTTAATGGAGCCTCTGCCGCATGCATTGAAATCACTGAACATTCTATATCACCTGTATGTGGATGACACCCAGTTGTACCTGAAAATAACTTCGCCAGATGACTTGATTGCTCCTAACACTACGCTTCTAAACACGCAAAGTAGGCTCACTAACAGCCACCTGATGTTGAACACCCAAAAAACAGAATTCATTCTCATCTCACCTCCAAACCACACTCCAAAGATAGACCTTTGGTTAAAACACCTAACCTCCTTCGACTGTGTCCCCCTCATCATAGACTCGACCAAATCCCTAGGTGTCTCCATTGACAAACATTTGAATATGCAGTCTCACATCTCTATTTTCACCAAGGGAGCTAATCATAAGATGAATATCTTAAGGAAACTCAAACGCTTCTTCCCTCAGGCTGATCTAAAAATTGCAGTACAAGCCCTAGTACTGCCAAGATTAGACTAAGGAAGCACCACCCTCTCTTTTCTCCCTAAATACAGGCTTGCACCGTTGAGAGCAGCCCTGAATGCTGCGGCTAGACTGGTATTAGGAACCAAAAGAAACCGTCACATTTCACCAACCTTGAAAGCACTGAATTAGTTGCCTTATGAGGCAAGAAAACACCTTAAAGTGGCATGCATGACGTACAAAGCAATTCACAACAATACACCCAGTTACTTGGCGCTAAAGCTGGAAAAATCTGGATGTGGCAGACAACTACGAAGTGCGAGCACTTTCCTTCTGAAACCACAATCCTTCCAGAAGAAGAGAACAGGCTGCAGAGCTTTCTCAGGGATTGCACCAAAGATTTGGAACTCTTTACCACCACTAGTGCGTGGAATCACTTCCTTTACTGCTTTCAAAAAGAAAGTAAAAAGACTACTAATGAACACATTCTTGTCCTAAGTTTTAAGTATGGGATGTATTTTAGTATAAGAATTTTCATCACAGCCATTGTTGCTCTATAATGGTATGCAGCTTAATGTTTAGCTGGCTGTGAATCCGCTTGATCATCTATACTTTTTATATATATACTCTTAATCGTTCAAAGTTATAATATGTAAGTCTGATAGTACAATTTCCTATCGTTCAGTAACTGTCTAGTGTACAACGTTCTGCAGAATCTAATCTTGGTCCTCTATATTTGATATGTATATACTTTTTATTTCTATTTGTACACATTGGAAAAATTGTTTTTGTGTAGACTACCTCATCCATTTATATTCTTCTATTGTAAAGTGCTCTGATACCCTCGTGGGTCACGTTCGCATTATATAAATAAATAAACTCCACGTTCTGCTCTTCACTCCACAACGGAACAGAGGGTTATTTTTGTTGGCACACCCGAAATGCATTATCAAGCGTGTGGGAGAGACTTAAAGGGTGTTTGTGATTGCCGATGAGATTTTCTGAGCCGTTCGCAAGAGCCACAAGATTTTCTAGGCATCCTCGTGGTCCTGCGAGAGTTTGCGGTCACCAACACATCATGTGAGTGTGCCAGGGGACTTCTGGAAGAGGGTTTTGTGAAGAATGCAAAACTGAATGCGCAGGATCTACAGCAACTGCAATCTGGAGAAGTTTCTCTCCCAGAGCAGCACCAAATCCTTTTCAAAATGATGATTTGGAGTGAAAAATATTCCGCAAATTTACATTTGGCTATATTTTATTGTGCAAGGATTCCATTTCTTTTTTTCTCTTTTTTTTCAAGAGGAAGTAAGTGCCCCAGAGCCTCCAACTTCCTGTTCCTGTCCAAAAGGCGCCTCCCAGTGCTTTGTCCATCTCCTGGTCACTTTTTGTTTGGATTTAGAGCTGGAAGGATCACTCTTTGTGTCTGCTGCATATTATATCATTGGGTTTGAGGACTTTGAATTTGAAATTTCACAAGTAAGTTGGAGAACTGGAGTTGTTTGTTTGATTGGGGCGGGGTCCTCCTTAGGCCTCCTTGTGTTAATTGTTTTCCAGTCTTGCTTCTTGTTGTTGTGATGGGACCATGTATCTGGCGACAATTTTGTGAAGACAGTCAGTGTGCTTTTGCTAAAGGCCTTCAACTTTGAGCATTCAACCAATGTGCCCCTTTGCCATATGCTTGCATGGATGGTTCATCACTTAGATAAGCAGCCTAATAAATTAATAATTAGACTCCTACGGATCATTTTTATTTTTTACTTATTTATAATTATTTCATTATTTTAATTTCTTAAAGTAGCATGATTTGGCATCAATCAAGAACATTATCCCCATGTCTGCTATGTGATATTCACAAAAGTATTCACTGTCAAGGGATTGTTTCATTCCATTGTCATTTGTCAGCTGCAGCTCCCTGAGTGCCCCATCCACGCCATTTGATGCACAATGCAAAACCGTTACATTTGCATTTTTGTTGTTGTTCTTCTTTCCTATCCTTCCTGAGTGTACTGTACTGTACAGTACACAATGAAAGCCCTTGTTGTTGCCAAAGTCTCACAAACTAAATTATATATTATTATATTTGTTTGTACTAGTAATTATTGAACAACAACAATGTCACATTTCACTGATGTTCTTCTTGCTTCTTTGCTTTTAGGTGCACGAGATGAGGAGACATCACCCATTGTCTTGCCAGACAAAGGCCAGCGCCCTGTGCACAACTTCACATGATGTGTGACCACAGACATCTCTTCAACTTGTGCACCTAAAACAAGTGCAGCTGCTTGCTAACTGACATTTTCATGATGGCCTCAAAAAAGGCACCAGCACTAAAAAGTCAAAGTTGCCAATGAGAAGAAGAAGACACCAGCATGTTGCCCAGTACCCTTTTTGGGAAACCAAAAATTGCCCTGCAGCAGTGGTGTCCAGGGAGAAAGCTGGGAGCAGCACCCCCGCATCAGCAGACCCACCCCACCAATCTAGGCCCAAGCCCATGTCTGCCGCAGAGGCAGCCAGTCTAATCATGACAATGCCGACAAGCAGTGATGTTGAAATTGACTTATTGTTTTCGCAAAGTAGTACCAATCAATGCAGGAAACTCAGATAAGTGGTCAACAGCAGCTGCAACCACCACCAATACTAGTAGTTCCTCCCGAAGTAGGGGCAGTCCAGGAGATCAAGCTTCCTGTTGAGGAAGAAGAGCAAGCCACTCTTTTAGAAGATCCATTGTCTTCCAGATCCCCAGCAAGAAAAACGGGGGTAAGTTCATTAACTTCTTCTCCAAGCTCCCTTCTGATGATCTAAACACCACTTGGGCCAGCCTCAGTCTAGGAGTGAGAAAGACACGCCACGCTTAGGAGGCAAGGCAAGGGAAAGGGAAGGTTCCAGAAAGCCTTAGATCTATGGGGTAGATGTAGAAGAGGAGGATGATAACAAGCCAGTCATCATGAATGTTAGCCCCGCCCCAGTGGAGACCGACATTACCCCATCCCAAATTCCTGTGAGGGATGTAGCACAAATACCACCAAGACAGATACCACCAACACCACCTCCAGCTGCCAGATTTACAAAGTCCTGGCAGCGACCTACATCCACTACAACCACATCAGTAGAATTAGGTACTGCAGAGTCAAACATCACGCCCACCTACTAGTTCATCCGATATTGCAAGTGGCACAAGAAGAGTCAGAAAGTTGACCTCCCCAGTTCGGGACTCATTTTTGGCTAGCCTGAAGGAGGTGAACATTGCTATATGCTCCATTTAATAAGTAGGTTCTGGTCATGGTAAGCTTGGAACAAACTATGGTACCAGAGGCCAAACAACCCATCTGAGAAAACACCATTTGATCCAGTGGGAGATGCTCCTTAGCAACCAAAAAACTGCAAGTGTTGATGGTGGAGGGGATGAAGATCCCATCATGGTGGGAGGTGAAAAAGAGGGAGACATTTTCTCCAGTTCACAAAGCAGCCCTTTACCCAGCAATGCTGCAGTACAGCCCACATCATCATCAGCAACATCACAATGGCACAAGAGTAAGGTTGAGACCAAGGGTTCCAAGACAAGAGAGTTCCGCAATGAAAAAACATGCATTGAGCCTAACATTATCTGGTCTCAAGAAGTCTACTGCGTAAGTGGCACCAGAAAAGAAAGACAAAAATCTAGGCTACCACTCCCAACATGTTTAGGCTGGAGGTGCTGTACGTACATAACCACCCAACTGCACGTTTGTACACCGTGAAGTTGGCTAAAATGTTAGCGCTGGACCTACTCCTTTTTCTTTCATGGAAGGGATGGGTTTTCTTAAATTTGGGGCAGACATCTGCCCTAAGTGGAAGGTTCCCAGCCGGTCATATTTCGCCAGAGTTGCTGTACCAGCACTACATCATGACATGCTAGAATTGCTTGGACGAACTTTGCAGCAGAGTGATATTCACACTATCCACCTGAAGACAGACTTGTGGACCAGATGCCAAGCTACTGAATATATGTGCATCACTGCACACTGGATCTCTTTTGTCGGGGTTAGAGAAGAGGCTGGTTTTGACACTGCTGACATTTGTAACAGTGCTCAATAGCATTCTACAGTAGCCATGTTTGCCATGGAGTAATCACATACTGCTGCAACCATTTTGAAAGACTTTAACACTAAGTTCTTTGAATGGCTGTGACTAAGAGGGTTTAACTTTGGTTTTGCTTCCTCGAACAATGGCTGTAATATAGTTAAGGCCATGGCCGATGGTGGCTATTTCAGGGTCCTGTGTTTAGTGCACTACATTAACATCATTGTTAAGACTTTCTGAAAAAAGAAGACCAACTCAACAACTTACTGACCACCTGCAGAAAAATCTGCACACTTATCAGCCATTCTTTTAATGCCCAGAAGCAGCTGAGGAACATTCAACGTGATTAAAGGATGCCAGTTAAAGCAATCATCCAGGAGATGGCAACACATTGGAACTTAACTTATTGCACGCTTGAATGTCCGTTTGAGCAGTACAGACGAATCAATTATTATGTCATGCAAAGCAGGGATGCAACTGTGAAAGGCATGATCATTGACATGAACCAATGGGGCCTAGTTAAATGCCTGAGAGACATTCTGCTTCCTTCGAGGTATCCACAAGTGAAGTCAGCTAGGAGGACTGTACCATGGGCCAAGCTATCCCATTGTTGCACATGCTACAGGAACAGCTAAAGGAGGTGTCTGCAATATACACAGGTGTAGAGGAAATAAAAGAAGCATATGAGTTGGCGGAGAGCTTAATACTTCGCTTATCATCAAGTACAAGGGTGCAACAAGGCATTATGTCATCCAACCTTTACATTTGTGCCACAGTACAAACTATTACTGGACACTTTCATTCCTTTTTCAGATGGGGGTGTTACAACTACAAAACTTGAATAGCTGTGCTAGCCAGTGAGCTACAAATAGAAACAGCCTGGAATTAGAGGCCTGCTCCTCCAGGGCACAACTAGTACTGCACGGCAGCCTTCAAGTTCAACTAAAGAGACCGGGGGTAGTGCGGTTGGCTCACAGTAGCTAAAACCACCAACTACAGCGAGAGCAACATCAACAACAATAAGTACAGGAGCCTCAGCCCCAAAACCGGCAAAGGGGTGGTTTCTACTGGCTGGGCCAAATCCAGCGCTGAGGCAAAGGAAAAAGAGGCTGAGCAAAACGGAGTACCCATGACCATTGAGCGATGGTCCAGGCCTATATGGATGACCATTGCTGTATTGGTATAGGAAAAAGCGCCAATGGCCAGTGCTCAGCAGACTGGTGATAAATTATCTGGCTTGCCCTGCTGCAAGTGTCTCTGCTGAGCATGTTTTAGTGCTGCTGGTGCCATTCTGACAGTGAGAACGACAAGTCTCTCACCCCAAAATGTGGAGAGGTTAACAATGATCAAAATTAATCAGCACTTTATATCATACCTGAATTATCACAGCAGTAAGATGATGATTTTGACTCAGGTCATGGGAGTAGTGTGTTAGGTGACCTACTTCTGAGTTAACCACCTGAGTTTGACAAATTCTTCTTCCCTGACAACAAGGCTTTCTAGTTACTTTGACGTCCGAACACCCCCCCCCCAAAAAAAAAGATATAGCTAAGGAACATTATTTACTTCATTATTTGTTTGTGTCTGCCTGGTACATAAATCTATACCCACCCTCTTATTCTTTTATTTCCGGATCAGAGTTGCAACTGTGTGCAGTCAGTGAAGAAGTAAGCCCCGACTTGCACTAAGGCCATTGCCCTCGAGCAAGATATTGGATGGAGAATATAAACAAATGTGTGCCTGTCTCCAACCCTGGGCCCTCAATCTCTATCCTTTCCTAGCCTACAAATACTGCCCCAGAAGAACAGGTAATGTTATGCGCTGCACGCTGAGTGATTGTGGTTTGTTGTGAATGATGTCTACAAATATACACACAAAAATGGGACTCAAGTCAATTTTTCCCATCTTGTTGTTCAAAAATTGTACTACTACAGGCTGATCCATTGCATTTTGAGTCGGGACGAGTCTGGACTCTGGACTCACTCAGGACACTTTTGGTACGGAGTTGGGCACATTATTCTCTGAGTGAGAGTCAGGAGGATCATAGATGATTGATGGAATGACTCAGGTCTTGGGGGTGAGCGTGACTACTTCTAGAAATGCCACCAGAAGAAGATGGAAGTTTTTAGATTTACTGAAACCAACCGATTTGTATGATGATGACTTTGAAGTCGCCTGAAGGTAAACAACAACACCAGACCAGACCTACATGTCTGTGTAACGGTGGTGATGATGAGTGTGATGTGACTGACAGTGGTGCATTGATTTTTTACTTCATTTGGAAAATGCTATGTTGCTCTGTGTGCTCAGTGCTGTCTGGCTCAAATCTGAAGCTAAGTGTAGGTTGAGTGGGGAGCCTGTTGGAGGTAACTGCCGGAAACAGACATGATTTAGCCACACTGCTTCTGAAAGGCTTCTTGTTTCACTCCTTTTGCAGTTTAACATTTCTCCTTTGATTTTTCAATATCTTTTTTGTTTTTACATCTACAGGCCCTTTACTCTGTGCTATACTAGAAAAACAACTCACATTTTCCTTACCAGACAGCTTTCGCCAGGCACTCAGGATTGACGGACGGACAGTCCAAGAGGAATGCAGAGATGCAACTCCCAATTTGGCAATACAGTATCATTTGTTTTCTCTTCAATCATTATGACTTTTTGTGTATTATTTTTGTTGACTTATTTTGCTTATTTGACTCCTACAGATATTTTAATTTAATTTGCTATCTTTCATAGCCCGGTACAACGGAACATAATGTATGTAACTTGGGTGTGTCTGGGGGCAGACAGACAATTGGATAATTAATATACTGCCCTGTACTAGTCTAGTACTAATCATTATCATGCATCCATTTATTTTTCCTCCCATTACAGATTTATGATGGTCGGATGCCAAGATGAATGTCTTGTCCATGTGTAGTGTTTGTCTTTGTCAAAAAATTCCCTCAAATCCCCTTCCCATCCGTTCATTGAACCCCTAACTTTCTTCTCCCGGGCTGTATGATTTATTTAGTTGTGACTAAATTACATTTACACAATTAAATAATCACTCACTTGCTGGGACGGATGTGGTGAAAACAATACCAACTCAAGGCAGGGCGAGGAACTTCTTCTGCTCTAAGTATATATAGCCTACACTGGCAATATATATTATATTGCACACCCATGTACAGTATTCAAAATTCAAATTTTGTCCAGAGGAACATAATCCATCATAATTAATTGCCAGCATTATCATCCTTCTAGCACTAAAGGTTACGCTTGTCCACGTAAGGCTCATTCGATTTCAGTTTATAACTTGTACTAGGCTAGTCCACAATTCTGTTTTCTTTTACTTTATCATTGATTATCATGGTTTCTCGTTTGTCAGTTTTCTTCTTGTGTACTGTACTTCTACTAGTCATTCTCTAGTCTCCCTCAGGTTACTGTCTCATTTTCTTTTTTCCAACTGCTACTTTCTACTCCTACCACCACCATCGCTCCTTGGGAAACCAAACCATCACCATGCAGCCATAACTTCGCCTAATCAATCACAGGTAAGAGAAGAACTGTGGGGGATTAATTGAAGTGCAATGCCAATAACCTATATACTATGGAAATTAATTAATTCACACACTGAAACCCCTTCCGAGTCCATAGGAGTTAATATATATTTGCAGACTGCATAAACTATGAGGAGAGAATAGTAGGACAAGTGAGGGTACTGCATCTATCTGTTGGTGTGTTACTCTATATCAGCAGATTTAAAAAACTGGCTGAGGCCCTACTGCAAAGGAAACAGTGCGAAGTAAAATAGTAAACCCCCTCGAAAAATGATTTACGTCATATGTATTGCAAAACTAAAAAAAGTATTCCCCTAACAAATAAAAAACTAGAAAAGCCTCCTCCTCCAGGACCACTAGCCGCCAATATTCGTCCTTCATGGCCGCCAGCTTCCTTTGCCAGGTAATGGTTGCTCTCTCCCACCTGTCAGATAATAGATTGGGAGGAGTAGCTATATCAAGAAAGAAAAGAGACAAATTGTGACCAGTACTCTTAGCAAAACAGTAACACATAAAATTATTATATAGTTGCACAGTACCTCTAGCAGTACATGGCATTTGTAGTATCCTCGATTCCTCTTCCTCTAAGATTTGGATGAGTTTCAGGCATTAGGCAATATATGGAGTAGGCAAGTATTCTTCTTCTGTCTCTCGTTTAGCTAAAATTATTCTGTAGGCTTGCAAGCGCAGTTTGTCCCCTTGATAGAGATACTTGTGTCGCAGTCTCATGTTACTTTATTACTGACTGCAGGTGGAGCTGCTGTACTATACGATTATCTCTTTTTCTATTATGGCCATACTCTGTTAAATCAATGGCAAATGCTCAATTTCACTTTCATCCTGACTACTGCAATAAGGCAGGTGATATGATTACTAATGTGAATGATATACTGCACAACGTCACATGACATTTGGTACTACTGTTGTAACTATGCAGGCAATAGGCCATCTATGAGTGACACTGTCAAAATGATGACATGGATAGGGAGGGAATTGGCCTCGGAGTCTGAGACATTTGTCATGTTACCACCCAGGCGTCCTTGCTTGCCTTTTTGTTTGATTCATCAAACCCCCTGGAGGATTCCTTGTATCCATACAGTTTTACCCAACCAGGCAGGCATCTTTTCTTTCACCTTTCACCCATCCTTCAACAACCCATGCATCCTATCAGCAACCTATATGCATCCCTGGCACCCTTCACCCATGCATCCTTCTCTGCTAGTCATATATACATGTCACCTGTTCTTTCTCCTTCCATCCTTCTTTCCCTTTTCCATCAACACATCAAGGTCTGACTCTTAGTCTTCTTCATAAAACTTTCTTTGCTGAGTTGAAGAGAAGAGGTCATTAGTTACTTAACTCCCGCTAATGCTAATGCTAATGCTAATGCTAAAGTTAAATGTGTCTTCTTCAACTGTTCACAACATAGTCTCAACAGTACAGTGTACAGTGTGAAGCCTTGGAGCAAGTGTATGAAGTTGATTGTCAATAAGCAAGGAATATGACTTACCACCGCCCGCTACTGCTGCTGGCTCATACTCTGCATGCTTCCGCATCTGCTCCATCCTGGATGACGTCACTTTCCCCGCTGGCCTTGACACTGTTGGCAGTTATGCCTAGAAAAAACATTACACATTTTTTAGATGCCAAATACGCCTCCCCCTATTTATTATTTTCACTAGCAAGATTAAAAATACAATACATACACCAGACGCATCACTACAATTCAGGTACAGATGACTATAGTAGACAATATGTCCTATCAAAAAAAAATATCCGATGGGGATTGTGGGCAGCCAAGATGGCTGTGTGGAAGTAATCACGATGGCTCCACTGCCGAGGCCCCAACAAAGAATGTTTTCCTAGACAAATCTGCAAAAAAAAACTCACTTAAGGACCTATGGTGAATGGCGAGCGCTGACCGGGGCCGCTTGAAAATGGCTTGTAGAAGTACAGAGAGCACTTTATGATCTTCCCTCTGGAAAGGCAGCCGTCCCAGACAAAGTCCCCTTAGAACTATATAAAATCTTGGGTTATATAATTGCTCCACTCCTACATGACCTCTACAGTGGAGCGGCCGTCCTCCAAACTCATGGAAAGAGACCAACATAGTTGTATTTCCAAAAAAAGGTAAACCAGCGGACCTCCCATCGTCTTACCGCCCAATCTCCTTGATAAACTCTGACTCCAAACTATAAGCAAAGATTCTGGCTAATCGGCTGGGAGGGGTCATTGAACATCTGGTCTCCCCCTGGCAGCATGGCTTTATTCCTGGCAGGTCTACTACCGATCACACTTGTAGAGTGATTTCACTCTTTGATGCCATGGCCGGGACAGGAGGCCAGATGTCGATGATCCTTCTCGACGCCGAGAAAGCCTTCAATAGGGTGTCATGGGAGTTTCTTTGGAGTATATTGGGTAAAAATAATTGTGGGCCTATATTCATTAAAGCTATTAAAGCTATGTATAAAGAACCAGTAGCTAAGATTCAGGTCATGGGTATTGAGTCTGGGATAGTTAAGATATCAAGAGGCACAAGGCAAGGTTGCCCATGCTCGCCGCTTTTGTTTGCATTATACATCAACCCTCTGATTGTTAAACTCATGCAGACCCCCTTGATTAACCACATGGCTGCTGCGGGGATTTTTGCGCTGTGCTGAAATATTCAGATTCCCCTTCTTCATGACGAGCTCAGCTCGTCATCAGCACACGACACCCGTGGGTGATGACGAGCTGAGCTCGTCATCAGCAGCGAAAGGGTTAAACCAATCACCTCGGGCACTTTGATACTAAAATACTCGCATATGCGGATGATGTGGCGGTACTAACATCTGTCCCTATGGAAGCAATCACTGAAATAGAGGCAGTCACGCATAGGTTTGGAAGATATTCTGGGTACTCTCTCAATAAAGATAAAACCATCATACTATGCACCGAGAATATAGATTTCAGTGATCCCAGAAAGGCAGAAACAGCCGTGTATCTTGGGGTCTGTATAAGCACAAAGGTTCATGATATATGTAAAATAAACTACGGACCTTTGCTAACCACAATAAAACAAGATTTAACTCGGGTTAATGGCATACACTTGTCAATAATTGGCAACGCTAACTATCTTAAAATGAACATACTTCCCAAAATATTATATTTGTTTCGTGCTATCCCCCTACTTATTGAGGATAAATTATTAAGAAACATCGAGTCACAAATGGCAAAATTTATATGGCAGTATGGAAAAATCAAGAGGTCAATGAGATATTTATCATTACCACAGGAAAGGGGAGGGTTAGCCACTCCAAATATCATGCTCTACCTATGGGCCTCCCTCCTTCAGCAAATGGCTCCACTCTTTAACATCTCTAATCAGCCGGAGAATCTAGAAGGCACAAGAATACCATTGATTTATGAATTATCAATAGGGGTGGAAGCCCGAGGACTCTTACTTAGACAACTGGAACCTAGCTATTTCAAAAAAACGAAATTTAAAGTGATCAACAATGCAGGTAAAATATGGGCAAGAATATCGAAATATATGGAAATCCCTAAATTCACTAGATATACGCCTTTATGGCGGTCTTCACTTTTACCTAAACAAGTTAATGATGCTGTAGCAAAAAAATGGGAAAATCTGGGAATCACTACAGTTGGAGATTCTCTCGTTGGGGAATCCAGCACTAGATTTATGAACCTTCAAAAAAACTTTAAAATCTCTAACTGTGATTTTTTAAAATATATTCAACTCAATACAATTTTGACTCTGAAAGGACCTGTGATTAAGTTAGTTAAGATTTCTTTCCTAGAAATACTTAATTTCGACACGACTAGAATTCGAGCTATTTATAGTATGCTTCTAGGGAAGCTTCAAGATGATCTTGACCAAACCGAAGCCACATGGGCCGATAAACTAGACAACTCTGATGTAGATATAGATATGAGTCTGTCATTATCATTGCAACTCCTCCTTAGCTCTAATCTCAAGGCTCAGATCTATAAGACTATTTATAACCTTTATTATACCCCCGCTAAACTCTATGCCTGGGGCAAAAGGTCGAATGATAAGTGTCCTAGATGTGTAAGAGGCCCGGCTACACTAATTCATATGCTTTATGAATGTAACAAACTACTATCGTTTAAGAGGATGCTATCTGAGTTCTGGGAAGAAGTGTTTGGATATAGAGTTGCAGAATCTTCCACATTATATATACTAGGGCAGGACAGCTCTCTAGACTTAAGTGCAGAAGAAGAATCTTGCTTATTTATAGGAACAGCAGTATATAGAATTATACTAGCAGCCAGGTGGAAAGAGGTTGATCCACCCACGTTCCGAATGTGGTTATGTCGTTTCCTAGGTGTGTACAACCAGGAAAAAGCTATATATGCTTCTAGAGGTAGGCTGGCTAGAAGTCGAGGCGCTAGGATCTGGTCCCCTATAAATAGATGGAGTGAGTCTATTATGAATGTTTGAATTAAATCATTTTCATTGTAATTATTATTTTATTTTTTTAGCAGGTTTATAATAAGTATATGGAATGTTTGATGTGTTAATATGACTTTATGCAATTCTTTGTTAAATTTAAGATTTGTGTTTGTATTGTTTCCTTTTATTTGTTTGTGTTATCAGAGTTGCTTAATAAACAAAAAAAAAGAAAAAAAAGAAAAGAAAATGGCTTGTGTAGCATGGATGGTGCCCGATAGCAGGAAGGCCAGTGAGAGTTAGGCCCGGGTCCGAGCTTAGCCCGCTGCCAGGACGGAAAAGATCGTGTGCAGAAGTGTAGCTGTGAGACAGCCCTGAAGAAAGCCGCTGAACGATCGCAGCATCGCCTGCACAGAAGCGGGGGCTGCCGCAGCTAAATTTGTAGAAGTACCGATGCTGAAGGGACTGGGGCAAGGGCACAACTGCACTGAAGAACCAGTCGAGACCCCTGACCGGGGGTTCAGAGGCAGCCCAGAGCGGCAGAAGCTATGTGCCTGACTCCAAGATGGTGTCCGGCCGAGACACTCCATAGACAACGAAGTGAGCGGTCATAGGCAGAGTGACACAAGAGCGCTCACATGGGCGGCAAAAGCAGTGGTCATATCTTTGAGCACTTTCCCACAAGCCCCCTCCAGGGAAATACCAGCGGCTCTCAATCACACAGCAGGTTGCACCCAGGACTGGTGGCTTGCCTGTTATTGCGAGAGAAGGGGCAACAGGAAAATATGTAAACAGGGTAGAGGGGCTGCGCACGTAGCAGGAGAAAAGGTGCCAAGACAGGCCTCAGCACAAATCCACTGTGCTAAAAGCACTTCCCAGTAGGTGGGAATGAATTGGAAGCACTAGGTTCCTTTACGACTGAGCTCAGGGGGAAAGTGGATGCCAGCGAGGCCAGTGCAGTCATAGGGCTCATCTATACCACCAAAAAAACAGCAAAATCATAGAGTTTCCTCCTACTTCACCCCCACAGCCTACAAGGACCCACAGGTACCCACAACATGGGAAAACAACATGGTGCTATATAAGGAAGACCTTCTTGCTTCCCTGAGGGAATTCAAACAAGAACTGCGAGAGGAGTTAAAGGCAGGCATAGCACAATTCATGGACTTACTCAGGGCCGACCTTAGTGGTAGACTCACTAATTTGCAACAAGATGTCGAATCGATGGGGCAAGAGTAATGGATATAAAGACCACAACTGCAAACCTGGAATGAAGAACGGATCAACTGATAACAACTACACAGGACCTCCAAACTCAACTGCAAGCCATCTTGGTGACAAACGAGGACTTTGAGAACAGGTCAAGATGGGAAACCATACAAATTCAAAATCTTGAAGAAGGAGGGGAAGGAACGGACTTGGAGGCCTTTGTTACGGGCCTGTTCACCAAAGAACTAGGGACAGCAACAACAAAAATATAAATAGACAGAGTTCATAGAGTGGGGAGGCCCAACCAAGGAGAGGCTCATACACCACGGGTTATCATGGCAAAGCTGCACTCATTTAAGATCAAAGAGGCCATTCTACAAGCCGCTTGGAGGATAGAGGCAGTGAAGTTCCAAGGGTACACCAGTCAACTGTACCAAATTGTAGCACCAGCAACTCTGGCTCACCACCAGCAACTCAGACCAGTCACGGAGAAACTCAGGCAAGACAACATCAGACACCGCTGGACCTACCCCTTTGGATTTGGCTTTAAATACCGTAACAAAGCACACCACATAATTGAGGTCAAGGAGGCATTCAAATTGCTGGGCCTACTGACACCGGAAGCTGATGCTGAGGCAAATGGCGAAGACCAACAGGATAGCCCCTGGCAGGAAGCAGGAAAAGGGAACCGCTGCCAAACCCGTCGCCTCCCCAGATATCAGAATAAACAAGACACCCCTGAGGTAACTTGAAGGACACGGTCCCGATAGAACTATCAGAATGTACCACTCACCATACCACAGCTTAATAACGGCAGCTAACCTGTTCCTAAAATATCGAAGCTTATGATATCACTCTTTATCCCTATTCAGAGAACTCAATCATCACTGACAGTTGAAGGATTGAGGGCCGACAACTGTAAATGGAAAGTATCCACAGGACTCAAACCAAAGAAGCAGACTTTTCTTATGATGTAATTTCACTAAACAGATCTCGGCGGCGGACTATGGTCCAAATCGCCTCAAATACTTGACGGGCACTCTGGTGGTGACCGGAACTGTGGGCACATTGTCCTAATGTTACAGTTGTTGATGATTAACACCCATTTATTTTTTAAACTTTTTTATATGTTTTCTTTTTGTCCCTTTTTCTTTGCTTATTTTATTTACGGGGTCCTTGGAGGCGGGAGCTATGCTGATGGTGCAAAAAAGGACTACACAGACCTGATACACTCAGAATAAAGGCTGGGAGTGATTGGAGGTGAGATATTGCCGCTAAAAGGGATTCAAGAGAGGGACTCGCAGGTAAGGCAAGGTGAACACGGTTTAACAACATAGTACACATAGCCAAGATGGTGATCACCATGTTGACATCGTCGTGCATGAGGCTGTGAGCCCCCTGCATACATAATGTTAAAGCCGAGGGGGGTGGCGGTCCCCGTGGCTAGGGGTCCCTCTTGGCCCCCATTATTATAAAAAAAAAGAACCCCGGGGGTGGCGGTCCACGGGGCTGTGGGGAGGGCCCCGCATACGTAACATTAAAGCCCCGGGGGGTGGCGGTCCCCAGGACTGGGGGGCCCCACTGGGCCACCCATTATAATTAAGTACATTGTCCCCGGGATTTGGCCCCCCCAGGGCCAAATTACAAATAAAGCAGGCTTCGTTTTTTTTTTCACGGGATACGCGTATCCTATGCGCATACCGCGATTTAAAAAAAAAATCTTGTTTCTACCCTGCCACTTTACATGTTTTGCGTACTTGTTTTTCAGTTTTCTTGTGCCTCCGTTCTACCGAGACAAAAGATGGCTGCCAAAACTTCCTAGTTTGGAGTGTTAACAGACAGTTGACAGCCAATTAACATGCAGCTCGTGCTCGTAAAGCTATGCGCATGCTCCTCGGAGGATACGCGTACCCTACTTCATCGATAGATATATCTATGATTTTACTTTTGATTTTCTCAGGAACTACTGCACGGATTTAAACGATTTAACAAAAAGCGTGATCTGTGAACCAAACTCTACCTGTTTGCCTAATTTGGTGTAATTCCGTTCAGCAGTTCGGTCTGTAGCTGTGTCTAAATGTCCCTATGGAAAATTGCTTGGGGGAAACACGATTTGGGCCCCCCCTTATTTCTCAGCCCCCATTTGACGGATCGCCCCGAAACTTTCAGGATAGGAGCGTTGCGCCCTATCTTCTTGAAGAATTTCACAAAGATTTGTCAACCAGCGCCAAAGTTATTCTAAATAGAATGTTGCGGTTTTCCCATGGAAACTAGGTCCTAACTATAACTGCCTACTCGCAACTACCAGTAGGTAATATATATATATTGGTTACTAGGAGAGGCAGGTCCTCAATGGTGTTCACCAGGAGATCTGTACCCGCCATATCATACGATGGTACAGATACATCGATGATATTTTAATGATCTGGCGGGGGACACATGATGAGGCGGTAAAGTTCATTGATGCCCTGAATATAAATTCATTTAATTTGTCCTTCACATCACATATCAGTCAGAAGGAAGCTCACTTTCTTTATGTAACTTTGGAGGTCAGTCAGGACAGATTAGAAACTAAACTTTATAGGAAGCCTACTGCGGGCAATACTATACTGCAAGTGGGTAGTCATCATCCCCCGCACCTGATTCGAAGCATTCCCTACGGGGAAATGCTTAGAATTCGGCGTGTTTGCAGTACAGACACCCACTGCAAAGCAGCACAGGCTGCCACCAAACAAAGGTTTCTGGTGAGAGGCTATGCGGAAAACCTAATCGACATAGCAATCAGAAAAGCTAATGCCCTGTCCCGCAGCAATGCACTGATCCACAAGAAAGCACAGAGGGCCACAAATTCCGGTGGTATCCAACCAGTTAGACTCATTTGGACCTACAACAGCCAACACGGGGCACTGAGAAAGATAATCAATCAACACTGGAACCTGATCAAATTAGATCCAGTAATCGGAGAATACATGCCCAATAAACCAGCTATCACCTTCAGAAAAGCATACTCGTTACAGGATGCTATAGTTAAATCTAGCCGGGAGGTGATTCCGCCTAAAAACTGGTTAGCAGCAAGTCGAGGATTTAGAAAGTGCTCAAGCTGCAAGGCATGCTCACAAGGGCTCAACAAAACCGAGTTCCTAACAGCATTTTCTACAGTGCCTCGCATGATCAACAAACAGTTGACATGCAAAACGGAGTATGTGGTCTATGTGCTGGAGTGCCCATGTGGCCTGCAATATATTGGTAGTACCAAATTGCAGGTCCACAAAAGGGTACTCCAGCACATCAGAGCTAATAACACCAACGATGCCACATACCCGGTTGCAAGGCATTTTAAGGAGCACCACAACAACGACAGTGGACTCCTCAGATACTATGCCATAGACTCTGTAGGTCCTCTAAGGAGAGGTGGTAATAGAGATGGGATTCTAAGGGCACTTGAGACCAGGTACATCCTGGAAATGGACAGTAAGACTCCCAATGGTCTCAACTCCACGGAGGACTTTTACACGTGTCTATAGAGGCTCCTGTTTATTATTTTTAGGCATACCATCTCCCCGCCTGTCCATTTGTGGTTGGTATATCAGATAAAAATGCTCACTACTCATTATACATTACTAGTGACTAGTATAACTGTATATGAAACAAACAATTAAGTTAAATAGTCAAATTTGAGCAGTAATGTACTCACCTGTTATTTTCGATCAGAAGTTGCATCAGGCTGTATGTAAATAACAATTTCAGTAATTATTGTTTTTAATCACACTTGTTTGAAATTGCATTTGCATACTATAGTACTATGGTGTTAGGAGGAGTCATGGCAAGCGCGCGGAATTGATGTTGTTCAATCTCTTAAATATGCGAGTTTCAATTGATATATATTAGTCATAAGTAGACTTACATGTAGGTGAGGAGAAAATCAGACAAGCCTATTTTTCCAATCAATTTACTGCTATCAAATTGCATATGTAAATATTGCTATTGAGGCATCTGATACTGTTTCTTGTAAATAGTTGTAAATATATGAAATGCTCTGTATGTGTTTTACAATGACATAGGATTTCTTTTGTCATGTATTTATTCATTTGTCGGATAAAATTGTATTCAAACAGTTATTAACAAAATAGGCAGCACATGAATTGTCCCGTCTCCCCACATTAATCGCAATATGCTTCCTATAGCCATTTTGGACACTCCCCCATAAATCACCCAGCCAATCAAAATGTACTATTTTGAATGCACTAGCACTTTAAATTCACGCAACTCTCTCGGTGCGTCATGTGACCAAGGCCTCTGCGAAGGCCGAAACGTTATGCTGTCGTGGTGTACTGAGGAATAAAAAAACTCACCTGCACTCTGGGTCTTCCGTTCTCTTCCTGTTGATTGGCTCTGGATGGTGGCCACGTCGCTGAGAGGGTATGAGTGCGAAATATATATATATATATATATATATATATATATATATATATATATATATATATATATATATATATATATATATATATATATATATATATATATATATATATATATATATTCACAGAAAAAACCATAGGTTATAGTGGATATATAGTTAGAAATTTGCATTTAGAAAACCTTGAAAATTCAATGAAAAAACCATTGGTTATAGTCCATATATAGTTAGGAATTAGCATTTACAAAACCTTATTTTACTCGCATAAAACCATTGAAATTCCATATATAGTTAGAAGCGCTAACTATATATCGCGCACCCGCAATCCACTGCTGATGATGTCACATATTACATCATTCATGACATGGTCAGTGACATCACTGATGACATCACTGATGACATCTCAAATGACATCACTGATGACAACTCAAATGATTGTATGTGTCTGTAAAGTTTAAATATGTTTCACATATTGAAGAATGAGTGGATGTATAAGTGTCTGGATGAAGAATTTAGTAGGTGCATGACTGACTGTATGAGTGAGTGATTAAATGTGTCTCACTGAGTGCATGGGTTAGTGACTAAACTGTCTTAATTTGTGCATCAGTATGTTTGTTGTTGTGTAAGCTGCTGCATGTGTTGATCAGTAGCTATAAGAGTGACCATATGGGTTATTGATTGGTTGCCCAAGTATTTGAATGGGAGGCTGAGTGTGTGTGTGGGTGGCTGGGAGGTGCGTGACTCTGTGCATAGATGTGTAAGCAGTTGATTCACTCGGAGTATGAGTTCAAGAGTGCATATGGAAACAGCTATATGGGCGGTTGACTATGCATTGGTGTGTTGGTGAGTGAATGGATTTCTCATTGCTACATGTGCAAGTAAGTACGTATGTAAAACACAATACATGTGAGAGTTGAGATATATAAATAACTGAACATAAGAGCCAGTGAATGTGTGAGTGGCTGTATCGATCACTGTGAGCTTGTATCAGGGATTATATAAGAGAATAAATATGTGTTATTATATGTTTGAATAAGTAAGATGTGTATAACTTTATAGTTGAGGAAATGGAAGTGTGATTGATTCTTTGCATGACTGACTAGGTGTGTGAGTAACTCCATGGATGAGTGACAGTCTGTGAGTGTCTGTTTATACTGAGTGTATGTAAGGTTATATTAGAGTCTGAAGAGGTTCATTGTATTATCACATAAGTGATGTGATCAGTGATGACAAATGAGATGTCATCAGTGATGTCATTTGAGTTGTCATCAGTGATGTCATCAGTGATGTCATTTGAGATGTCATCAGTGATGTCATTTGAGTTGTCATCAGTGATGTCATTTGAGATGTCATCAGTGATGTCATCAGTGATGTCACTGACCATGTCATGAATGATGTAATATGTGACATCATCAGCAGTGGATTGCGGGTGCGCGATATATAGTTAGCGCTTCTAACTATATATGGAATTTCAATGGTTTTATGCGAGTAAAATAAGGTTTTGTAAATGCTAATTCCTAACTATATATGGACTATAACCAATGGTTTTTTCATTGAATTTTCAAGGTTTTCTAAATGCAAATTTCTAACTATATATCCACTATAACCTATGGTTTTTTCTGTGAATTTCATTGGTTTTTTAATAGCAAATATGAAAAGCTTTAAAATGTCAAGTACGTGATAGATAAAAACATTTTCGTATTTATGCACGCTGATGTGCTTTGAACGCTGCACCCCCCCTCCCTCCCCTCTTTTGTCTTAGTAGTACTCTCTCTTTGCAGATACTGAAGGGTAGTTAACGCAGGCCTTTACCCCCGTTGTAATCCGTCGTGCCTGCTTGTCTCTCCATTTGATTGATTGTTATCCAAGCATTTACTGTTTTACAATTGATTCTCTTTGGTTCATTCTCTATTTACAAACAAGCACAAAGTCGCAATACTCTGTTTAGTCTTTGCAGATAGTGAAAAATCGTGTAAAAAAATAAAAGTAATCGAGCAAAATCAGTAGGCCACTAATTGGATCTCTTTTTGACCTCGCTAAAATAGAAATATTAGGAACAACCCTTCATGAGAAATACGAAAATAGTGAGATGAACTGAGCTCCACACCATGAGGGCTGCATGACAGCTCGGCTCCATCACCCATCCCGCACAAAATAACGACAAACTCTATGCAAATATTGAAAATATACACAACACACCAGCAAAGAAACAGGGTAAAACATTTTATTAAATAACTATTTACAAAACGTTGGTTTATAAGATGATGTCAGTAGTGGACCGATGTGTGAATAGATCGAAAACAGCACAAGGCTCCAAGATCCGGATGGCAAGCTCCTGGATGTTGGGTGCCATAGTTTAGAGTTCTGAATTTCAGCCTTTTTCAATGCCTGTGCTTTGTTGAATCAAAATGGCGGCTTGACACAAAGCTGACTCAAGCGTTGCTACTGATGCTATGCAGACCAAAACTGGTTTTCAGTTTGTACATTTTTCTAGATTTTTCAATCCAAGTTTGGTTGACTTTGTAGAACGATGGCTTCAGATTTTCAACATACGGTGTGGTGGCGCTGACTGGGAGGGGGCGCTTCGCTCCTGCCCCCTCCCCAAGTAAGATTTTCATACGTGAAAGTACGTTAATGGTTTTGGTCCCTGAGATGCTTCGATGTCACTACCATTCTCAAATAGCATAAGTTCTGGATGTTGGGTGCCATAGTTAAGAGTTCTGAGCAGTGCTTGTAACACTGTCTGAAGCTTATTTCCACCTACTGCAGCTTCACTATTCTCAAAGTAAGTGAGTGTCGTTTGTGGACCTGACTGCATTAGAAAACAATGTGATATGTTACCTTCCTAAACAGCTTGACGGAGGCCCCTGAGGGGCGGTGTGATGGACATGGACTCGGAGAAGACGCTTGGCTCCGACACCCTCCCCAAGTCTTATAGCACTGGTGTAGCCTGAGATCGCCCCCGACATAGGCGGCCGGCTCCCGGGGTCCGGCGGAACTTTTTGCCTTTTGATGACTCCTCAATTCTGGACTTTGTCCCACAATCCGTTTGACCTGAAGACAAGCTGTAGTGGGGCGCCCCTTTATCGTTTTAGTTGCCATTCCGCCCGCTTTTGCTACACTGTGCCTCTTCCGCCATTCAGATGTTTACCGCCCGCTCTTGCGACTACAGCGTCTCGCTCACCATGTAGTTTAGATGCGCCCGCTCTTGCGGTGCAGCGATAGGCAGCTGCCACAGGACTCTCAAAATGGCGGCCGGCTCTTCGGTTTTGGGCCTGGTCCACTAAAATGGCCCTGGGACACCTTGGAACTCGGACGCTTGTCTGCTAGGGCTTGGGTCCCATTCTCGAAAAGCGTCCCCTCAGCCGTGAAGATTCTACAAAAGTCTTGGGGGCTTCCGACTCCCGCAGGCTTCTGCTGGGGAGCGGCTGCCATGATTGCTCGTGGAATGGCCACGACGGAGCTACGAGATGGTAGTGGTCTCATGCTGACGCCAGCTTTAGTCTGAAACATCCAGAAACACTATAGACTACCAATTCGATCAGTTCCGGTAGCGCCCCAACATGACCCGGAAGAGAAGAACTTGCCCTCCCCTCTTTGACTGATGGTTCTTGTTGCCTGTCCCCTCTGTTGTCATTTAACAGAACTTTTTGGACTGCTGAAAGGGGTTGTGTTCTGAACGCTGGTTGGTGGAGACATTTTGACTATATTCTTGACCTACGTTGTCGCGTAATGCGTTTTATGACACGCCGCGTTAGCGCACCCGGAAGTGATCCGAGGCGCGGCGCGCAGCGCGTAACGTAAGCATAACAGGTCACGTGACTTGTTAATAAAACTTTTCATTGGTTCATTTTACTTTTGTTAATTTAATGATGAAAAGCTTGGTCATATGACCTAAAAATTACGCTTTTTATTATTTTCGAACAATATTTTTTTTTCAAACATATGTTATAATATTCCAGGCTAATGTACTTTCCCGGAAAATTTACAACTGTCTTGCAAGTAAAATATATTCCTTTTTCGAGAAAAAGGGCGTTTCTTCCTTCCATGACGGAGCCGTTGAGTAAAAGAGATTCGGCCTGCTGTCTTAGTCGCCGATACGCCTGATTATCAGATTCTTATCGATCACTTTATGTTGCAGACATGAAAAACACAACTGCCCTTGACCATTTATCTTTACTGCGTTCCTACATATTATACCCTTTATCCGTCATGTAATTGGACTGCTTTATTTCACTTGCCTTTTACTGATTCGAAAACAGTCACTAAAAGTAAAAAATATACAAATGTAAATACTACTTCCGTGTTTTGTTTTAAAAACCTTTATTGTGAAAATGTCAGTATACAAATACGGGCCTATAACCACGTGGGCCGGCCACGGAGCAAACTGAAATCGTATATGATGAGGAGACATTTACACTGTAGAAGAACGTAACGAGCGGGCCATTAGGTGACAAGAACAAAGGTCTCTAACAGTTGCGGAATCGGTGGACGTACATTTTGTAATTAAAATACGACAGGGCCACTTACAATTAAATTTTCTAGATATACATTTGCGGGCAAGGGGTTACGAGTCCCATTTATACCGGCGCCATTTTGGGCGAGGCCGGGCAGGTCCAAGATATAGTCAAAATGTCTCCACCAACCATCGGCCAGACCAGAACCCCTTTCGGCCCTTTATGCTACAAGATGGTGTCTTCCATTCAGAAAATATTGGTGGCAGCATTTTGAAAGGAAACAGAAACAGCCGTTCTCCTAGTGAGTTTCACATAGTTACATTTAGAAAGAATGTTGAAGAGTAGTATGTGGAAAATCTGAAGCCATTTTTCTACAAACTCTCAATCAGACTTGGATGGAAAAAAAAAACCTGAAGAATGTACAAACTGAAAACCAATTTTAGTCTGTATAGCACCAACAGTAACGCTTGAGTCAGCTTTGTGTCAAGCCGCCATTTTCATTCAATCAATAGCGTCCCCCTGCACACATTCAGGGACCTGGTCGTGTCTTCAGATGAAACGCATTGTAGGAAAAGAAGCAGAAAGGAAAAGGAAAAATGTTCCGCCGGACCTAGTGAAGCTGCAGCAGGTGCAAATAAGCTTCAGACAGTCTTACAAGCACTGCTCAGAACTCTCAACTGAGGCACTCAACATCCAGGACTTGCCATTCGGATCTTGGCGCCTTGTGCTGGTTCCGACCTATTCACACATCGGTCCACTACTGACATCACCTCATAAGCCAACGGGGCACCCCACGCCGTCTTTCGGCGCAGCATTGTAGGATGGCCACACCAGTGCGGCAATTTGCTGGACACCACCTCGGTGCCATCCGGATCTCGGCGCGTTCGAGTCACTGTACCGCAACAGTGACCGCAATTCAGCTGGACACGCCGTCTTTCGGCGCAGCATTGTAGGATGGCCACACCAGTGCGGCAATTTGCTGGACACCACCTCGGTGCCATCCGGATCTCGGCGCGTTCGAGTCACTGTACCGCAACAGTGACCGCAACTCAGCTGGACACGCCGTCTTTCGGCGCAGCATTGTAGGATAGCCACACCAGTGCGGCAATTTGCTGGACACCACCTCGGTGCCATCCGGATCTCGACGTGTTGTGCTGCCTTCGGCCTATTCGCACATCGGTCCGCTACTGACAGTGACCGCAACTCAGCTGGACACGCCGTCTTTCGGCGCAGCATTGTAGGATGGCCACACCAGTGCGGCAATTTGCTGGACACCACCTCGGTGCCATCCGGATCTCGACGCGTTGTGCTGCCTTCGGCCTATTCGCACATCGGTCCGCTACTGACGCCGCCTCACGTGCCAACGGATTTTCTACGCTTTTTGTAGCCCTATGCCGCAGAACAGGTCATGTGACTTGTTTATAAAACTTTTCATTGGTTCATTTTACTTTTGGTTTCCTAAAGATGGAAGGCTTGGTCATATGACCTAAAAATAACACTTTTCATTGGTTTAGAAAATTTTTTTTCCCAAACGATGAAAGCCCCACCTTGTTTCTGGATCATTCAGACTGAAGCTGGCGTCAGCATGAGAGCACCACCATCTCGTGGCTCCGTCGTGGTCATTCCGCGAGCAATCATGGCAGCCGCTCCCCACCGGAAGCCTGCGGGAGTCGGGGGCCCCCAAGACTTTTATACAATCTTCACGGCTGAGGGGACGCTTTTCGAGAATGGAGCCCAAGCCCTAGCAGGCAAGCGTCCGAGTTCCAAGGTGTCCCAGGGCCATTTCAGTGGACCAGGCCCAAAACCGAAGAGCCGTCCGCCATTTTGACAGCCATGTGGCAGCCGCCTATCGCTGCACTGCAAGAGTGGGAGCAACTCCACAACATGGTGAGCGAGACGCTGTGGCCGCAAGAGCGAGCGCAACTCAGCTAGATGGCCGCCACCTGGGGAAGCCCGTTCACGCCGCCTCCCCCCCCCCCTCCGGGCCGCCGCACGCCAATTTTCGGAGCAGCATTGTAGGATACCAAAACCAGTGCGGCAGTTTACTGGACATCACCTGGGTGCCTGTCGTACATGTTGTGTCAGCCATGTGACACTGGACACAGACCGCTACTGACGAGGCCTCCCCCCGCATCACCCGGGACGCCCCACGCTGTTTTTCTGTGCTGCATTGTAGGATCCCTAAACCAGTGCGGCACCCAGGCGACATCACCTGGGTGCCGTCCAGAACTCTGCACGTTGTGCTGCCTTGGGACTATTCGCACAACAGACCGCTACTGACGAGGCCTCCCCCCGCCCCACCCGGGACGCCCCACGCCAATTTTCGGAGCAGCATTGTAGGATCCCTAAACCAGTGCGGCACCCAGGCGACATCACCTGGGTGCCGTCCAGAACTCTGCACGTTGTGCTGCCTTGGGACTATTCGCACAAAAGACAGCTTCTAACCATTGTTGCTTTTTGTGTTAATAAATGTTTAAATGTTTTTAGTTTTTGTTCTGTTCTTCAGCGTTAAAAGTTAATAAAGTTTTATAACCTTAATTTGTTGGAGTGTTATCTATTTTTTGAAAAACGGGTGAATGGGGCCTTGAATCGGGTTATTGTCATGTGTGGGCTTTGGAAGTGTGCTGCTGCAGGTTCGGACATTTCAAACTCAAATGCACGTTCTTTTTCTTACCTTTCCGAAGCATGGAGCGCAATAGCAGGCAGAGAAAGGGTGATGCACGTGTTGAACACTACCTGACCTGGCAAGTTGCTGGCAGTGCCCCCCCGCCCGCTCCTGAAAGAGGGCACACACACACCGCCGCCCCGAGTACTTCACAAATCTTTAAAAGACCATGCGCTTGTTCATGAGGCTTAAATGGTTTATCACCTCTTCTAGAACCCCTGCATCGACCCTCTGACGTTTCATGGAAAAATTACCATGTAACACAATACCAAGCCCTGTCGGCTGAAACCCCCAAGGAATCGTGGGGCATATTATCAAGGGGGTTTATCTCCGCTTTTTTGGCTTTAAAAGCCATGAAAGCGGAGATAAAATTATCTCCCTATTACCAAGCTGTCGCTAACACCAGTTAGTGACAGCTAAAAGGAGATAGCGACCATCTTGGGCCCCGCTTTGCATGTCAGTGATATTTATCACTAATGACATGCAAAGTGGCGTGCCAAGATGTTAGCGACTGGAAACAGTCCCTAACATCGCTACCTTCTATTACCAACTTTTGGAGATATTCGCGCTAAGCGCGAATATCTCCAAAATCTAACACCTGCCCTGAGCAGTTCTTAGCCATGTTATCCAATGGGAGGTGGATAACATGGCTAAGAGCATTAGGTCAATAATACATGAATATCGCTGACTTTTCTGCGATAATAGCAAGGTTTATCTGCGATAAAAATCGCCGATGTGCGGCGATAATTTTTGT
Organism: Lissotriton vulgaris; assembly: GCF_964263255.1. Lineage (NCBI taxonomy): Eukaryota > Metazoa > Chordata > Amphibia > Caudata > Salamandridae > Lissotriton > Lissotriton vulgaris. The sequence continues at coordinate 1,643,817,720 of NC_141691.1, forward strand.
CTCTAAACAAGTTAGAGACAAAAATTATCGCTAGTTGTTCGTAATATGCCCCCGGGTTTTTGCTTGCAGAAATCGGGAGGCGGGAGACTAGCACTGAAATCAGTAGTCACACGCCTGAATCAGGAGGATTGGCATGTCTGAATTCTCTACAGCTGGGGCCATAAACTACATCCGCAGGGTTAGGTGATAGCCTGGGACCAGCCTGGCATCTAAAATGGCTGCCGTGCACGACAAAATTGTGGCATTCGAAAAAAAGGCAAGATGGCGCAGCCGCTGGAAGAGATGTATCAACATATATCAGCCTCCTCAGCCACCCTCAGGAAACATAGGGGATTAGGATACGTCTCCCGCACCCCCTTATACCTAGTAATTTAATTAACGAAGCTCAAAATGGCGAATTCCCGTTTCGCTACCAGTTTGCGGCCCAGTTCGCGGCCCGTGAAGCGCTTCTACCGTGAAAAATCATTTTTTTTTTTATTTTCCCCACGGGACCCTTTAATAACCCCAACAACATTCCTAGGGGGTGAAGAGGGGGATACCTTGCCCCCTTTCATTAAATTCCCCCTTAGTTTTTCACCTTTTCTTCTCTCTCGATCCTACCGAGAGACAAGATGGCGGCCGCACCGGACTGTTTAGAATGTTGACAGACACCGGAGAGCCAATCAGCTTTCTGCGCGCAAAGTTCCGATAAGCGAAAAGTAAGCGGACCGGATCGCTGCCCAGAGCGCTGTTACAGATATATATCTTGGTTTGAACGTTAATTTCTCAAAAACTACTGGAGCACATATATTGAGACCTAGCAAAGGCACATCGGGCTAACAGTCCCTACAATTTTGCCAAGTTTCGTGCAAATCCATTCAGCCGTTCGAGCTAAAAGTGAGTCCAACCGCCCTATGGAAAACTCAATGCAAAAAACGCGTTTTGGGACCCCCCTTTTTTCTCGGCCCCCCCTTGACGAAACCCCCCAAATTTTCAGGGGCTGCTCAGAATCAAAATGTGCCATTTTCCTGAAAATTTCAGCCGATTCCGTCCACAAACGCCAAAGTTATTAGACATAGAATTTTCAAAAGTCCCATAGAGAAAAAATTCTAACTATATATACCTACTGGCGATAGCCAGTAGGTAATATATATATATATATATATATATATATATATATATATACCTGGTATTCCTTTGCATCTCGTGTAGAGTTTCTAGCACATAAAATTCACGGCACCACAGCAAAGGTATTGTTTCTTAAAACGTGATTCATTTCCACACCATTGTGCAAATGAGCAAAGGTAGGGCTGATATATATATATATATATATATATATATATATATATATACATATATATATATATATACATATATATATATATATATATATACATACATACATATATATATATATATATATATATATATATATATATATATATATATATATATATATATATATATATATATATATATATATATGAGAGCACAGGATTCCCTCTCTCCAGCTTTGCGTACGCGGTCACAGCCTCCATGCCAACCACAGGAAGGAAAAGACGAACCACCAATCTGGCAGGCAAATAGTGTTTATTTATTGCAGTTCACACAGCCATTTGTCAGCGACGCGTTTCGAGCACGAATGCCCTTGCTCACGATATATATATATTACCTACTGGCGGACGCCAGTAGGTAGTTATAGTTAGGATTGTTTTCTATAGGAAATCCGCAACATTCTATTTGGAATAACTTTGGCGCCGGTTGAGGAATCTGCCTGTAATTTTCCTTATATTTGCCTCGCTGCACTGCGCTCCTTCCGTGAAAGGTTGGGGGGGATTCGTCAAGCGGGGGGCGAGATAAAAGGGGGTCCCAAAATGTGTTTTCCCCATGTTAATTTCCATAGGGCGGTTGGACTCACTTGTAGCCCAAACGGCTCAATGGAAATCCACAAAACTTGGCAAAATTGTAGGGACTGGTAGCCCGATGCGCCTTTGCTATGTCTCAAGATATGTGCTCCAGTGGATTATGAGTAATTTAGGTTCAAAAAAATATATATATCTGGGCGGAGCCTAACCAGACATCTGATCTGATTGGCTGTCAGCACTTCATCCAAGAAGTGTTGGCAACCATCTTGGGACCAATATACATGATGAGGGTTTTAGGACTTTAGTTACATTATAAATCATTTGTTGATGGTACCATACTCATTTTAGGAATTGTGGCGTGTTCTAAGGTGATTTTACCATGTGAAAAATCCTTCTGCTGTGATATCATGAATCATGCTTTAAAGAGAACTAATATCTCATGATTTTCTCACAGTGGTTTGGAAGGGGATCTATAAGGTAAACGGAAAGCATATTTTCTGTAAATTCACATTATCTTTCTCAGTCATGTGAGAATGAAGTCTGACATTCTCAATAAAACATGTACATCCAACAAGGACAGAGACTGTCAGTTGATTCCTTTGTGTTCTACTGCAGCCTCCTAGAGTGTTCTAAAGAACAACTAGAGCGCTAACAGTCCTACTTATTACAAAGGTATAGCACACCTGAAGCCATCGTGATGGGAATAAAGTGGTAACTCTTAAAACATTTAATTTAAAAAGGAACAAAATGAGGGGGTATATTATGCCATAGAAAGTATTATTAGTGCTGCAGAAAGAAAAATTAGGGCACATTTTGAGTGACTTCTCAAATCCTCTTCTATTTCATTAAAAAAATTCTGACATGCTGTCTCCCAAGATGGCCACCAGAGACAAAAGAGCCCAAATGTAGCCCAAATATCACCCAGATGTAGCCCAAGTATAGCCCAATGACAGAATGTCCCAGAGTGTTCTAAAGAACAACTAGAGCGCTAACAGTCCTACTTATTACAAAGGTATGGCACACCGGAAGCCATCTTGATTGGAATAAAGTGGTAATTCTTAAAACATTTAATTTAAAAAGGAACAAAATGAGGGGGTATATTTTGCCATAGAAAGTATGATTAGTGCTGCAGAAAGAAAAATTAGGGCACATTTTGATTGACTTCTCAAATCCTCTTCAATTTCATTAAAAAATTCTGACATGCAGACTGAAACATGCACTTTGAATACCAGCAGCAGACTTCCCTGGTGAGCAGGTCAGAATTTATGGCAAATGTGTCACACATCTGAATGCCTTCTTGATGGAACCAAAGTAAACAAGCATTGAAAATGCAATAGATCTCATCCTCGTTTAAGTTAAAGCCATTCTGTTTGTAATGAGGTGGCTTTTTAGCTTTGCTTTTATTAGTGTTTTTTAAACTTTCATGTAAATAACATGCATCTGTATGCATATATGTATATGTATGCATGCATTTATATTTGTATTTGTATAGATATACAGATTATATATGTTTATATATGTATGTATATATATATATATATATATATATATATATATATATATATATATATACATACACATACATATATATAAATCCATATGCATATATATGCATATATATGTGTATATGTGTGCTTGTAGAGAGAGGAAGAGAGGTAGAGGTGTAGAGGTAGAGAGGTAGAGGTAGAGAGGTAGCGGTAGAGAGGTAGAGACTAGTAGAGAGAGAAGTAGAGAGGTAGAGAGTAGAGAGTGAGTAGTAGAGAGTAGTAGAGAGCAGTAGAGAGAGTAGCAGAGAGTGAGTAGTAGAGAGTAGTAGAGTGAATAGTAGAGTGGGTAGTAGAGAGTAGTAGAGAGTGAGTAGTAGAGAGTGAGTAGTAGAGAGTAGTAGAGAGTAAGTAGTAGTGAGTAGTAGAGAGCAGTAGAGAGTGAGTAGTAGAGAGTAGTAAAGAGTGAGTAGGAGAGAGTAGTAGAGAGTGAGTAGTAGAGAGTAGTAGAGAGTGAGTAGCAGAGAGAGAGAATAGTAGAGAGTAGCAGAGAGTGAGTAGTAGAGTGAGTAGTAGAGACTAGTAGAGAGAGAGAGTAGTAGAAAGAGAGTAGTAGAGAGTGAGTAGTAGAGAGTAGTAGAGAGTGAGTAGTAGAGTGAGTAGTAAAGTGAGTAGTAGAAAGTGAGTAGTAGAGAGAGAGTAGTAGAGAGTGAGTAGTAGAAAGTAGTAGAGAGTGAGAAGTAGAGAGTGAGTAGTAGAGAGTAGTAGAGAGTGAGTAGTAAAGAGTGAGTAGTAAAGAGTGAGTAGTAGAGAGAGAGTAGTAGAGAGTGAGTAGTAGAGAGTAGTAGATAGTGAGTAGTACGGAGTGAGTAGTAGAGAGAGAGTAGTAGAGTAGTAGAGAATAAGTAGTAGAGAGTGAATATTTGAGAGTAGTGGAGTAGGAGAGAGTAAGTAGTAGAGAGTAGTGGAGAATATTCCAAGGTTTGGCACAGCACCACTTGCACAATAAGTCCAATCAAATCATATCACTTAGAGTCCATATTGAAGCGCTGAATCCTGGTGTATATTCAAATGCTTTTATTTTCCCTACGTTTATGTACCACAGCCAGCCGAAACGTTTCGTTCTGTACAACAGAACTCCTTCAGGGCATTCATATTTCCTTCAAATTATGTCGGTATCCTGTTGTCATATGACTAGATATTTCTTCCAAATGTTAGACGAGACGTAAGTACATTCTTATTCAAAGTAACTAGGTATCAATTTTACCCACACAATTCGGGCAGACTTGAGTAATTTATAGCATCCTCAAAGTCAGTCTTTCAAAAATTCCAAAGTATAGGACTTGATAATCCAAATCCGAATGTTTCTAAAGAAAAAAAGTCATTTTCAATCGTTCGGAATATCGGTGTTTGGGCAGATATGACCCAGGGTCCCCCAGTATGCAAGGGGAATTAGTCCCCCTCTGCAAACGCGCCAGTGGCCTGCATTGCAGAGAGGTGTAAAAAGGGGCATAGCCTCATTACACATTTGTGCAATGCAGCCCCCTGGCGCATACTGGAGGTTCCAGGTGGGCTAGTTGGCCCCCAGGGACCCCTAGTATGCAAGGGGAATTAGTCCCCCCTCTTCAAACATGCACAGGGCTGCGTTGCAGAGAGGTGTAAAAAAGGGTGTGGCCTCATTACACCTCTCTGCAATGCAGCCCCCTGGCGCATACTGGAGGCTCCTGGCGGGCTAGTTGGCCCCCAGGGGCCCCCAGTATGCAAGGGGAATTAGTTCCCCCTCTTCAAACATGCACTGGGTCTGCATTCCAGAGAGGTGTAAAAAGGGGCATGGTTAATCAGTTTAATACTTTGCTCTCCATAGCAAATTGTCCTTCCACAAAATTTGCATACAATTTTGAAATCTCCAAACTGGGTCTGGATGTTTGGGACCATCTCACTTGTCTCTGGACCCGATGGAGTGGTTTGCTTACTTTGGGAGGTGCTAGGGGAAGATTGGGGAGGGTTTCTGGTCAGTTCTCTGACCTCTGCCGCAGCTTAGTTGTTTGGGTGCCGGCGTTGCATGTGGCGAATCATGGTGTTCTTGCCAAAAGAATACTTTTTGGCAGGGTTCCCCCTGGAAAGTACAGTGCCACAGAACAGACAAGTAACCTTTGGCGCATTAACTTTCTTGAGGCCCCTTGGGATTTAAAAAAACTCCCAGACAATGTGCTCCTTTGGCTTATAGGTGGTAGTATATTCAGGCAGGTACCGCCTCTCCTCCTCCTCCTCCTCCTCCTCCTCTTCTTCTTCTCCACCACTGTGGTGTTGTGGTGGTCCTTGTGGTGGTGGTGGTGGTGGTGATGGTGGTTGAGATGCTCCTGCTGCTGCTGCTACTGTAGCCATTTCTCAGTACAAATAGGTACAAATAGGTCTGCAAACAGGTCTTCCTCAGTCAAAGTAAAAAGTGAGAATGAGGAAAAAAGGTAGGGGCTTTCATCTTTTGGAAAACAAAACTGCCCTTAACCAATGAAAAGTGTTATTTTCAGGTCACATGACCCGACGCGCTTACGCTACGCGCCCCGTGGCGCGCCCTGGGGCGCTTACGTAGTGCGATCATATGCGCTCGAGTGCTTCCGGGTGCGCTTACGCCGTGCGTATCACGCGGACGCAGCTACGCGATACGTCACAATGATGTTTTCGTTCGCGGCAATATCGCTGATGGGACGCTCACCGGTACGCGCACCGGGGCGTGCCGCATGACTGCGCTTACCGGTGCGCTCACTGGTACGCGCACCGGTAGCGCTCCAGGGTAAAAAAAAAACATGAACAATATACATGAAAAAAATAGTATTACATAAATATACAATATAGGATTCATTATAAAAAATATTACATTTCATAGCTATAGAAATTTGCTATAAAAAACCTTTGAAATTCACTGAAAAAAACATAGGTTTGAGGCCCTATAATAGTTACAAACCAGTTATAGTTAGGAATTCGCATTTAAAAAACCTTTGAAATTCACTGAAAAACCATAGGTTTGACACCAGTTATAGTTAGCTGGAAATTTTACTGACATAAAACCATCGAAATTCCTACGTTATAGTTAGTTGGACTCACTATAAATTGCGCGCCTGCAATGCACTGCTGATGACGTCACATATTACATCACTCATGACATGGTCAGTGACATCACTCATGACATCACTGATGACACCATCCAGTGAATGTGTGTCTTTCTGAAAAATAAAGATGTTTTATATATGTATATGTAAAGGTTAGTGAATACATTCCTAACTATAACTGGTGTGAAACCTATGGTTTTTTCAGTGAATATATATATATTTATATATCGTCCACATTTAGAGTTTATTATTGTTATAATTTAACAGAGTTAAAGTTCATATATGTTATGTGTTTGAAATGAAGTACATTCCCTTCTGTTGCACAGACTGGAGTTGGATAGTAACTGTGACCCCTCCTAAGTCCAAAGCTTTACCTACTGTTGGATCGGGTCTTTAAAACATGCACCTGGGGGATGCGGGGACTTCAAGGGCATTAGGCTGGTCTGCTGAATGGGAGGCAGCCTCCAGTGGCCCCACCCTTTTTCCGGAGGTGCCCTTCAGCGGAGTAGGCCTATCTGGCCCCGGAGGCTAATGATGCGGGCGAGCCAAGGGGACTTACATTGCCCCGTGCAACGACGATTAGAAATACAAAGCTACGATTGGCTGAGTGGTGGGTCCCTGCTTGGTGTGCCTGTCCCCTAGTGACTGAAGTACGCTGCGCCTAGTGTGGGGATCGACAGCGGGGAGTCTGGCGAGTGGCCCCCTGTTTTTGTTGAACTCCAACCTTCGTGAGTTGGTTCCCCTGCCTACCGGTCTTTGGGTGCCTGTAGGCCTACGTGATAGCCACATCGTCTGCTGTGTTTAGTTTCCTCACTTCCTTTAGGTGGTGCTAACTTGCTGAATTACTACCCCGTTAGTGGCTTCCTGGTGAAGCCGCCCGCTACCCCCTTTCTGGTTATATGGGAGCTCTGTTTGGGTACATGATCTGATATGGAACGTAAAGACACAAAGCAGCTCCTACTACAATTTGGCCACTCTGACACTGCGCCAGTGGAGTCCGCTGTTGTTAAATATTCGACGGATTTGTTAGCATGAGCTGAAAGCCATTTTGTATTTCTGGCAGCCATCTTGTTTGCCATGTGCTGCTACGTGCTTGCCATGTGTTCTGTCCTCCTTCAGTGTTGACTGCTCTTGTAATCTGCCTAGAAACAAACTATATTCAGCATCTTCCACCTTCGCACATGCTCAGTTGAGCTTGCAGCTGTCCTTGCAACTGTTTCTGGTATGTAAATGTCATGATGTGTTTGCCAAAAACAGCCACTGTTAGCTCCTCCCACTTTGTTGAGCAGCAGATCTTGTATGCCCATATTAGTCATTTTGCATGCTTACATGAGCCAGGACTGCCCCTTTGTCTTTTGCTGACTATGTAACCCTACTGATTAGAGCCAGCCCTTGTTGTTTCTAGTTGTGATACTGGGAATTGTGCCACGAGGTCTTTGTTGTGAAATCCCACTCGAGTGGGTTACAAGAGGAATGGCACTTTTGTCTGCTTGGTGGTGGTGGCTCCCTGTGCTACTTTCCATTTTGGTCTATCTCACGATATTTCACTCTATTTATTATTTTGTATACACACTGTACACACACTACTCGTTAGTCCATAAAGGTTATGGCAGAGAAGGACACCTTTGCCTATAGTGCAGATCACATCAAGAACCTTCTGAGTGCTCCACCAGTATTCACCTCAGTTTCCCTCAGTGTATCAGCTACTTCACCAAATGAATCGGACAAAATATTAAGGAAATTGCAAAGTTAGAAGCAGAAATAAGCAATTATTATTATTATTATTGTATTACTTATATAGCGCCAGAATCGACTCACGAAGGGGTATCTCCGCGCTTGCCTTGGGAACCCGTCCTGGTTTTTCCCTGTGAGATAGCCCCTACAGGGCATCCCCAAGGTGAAAGCCAGGCATCCCGCCGCGGGGGGCCGTTGTGGAGATTAAGCAAGCTTAATGCCCAGAGTTGCAGAGTGTGAACCCATGATTAGGTCAGGCACTGAAGCGAGAATTATCGAGTCCGTGGACATTTGAGCTCAACACCCTGCCGCGTCGGGAATCGAACCCTGCTCCCGGGTCTGACCTCTGCTTCAGGGTCTGCCTGCTCTAACCAGTGAGCCACACTTCTCCACTAATCAAACTATAACGGATTCAAAAGCTTTGTTAGAAAAAGTAGATAAAGAGATCCAAGAAGTTAAAGATTATACCATCACACAAAAATCCTATCAGTTTGAAAAGGATAAAAAAATCTTTTCCCTCAAAAACGTTTATCCATTTTTACAAGCGGATTTCTACACGAAAACGGATTCCAGACGTTATCTAGCTGACAATCGGGGTAGATCCCGTAACCAGTTTATTACATTTCCGGATACATCTTCTTCTGGTGAAGATAGTGATAACAGCAACAGTAGACCAAATAGAAACCAGAAATGGAATCAAAACCACCAACCACAGGCACAATCATCAAACTCTTTTTTAGGGAGAGGCCAAACAAAATCAAGAGCAAAAGTAAGATATACACAGCCATGGGACATGACTACCCGCTGCCAACATTACAAAAACTAGCGGTATCCCCTATCTTCAATCTATCTAGTAAAACCCTTACGAAGGCTGAGGAAAGTGTTTTGGCCAAAGGACTTTCATTTGTGCCGTCCAAGAGAACCGATTTTGTAAAAATAAAAACCGAATTCATTGAGTTTTGCCGCAAGTTACATTTGACTATGTTTTCTCTGTGAATCCTGCCCCTATACCATCTGAAGTCACATGACTCTGAAAAAAATCCACATTTTGCCCTCCAGGCAACAAAATACCTAAAGAAATTATTATATTTGAAAAAACTGTACTTTCAGCAATCTCTGACATGGAGAAACAAAAATAGTTTGTCAAATGTAACATTTTCAAAGAAGAAACTAACGCTTTAACAACTCTGCGAAATTATGCTACAGTCACAATTAAACAAGCAGACAAAGGCGGCTCAATCGTCGTTTGGGACACCACCGATTACACCGCCGAAGTGATGAGGCAGTTGGATGACCCAATTTGCTACCGCAAGATTGGAATGGACCCTACAGCAGAATTTCAGAAAATATTATTTCCCATACTAAAGGAAGGATTCAAACAGGGTTTCCTGTGACCTAAGGAACTAGAGTATCTACAAAACAAACATCCTAAGATACCCATGTTTTATGTTTTGCCTAAAGTCCATAAAATCAAACCAAGCCACCAGGAAGGCCAATTGTGGCAGGATGTGACTCTCTACTTGAGCCAATACCCAAATATGTTGATTGCTTCTTGAAGCAATTAATGGACTGTGTGTCATCGTATTTACAAGACACGACTGGCTTTATTAACAAGTTGGAAATGGTGGATTTCAATAAGGGTAAGAACCTGTTAGTCACACTAGATGTGACATCACTCTACACCCAAATACCCCAGGATGAAGCTGTAGCAACACTTGAACACTTTTTGGACCTCAGACCAAGACCAGTCCAATTGCCCACAAAATTTCTAGTGGATTTAGCAACTTTCGCTCTAAAAAAGAACTATTTTTGCTTTGGGAATGAATTCTATCTCCAGGTCAAAGGAGTAGCTATGGGGTGTCCCTTCACCACTGAGCGGGCGGTACTGTTTATGTCTCTATATGAAGACACTTATGTCCACAACAACAATCCTTTCGCTGAACATGTCACTACATGGCTACGTTTTATAGATGACGTTTTTATGATCTGGACAGGAGGGAAGGAAGAACTTATGTCTTTCTTTAATTGGCTGAACGCAAGAACACCAGACATACAGTTCAGCATATCCCACTCAGAGAGTAAAATAGCATTTTTGGATGTCGAAGTATTTCCGGCTGAGGGCAACCTAGCAACATCATTATTCATTAAACCTACGGATCGTAATACGGCTTTACTCTTCTCCAGTAACCATCCGAAGAGTTTAAGAGAAAATCTGCCTTTTAGTCAATTTTTACGAGTACGTAGAAACTGTTCATCCAATGAGGACTACAAGCTCCACGCAGAAAATCTGGTATCCAAATTATGCGACCGCGGCTACCCGAAAAAGCTAGTCCGCAACTCAATGAAACGAGTAAGGTGGACACAGAGAGAAAGTCTGCTTGAACGTAAGAGCAAACCTAAGTTAAAACGACAAGTTTGCGTGACCACCTATTGTCCCAATGCCAACAAACTTAAAAAGATTATCAAACAAAATTGGCATCTGATTAAAAATTTGGATGAAAGTTTACATACACCACCGTTGTTTGCCTTTAAAAAGGAGAAAAGCTGCTGACTGAATCACACCTGACTTTTTACGTGGCGATTGAAGCCCCATTTTTCAGCCCGTGGCCCGGGACCCTATGGTAAGATGCTTGTGCATAACGTGGCAACCTCTTGCCTTTCTACAACTTTGGGGACTTGCCACTGATTATACGCCTTATTCTGCAGGTCCCACGGCAGCTTCCATTCATTCTCCTGCCTCCTAGGACACTCTACCATCCTTGAGAAAGGTACTTGTTCAGGTTATTTCCATGATTAGACCCTGTTTGTCCTCAGGTCACATCATCCTTACACACAACCTTTTGCATTTTTCTTCTATTTTATCACTGCAGGATTCTTCCACTATGAATTCATTTTCTTGGATACACTCCCACTGGTAAGCTGTGTGACTTCAGGTGTTGTAGTGCTTGCGAGTGTTCCCTTTGTCTAAAAACTTGCATACATAGGTTCTTTTTTCTTTCTCTTGCAGAGTGATCTGGCCCTGATGAGAATCCCTCTGACTACCTGGGATTCGAAACGCGTAGCCCCCCCCCTTTTTTTTCCCCTGGTCTGCCCTTGGTTGTCCTAGTGTCTAACAGTGTTACACTCGGACTATTAACTATACACTCACTTTTGTAAAAAAAATTGAAAAAGTTTATTTAATTTAACTGTAAGGAGTGTATTTTCTTGATTTGATTTGTTTTTTTATTGTACATCAGGCTTACTACTTCTCCCACTGTGGTATTGTTTCCCCAGTCTGTGGGAAGTAGCGTTTTATGATTGTGTGAATGTTTGTTGGTACGACTGTGATATGTCTGATTTATGATTGTATGGTTGAGATTTTATCTTGTTCTGTGTCCTTTTTTCATTGTTGTCACAAATTCTCTATTGAAATTATGCACTAAAGGTCAAATTCGTTGTACCTTGCAATATATTTTGTAAAATAAACAGCTATTCAATAGCATCCCCCAGTTTTGAATAGAAATCTTTATTGGGTTGACGAATTGTCATATGAATTGTAGTATCAGTATTGGCATCTCTCCACTGTTGTTTTGACTATCTAACCCTAAGCATATTTAAGGCCCAGTTTTCCATACTCCTTAGACTGCCTCATTCCTTTGCTAAGGCTTCTGCGTGACGTAGTCTCCCTGATCTGAGGTGTAATAAATATGTATTTTATATTACAGCTTCTGTGCCAAGTTCTTCTTTGGTGGTTTAAAAGGACCAAGTATCAGTGAGACCCCTGAGAAGGTTTTCTATTTTCTTCACTGTGAACATGGCAGAAGTGGAGTAGAGGGTTCCACTTCAATTACTCCCCCCGCCCCCGGGTTCAGAGGCACTGATGCAAGAACTCAGGGTAGGCTTTCGAGCATTAGATGGGCGTTTTGATTCCCTTGGAAAGCAGCTAGACACAATAGGTGCCAAGTTGGATACTCGTGAATGGAGACTAGACAATGTTGAGGGTAGGGTGTCGGATTTGGAGGATGGTGCAGCGCAGTCCGCGAGAAGAATAGATCGATGGAGAAACTACTAAAGTCTGTGGCCTTAAAGAAAGAGGACTTGGAAGCGCGTAATAGGCCAAATAACATTAAAATTTTAGGGGTCTCGTAGTCCACCAACGTGGGGCAAATGGACCTATTTGTTGAGAAACTACTTACTGATCTTTTCGGTAAAGCCGCTTTCACTCCTACCTTCTTAGTAGAGCGGCTGCATTGTTCCCTCGGCCCCAGGCCCAATCCGGGATGTCCTCCCAGGCCTATAATCTCCCACCAGCAGAACTTCCGTGATAGGGATGTGGCACTTAGATTGGCCAGGGAAAATGGCGCAATGACCTGGCTGGGCTCCACTCTGGCGCTGTTCCCTGACTTCACAGCTATGGTCCCAGAGGCAAGAAGAAATACAAGATGTATTTCTAGAATACTATACAGAGCTATATTCTTTGCGTGCTGCGCATAGTAATGAGGTCCGCAGGGACTACTTGTCTGAGATAGCTCTTGTGTGACTGGAAAAAGGGATTCAAGAGTTCTTGGCGGAACCTTTTTTCGTTGAGAAAATTGTGCAGGCGGGTTGACACCCTCACTGTGAAACACTTTAACCCCTTCGCTGCGGGGGGGGGGGTAATTCCCCCCACTGTGCTGGGGGGCGGTGGGCGCAGACAGCGCCCACATGTTCATGACGAGCTCAGGCACGGCGCTCAGGTGCTCATGACGAGTTGAGCTCGTCACAGGCGCACCAGTTCCCGTGGAACGCTAAGCACAGCAGGGGAAATATCCCCGCGTGTGAGTGTTTCACGGCTCATGACGAGCTGAGCTCGTCATGTGCACCGGAGCGTAGTGCCTCATGACAAACTCAGCTCGTCATGAGCATCGATGGTGTTAAGGCAGCCGCTACGCTTTTCACCTGAATGCTCTGCCCTAGGACAGTGCGAGTTCAAGGCTGCTCTGGGGCAAGGGCATTCACTATAATGCCCCTCATTTTCCTGGTTAGCGCTGGGTGCACCTTTCAAAAGGTGTGTCCATTACTAACCAGAAAAATGCGCCACATACATAATATGGCCACTGGTGGCTGGACTTGTATTCTCTCAAACTTGGAATGATTGACCTTTTGTGGTCACCTGCACCTAAATCTCAATTCAGTATATTTTTTCTAACAATAAGTTCTTTCCAACATAGATAATTGAAAATGCTCTAAAAACTTAATTTCATGGCTAGTGGCAGTGGCACGCTGTACTATTGTAACTGTATAGTGAATGTGAACAACTAAACTCCCGGATTATGGGCACAAAACCTAAATCAGATTATGAATCATTCCTGCAAAAGGCACTTTGTCTTTTTCCTAAAACATGAACATTTTGATTACACACCAAACGTTTTAACTAGTTTTATTTCAAAAGCAATGGACAGTACAACTTCTAATCGCAACACAGACTAATCCAGTCCAACAAACTACTCATTATTCAGCAATCTGAATATAGAACGATATCATATCAATGAAACGAAGTCCGTTTCTATACATTTTATTTTTCATTGTAGACAATATACACTGTTCAAAAAATATTCAAAAATTCTCAATGGAAGAAAAATGTCAGCATGGAAAATACTTAAATCTGGCACATGAATATTGGAGAATGTGCTGTAAAAACGAAGTATATGGTTGGGGGATTTGCGCTTAAACTTTTATTTTCGGTTCACAGATTAATTAACAAAAAAATCAAAGTAGTTTTACTACAATAAAGTGACCAGCATCATTTGGGATAAGCACTTGGAGAAAGCTGAAGCTGTTAATATAATGAAGAAAAGCTTAATGGTTCATCAGTAAAGAGAAGATTTGTGGACGAATTGTGGAACGGGAGATTCCCCAGTACCACATTCCATAGCTTTCACAGTAATTTCATACTTAGCATTTCAGTCCAATTAAATATAATATATTGAAAAATATGAATTTAGGAAAAGGCTAAAGCTGGGTAAATCACAAAACCAGGCTGTACTTCTTCATATACTAGTTTGTTCTGCTGTTCTGCATTAGTAAAGTTTAGTTCATCAATTTTTAATATATCTCTTCTTTATCGTGTGCGTGTGTGAAGGTAATTAAAAAAGTTATGCTCTCTAATGTGTGGAAAACAAGCAGAAACAATCAATTTCCAAAGACATTGTGTCCGACAGAGAAAGCCTCTGGCTCCCATTACTTCTGCGCTTGATAAACTATATGTGAGCAGACAAAGAGGTGCTGAATATGCATGTGGAAATATAGTGTACCTGAAGCAATTTAACATAGTGCTTGAACAGCACTGGACTCCATTTAATCGTCTGCTCAGTCGGATTGATTTAATCCACAGATTCCTCCGAAAACAGCAGGTGTTGTCATTTCTAACCGCCTTTGAAAATATTAAATGTATTCAATTAAAGCAATCCCTTTGAGAAACATATTGTGCATTATAATTTGTCTTTGGGTGACTTTTTAATCGGTTGCCTTTACTTGCCCTATTCAATTCTATGGCCCAATTATGTCTAAAATGTTCTAATGGTATACTCTGCTTCATTATTAAGTAGCAATTCTTTCCAGAATGACAGAGACTGTGGCGTTTCACCCAGAAATAAATGAAAGGAAAAGTGTGCTGACTCTTTAGGAAAAATGTCTTTCACATGGCATATGAAACAATTGGCTTGAGAATGTTGCACTAAAATGTAATTGTAGTGCAACGATCAGCCAGGATAGTCCTGTAAAAACACTCTTTTAAAGTAAGAATCTACAGTGGGAAGAATGTACAGTGTCAAAGAGATTCTGGGCTGATCTGGCATTTTACAGTGAAAAGCTAATCTGGAATGAATAGAAGAGTACGAATATATTCTGAAAGTAAGCATTTCATTTGAAAACATGTTTGAATAATGATTTGAAGACCAGTAAACTCTCTTAAACACATGAATGCCAGTTTTCTGAACAAGTTTCAGGAAGCAATATATTTCTCGAAGTGCCTTCATCCTGAACCTTAGAAAGCACAACATGCTAAGTGCCTAAACTTTAATGTACATGTGTTCTGACTGTACCTGCACCAAGCTGAAACAAATATGCAGTTGTCTAATGTAGGTGCAATGGACATCAGTGCACTTGAGAGGTAAACACGGAAAATATGGTGACTGTTATTGGTACTTATACGCAGGTCACTACAGTGTGCCACATCCAAGCTTGTAAGTGCAGTAGTTGTAAAATCGTATAATCGTTCACAACCTTAGATTCCACTTTCAACCATCTTAAGAGGTCTTCGAATTGAGCCTGGTCGGAGTTCGCATAGCGGCGCTGCAAGGAACTTGCGAGGAATTTGCTGTATGCTTTAT
Organism: Lissotriton vulgaris; assembly: GCF_964263255.1. NCBI lineage: Eukaryota > Metazoa > Chordata > Amphibia > Caudata > Salamandridae > Lissotriton > Lissotriton vulgaris. Next base: position 1,643,833,238 of record NC_141691.1, read on the forward strand.
CCCCTCCTGAGGCTGAAGCCGGGCGATAGCTATTTTACTTTGTTAGAGTTTGTTTCCTGCACCTTTTTAAAACGTGTTTTAATATTCCTAGCTTGACTGCGAAGCTTTTAAAAACTGTACGAACATCTAGTGTGATTTCTTCCGCTTAAATTGAAAAGTGGTGGTTTATCCCCCCCTGCCCTTCGCTTGATTAAAAAAGCGGTACCTTAGTTGTCACTGAATCTCCCCCGTCACTCGGACCAACTTCAGCCGACTTGAGCGCTGAGACAACTGAGTCCCGGACGGGTAAAACAACTTTAGCGGCCATCTTAGTTGGGGGCAGCGTTTGCACGCTCTTGATTGGCCAGCATAAAAGGGAGGGGCATGCGTCCGCGCAAAGGACGCGATCTGCGGACGCACCGGACCTGAGCCAGAGTCGTGCCGGAGTCAGGCCCGTCTACGCCCGTCCACGCCAGGACGGGCCTAGGGGCTACCGATCCTGTTACGGCCGCAACTATCCCCGTTCACCACGGTATTACTACCATTTATACTGGGGAGGAGTTAAAATGGCTCAGATACCTTCCTTCTGCACAGTGCACTACATGCATATTGCCAACTCATAATTTCAACTGCACTCATTGCGGCTTCTCCATGGGCCGGATGTCTATGTGTAATCAAATGAAACTATCACATAAATGGGGTAAACCTAGGGGTAGAACAAGGGGTTTTAAATCTCCTTTCTCCTGTACTAAACTGCAGTTTTGGAGCATAAATTGTACATCACTTCCGAAACACAAGAATAATATCTATGGCTTTTTAACTGATGAAAAACCTGATGCCGCGTTCCTTACGGAAACCTGGCTTCATGAGAGCTCGGGGCCAGACATTGTTGTGGCGGTTCCCGATGGCTACCTAATGGTCAGGAAGGACAGAGACATGGGTATAAGAGGTGGTATAGCGATAATTTTTAAATCAAATTATACACGTACCTTTGATGCCTTCCCTTTGCTCTGTTGTGAAGCTGGATATTTCAAACTTGCAATCAGCCCCCAGTTTACTCTGTCAGGTCTTCTGATCTATCGTCCCCCTGGAAACTCGAATGCCTGGACGACGTCCTTTGCAGACACCATTGCTTCTCTATCCTTGAAGGCGGCCAATTTTACCATCCTTGGCGACCTGAACTTCATCTGGAAGATGATCAATGTAGTGTTAGTAAATTGTTTTTATCCGAGCTAGAAGCTCTAAACATTTTGTTACGCAATTCAGGGCCAACACACTCTGCAGGGCATTTATTGGACCCAGCTCTTTCCAATCTCCTATTTGAATTTTCTTCTTCCGCCCGTCCCCTGGAATGGTCGGATCACTATTCCGCAAATTTTGCCTTACCTCGGATCAAAACCCTGACTAGTGATAACGGCAGTAAGGATGTGTTCATACGTCGGTGGAGCAAGCTTGATATAACCGATTTTAATATGCATTTGATGGACACCCTTCCAAACACTGATACGTCCACATCCGTGTTAAACACTGAAGTATCTAAATGGTTGAGCACTGCCATCGACGAACTCCTCCCTTTAACATCCAAGAACTCCGCATCTCACCGACCTCCTGCACCTTGGTTTTCTGAAGACCTAAAGCGCATGAGATCCAACTGTAAGACCTTTGAAAGGAAATGGAGACGTTCTTACTCCGCTTCCCGTAAAGTGGCCTATAAGGAAGCCCTCAGGGACTACCATAACCAATGTAAAATGGCCAGAGCTGCCTATGTTGCTAATACGGTAACCAACGCCCAAAATTGTCCTTGCACTCTTTTCTCTGTTGTGAAAAAATTAACAGGAGCGGACTTGGCACCAGCCCCCCTGCCCTAGATGAGAATCAATGCAATTGTATTGCAGAATTCTTTATAACTAAAGAAGAACGTATCTACGACTCATTAAGTCCCTCTACATCCGATGATACACTGCTGCCTGAGCCAGCACTGACTCCAGATCATCTGCCTTCCACAACAGCTAAACTTACAAATTGGTCACCCTTTGATGATGCTTCCTTCTTCTTTTGCCTGAATAGCATTAAATCTGGCTCCCCACGGGATCCAGTACCGGCCAAAATTTTAAAACAACTTGATTCTGGCCCACGCCGTGTGTTAAAGCAACTTCTTAATTCCTCACTATCTGAGTCACATATCCCACATTCTATCAAAGATCCTGGAAAGGCATATTAACACACAACTAACCCATCTTGCTAAGAGCTTGGGATTTTTACATCCATCCCAGTCAGGCTTTAGAGCACATCACTCGATCGAATCCACACTTCTAGGAGTAACCGAGAGTCTGCGACACAGTGTCGATCGCGGAGAGACATCCGCTCTCATTCTTCTTGATCTGAGCGCGGCGTTCAACACTGTGTCTCATTCCATCCTCCTTGCGACTCTTCGGTCCCTGGGTGTGGAGGGCGCTGCTCTAGCCTGGATGGCCTCTTTTTTGAGTGGTCGCACTTTTCAGGTTTTTTCTGCCTCTGCTTCCTCTATCATTTGTCCATCGGCGTACGGCGTTCCCCAAGGATCCATACTCAGTCCTTTATTATTTAATATTTATGTAAGACCCCTGGCCACTATTGTGGAGGAAGCCGGTCTCACCTTATACTCCTACGCCGACGATACACAAATCATTTTCTCTCTTTCTAATAAAGAGTGTAACGATATCTCTGCCTTGAGAGAAGGTCTGATTCGAGTCTCTGAGTGGATGAAGAGCAATTTCTTGAAATTAAACGGTAACAAGACCGAGGTTGTGATACTAGGCAAGGGTAAGGAACTTTGGGGCTCCCACCATTGGCCAAATGACATGGGACCTACCCCTCAGCCCGTCACTGTAGTACGCAATCTCGGGTTCCTCATCGATGAGAAACTTACAATGAGACAGCAGGCTGTGAAGGTGGCCTCTATTTGTTTCGCCACCTTGAGATGGCTTCAAAAAATCCTGTGGATGTTGCCCCCCTCCACACAAAGAACTGTAGTCCAGGCGTTGGTTGTTTCCCGCCTGGATTATGGCAACGTCCTTTACCTTGGAGCCGACCTGACAACCATAAAAAAAACTCCAGGTTGTTCAGAATGCGGCCGCTCGGCTACTCTGCAACGTTCCCAGGAGAAAATCTGTCTCTCTAGCACTTTGTGACCTTCACTGGCTCAAAATCCCGAGCCAAAATAAATTCAAAGCCCTTTGTCACGTTTTTAAAATCAAACAAGGCTCAGCCCCTAAATATCTTCAGGGCTTCATCCAGGCCTGCAAGCCAAGCTGAACTCTGAGATCTTCAGGGACCGGTGATTTTTCCGTTCCCAGATTCAGGCTAGCAAAAATGGGAGGCTGCTTTTTTGGCCATCTGGGTCCTACATTTTGGAATACTCTCCCTGTGACCCTGAAGACAGAAACCATTCTTTTTTGTTTCCGCAAGGGACTTAAAACTTGGCTCTTTCAGCAGTAAATAGAAGCTTCCTATTAGCAAAATCAGCATGCAAGTTCTTCTTCTTTAATCTGTCCCTGAGCGCCGGGAATCCGACTGCGGGTAGCATCGTGCTTTATAAGTTTAAATAAATAAATAAATAAAATAAATAAACTCTGCCGCGCTATGCGGAGGTCCGCGAGCGGGCGGAGTTGCTTGTTCTGCCCGTTCGCATGACGATCCTGCCATATGGCAACGCGGATTGCGTGTTTGGGGGGAAGTGCACCACGTGCTCGTGCATGGGTATGGTCATCTTATTTTCTTCTCACTGTTATGGTGCGGATCCTCCCTTAATCTTTTCAATCCTTCTTTCTCAAAACTTTTTTTCGGATCTTTTTTTATTTATTATCTTTCCCCGTGTTTTCTTGAGTATGTGTTTTGTGTTGTTTTCTACTTTTTGTGTGTTTTTAGTGCGTTTTGTACTGTTTTTCTATATTACTTGTTTTCACATTTTTTACATCCTTCTTCTCTCTTCATTTTTTCTTTCTACATTTTCTTTTCCGCCCCTACCATCCCCCCAGCATCATGGCACAGAGTGCGACGTGGGCAAAGATGAGCCGCCTTTCTTGCGGTAGGCGGTGCCCAGCAGGGGTGCAGCCCTGTTCCTTGTTTTTGGAGGTGGCAGCGCTTGTTTTTTTGTGCAGCAACACCTCCCCTCCACTCTGGCAGGAGGTGGCAAGCCTGGGTCCAGGTACAGGATCCGAAGGTGTCCCCTGCGGTGGGCGAGGGTGTGCCGGGCAGTGTATCTCTGCTCTGGGGTCTGGCGCACCCATAATCAACTGACGCACTGGTAGTCCGATATCCTGGACCCAGTGCAGAACCTGGTGGACCTGCTATGTGTTCAGGTCGCAGGAGTTAGTGAATAGATTATTATAATTATTATTGTGTGTTCTATGTTATTGTGAATATTCTTTTTCCCCAACTAGCAAGAATGCTGCTTCTCACATTCAGGTAAGTTACGTTTGAAAATGTTATATTATGTCATGTGATCATTATTCTAGACAGGTACTTGGCAGTACCTAATCATACTTGTTTGCAACTTTGCGCTCGCTTGGGCTGATTATGTAAGAGAACTTAAGTTAGGTCATTTAGACTAGAAAGACTCCTTTCATTTGTCTTGTCACTAAGATAGTGGTAGTTAGTTAGTTGCTTAGTATTGTCTAGTAACTTAGCGACCCGCGTCCTCTCACTTCAGTCCATGACTCTTTAGTAGGAACTTTTTTGTAGTTCGTAAAGTGAGTAAATAGCAAACAACCAATTTGGTGTAGTCATATGCAATATGCATGCATCCATCTATGCTTTTAACACTAAATTCAGACTTAGTGAATTGGCCCGTCAATGGGGTTGAGAAATTGCAAATGAGATTTGAACTTAGAAGCAAATATCATTTTTTTGCAATTCATTCCAAAGTCTTTGGAATAGGCGGGCTAGGTAGGTTTAGGATTCAGTATTTGGAATGGCACTGTGGAATAATAAAGCTAGGATGGTCCGCACCTGTGATACTAGTTTACTTCTAGTCAATCAGATTTATGAAAGGTTAATGTTATTGCAATTGCCGTTTCCTGTCCAAAAATCTTTTTGGAACGATAATTTAATATTTATTTAACACCAATACTTTTTTGTCTCTTTAATTATCTTAAAAGATCATTACCATCCAGGGGCGAGAAAACAAGCTCTTCGGAGACGGGTGAGGGAGCTGGCGGTGTCTCCCAGGGCCAGGGACGCTCCTCATCAGATGGCTCTGCTGGTTCCAGTAAGTCCTACCCTTGTTAGTAATAAATATATTTCCCTAACTTTTACAGCTCCTTATTTTGAACTATTATTTCCATTTCCTAATTTTATTTTTCTCCAAATCCTCTTCGATCTATCTGTTTCTAAATTCTTGTCATCCCTGCATTAGCTACTGTTGGACTTGACCATTTGTGGCTAAAGTTCCTTAAACTTTTTGCCTTCCTCCTAGAACTTTTTCTGACATTATGTTGCCGACTTAGATGCTTTGGGCACTTTGCTACTGTTGATCTGTGTCAAAGTGCAAGTGCTCCCTGTATAAAGTATTATGGTAATCGGTTGTCCATAATTTGTGTTTTTGCCTTACTAGTAAAGACCCTAGTAAAGTGCACTATGTGTGCCAGGGCTGGTAATGTAAATGCTACTCGTGGGCCTGCAGCACTAATTGTGCCACCTGCACAAGTAGCCCTAAAGCGAGACCTCAGGCCTGTCACTGCAGGGCCTTAATGCAGTTTGCTAACTGCCATGTTCTCCTGACAAGTGCACCCACTTGCCTGGACTTACCCTTCCCTTTCTATGCACATCACACACCCCTATGGTAAGTCCAAGGTACCCCCTGGGCAAGGTGCAGTGTCTGTGAAAGGTAGGACATTTACTGAGGTGTGTACCATGTCCTAACAGTGAGATACTCTCCATTTCACTTTTCACTGTTGCAAGGCCATCTTGCACATAGAACACAATGGGGAAGGCTGTGTAATATTTTTCCAGCCTATCTTCCTATAGGCTTAAGATGGAGAGATGAGGTTTAGTGTGCCTGCACTCACAATGTATTAACACATCTTTTTATGAAGGTGGTTTTTGCATTGTGTGTTAAGAAACGGCGCTTTTAGAAGTGGCTGTTTTCTTTGTTCTAACAATTGCCTGGTTGTGGATTGACTGTCTGGATTTGAATATGATAGAGTCTGGGAAATGTCTTGACCCAGGGGCGGAGTAGGAGACAGAAACTGGCTGACGTACATCTGGAGTGTAGGGGGAGGAGTAGCCCCTGCAGGTGAAGAGGCCTGGGCTCTTGCCATTAAGGAATGGCTCCACCTCCTGCTGAGTTATTGAGGAACCAGACCCCCACTAATCAAAGGAAGAAGGTGTCACTGGCAAGGAGACACCCAGAACTGGTATGGACAGAGGTCAGTGCCCCCTGAACACAAAGACTTCAAAGACATTTAAGGGTATAACTATGAGAGCTGAAATCCCTGAACAATGGACTGAAAAGGATTGAAACTACTTTGTGGTCAAGAGGAACCTCTGCCAAGGAAGAACAGCTGAAGAGACTGAAGAGGAGGACAGACCCTTGCTGTGTGTTCTGGAGCTGGCCTGCAGTTTGCAGACTTAACTAAGGAGAGGTAAAGGGACTTTGCTGCATGCTGTAGCCCCCTGCTTGAAAGGACTTTGCTGTGCGCTGTGTCCCAAAGATACTTGTCCCCAAGGGCCCGAGGAGAGCTGGCTCCCTGTTGTGAAAACTCAGGAACATCAAAGTTTCCAAGTGTGTCGCAGCTGCGCTGTGTGTGTGTGCTTTTTGCAGCCTGAGACTGTCGTAAGCATTGCCCCGGGACTGTGTGGCCTGAAACCCAACTGAGTCTCAGCGATGCTTTGTGTGTGCATTTGTGCGGCCTGAGACTGTGTGGGGCATGTGGTGCTGGTTGGAAAGCGCAGCGTGAATCATCGTCCACGCTGCTGTAAAGTTTGTTGTGGCCCGAACCGTCATTGAAACGAAGGCTGCGGATCAAGATCGCCGCCGCTGACCCAAGCCGCAATGCACTGAAGGATTTTGTAAAGCTAAGGAAGCTGTGAGGTAATCATGATCGTTGTTTGCAAGAGGAATCTGCCCGAGATTGTTAACAACGGAGAAGGCAGCGCCGTAACCTGGCCGGCTACAGCATCGCCTTGCAGTCGTCATGGGGAGTTCCCAGCAGGATGTCTGACGAGCGGGAAGAGAGAGAAAGTGAGGCAGCGCATCCCCCAGGTATGGCTTAGACTCTGGTCGGGATCCTCAAGCATGTGTGGCCTGAGGAGGCGTGCAGGCAGAGTACAGGACTGCTCCCATCTCACTCCCGCTGCATCGCGTTAGACACGCTGAGTCCTCGAGCGGCAAGGACCTGCCTGGCAGAACCGGGGCTGCCCTCGGAAATTCAGGAATGTTGTCTGTGGTTGGGGCCTACTGGTGCCCGTGCTAATCGCGTTAATTGGTCTGGTATTACTCCTGCATTACGAACTCCCTTATTACTTGCAATAGGGATTGGATTATTCCTGCAATACGAACTGCCTAATTATGTGCATTAAAGAGTGCATTATACTTGCATTAATGAGTTTGTTACACTTGCATTATGAACTGCCTTATTATGTGCATTGAGGATTGAAATATTCTTGCATTATGAACTGCCTTATTGTGTGCATTGAGAATTGAATTATTCTCGCATTACAAACTGCCATTTTACTTGCATTAAGGAGTGTGTTATACTTGCATACAAACTGCCTTATTATGTGCATTGAGGATTGAATTATTCTCGCATTACGAACTGCCGTATTATGTGCATTGAGGATTGAATTATTCTCACATTACGAACTACCATATTACTTGCATTATAGAGTGTGTTATACTCGCATTATGAACTGCCTGATTACTTGCATTGAGGATTGCTTTATTCTTGCTTTACAAACTACATTAGTCTGACAATACAAACTGCATCACAAACTGCATAGCATTGCACTAAGACTGCATTTGAGCATCGTAAACTGCTCATTTGTTGTTAATCAAAGGCGATTAGGTTGAGCATTGGCAGAAGACATGCTGTATTTGACCATTGTCGTAGCAATTGAACCGACTCCATTTTGTATTTGTGGCAGCCATTTTGTCTGCCACATGTTGCCATGTGCTCATCATGTGCTTTGTACTACCTCCTTGTTAACTGCTCCTGAAATCTGCCCAGCAACAGACTATATTTAGCATCCCCCACTTTCAGCATGCCCAGTAGGGTCTGCAGCTGTTACTAATTAGTTCCAGATAGGAATGTGTTTACTAGTTTCTGAAAACTGTTAACTCCGCCCACTCATCGATTGTACCTTTCAAAATGCCCTTATATGTACATAAAACTTGCTCTTGTATTTTGTACCGCCTTCTTTTGAGCCCCCTCATTGTGTATAAAAGGGGCCATGTACTTTAGTTCGGTGTGCTACTCTATGCAATACTGAAGGGTGTTGTGTGGACTGTAGTACCACCGTTAAAGGTTTAATAAACTATGCTTTTGTATTTTCCAGTTTCTGTGCCAACTTCTTCCTATGATCTGAGGACTCTGTGCAGAGAAGGGCGAACCCCTTGCACTGTTAGGCCTAGCTGAGGCTTGCTTACATCAATTGTAAATCGCTATGGGGTAACCCAGTATCCCTCAGAACCTGGGCAGAACAGTTTAGTATCAACAATGGTTCTGTCGGGCATGCAAGCTGATTACTTCAAAATATATATCTAGCTTTTCAAGGTTAATTAAGTTATTTTATACAATCCAAAGAAGCAAATCCAGTAACAAGAAGAACAGTGTAATACTGTATTTCTAATCACAGAATTATTTTTATTCATGAGTGTCTTGCTTTTGCTTTTGATATATATTAATTAATCAAAACAATTCAACATAACTTCATAACAGACGGCGCATATAAATAAGGTGCATGCAATGTGACAAGTGGTGCATCCGTGATAATGTGAATTATATACAACAAGTGAGTGACGGGAAGGGAAGGGGAAGGGTTCGTGGTGTTTTGTAATATACACTATTATACATGCACCTTATTTATATGCGCCGTCTGTTATGAAGTTATGTTAAATTGTTTTGATTAAATAATATATATCAAAAGCAAAAGCAAAAGCGTGGGTGAAAGAAGGTCGTGAGCGTGAGAAACGTGAGCAAGCGCTGATTGAAAAAGAGCAACGGAAGAATGTGTATGAAAAAGCGCAAGAATTAAGGAAGAAAGAAGTGAAATAATTGGAAGAGAGACAGGAGAAGGAGCGCAGATTACAAATATCTGGCCAATATGCTGTTCGGCAACCTCTTTATCCTGTCCTTAATAAATCACCAGATGATTTCTCATTGCTAGATCGTCCTCCACCTCCGTATGCCGTTCCGTCCGCTCCATCAGACGAAGATGACGATTCCAGGGCAAATCAAACAAAACCAGATACTCGCTCTATGCTGTCGGTCGAACATGTGGCAGAACTTAGAAAGACTGCTCGTCAAGCACTTCGTTATTCTGTTACTGTTTCTAACATTTTAGATAGTTTACAGGGGTGGCAGGACAGAGAGCGATTATATTTTACCGAGCATTTTGCTGAAGAAGTTGTTGACATGTTTCGGAAAGTCTCTGGTGTTTTAGAACCTGATGAGGTAGAAGCCGATTGTAAGCAAATACGTAATGGGCTTTTTACTCTCCCCCAGGTGGCTGATACGATAAGACGGTTGTTTAAACTACGAACTGAGGCGCTTCGTATGCGAAAGGAGAAACGGAAAACAGATGCAGATGCACGGACGGATTCGCTCGGCGGGAAACAATGATCTATCTTTGGAACAGATAAGACTGCAATAGTGCATGCTAAGCCTATGTGAGAGGCTGCAGCTTTATATGTTCCTACTAAGGGAGCGGGTACAAGTGATGATAAGTCTTCTGTAGATGCTAAAGATTATTTTATTTATAATTGGGTGTACACTCCCTGGAATAGGGCAGATGTAATGGCACTTAAAGCTGCATTGCCTGACCCGCAGAAAAATCCTGCCGCTTTTTATGAGGAAGTTGAGGGAGCCATAAATTCTTGTACCATGACATTAGCTGATATCGATTTATTTTCCGGACTAATATTACCGCCTGATATGCGTATGGGGCATTATGGAAGGAGATTGAGATGGAAGATGAGGATAGGGAACCAGCGAAAAAGCTATGTCAGTTGATTTTAGACCTTCCTGTTGCAATACTAAGTTAAAAACAAGTATTCCCCCTAAAAAGATTGATTGGACTATTTTAGCATCATGTAAACAAAAGGCAGATGAATCAGTTACAGATTTCTTTACGCGTTTTAAGGAAGCCTTTCATGATTTTAGTGGTCAGTCGCTAACGGACGATACGGGCCGACATTTGTTTGTAGATAAATATGTTACGAATCTTTTAACATGAGTGGCTAGCCGTTTAAAAGCTAGTGAAAACTCTTGGACTACCTCTTCTCCGGCATCCCTCCTGACGATGGCTCAATATTATGAGCGTCAGGAATTAGAAGCGAAGGGTAGTGAGGATAAAAGGCTAAGGAATTAAAAACAAAGGTTATGTTATCTCAGGTTTATGGTCCACCTCCTAGAAATAATGATAGAGGCGGACGAGGATTTTATGGCTCTTCTTACACTTGTTCGAATTTGGCTGTTGATCAATGCGCGTATTGTAGGAAATTTGGCCATTGGGCTGATCAGTGTCCATTGTTGCGCTCACAACGCTATGTCCGTGGTAGAGGACCAATGAGAAATCGCGCGGGATATTCAGGTCCTAGGGGCAGCAGGAACGATCGCGCTAGGTTTGATTCTAATGTGCGGGTACAAAATGGGTTCAATACTTTTGACAGAGGCAACCAATACCAGATGTCTGAATATGTGCAGCCTGATTTACATGATTCTGCTTATGCATAAAATTGCGTATGATGGGGTAAGGAATCAGTTGAAGTTCCAGTAGATCAGAAGGGTCCTTATGTTACAGCACATGTTTTGGGTTCTACTGATCAGTTTCTGGTTGATACAGGAGCTACTCGTAGCGCTCTGTCTAAACAATTGGTTTCTAGGGCTATCCTGTCTGGCTTAACAATCACATCGATAGGGTTCGATGGAACACCCTCCCTTAGTCCATTATCACAACCACTTGCATTTCATGTTGATATATTTGCTGCTCCATGCCCGTTTTTGCTCTCCCCCAATACACCAGATAATATTGTGGGTATTGATATGCTTAAGTATTTCAGAGCTACAAGAAGATGTTCCCCTGAAGGAGTACGTGTCCCTACCTAAAACTTTGTGGGCTACTTCAGATACTGATGTGGGACAGATGGTTATTCCCCGGTGCATATTAGTGTAAAGGAGGTAGCTGTGTTGCCATTTTTGCCTCAATATAGAATTTCACAGGAGGGTGAGGAAGCACTCACACAAATTGTACAAGATCTCTTTGAAGTGGGGGTGGTTGAAGAAGTTCCATTTAATGTTTCTAACAGCCCGATTCTCCCAATTTTGAAGAAAGACACTGATACTAGGATTTATCGATTTATAATTGACTTACGGGAGGTGAATAAGATAGTGTTGCCACAATACCCAGTGGTTTCTGACATCACAACACCTCTTTCTTTAGTTCCACCTACTGCAACAATGTTCTCTGTCATAGACTTGAAGAGCATGTTGAATGGACGTCCACATATGTCAGTTACTCGGAGATAGACCAGCCTGACTGTACTGATAACTATTCCAATCCCTTAAAATTTGTAAGGGAATACTTCACTGCTTAGCGTCCCAATTTAAATGTTAAAAAACAGCCCAACTTCCTTGACAGCGACACGGAACAACCAAATGCAGATTGTCTGACCCTCCACGGGAAATACGAAATATCCACAACAGCAGCGTTGGATCAATATCTATTTAGAAAAAATGTGTGAGAAAACAAGTGACACCTCACGGAAACACCACCAACGGGGTAACTGGTATGTAATTTCCAGACAAGCCCCTGTCTCATCATCGGTAGTCACTTGTTTCTCAAAGTAAGAAGCAAAAGGAGTGTCCAAAACAAACAACCAAAGGAGTGTGACAAACAGTGGGAAGCAGAGACATCTGCTAGTGACAAACAAAAAACATAAAGTAGTGCACACAACACAGCACCCAGATCCCAATAAACAATTTTATTCGTAGGAAAACCGGTGTGCTGAACCAATAAAAAGGCTGGTAGCTAGTCCTGCATACCATTAACCAATTTAAAATGCAGACATGTTTCACTGCCACTGCAGTTTTGGCAGTTTCATCAGGGCTGCACTATATGCTGCCACTCCACTCTTGGACACTTGTTCTGTGTTAACTGCCAAGGAAAAAGCACATGTAAACCATTAAGAACATGTAAACGTACTCAATACTGCCAGTATAGGATGTGCTAGTGGAGGCCCATAGTTACCCAGAGTCAGCCATGGAAGGAACGAATGCTGGGGAACTCCTGATGTGAGTCCTCACTTTCACCTGGCTTTTAAGCTCTGTGGGCACCAAGAGAAATACCCACATTCAGTATGTTGCACACTGATTTAATACTCGGGAACCCATTTCCCATCATTCGGACCTGTCACCTGGCTCTTTTCTCATAAGGGACATAAAATGAAATACACCTAAAACATTACACAGAGCCCACAAGGGGTTCAAACCCAGCTGTTATCTATAACTTCACCCTAGGGTTATGGTACACAAAATTCTATATCCATATTGTACAATGCGGTTTTACTACAGCAACTGTTAGTGCAACTCGCCTGCCCACCTCGTGTGTTTCTTTTATAGAGCGGCAGACCCATATGACTCATAGTGTCACAGAGAGCTGGTCACAGCCTACAAATCAACTAGCAGTAAAGTAATTATTCACCACTTGAAACAGGGATGGAAATGATGTGAATATAAGCCTCAACCCTTTTGCCATCAAACCGGCATGATCACGATCAACCCGAACTGCTGCGGTCGTTCGCCATGCCAAACCCAACTAATACATCTCACCTTACTGTATCCAGCATGTTTCCTTGTCTCGTCCACAACACGAGTGCCACTGACGCCATCGAATACATTGCACTCGGCGTCCCCGCCCCCTCATCACAGTCACGTGACCGGAGGCTAACCACGGCGGCCATCTTTGAACGGTGCGGTATACTGCACCTACTAGGAAGGTATTGTGAATTACAACATACTCATCTACTGCCCATTATAAAAATCCAACGAGACAGTAAGAAACGCTCCAAATTAGCGTCTAGCTCACACAAATGTTTTTTCACAAATTTTTTTTTAAAATATGTCCGTGTAAGAAGACAGGGCCCCGGGAATTGCCGGCGTGTGATGATCCTATTACATGATCTAAACCCCCATAAATACGGCGGCCATCTTGAACTAGTGGCGCTGTACATATCGCCTTAGAGTACACAAATATGACAGTGAAGCTATCGTCAAGGGATAGGACAAATACTGCTAACATACAACGGCCAGGGTGCCAACAAGAGCGTGATCTGAATAATTCCATACGAATGACAGAGCGTGATCTGAATGATTCCATAAAAATGACAGAGGGTGAATAAAGTTATAATACATGGTGTCACCTACCACCTAGGGCAATGGTCTTGCTTCATAACTATGGGCATCCTCGCCATATGGTGGGTGTCTAGAGGGAACACAGTCACCATAGACGATGATGTAGGTTATTACCCCAGTTGGTCGGAGGGAAGATTATGGTTAGATGCATATATGGAGACTGATATCCTATGATGGTGCAAGAACCTGTATGTCAATGCCCTGTTGGGGTCCCTACCTATTTAGGAGCAGGAACGGCTAATGGTAACTATCACTGCAATATGCTTTGGAAGTGACACTCATACGTTGTGGGGTGCGAAAAGGACATCCACTAAACCTCTTGCCTATGGATTCACAATTTTACCCTGTTCCACTCACTATTCTCGTTTAGCCCTAGTTGGTCTGTCTTTTCGTTGTAAATCCAACGTGCCTCTTTAGACATCAATACACTCTCAACGTTCTGTGGGGTACCTTGGACCTTTTCTAGCACTGTCCATGTAAATGTGTGTTTCTCAGTGAAACAGTGTTGTACCAGTTTGGTTGTCAGTTTCCCGGCCTTGATGGTACTTAAATGCTCTTGCACTCTCACTTTAATCTTACGCGAGGTAAGCCCTATGTAATGTAGGCCACATTGACATGTGAGCCCATACACTACTTGTGTGGAGTTGCAGTTGCTAAAGTGGTTGAGAAACCATTCTTTTCCTGATGTGAGGCTCACACTCGTGCTTTTCTTCGTGAGTGGACAGACTGAGCACATTCCACATGGGTAGTGGCCATTGGGGACCGTGGAGGATACACCGGTCCTCTCAGTAATGGCTCGAGAGTGTACGAGTTTATCTTTCAGGTTGCAAGCTCTTTTAAACGCAAATCTTGGTGGAGGCATTTGGAAATCGTTGTTAGATAGCAGTGACCAGTGTTTCCGAATGGATTGCCTTATTTTGTTCGCCATTGGACCATACGTCATCACCACTGGTACGCACTCTTCTTTAGGTTTGACCACTTTTTCAAGCAAAGCACTTCTGGGGGTATTCATGGCTCTTTTTTGGCTTGAGTAACCACTTTTTTGGGGTAGTTTCTGTTCATGAGTTTACATTTAAGGTCTTCTGATTGCTCAAGGAACGTGTTGGTCGGCAACAATGGCTCCCAGCATAGCCTGTATCTATGTAGGACAATTTGAGGAGCACGTCATCTATCCAAATACCAACCCCTTCCAGAGCTATCTCCGGCTCTGGAAGAGATATATAGATGACATGCTCTGCATCTGGTCAGGGACTGAAGAAGACCTGCTCAAATTTCTTCATTGGCTTAACCAGCAAGATGCCAATTTGAAGTTTACGTGGACCTATGATAGGCACAAGGCTGTATATCTTGACTTGGATATTGAATGCGATGAAAATGTGATCAAAACTTGTGTGCATCAGAAAACCACGGATAGGAACTTTCTGCTCTCCTATAATTCATACCATCCTAGAGCATTGAGGGATAACCTACCCGTGGGGCAATTCTTAAGGTATAGACGTAACTGTTCGTCAACCAACACGTTTCTTGAGCAATCAGAAGACATTACATGTAAACTCACGAACAGAAACTACCCCAAAAAAGTGGTTACTCAAGCCAAAAAAAGAACCATGAATACCCCCAGAAGTGCTGCGCTTGAAAAAGTGGTCAAACCTAAAGAAGAGTGCATACCAGTAGTGATGATGTATGATCCAATGGCGACCAAAATAAGGCAATCCATTCGGAAACACTGGTCACTGCTATCTAACAACGATTTCCAAATGCCTCCACCAAGATTTGCGTTTAAAAGAGCTTGCAACCTAAAAGATAAACTCGTTCACTCTCGAGCCATTACTGAGAGGACCGGTGTATCCTCCACGGTCCCCAATGGCCACTACCCATGTGGAATGGGCTCGAGTGTGAGGCTCACATCAGGAAAAGAATGGTTTCTCAACCACTTTAGCAACTGCAACTCCACACAAGTAGTGTATAGGCTCGCATGTCAATGTGGGAATCAAAGAGAGGGGCTTGTTGTAACCCGAAGGGAAATCGAGCACCAATATACCAGTAAGTAAAGAAAAAGGTTTTCCCAGCGGGAGATACAATAATCTTTAAACCAAACGGAATTAATGACCTGTCTCACTCAGTTCTCAGTCACTCATTCAACTGTCAGCTTTGAGCTCGGGGAACACTCCATTGCCCTAGGTGGTAGGTGACACCATGTATTATAACTTTATTCACCCTCTGTCATTTTTATGGAATCATTCAGATTACGCTCTGTTATTCGTATGGAATTATTCAGATCACGCTCTTGTTGGCACCCTGGCCGTTGTATGTTAGCAGTATTTGTCCGATCCCCCAACGATAGCTTCACTGTCATATTTGTGTACTCTAAGGCGATATGTACAGCGCCACTAGTTCAAGATGGCCGCCGTATTTATGGGGGTTTAGATCATGTATTAGGATCATCACACGCCCGCAATTCCCGGGGCTCTGTCTTCTTACACGGACATATTTAAAAAAAATGTTTGTGAAAAAACTGTTGTGTGAGCTAGACGCTAATTTGGAGCGTTTCTTACTGTCTCGTTGGATTTTTATAATGGGCAGTAGATGAGTATGTTGTAATTCACAATACCTTCCTAGTAGGTGCAGTATACCGCACCGTTCAAAGATGGCCACCGCGGTTAGCCTCCGGTCACGTGACTGTGATGAGGGGGCGGAGACGCCGAGTGCAATGTATTTGACGACGTCAGCGGCACTCGTGTTGTGGACGAGACAAGGAAACATGCTGGATATACTACGGTGAAATGTATTAGTTGGGTTTGGCATGGCGAACGACCGCAGCATTTCGGGTTGATCGTGATCATGCCGGTTTGATGGCAAAAGGGTCGAGGCTTATATTCACATCATTTCCATCCCTGTTTGAAGTGGTGAATAATTACTTTACTGCTAGTCAATTTGTTGGCTGTGACCAGCTCTCTGTGACAGTATGAGTCATATGGGTCTGCCGCTCTATAAAAGAAACACACGAGATGGGCAGGCGAGTTGCACTAACAGTTGCTGTAGTAAAAACGCATTGTACAATATGGATATAGAATTTCGTGTACCATAACCCTAGGGTGAAGTTATAGATAACAGCTGGGTTTGAACCCCTTGTGGGCTCTGTGTAATGTTTTAGGTGTATTTCATTTTATGTCCCTTATGAGAAAAGAGCCAGGTGACAGGTCCGAATGATGGGAAATGGGTTCCCGAGTATTAAATCAGTGTGCAACATACTGAATGTGGGTATTTCTCTTGGTGCCCACAGAGCTTAAAAGCCAGGTGAAAGTGAAGACTCACATCAGGAGTACCCCAGCATTCGTTCCTACCCCGGGGCGGCCGGTATGATCAACCATGGCTGACTATGGGTAACTATGGGCTTCCACTAGCACATCCTATACTGGCAGTATTGAGTACGTTTACATGTTTTTAATGGTTTACATGTGCCTTTTCCTTGGCAGTTAACACAGAACAGGTGTCCAAGAGTGGAGTGGCAGCATATAGTGCAGCCCTGATGAAACTGCCAAAACTGCAGTGGCAGTGAAACATGTCGGCGTTTTAAATAGGTAATGGTATGCAGGACTAGCTACCAGCCTTTTTATTGGTTCAGCACACCGGTTTCCCTACGAATAAAATTGGTTATTGGGATCTGGGTGCTGTGTTGTGTGCACTACTTTATGTTTTTTGTTTGTCACTAGCAGATGTCTCTGCTTCTCACTGTTTGTCTGAAAATTACATACCAGTTACCCCGTTGGTGGTGTTTCCGTGAGGTGTCACTTGTTTTCGCACACATTTTTTCTATATAGATATTGATCCAACGCTGCTGTTGTGGATATTTGGTATTGACCGTGGAGGGTCAGACAATCTGCATTTGGTTGTTCTGTGTCGCTGTCAAGGAAGTTGGACTGTTTTTTAACATTTAAATTGGGACGCTAAGCAGTGAAGTATTCCCTTACAAATTTTAAGGGATTGGAATAGTTATCAGTACAGTCAGGCTGGTCTATCTCCGAGTAACTGACATATGTGGGCGTCCATTCAACAGGGTCTTTTGTTGTGTATCTAGTTCTGAGTGGAGGGCGACCCTGTATGATTCCCTCTGTGCTCCTATTGATAGTTGGACAATAGACTTGAAGAACGCCTTCTTTTCGATCCCTATTCATCCAGATAGCCAATATCTGTTCGGTTTCACTTTGAAAAATCAATTGTTTAGATTTTGTAGAGTTCCTCAAGGCTATACTGAGAGTCCACTATTTACAGCCAAGCATTAAAGAGACAACTTGATTCTTTTGTTCTGCCCGAAGGTGTGGCGCTCATACAATATGTCGATGATATCTTGTTGGCAGCCGATACCCCTGAACAATGTGAAAAATACACTTTGTCCTTGCTTTCTTTCCTTGCTTCACATCATCACAAAGTATCGAAAAAGAAATTGCAGTATTGTAGACCAAAGGTAACCTACTTAGGTCACCTTTTGTCTAAGGAGGGGCGTGCACTCACATCAGATCGCATTCAGGCAATTCTAGACACACCAGTATCTTCTACACCGAAAGAAGTTCGAGCATATATAGGTCTTATTTTTTGTAGGCAATGGATATTGGGATTTTCATACATTGTTAGTCCTTTGTTAGCACTTTTGATAAAAGACACTCCAATACCTCTTCCATGGACAGATGAATGTGAGAATGCTTTTCGACAGTTATGACAAGCCCTTTGTTCAGCACCAGTGTTAGGTACTCCAGATTACACGAAGCCCTTTACATTGTATGTACACGAGAGAGACGGATGTGCATTGTCAGTTTTAGTACAGACACATGGTGATAAGCAACGCCGTTGTGCATATTTTTCAGCAGTACTTGATCCTCTTGCTCGAGCATTGCCTGGATGTTGTCGCTCGGTTGCAGCAACCATGGTGCTGGTCCCCATGCTGTTGATGCCCTTTTGAATCAAACAAAGATGCAGCATTTAACTAGTGCTCGTCTGACAGGATATGAGCTGACGCTGTTAGCTCCTCATATTACACTGAAGAGATGTGCAACACTAAACTCAGCCACGTTGTTGCCATTTCCGACGACTCAGCCTGAGGCGTAAGAAACACATGATTGTATTTTCCTGACTGAGGAACAGACAAAGGGTTGTATTGATTTGCAAGATACGCCCCTTCCAGATGTAGATGGAGAATTGTGGGTTGATGGGTCTTGTCTGAAGTTACCGGATGGTACAACTTCAGCCGCATATGCAATTACTACGCTTCACACAATAGTGGAGACAGCTTGCATACCACGGAAGTCAGATCAAGCAGCAGCACTAATAGCTTTGACACGAGCATGTGAGCTTAGTACAGGTTTGCGTGTGAACATTTATACAGATAGCCGCTATGCTTTTGGAGTGGCGCATGATTTTGGTCTGCTCTGGAAGGAAAGAGTTTTTCTGACATCACACGGGATGCAGATAATGCATGGAGAACTAGTTCATAATCTTTTGACTGCCTTAACATATCCCAAAAAATTGCTATAGTGAAATGCAGTGCGCACAAGAAAGTGACTTATAAGGTGGGACAAAGAAATGCTTTTGTAGTTTGAGTGGCACGTGAGACTGTGATGCAGCCTAACACTACTTCCACGTATATAGTGAAGTCACAAGCTGAGCAGTGGCATGATGCTAGGAAAGAGGTATTAGAAATACAGAGGCCCGCTTCTGACAAAGAACGGGAAGTAATGGTCCAAGGATGGAGAGTTGAATGATGCAGGTTGTTGGCGAAACAAACAGATGGATAGATGGAAGTTGCCTATAGCTTTTGTACAACCTATGGTTCGATGGTACATGGGCTAGCACATGTTGAAGCTTCAGCAATAGCGAAATTGGTTACGCAAGTTTGGGAGCATCCAGAAATTGCTAGCACAGCTAAGACAGTAGTACAGTCCTGCATGATTTGCCTGCAATTCAATCCTGGAAAAGGAACTCGAACTACAGCAGGAGGGTTTGCTACACCAACTGCACCTTTTGAAGTTTTGCAGATGGATTATATTCAGCTTGAACGCTGCAATAATCTGAAGTATGTCTTGGTGGTGGTATGTGCCTTCAGTAAATGGATTGAGGCGTACCCTACAAAGGATAATACTGCAATTACTACAGCAAAGGTGCTTTTGAAGGAATTTTTTCCTCATTATGGTGTTTGCAGACTTTTGTGGAGTGATAACGGACCTCATTTTATAGGAAATGATATCAAGTATGTCCTGAAAGGATTAGGGATCAAACAGACGTTTCATGCAGTGTTCTACCCACAATCAGCAGGATTGGTGAAAAGATACAATGCTACTCTGAAGCTGAAATTAGTCAAGATACAGGCTTCTACTTCTCTGACTTGCCCAGATGCGTTGCCACTGGCATTGTTGTCTATTAGATCAGTGCCTCATTCTCGAACAGGTCTCACCCCCTATGAGATTCTGTTTGGTAGGCCCATGAATATCTGGGGAATTCCTAAACCAAGTTCTGTGTATGATGTACCTTGTGTCTTAATGAATGACTATTTGGCACAATTAACTGGTAACTTGTTTTCTATTCATCAACAGGTTCGGGAAGCAATTCCTGACAGATCTACAGGTGAAGGCCGTGAACTCCGACCTGGCGACCATGTGATGATCAAGGTCTTCGAGAGGTCGAGCAGTTTGGAGCCAAGGTGGCGTGGACCAGAGCAAGTGCTACTTGCCGCGAGGACAGCAGTTCGAGTCACGAACCGGAAAAATTGGATCCACAGCACCCATTGTCGGCGAGTACTTCCTACCTTGGTGGAGCCTGCTGTGTTGACCGACCATCGAGAGGTTCTGACTGCGGAGAAAGGCTGTGCTGTGACACCTGACGGATCTGAGGAGTTCTTCTCGGACCAGACAATCCCGGGAGCAACAAGATATAATTTGAGACCGAGAAAGGAGTCTGCAGTGCTTGTGAAAGTTGTCTGAGCATTCCCTGGGTTAGTGAAACGGAGAGCAGATGTGGCAAGGGGGGGATCAGCCCTGCATTAGAGTAGTGACACCCGTCTTGGCCCGTGGTGAAGAAATCAACGGCTGCACAGGGGTAAGAGCTCTGACAACTACTTTAGGTTCAGGGAGAATTGTTTTGTGGTTTTGTCAAAAATGGAAAAGAAGAAGATTTTTTGTTTTGTAGGGCTTATTGTTGTCTTGGTGATTGTGGTAACAATAACATGGTCTGTTGAGGAGACAACTCCTGCTCGTGAGTTGTTTGTTGTTACTACACCGACACCTGAGGAGCATTATTTCTTCACGCTCCCATATCAAGAATTGAAGCACAGACAATCCTACCTTAATAACACTTTTATTCAGATGCTACACCATAACCACTTTGCTACAAACGCCACGAACTGTTGGATTTGTGGGATGATGCCTGCACATCAAAAGAAGGGAGGTACACCGTTTATACCTCTCCCTTTTTCGCATAATGGCTCCTGTCGAGCCTGGTATACCCTGCTTTTTGCAACTAGGAAGCCTACCGTGGGCAGACTGCTTTTCCGGTTGAATAAAGAATATCATCAAGACAAAGATGGGTATCCCCAAGTGAATAGAACTAAATGGGAGTGGGAGGAATATCGACCGGACAATATTTCAATGCCATATATCTTCACCAACACAAGAGACTCTATTGAAAGTGAACATTTTGTTATCTCTGTCACTCAGGCACAAGCAGAATGTGTACAGAGCATTGGACATATTCCTGTTGGAATTAGTGACTGTATTACTGTATTGAATATAGATGGATTGAATAATAGTACCTTTTTAGCTTCACATAACACCTACTTTGTGTGTGGAAATTGTGGATATTATCGATTGCCAGCTGGGTGGACAGGTGTATGTTATGTGTCATTTTTGTTGCCTCCTGTGTTTCTGGCAGCTCCATTGTATCATCGAGATCTTAAAGTATTCAACAATATAACTGTAAATCGTTATAAGAGGACCTTGAATACTGATGATGTAGATCAAACAGATACTAGCCTGCAACAATATGTAGGTTTTAATTTAGGATTGTTCTTCTTTGTGGCTGCTGCATTAAATAGTATGAAAAGTGCGACGATTAACTAGAGTTGTAGAAGCTGTTACAGATCAAGCAGCTGTAGCCCTAGGAAACCTCACTGAAGAATTGCAAATTGCTAGAATTGTTGCTTTTCAGAACCAAATGGTTCTAGATGTTATGTTAGCAGATAGAGGTGGTGCATGTCGTATTATATTTTATTTTTATTTAGAAAGTTTTATATTGCGCGAACATGACCCTTGGGTATCAGAGCGCTTCACATATACATATATACATACACATGCATGAGGTAGGTTTGAGATAAAACTCGCATAGCGTTACCATATAGTGAGTGAGGCCGGTAGGTATAGAGCTATATAGTAAACATAACACTGGTATGAGGTAGGTTAGGTATACAAAAGGGGATATATTCTAAACAATGTACAAAGTTTGCTAAAGTTAGGCTAGTATTAGCATTGGGATTACACGTTTCTGTTTAATTTTCAGTCTGCCTCTATCTCCCATGTTGTTATAAATGTTATTCTACTATCCTACTATATTGTATGTTGTCTTCCCGTAACAAATAGATCTGACTTGTCTTTATCTGTGCAATCTTCTGGGAGGGTATAGCGCCGGTAGGTTGTTCCTCATTTAACTAAAGGCATTTCTTTCTTCCATTCTATGTTCCGTCTTGGCACCTCTAAAACGCAGTGGCGGTGCAGTTCGTTCTAGTCTATGTAAGGAACTTATTCATTAGGAAGATCTTAGCTTCCTTTTTGAATGCTGCCGTGTTTGAAATTTTCCTGATATTCGGAGGGAGTGAATTCCATATTCTGGGGGCTGCCCCCGAGAAAGCCCTGTCGTATGTTTTCTTCTTCCGGAAGATAGGTGGCCTCAGTAGCAGTTCATTGGCACTCCTGGCTGGTCTCCCTCCTCCAGAAAGCTCAATTTTCTGGGCCAGGTATCTTGGTGTTTTGTAGTGGAGAGCTTTGTGGGTGATACAGGCCATTTTAAATTGGATTCTTGCTTCATATGGTAGCCAGTTTAATGCTTTTAGGTGGGGTGATACATGGTCAAATTTCCTCGATCCGGTAATGAGCCTTGCTGCTGCATTGAGGCATGCTTTTAGTGGTGCCGTGGAGATTTTTGGAAGCCCTGCTAATGTTGTGCATCCGTATTTAATTCTTGCGATAACCAATGATTTAATTGCCAGTTTGAGATCTGCCGACGAGATGAAAGGTTTTACTTTCCTTAAGCAGTTCAAGTGAAAGCGGGCATTTTTTGCCATTAATTTGATGTGTGCTTTCATGTCTACATTCTTATCCAATGTGATTCCTAATGATTTGGCTGATTCCACTAGTGTAGGGGTGCAGTTTAGTGCTGTGATCAATTTGGTCCATTCCATTTGCCTCTGTGTGGTTTTTTGGTGGTGCGATTAATAGGAATTCTGTTTTTTGTGCATTAAGCTTCAGGTGATTACTGGTTAACCATCGTATTGTCTCTTTTAAGGCCTCATTGATTAACTTGATGTCCTCTATAGACGCAATCTTGATGTAAATCTGCGTGTCGTCCGCGTACATGTGATAGGAAATGTATGCATCTCGGAGTATTTCTGCCAGAGGTTCGACGTATAAGTTAAAAAGTGACGGAGATAGTGTAGATCCTTGAGGGACTCCGATCCGGTTTGGACATGAGTGTGATAGTGTCTGGTTGACCAAGAATCTGTGAGATCTGTTCTGAAGGAAGGATTCAAACTATTTCAGCACATTTCCCGACATTCCCATCCTTGTATTTAGCCTGTCTAGTAATTTTTCATGGTTTACAGTGTCGAATGCGGATGACAGGTCAAGCAGAACTAGTAAACATGTTCTATTGAGATCTAGGGCCTGTATTGCGTCATCGACGATATGTAGGATCGCTGTTTCTGTGCTGTGTCCTGTTCTGAATCCTGATTGGCAGTCGTCCAGTAGCATGAAATTAGCGATGTGTTGGCTCAGGTGATTTTGTACACATTTCTCGATTAGTTTGGCCAGTAACGGAATGTTGGTAACTGGGCAAAAGTTATTAGGATCTGCTGGGTCCGCTGTTGGTTTCTTGATGATCGGGACGACTTGGCCCATTTTTAGACATTCTGGAAGGATCCCATGTGATAGCGAGGCGTTTATAATTTTTGTTCATATTGGGTTGATGATGTGGTTGATGTTTGGTAGGCATTTGGAGGGGAGTGGACCATTATAGTGGATGTTCAGTTTGATATCCGCTAGAGTTTTGGCGATGGTGTTCTGATCATATAACTTGAAAGTATGCCACTGAGCTTTATTTTTCGTTTCCTCTGTGTCGGTCGTCAGAGCGGTATTGATCAGTCTGTGTGGCTGGTTGGGCAGGTTGTCCGCTGCTATCTTGAGTTCTATTTCCAACGTGTTGGCCTTGTCGGTGAAGAAATTTGAGAATTCTTCACAGCCCAGCTGAGTTTTCATGGTTTCTTGGGCCGATTTCACCAATTTGTTTGATTGTTGCTTTAGTATCTCAAATAGTTTTCTTGGCCTGTTTTTGGTGTTATCCAATTCTGATCTAATGTATTCTTTTTTGGACTTGAGGATCTTTTTGTTGTACTCGTTTCTGAATTTTCTGAGTGATTTCAGTTCTGGTGTTGCAGGATGTTGTCTCCATTTTCTTTCGGCCATCCTTAATTTCCGCCTGTCATCATTCAGTGTACCATTAAACCAAGGGTTTTTGTCCTTTTCGGAGACTCTTTTCAGCTTTAGAGGCATAGTGGAGTTAACTATATTTGTTATTGTCGTGTTGTAGTGGTCAGTTAGATCATTCACCTTCCGTAAGTTGTACGGTGGATTCAGATCTTTCTCACAATTTTCTACTAGCGGTTCCATATTCGAGTCTTTAGTGTCCCGGGTCCACTTTTTGAGTTTAATAGGCTGCACGATCTTTTTCCTATTCAGTGTTGGTACTATGAAGGTTATGGCATGGTGATCCGACCAGTCGCATGGCACAACTGATTGGATCGCTATGTTCTTGTTTCTTGATAATATCCAGTCTAACGTTCCTCTTTTTGAGTGTGTAGGCTGTGTGCAGGCTTGGGTAAGGTTTAGCTCAGTCAAGAAATCCTGCCTTCTGTCTCAACTGTGTCTCCCAATGGCATTGTGTGTTTAGGATGCTGAGGTTCAATGGATAGATCAATGTCTGTGTCCCCTGGTGTCGTTGCTTGTTGTGCGTCCTGTGTTTCTCTCGGCAATATGCTGCCTTTGGTGGTGGAGTAGATGGAGTCTTGCATGTCTACTTGTGCATTTCGAAGTTGTTGTTGCTCCATTGGGTTCTCTACATATTCTTTTAAGGTAGCGAATATGTGGTCAAATTTCTCTAATTTGACATTGGCAGCTTGAATAAGCACTATTCCATTCTTGTATAATGTTATGGTTAGGTCTGCTGTGAGTCTAGGTGATGGTATGATCAAGAGTTTGGTTCTATGTGGTATATTGCTGATGGCTTTTATGTTGAGCTTCTCTGTAAAGACGGTGCACCATTTAGCCATTTTTCTGGTGAAAAATAGCATGTCGTTTACTTGGTCTCGGTTAAAGGAGGGGTCAGAGATCAATGTGTCCGGGTTTTTCCTCAATAGATTGTGCTTAAATTTTTTGGCTGAGGTTTTGGATAGATAAGATGGATAATTTATGACATGTGCGTTTATGGCTGCAGCTTCTAAATTGTTAACGGCCATTTTGCTAGTTACTGTCCCGATCAATAGTGATAAGATCTCTCAGAGTGGTGGGTAGTAGTATAGGTAGTAGTTGCTGTGTGTTCATCCCTGATCACACACCATCAGTGTATAAAGCGATCAATAAACTCCATAAGATCGCTGCAGACCTCCACACAGAGAATGGTACATGGACTCTTGCAGGATGGTTCTGGACTTTTATCTCTACTTGGGGCTGGAAAGTATTGACTGTTCTATGTATAATAATTGCAATAGTCTTCACATGTTGTGTGTGTATCCAGTGTAGTCCGATGATATGTTCTATGTGCATCACTGCTTGCATTCCGACCAAAAGAAATGTTGCAGAAGTCAAAATGCAGAATAATTTGAACTAGGAGATAGCTGAGATGATGGTCATTGATTTAAGGGATGAGTATCTAGCTTATCCTAGGAAGTCGAATGTCTCCAGCTAATGCTGAAAGGGTCGTCTGTTGTAAATCAACGGAGGTTGAGCATTAGCAGAAGACATGCTGTATTTCACCATTGTCGCATCAATTGAACCGACTCCATTTTGTATTTGTGGCAGCCATTTTGTCTGCCACATGTTGCCATGTGCTCATCATGTGCTTTGTCCTACCTCCTTGTTAACTGCGCCTGAAATCTGCCCAGCAACAGACTATATTTAGCATCCCCCACTTTCAGCATCACCAGGCTTGCCCAGTAGGGTCTGCAGCTGTTACTAATTAGTTCCAGATAGGAATGTGTTTACTAATTTCTGAAAACTGTTAACTCCGCCCACTCATCGATTGTGCCTTCCAAAATGCCCTTATATGTACATAAAACTTGCTCTTGTATTGTGAACCGCCTTCTTTTGAGCCCCTTCATTGTGTATAAAAGGGGCCATGTGCTTTAGTTCAGTGTGCTACTGTATGCAATACTGAAGGGTTTTGTGTGGACTGTAGTACCACCTTTAAAGGTTTAATAAACTATGCTTTTGTATTTTCCAGTTTCTGTGCCAACTTCTTCCTATGGTCTGAGGACTCTGTGCAGAGAAGGGTGAACCCCTTGCACTGGTAGGCCTAGCCGAGGCTTGCTTACATCACATTAATACCACAAGAACCTACCAGTGTATGTTGGCCTAATAACCGGCAAAGGGAACTATGCATATGTTGGATTTTTATTGTTTGGTCTTACTGCATTTTTCTTCTTGATAAAGATACCAACATTTTCATACATCAGTGTGGTGTTCATTTGTGGTTTTATCACTGTGTCACTGGGAGTGTGGTTGCAAATCTTTAGACAAAAAGCAAAAGTCCCTTTTCCTTGTTTTTATGAGGAGAAAATCTCCACAGATTTTTAGTTATAAGGCTATGATATTGGTCTACTCTTTTCAGTTTCTACTACTCCCATGAATTCTGGGATACGTAGTTTTTAGTTATTTACAACAGTTCACCTTTGTTAGACAATGCCCTATTTCCAATTGAAAATACGTATAACATCAGTCGCCATACAAATGACTTCCTGGACATCTCTGTATTCATAACCAAGGCCAAATACAAACCACTCTATACAGGAAGAAAACAGCCACCAATAGTATCTTATACACTGAAAGTTTCCATCTCAATAATTAAGAGCATCCCCTATGGGGAATTTGTAAGAATGAAACGTAATTGCTCAGATGTTGAGAATGTAAAAAAGAAATTGAGAAGTGCACCAATAGACTGAGGGGAAGAGGCTACCGAGAATGGGATTTACAAACATGTATGGACAAAATTGAAAATCGAACACGAACAGACATTCTGATAAGAAAACCGAAGGAGCCAAGAATAGATGAACAAAATCAACAAATTCCCAGATTAATCCTTTCATATAGCAAAGAGTCTCTTAAAATACGCCACAGCGTACAAAAATATTGGTCCATTCTCAAACAAGATCCAGATATGGAGAAATTAATCAGCCCAAATCTTAAAATAACATTCAGAAAAGCACCATGTATCAAAGACATACTAATCCAAAGC
Organism: Lissotriton vulgaris; assembly: GCF_964263255.1. Lineage (NCBI taxonomy): Eukaryota > Metazoa > Chordata > Amphibia > Caudata > Salamandridae > Lissotriton > Lissotriton vulgaris. The sequence continues at coordinate 1,643,860,588 of NC_141691.1, forward strand.
CACTTCAGCGAGAAAACGAAACCTCAGAGCTGGTTGGAAAAACAACAAAATGGATTTGTAAAATGCAATGTCTGTAAGGCGTGCAAAATTGGCACAAATAAAAGAAACTTGAGAGATCCAGAAGGGCGATTAATTCAAATCAACAAAAGAATTACATGTTCCACAAAATTTGTAGTATATGCTATACAATGTAACTGCGGAATTCTCTATATAGGAAGCACAATCTGCATGCTGAAAAAACAAATATCGGAGCACATTAGAGCGGTGAAAAATCAAGATTTATCGTATGCCACAGCAAAACACCTTCTACCATGCCAGGATGGAGACTGGCGCAAGATGAATTATTTTGCTATAGATTCAGTTGAACAACATGAAAGAAGGGAGACCAACGTAAAAAACGGAGACAACTGGAATCAAAATACATAATACGACTACCAACAAAAAGCCCCTGAGGCATGAACTTCGATGAAGAACTTTATGTTCACTTAGTATAAAATGAAGCCACCAAGCTCTATTGACAAACAATTTGCTAAATATATCAATGGATACAAATTGGGGGATATGGTACTATACCCAAAATACCTTCAGAAATACTGAAAAGGACTTATGATAAAATGTTCATAAATGTAATATGTAAATACGTACTATACAAATACGAATTGCAATATTCCAATACTAAGGAACAATTACGTTTAATAATGTTTTTTTAAACATGAATTTCCTCAATGTACATATCCATTTTTCTTTAAAAGCAATGGTTTGAGAGAGTTATGAAATACAAAAAAAGTAATGGCGTATTTTCAATTGGAAATAGGACATTGTCTAACAAAGGTGAACTGATGTAAATAACTAAAAACTACGTATCCCGGAATTCATAGGAGTAGTAGAAACTGAAAAGAGTATAAACAGTTGCAGCAGTAAAGTAGTAACACCTACCGTGAGCAAGGCCGTTGGCACTGAATAAAGTCTAAAAAACGTGGAGTTGCTGAGTGCGGCGTCTTTTGTAAAAAAAAAAAATATATATATATATGTATATATATATATATATATATATATATATATATATATATATATATATATATATATATTTATATATATATATATATATATATATATATATATTCACTGAAAAAACCATAGGTTTTACACCAGTTATAGTTAGGAATTAGCATTTAAAAAACCTATTAAATTCACTGAAAAAACCATAAGTTTCACACTAGTTATAGTTACCTGGAAATTTTACTGACATAAAATCATTTGAAATTCCCACGTTATAGTTAGTTGGACTCACTATAACTTGCGCGCCTGCAATGCACTGTTGATTATGTCACATATTACATCACTCATGACATGGTCAGTGGCATCACTCATGACTAATGATTAATAGGTTTTTTAAATGCTAATTCCTAACTATAACTGGAGTGAAACCTATGGTTTTTTCAGTGAATTTCATAGGTTTTTTAAATGCTAATTCCTTTCTATATCGAGTTTCTAACCTACGATTTTTTTTAATTTGCTGTTTTGTGTGAGTATTAATTAGTATTATTTTTTTTATAATAATATTTTTTACACATTTTTTTTTAATCATTTTTTCATGGGGCGCTCTGGGTCCGCGCACCGGTAAGCTCTCCGGAAAGCGCACCCAGAGCGCTACTTGCGTTCGTGTAAAAACATATGAATGAAAAGTAAATAATAACGCAAGACATTTAGTACCATAAATATAAAAGCAGTTTTTTTGAATAAGGAAATGAAAATAATTTAGCATTTCCGTGAAACTATCAAAACGTCACTTAGGCGCGCCGCATAAGCGCCCCCGGATGCGTCTACGTTCGCGCCGCCTATGCGCCCCCGGAAGCGCGTCAAGTCATGTGACCTTAAAATAACACTTTTTATTGGTTGCTAACAGTTTGTTTTACAAAGAATGAAATCCCCACCCATTTCCTTCACTTCTTCTTTCACTTTTGTAACTGAAAGACCTGCCTTTTTGCTCTAGGATCTTTCTTGGATAATCATGGCTGCCACACCATCCAGCAGTGAAGATGAGCCTGAATTCATTGATGAAGAGCCTCCTCAGCCGAAGGTCAAAGAGCATTTCATCTGGAATTTTTTTTCCATACCTGATGACCAGAAGAAGGTCAATGCTCCAAAAATGGAGTGCAGGATATGTCACACAGTCCTGTCACGGGGTGACCCCACTAAGAAATATTATTTTGGGAACTCCACAATGCTTCGCCATGTGGAGAGGAAGCACCCCCAGAATTTTGCCCGGGAAAGTCTCAGGGCTCTGGCACAAGAGGTTCCCAGTGATGGGGCCTATACATCAACTGGAGGAGCAACTACTTCAGTGAGGGGGTGATCGCAAGAGCTGGTTCCAAACTTTCAGCCTGCATTCAACAAAGGCGTCCTGAAATGCAGATACTGTGATCAGCTACTTACCTTTGGGGAGCAAAGTGTTCTGCTCATGGTTCGAGCATTGGAGAACCATCGCTGCCATTCCCAGCCCTAATTTTTTTTGTTTTTTTTGCTCCTGTTGAGCAGTTTCCATTCCCTGTTTTTGTTTTTGTTCTAGAAAAAGAAAAAAGAAGAAAAAAAAGTTATTTTCAGAAGTACCTCCAATTCTCATCAAAGAGCTATATTCTTAAAAAAATGAAAAAGAGTAAGTGAAGTGGAGTGCATTGATAATGGAAAGGAAAATGAGTAAGAAAGAACAGAAAGGTATGAGAGGAGAAAGGAAGTGAAGTAGGGGGACTGAAAGAAGGTGAGTGTTGGGAAGGAAAGTAAGGAGAAGGAGAGTGAACATGGGGAATGTGGATATTCAAAGAAAATGTTGAAAAGGAAGGGGGGTGTGGAAGGGTAAGAAAAGATGCATTGCTGGAGTTGCATCATTTTTGTGACACACTCCAGCAATGCATCACTTTTGCGCTTACACATACATCTGAAATACTGACGTATCTGTAATTACTTCCCACATAATACGTCATATATTTAATATGACGCATGACTAGAAGACTGAAGGCCTCATTTATGAGGCCATGCGTCACTTTAACGCCACCGGTGCGTCACTTTTTGTGACGCACCAGTGCTGTAAAAAATGCACCTTATTCAGTCATATTTACAAAGTGACGCATCTAGGTAGATGCTTCACTTTGTAAGCCCCTGCGCCACATTATACCTACGTCAGGTGTAATGTATGCAAAAGGGACGTATTGACGCAAGAAAGGGTCGTAGAGGTGACGCAGTGAAATCTATGAGATATCACTGCATCACTTTTATGACGCTGTTGCGTCCAAATCATACGCCTGTTTCACAGCAGGCGTAAGACTGATGCAGGCCCTTTCACATGGGGCCTGACCCCATGTGAAAGGATGCATTGCTGGAGTTGCATCATTTTTGTGACACACTCCAGCAATGCGAATTAATACGTCATATATTTAATATGACGCATGAGTAGAGGACTGAAGGCCTCATTTATAAGGCCATGCGTAACTTTTACGCCACCGGTACGTCACTTTTTGTGACGCATCAGCAGCATAAAACATGCACCTTATTGAGTTATATTTACATATTTACAAAGGGACGCATCTAGGTAGATGCGTCACTTTGTAACCCCCTGCGCCACATTATACCTACGTCAGTTGTAATGTATGCAAAAGGGGCGTATTGATGCAAGAAATGGTTGTAGAGATGACGCAGTGAATAAACTGGGTTTTCCCCATGCTACGCTCCCCAGTGCGTGTACCGGGCGCTCTCCCCGGCCCTTTTATGGCCCCTCACATCAAACCTAGGGGCTCAGGGGGGGTTTACCTTTCCCCCTTATGGTCATTTCCCCCTTTGTTTTTGCCACCTTGTGTCTCGATCCTACAGAGCCACAAGATGACGGCCGCTCCGGACTGTTTTGAATGTTTACAGACACCCGAGAGCCAATCAGCTTTCCGCGCACAAGTCGCGTAGCGTGCTTGGTGCGCTCCTCGGTGCGCGTACCGGGGCGCGACCATAGATATATATTTTTTTTTAACCTAATTTACTCAAAAACCACTGGAGCACATATCTTGAGACATAGCAAAGGCACATCGGGCTACCAGTCCCTACAATTTTGCCATGTTTGGTGGAAATCCATTCAGCCTTTCGCGCTAAAAGTGAGTTTGACCGCCCTATGGAAATTAACATTGGAAAACACGTTTTGGGACCCCCCTTTTATCTCGGTCCCCGCTTGACGAATCCCCCTCACATTTTCAGGGAAGGAGCGGAGCGGGCCACTTTCCTTGAGAAATTCGCGAAGATTCGTCCCCCGGCGCCAAAGTTATTCCCAATAGAATGTTGCGGATTTCCTATGAAAAGTAGATCCTAACTATAACTACCTACTGGAAACCGCCAGTAGGTAATATACATATATATATATATATACATTACCTACTGGCGGTCGCCAGTAGGTATATATAGTTAGGATTTCTTCTCTATGGAACTTTTGAAAATTCTATGTCTAATAACTTTGGCGTTTGTGGACGGAATCGGCTGAAACGGGAATTCGCCATTTTGTTGTTCGATTTAATTACATTACAAGATGGAGGAAAAACAATGTGAGAAATGGGTATAAGGGGGTACGGGAGACGTATCCTGACCCCCTATGTTTTCTGAGGGTGGCTGAGGAGGCTCATATATGTTGATACTTGTCTTCCAGCGGCTGCGCGTGAGCATTTTTTTTTTTTTTGCTGCGTGACGTCTGTTAACGTTCGGTTCGAAGGAAATCAGGAAGTGTTGACCGCCATTTCGACACTGCGAGTAAATATATTGTTAAAAATATTTGTTATAAATTAATTCGTATTGATAAACATTGTCTGCGCCATCTTGCTTTTTTTCCAATGCCACACTTTTGTCGTGCACGGCAGCCATTTTAGATGCCTTGACCAGACCCACTCTCTGCACGCCGCCGATCCTCAGCATGGCTCCCCACCCTCGCAAGCATCTCCCCCACGCACTGGTCACCCCCGCTCTCTGTCTTCTGCATGGGCCATAAACCTCCCCCATCTGCGCTGCTCTTCCCTGAGAATCACACCCTGTGCCCGCCCGACACCACCCTTTCATCCTATTCACTACCGCACCTTCTGACATTCCTCTTCCTTTGTGTCTGATTGTCCAGGCCGGTCCCAGGCTATCACGTAGCCCTGCGGATGTAGTTTATGGCCTCAACTGTAAAGAATCACCTCTCTTCAAAGGAGTTACAGTAGATCAAGGCCCCCAACCGATGAGATCCATCACACCACACGCGTTCCTACTATCTGATAACGATCCTGTATTGTGATTGGGGAGGGGATTCTCACTGTGAGGGTGTGTGGGACCGAGCCTGAAGCGGAAGATTCCAGGGATGCCTTTTTGTACATCAAAGTCTTCACAATTATGTGTCCAATTAAAAATATATAGCACTCCAACAAAGTAGTAGGATTATAACACTTTAATAACTTATAAATATATACATCGCAACAAAAACAGTAAACACCTTAAACATTTTTTTATTAAAACAGAAGCAACAATGGTCAGTAGCGGTCTGTTGTGCGAATAGTCCCAAGGCAGCACAACGCGCTGAGATCTGGACGGCACCCAGATGATGTCCAGTAAGTTGCCGCACTGGTTTTGGTATCCTACAATGCTGCTCCAAAAAACGGCGTGGGGCGCCCCGGGGGGGGGGGGGAGGCGGCGTGAACGGGCCTCCCCAGGTGGAGGCTCGTCTGCTGTAGTGGGGCGCCCCTTTACCGTTTCAGTTGCCATTCCGCCCGCTTTTGCTTCACTGTGCCTCATCCGCCATTCAGCTGTTTACCGCCCGCTCTTGCGGTTACAGCGTCTCGCTCACCATGTAGTTGAGTTGCGCCCACTCTTGCGGTGCAGCAATAGGCGGCTGCCACAGGACTCTTAAAATGGCGGCCGGCTCTTCGGATTTGGGCCTGGTCCACTAAAATGGCCCTGGGACACCTTGGAACTCGGACACTTGTCTGCTAGGGCTTGGGCTCCATTCTCGAAAGCGTCCCCTCAGCCTTGAAGATTCTACAAAAGTCTTGGGGGCCCCCGACTCCCGCAGGCTTCCGGTGGGTAGCGGCTGCCATGATTGCTTGCGGAATGGCCACGACGGAGCTACGAGATGGTGGTGCTCTCATGCTGACGCCAGCTTCAGTCTGAAACATCCAGAAACACTGTAGACTATCAATTCGATGAGTTCCGGTGGAGCCCCAACATGACCCGGTAGGGAAGAACTTGCCCTCCCCTTTTTTGAGTGATAGTTCTTGTTGCCTGTCCCCTCTGTTGTCATCTAACGGAACCTTTTTTGATTGCCGAGTGAGAAAAAAAAAGGTGGGTCTTTCATCGTTTGGGAAAAAAAAATGTTTTAATCCAATGAAAAGTGTTATTTTTAGGTCATATGATCAAGCCTTCCATCATTAGGAAACCAAAAGTAAAATGAACCAATGAAAAGTTTTATAAACAAGTCACATGACCTGTTATGCGGCTTTGGGTTATAAAAAGCATACAAAACCCGTTGGCCCATGAGGCGGCGTCAGTAGCGGACCGATGTGCGAGTAGGCCGAAGACAGCACAACGCGCCGAGATCCGGATGGCACCGAGGTGGTGTCCAGCAAGTTGCACTGGTGTGGCCATCCTACAACGCTGCGCCGAAAAACGGCGTGGGGTGCCCGGGGGGAGGAGGCGTGAACGGCCTTCTTCCGCCTCCCCAGCTGGAGGCACCTCATGTGCAGTGCGGCGCCCCTTAGCGTTTCACACGCCGTCCAGCCGAGTTGCGCCCGCACTTGCTGCTACAGTAGGCCGAAGGCAGCACAACGCGCCGAGATCCGTATGGCACCGAGGTGGTGTCCAGCAAGTTGCCGCACTGGTGTGGCCATCCTACAATGCTGCGCCGAAAGACGGCGTGTCCAGCTGAGTTGCGGTCACTCTTGCGGTACAGTGACTCGAACGCGCCGAGATCCGGATGGCACCGAGGTGGTGTCCAGCAAGTTTCTGCACTGGTATGGCCATCCTACAATGCTGCGTCGAAAGACGGCGTGTCTAGCTGAGTTGCGGTCACTCTTGCTGCTACAGTACGCCAAAGGCAGCACAACGCTACGAGATCCGGATGGCACCGAGGTTGTGTCCAGCAAGTTGCTGCACTGGTGTGGCCATCCTACAATGCTGTGCCGAAAGACGGCGTGTCCAGCAGAGTTGCGGTCACACTTGCTGCTACAGCACGCCGAAGGCAGCACAACGCGATGAGATCCGGATGGCACCGAGGTGGTGTCCAGCAAGTTGCCGCACTGGTGTGGCCATCCTACAATGCTGCGCCGAAAGACGGCGTGTCCAGCTGAGTTTCTCCCGCTCTTGCGGTACAGTGACTCGAACGCGCCGAGATCCGGATGGCACCGAGGTGGTGTCCAGCAAGTTTCACTGGTGTGGCCATCCTACAATGCTGCGCCGAAAGACGGCGTGGGGTGCCCGGGGTGGGGGGGGGAGGCAGCGCAAATGGGCCTCTCCCTCTTCCCCAGGTGGAGGCACCTCATCTGCAGTGGGGTGCCTCTTAACGTTTCACTCGCCTTTCAGCTGAGTTCCGCCCGCTCTTGCGGTACAGTGACTCACCCGCCATCTAGCTGAATTGCGGCTATTCTTGTGGTGCAGCGATAGCCGGCTGCAACAAGACTGTCAAAATGGCGGCCAGCTCTTTGGATTTGGGCCTGGTCCACTAAAATGGCTTTGGGACACCTTGGAACTCGGACGCTTGCCTGCTAGGGCATGGGCCCCATTCCGGAAAATGTCCCCTCTTTTGACTGATTGTTCTTGTTGCCTATTTCTTCTGTTGTCATTTAACGGAGCATTTTTGGACTGCCGAAAATGGTTCTGGTCCGACCGCTGGTTGGTGGAGACATTTTGACTATATCCTGGACCTGCCCGGCCGCGCCCAAAATGACGCCGGTATAAATGGGACTCGTAACTCCTTGTAGTGTACTGGTTGCCCAACCTTGATATCACGAGATACGTATGCAGTTTTGAAGCACATGGCGGGCAGGGACGAGAATTGATTGAACATTTTGACATCCCTATTGATATTAAGTTCTGATGTGTTATTGATTACTGTACTATTGAAAGTTCGAATTAATGTCACCCATGGTACTTGCCAGCAAATGTATATCTAGATAATTTTATTGTAACTGGCCCTGTCGTACTTTAATTATAAAATGTACGTCCACCGATTCCATAAATGTTAGACACCTTAGTTCTTGCAATCTAATGGGTCGCCCGTTACGTTCTTCCACAGTGTAAATGTGCCCTCATCATATACGATTCCAGTTTGCTCCGTGGCCGGCCCACGTGGTTATAGGCTCGTATTTGTATACTGACATTTTCCCAATAAAGGTTTTTTTAAAAAAACATGGTAGTAGTACCTACATTGGTAAAGTTTTGAATACTAGCCACTGTTTTCGAATCAGTAAAAGGCAAGTGAAATAAAGCAGTCCAATTACATGACTGTTAAAAGGTATAATACGCAGGAACGCAGTAAAGAAAAATGGTCAAGGGCTGTTGTGTTTTCTACTCCTGCAACATAAAGTGATCGATAAGAATCTGATATTCATGCCTATCAGCGATTAAGACAGCAGGCCGAGCCTCTTTTGCTCAATGGCTCCCTCATGGGACGAAGAAACGCCCTTTTTCTCGAAAAAGGAATATTTTACTTGCAGGACAGTTGTAAATTTCCCGGGAAAATACATTAGCCTGGAACATTGTTAGTGATAAACTGTAAATGCATCTGGGTCCTTTGCTTTACAAGTCAGAGTGAAAAAAAAAAGGTGGGGCTTTCATCATTTGGGAAAAAAAAATGTTCGAAAGCAATGAAAAGCGTTATTTTTAGGTCATATAACCAAGCCTTTCATCATTAGAATAACAAAAGTAAAATGAACCAATGAAAAGTTTTATTAACAAGTCACATGACCTGTTATGCTTACGTTACGCGCTGCGCTCTGGATCGTTTCCGGGAAGCTGCGCCTTGCGCACCGGAGCACTTTCGGGTGCTCTAACGCGGCGCGTCATATGACGCATTACGCGACAATGCAGGTCCAGAATATAGTCAAAATGTCTCCACCAACCAGCGGTCGGAATACAACCCCTTTCAGCAGTCCAAAAAGTTATGTTAAATGACAAGAGAAGGGACAGGCAACAAGAACAATCAGTCAAAGAGGGGAGGGCAAGTTCTTTTCTACCGGGTCACGTTGGGGCTCCACCGGAACTGATTGAATTGGTAGTCTACAGTGTTTCTGGATGTTTCAGATTGAAGCTGGCGTCAGCATGAGAGCACCCAATTCTAAAACAGTAAATGCTTGGATAACAATCAATCAAATGTAGAGGGAAGCAGGCACGACGGGTTACAACGGGGGCAAAGGCTTATGTTACCTACCCTTCACTATCTGCAAAGAGAGAATACTCCTAAAAGAAAAGAGGGGGGGGCAGCGTTCAAAGCACATCAGCGTGCATAAATACGAAAATGTTTTTACCTACCACGTACTTGACATATTACAGCTTTTGATATTTGCTATTAAAAAACCATTGAAATTCACTGAAAAATCCATAGGTTATAGACCATATATAGTTAGGGATTCGCATTTACAAAACCTTAATTTACTCGCACAAAACCATAGAAATTCGCATATATAGTTAGTTGCAATAACTATATATCGCGCACCCGCAATCCACTGCTGATGATGTCACATATTACATCATTAATGACATGGTCAGTGACATCACTGATGACCTCACTGATGACATCATCCAGTGATTGTATGTTTCTGTAAAGTTAAAATATGTCTTACATATTTATTGAAAGTTACAGCAGCTTTATTCCAACCTTAACCCTTAGGGTTAAGGTTGAAATATAACCGCCGTAACTTTCAATCAAGACGAGTGAGTGCGTTTTCATTTACCCGTGGGGAACCTGGAGCATATGCAAACGACTGACCCAGTCGTAGAAATTACGCACCACGCCACAGACAGAGCGCCAGCACGGAAAGTGGGTCACAACTGCTCTTCATATATATATATATATATATATATATATATATATATATATATATATATATATATATATATATTTATATATATATATATTTTTTTTTTTCACTGAAAAAAACATAGGTTTCACACCAGTTATAGTTAGGTGGAAATTTTACTCGCATAAAACCATTGAAATTCCCACGTTATAGTTAGTTGGACTCACTATAACTTGCGCGTACAATGCACTGCTGATGACGTCACATATTACATCACTCATGACATGGTCAGTGACATCCCTCATGACATCACTGATGACATCTCAAGTGACATCACTGATGACAACATCCTTGTGACAAAGGGGCAGACCTCCTATCAGCATAAAATAACCTTTGACACACACATTCAAAAAAAGAAACTAACATTTTCTTAAAAAAGGAGAAACCAATACCAATTACAACAACTTATTAGGTAATTCCAACATCTACATACACATCCACTCATTCACCAACAGTTCTATATAGTCACTCATGCATGTACTTACTCATCATATGTTCTCATACACCTATACATCCTGTTACACACTAATACTCATCCATATAGTTACTCACACACAAATTCACACGTGCAAATAAACTATCAAAAAACCATTTACTTGATTATACTGCTATATACACACAACTACACATACTTCTACAGAAATGGAAACATATTTACTCTCCTAAACAATCAATTATAAAAACACATACTCACTAACCCACCCATACACACAATCATCTACCCATACAGTCTTGCACAGATGCTGTCTTCAAAATACATACAAATAGTGAGTCACTCATTCATGCATCTGTGCTCTAAGTAATATCCCCCATCGAACCATACAGACACTGATACTGATACTCAAAAAAACAACTAATAACCCATATACACACTCATGTAGCTACTCAACAACCCATGTTACACAAAGTGAGACACAGATACAGATATTTAAATATTTAAACATTACTCACTAATATATGTATTCACTAAGATACATTTAATAAGTCAGTTAACCAATCAATTTTACACAAATAAAACATCAATTTAGACATTTATTTACCCATTTATTCTTCCATCAACCTTTAGATATACATATATAAAAAATATTTATTTTTCAGAAAGGTACACATTCACTGGATGATGTCATCAGTGATGTAATTTGAGATGTCATCAGTGATGTCATGAGTGATGTCACTGACCATGTCATGAGTGATGTAATATGTGACATCATCAGCAGTGCATTGCACGTGCAAGTTATAGTGAGTCCAACTAACTATAACGTGGGAATTTCAATGGTTTTATGCGAGTAAAATTTCCACCTAACTATAACTGGTGTGAAACCTATGGATTTTCTGTGAATTTAATAGGTTTTTTAAATGCTAATTCATAACTATAACTGGTGTGAAACCTATGGTTTTTCTCAGTGAATATATATATATATATATTACCTACTGGCGGTCGCCAGTAGGTATATATAGTTAGGATTTTTTCTCTATGGGATTTTTGAAAATTCTATGTCTAATAACTTTGGCGTTTGTGGACGGAATTGGCTGAAATTTTCAGGAAAATGGAACATTTTGTTTCTGAGCAGCCCCTGACAATTTGGGGGGGTTTCATCAAGGGGGGGCCGAGAAAAAAGGGGGATCCCAAAACGCTTTTTCCCCATGTTAATTTCCATAGGGCGGTTGGCCTCACTTTTAGCTCGAACGGCTGAATGGATTTGCACGAAACTTGGCAAAATTGTAGGGACTGTTAGCCCGATGTGCCTTTGCTAGGTCTCAATATATGTGCTCAAGTGGATTTTGAGTAATTTAGGTTCAAAAAAAGATATATATCTGGGCGGAGCCTAACCACACATCTGATCTGATTGGCTGTCAGCACTTCATCCAAGAAGTGTTGGCAGCCATCTTGGGACCAATATACATGATAGCACCTCATTAAAAAGCATTGTAGTTAATAGAGGGTTTTAGGACTTTAGTTACATTATAAATCATTTGTTGATGGTACCATACTCGTTTTAGGAATTGTGGTGGGTTCTAAGGTGATTTTACCATGTGAAAAAACCTTCTGCTGTGATATCATGAATATTGTTTGAAAGAAAACTAATATCTCATGATTTTCCCACAGTGGTTTGGAAGGGGATCTATAAGCTAAACTGAAAGCATATTTTCTGTAAATTCACATTATCTTTCTCAGTCATGTGAAAATGAAGTCTGACATTCTCAGTAAAACATGTACATCCAACAAGGACAGAGACTGTCAGTTGATTCCTTTGTGTTCTACTGCAGCCTCCTAGAGTGTTCTAAAGAACAACTAGAGCGCTAACAGTCCTACTTATTACAAAGGTATGGCACACCTGAAGCCATCTTGATTGGAATAAAGTGGTAACTCTTAAAACATTTAATTTAAAAAGAAACAACATGAGGGGGTATATTTTGCCATAGAAAGTATGATTAGTGCTGCAGAATGAAAAATTAGGGCACATTTTGAGTGACTTCTCAAATCCTCTTCTATTTCATAAAAAAATTCTGACATGCAGTCTCCCAAAATGGCCACCAGAGACAAAAGAGCCTAAATGCAGCCCAAATATCACCCAGATGTACCCCAAGTATAGCCCAATGACAGAATGTCCCAGAGTGTTCTAAAGAACAACTAGAGCGCTAACAGTCTTACTTATGACAAAAGTATGGCACACCAGAAGCCATCTTGATTGGAATGAAGTGGTAAGTCTGAAAACACTCAATTTACAAGCATTGGAAATGCAATAGGTCTCGCAGCATTAGAGTTAGTGCTTTTAGAATTGTTTATGGGTTTTTTTGTAAATCTTTAGCATTTTTGTTTCCTGTAGCCAATGCTAAAGAATTAAAAAAAAGCCATAAACATTTCTAAAAGCTCTAACTCAAATGCTCCGAGACCTATTGCACTGTGTGAGGGTGAGGGGTTGAGGGTGAGTGAGGGTGAGGGTGAGTGAGGGTGAGTGAGGGTGAGGGTGAGTGAGGGTGAGTGAGGGTGAGTGAGGGTGAGTGAGGGTGAGGGTGAGTGAGGGTGAGGGTGAGTGAGGGTGAGTGAGGGTGAGTGAGGGTGAGTGAGGGTGAGTGAGGGTGAGTGAGGGTGAGTGAGGGTGAGTGAGGGTGAGTGAGGGTGAGTGAGGGTGAGGGTGAGTGAGGGTGAGTGAGGGTGAGGGTGAGTGAGGGTGAGGGTGAGGGTGAGTGAGGGTGAGTGAGGGTGAGTGAGGGTGAGTGAGTGAGGGTGAGGGTGAGTGAGGGTGAGGGGTTGATGTTGAGGGGTTGAGGGTGAGTGAGGGTGAGTGAGGGGTTGAGGGTGAGTGAGGGTGAGGGTGAGTTAGGGTGAGGGGTTGAGGGTGAGTGAGGGTGAGGGGTTGAGGGTGAGTGAGGATGAGTGAGAGTGAGGGTGAGTGAGGGGTTGAGGGTGAGTGAGGGTGAGTGAGGGTGAGTGAGAGTGAGTGAGAGTGAGGGGTTGAGGGTGAGTGAGGGTGAGTGAGGGTGAGGGGTTGAGGGTGAGGGGTTGAGGGTGAGTGAGGGTGAGGGGTTGAGGGTGAGTGAGGGTGAGGGGGAGTGAGGAGTGAGGGTGAGTGAGGGGTTGAGGGTGAGGGGTTGAGGGTGAGTGAGGGTGAGGGGTTGAGGGTGAGTGAGGGTGAGGGGTTGAGGGTGAGGGGTTGAGGGTGAGTGAGGGTGAGGGGTTGAGGGTGAGTGTGGGTGAGGGGTTGAGGGTGAGTGAGGGTGAGGGGGAGTGAGGAGTGAGGGTGAGTGAGGGGTTGAGGGTGAGGGGTTGAGGGTGAGTGAGGGTGAGGGTGAGGGGTTGAGGGTGAGTGAGGAGTTGAGGGTGAGGGTGAGGGTGAGTGAGGGTGAGGGTGAGTGAGGGTGAGTGAGGGTGAGTGAGGGTGAGGGGTTGAGGGTGAGGGGTTGAGGGTGAGTGAGGGTGAGGGGTTGAGGGTGAGTGAGGGTGAGGGGTTGAGGGTGAGTGAGGGTGAGGGGGAGTGAGGAGTGAGGGTGAGTGAGGGGTTGAGGGTGAGGGGTTGAGGGTGAGTGAGGGTGAGGGTGAGGGGTTGAGGGTGAGTGAGGAGTTGAGGGTGAGGGTGAGTGAGGGTGAGGGTGAGTGAGGGTGAGTGAGGGTGAGGGTGAGTGAGGGTGAGTGAGGGTGAGTGAGGGTGAGGGTGAGTGAGGGTGAGGGTGAGGGTGAGGGTGAGGGTGAGTGAGTGTGAGGGTGAGTGAGGGTGAGTGAGGGAGTGAGGGTGAGTGAGGGCTTGAGGGGTTGAGGGAGGGTGAGTGAAAATAAGAGTAAAATCAGAGCGAGGTATTTATCAGCCATGACTTATTTATGAAGCCTCGTTTTCGTGTGGAGTTAAACATAGCTGTTCTGCACAGCCGTGTCAGGCACTGCCTTAGAAAGTGCGTCACATGACAACGGTCAGAGGAGATTATTTTGTTTTATTCTTTTATGGTGTCTACTGAGAATGTAACACTCTTCTGAGCTGCTGGAGCAGTACCATCACCAGAACAGCGAATTCACATGGGGAATAGATTTATGCAACAAACGGGAGGCCTGGGACAAACGTTACAACAGGTTTCCTGAAGCAGATGCACCACAGAACAGCTTAAAGGCTGAGCCTCAGGCGGTTTTGCAGCAGGCAAGGAAAGCGCATCTGAGCCCAGTTTGGATTCGGAGGAGAGGGTTGGTTGAGAAAGCACACTTAAAAGGCAGCACGCCCCTTAAGGTAACCTGACCCAGGAGGGGGGAGGAGGGAGGAGAAATGCGTCTCGGCCGGAGCAGGGGGCGGAGCAGGGAGAGCGGGCTTTGAAGCTAAAACATGTCTGCCATGATTAGTTTCCCCCTACTTGACAGCAACATTAGAATAACGCACCGGCCGTTTATCGTGCCTCACCCAAATCATGAAAATAAGAGTAAAATCAGAGCGAGGTATTTATCAGCCATGACTTATTTATGAAGCCTCGTTTTCGTGTGGAGTTAAACATAGCTGTTCTGCACAGCCGTGTCAGGCACTGCCTTAGAAAATGCGTCACATGACAACGGTCAGAGGAGAATATTTCGTTTTATTCTTTTATGGTGTCTACTGAGAATGTAACACTCTTCTGAGCTGCTGGAGCAGTACCATCACCAGAACAGCGAATTCACATGGGGAATAGATTTATGCAACAAACGGGAGGCCTGGGACAAACGTTACAACAGGTTTCCTGAAGTAGATGCACCACAGAACAGCTTAAAGGCTGAGCCTCAGGCGGTTTTGCAGCAGGCAAGGAAAGCGCATCTGAGCCCAGTTTGGATTCGGAGGAGAGGGTTGGTTGAGAAAGCACACTTAAAAGGCAGCACGCATCTTAAGGTAACCTGACCCAGGAGGGGGGAGGAGGGAGGAGAAATGCGTCTCGGCCGGAGCAGGGGGCGGAGCAGGGAGAGCGGGCTTTGAAATGTAATTGACACGGCCGGCCGGTCGTGAAACTGAAAGCATGGCCGGCCGGCCGTGAAAGCCTTTGATGTGGCAGGGGGAAATGCGAGACGGCGGGGAGGGGGCGGAGCGGGTAAACAAAGACGGACGTGCACGCGCTTTTAAGCTCAATGCGCATGCGCATTGAGCTTAAAAGTCACGGGCACTGCAAGGAATCGCCACGATTCCTTGCAGTGTGGATAAAGAGTAGATAAGTCCCAATACTCTCACCTTGCTCGATGCGCATGCGCATCGACAGGCGAGACCTAAAAAAGGAACAACATGAGGGGGTTAATTTTGCCATAGAAAGTATGATTAGTGCTTCAGAAAGAAAAATTAGGGATCATTTTGAGTGACTTCTCAAATCCTCTTCTATTTCATTAAAAAAATTCTGACATGCAGACTGAAACATGCACTTTGAATACCAGCAGCAGACGTCCCTGGTGAGCAGTAGCTTTACTACAGTGATCTAATGTGCAACTAGAGTGCTAACATTCAGAATTTATGGCAAATGTGTGACACATCTGAATGCCTTCTTGATGGAACCAAAGTAAACAAGCATTGAAAATGCAATAGATCTCGCCCTCGTTTAAGTTCAAGCCATTCTGTTTGTAATGAGGTGGCTTTTTAGCTTTGCTTTTATTAGTGTTTTTTCAACTTTCATGTAAATAACATGCATCTGTATGCATGCATTTATGTTTGTATTTATATAGATATACAGATGATATATGTGTATGTATATATATATATATATATATATATATATATATATATATATATATATATATATATATGTATATATATATATATATATATATATATATATATATTCACTGAAAAAACCATAGGCTATAGACCATATATAGTTAGGAATTAGCATTTACAAAACCTTGAAAATTCACTGAAAAAACCATAGGTTATAGACCATATATAGTTAGGAATTAGCATTTACAAAACCTTGAAAATTCACTGAAAAAACCATAGGTTATAGACCATATATAGTTAGGAATTCGCATTTACAAAACCTTATTTTACTCACACAAAACCATTGAAATTCCATATATAGTTAGTTGCACTAACTATATATCGCGCACCCGCAATCCACTGCTGATGATGTCACATATTACATCATTCATGACATGGTCAGTGACATCACTGATGACATCACTGATGACATCTCAAATGACATCACTGATGACATCACTGATGACAACATCCAGTGACTGTATGTTTCTGTAAAGTTAAAATATGTCTTACATATTGAAGAATGAGTGGATGTATAAGTGTCTGGATGAAGGATTTACTAGGTGCATGACTGACTGTATGAGTGAGTGATTAAATGTGTCTCACTGAGTGCATGGGTTAGTGACTAAACTGTCTTAATTTGTGCATCATTATGTCTGTTGTTCTGTAAACTGTTGCATGTGTTGATAAGTAGCTATATGAGTAACTATATGGGTTATTGATTGGTTGCCCAAGTATATGTATGGGAGACTGAGTGTGTGTGTGGGTGGCTGGGAGGTGTATGACTCTGTGCATAGATGTGTGAGCAGTTGATTCACTAGATGTATGGTTTCAAAAGTGCATGTGGAAACAGCTGTATGGGCGGTTGACTGTGTGCATGAGTGTATTGGTGAGTGAATGGATATCTCAGTGCTACATGTCAAAGTAAGTACATATGTAAAACACAGTACATGTGAGAGTTGACATATATAAATAACTGTGCATAAGAGCCAGTGAATGTGTGAGTAGCTGTATGGATCATTGTAAACTTGTATCAGGGATTGTATAAGAGAGTAAATATGTGTTAGTATATGTTTGAATAAGTAAAGTTTGTATAACTGTATAGTTGAGGAAATGGAGGTGTGATTGATTCTTTGCATGACTGACTAGGTGTGTGAGTAACTCCATGGATGAGTGACAGTCTGTGAGTGTCTGTTTACACTGATTGTATCTAAGGTTATATTAGAGTCTGAAGAGGTTCATCGTATTATCACATGAATGATATCATCAGTGATGTGATCAGTAATGTCAAATGAGGTGTCATCAGTGATGTCATCAGTGATGTCATTTGAGATGTCATCAGTGATGTCACTGACCATGTCATGAATGATGTAATATGTGACATCATCAGCAGTGGATTGCGGATGCGCGATATATAGTTAGTGGAACTAACTATATATGGAATTTCAATGGTTTTGTGTGAGTAAAATAAGGTTTTGTAAATGCGAATTCCTAACTATATATGGTCTATAACCTATGGTTTTTTCAGTGAATATATATATATATATATATATATATATATATATATATATATATATATATATATATATATATATATATATATATATATATATATATATATATATATATATATATATATATATATATATATATATATATATATATATATCAAGATCCACAGTCCTGAAGCGCCGAGGAAACCAAACGGACACAGCCAGGTACAGACCACACGACCAAGGATTCAAGAGAAATAGTGTGCTTTTATTCCATCAATGGGGATGGCAGCATGACGCGTTTCGTCCGGGAAACCCGGACTTGATCACATGACAAGACCCAGAGACATAGGTGGTTATATACTGGTTTACAAACGGAGCTCCTCCCACATAAATAAACATGGAAGAAATATCATTCATAATGTAAAAATACAACATTAAAAGTTAAAATGTAATAAAACTCCATGCACAAATGCATATACCTGCAACAACACATTATCAACCTTGTTGAACATTTACACTGTGTTCATCGTATAGAGGGCAAGTGCCCTAATGGTTTGTCGCAAAATTAAAGTGCATGTAATGACTGAATGACAATAGAATCAATACCCATAGGGTCCGCTGTTATTACAGTATACTGATCTAAAAACCACTACTAAATTCACAAAGTGTAAAGAAAAAAGTGCAGAGTGCTGAATCACAATATTCAGGAACAATCATGATATAGCCAGGGGTACCCTGGAGCAGAAAACTTGTGTTAATAAAGTGCAAAGTGGCAAAAAAGTGCAAAAAATCGGCAATGCATAAATTATGCTGTTTTCAGGGGGAGACATAGACGATTGATCTCAATATCAAAATCAGCATTGATGGTTGGAAACCAAATCTCATAATAACACAGTGGGATAATATATGCCAGACATATTCTTACATGTTTGATTAAATAGTATGAGCAAATCTTAATGAACCAGCCACATCATGAATAAATAGATTAAAACCATAAATAGTAAAAAATCCATTATAAGAAATCATGCATATGACAAATTTACAAAAAGTTTTTCAGGTCTTCTCCCATGTTCAGGCCATTAGGGATCTTACTATTGAGCCTCAGAATATATTGGCTTTCTAATTGCCTGAGCCTTTTCTCTCTGTCACCACCCCTTTTATTTGGGGGAACTGAATCAATAACAAAATATTGCAGGTCATTGAGGTTGTTATTATGAACCAGCTTGAAGTGCCGTGCCACTGGGTAATTAGGGTCAGAATTTACAATGGCACGTAAGTGCTGTAGAATTCGATTAAATACTTGCAGTTTCGTGCTACCTACATAATGCAAATCGCACGTGCATTTTAAAACATAGACCGCATGGTCTGTTTTGCAGGTATATGTGTTCTTAATCGGAATTACAGCATTGGTAAGACCCTCAACGAACTCGCTGGTGTTCACACCGAATTTACAAGCCCGGCATGAACTACATTTTCGAAAGCCTGCTTTGTTAGAATACCAGTTAGGTTTGACAATGGTTTCAGGGCTAATTTTAACCAGAGCATCCCTCATAGAGGGAGCTCTTCGAAAAGTAATGTTAGGCATATCTTCTAACATAGGGCCCACCACAATGTCTGTTTTTAAGATGGGCCAATTAGATTTAATGATTTGCCTCATCTTTTTATGTTGGTTATTAAAAGTGGTGATTAGGCGAATAGAAGCTTTCTCTGACACCGAAACTTCCTCCTCAGGAATGACTAAAGGAGGCTCTTCTATCGTGGCCAATAATGTAGTTGACAAAGCCCTTTTCAGAGAGTCAGTGAGGTTAAGAGTATTATAACCTCTACGCAAAAATCTTTGGTAAGACCCATTTAAGCAAATCATAAGATCAATTTCATTATTACATATGCGCCTGATTCTTAAAAACTCCCCATAGGGGATGCTCTTAATAAGATGGTGTGGGTGGTTGCTCTGCGCATGTAAAATCGAGTTTCCCGCCGTGGTTTTTCTATACATTCTAGTCATGATCTCATTGTTCCTTATGTACACCTCTACATCTAAAAAATTAACTTTTACATTGCTGATGTCAGCGCAGAATTCTAGGTTCAAAGAGTTATTATTGATATTACTGACAAACTCTTCTGCTGATGTTTTACACCCCTGCCAAATTATAAAGACATCATCAATGAAACGCCACATTTTTACAATGCCAATTTCATCCTCATCCAAACAACTGCGGATCCCACCCAGGACGTGCCTCTCCCACCAGCCCACGTGTAAACACGCGTAGCTGGGGGAGAAGCACGCACCCATGGCAACACCCCGCAGTTGTTGGTAGATTTCATTATTAAAAAGAAAAAAATTGTTCTTAAGGCATAAATCAATCATGCTGATAAGCATTTTGCTATGTGCGTAGTACTTAATGTCTCTTGAAGATAAAAAGTATTCAATTGCATTGATACCATCAACATGATTTATAGAGGTGTATAGTGATGTAATATCCATGACTAGAAACAGATAGTTTGGTTTCCACACAACTTCCTTCAGTTTCTTTAAAAAGTCACCAGTGTCTTTTAAGTAACTAGGCAAGGCCTCCATATATTCATGTAAATAAAAGTCAACATACTTGGAGAGGGGTTCCAACAAACTGTTTTGGGCGGAGATGATGGGTCGTCCTGGTATGGGGGTTGTGCCTTTATGAATTTTCGGTAAAAGGTACAACGTTGGAGTGATTGGAAAATCTTTCTTCAAAAAATCATATTCCTTTTTGCTAATAAGTCCTTCCCTCTTCCAAGTAGTCAAATTAGTATGAACAAGAGTTTTGACTTTATTCAATTCATTAAAAGAAGCCTTCCTATAACAAGCTGGGTCATTTAATTGTCTTTCCGCTTCCTCTAGATATAAAGTGCGAGGCCATAAGACAATATTGCCACCTTTATCTGCTTTATTGACAATAATGTCACCTCTGGATTTAATTTTTTGCATCAGTAGAGAATATTGTTTATCTCTATAGCTTCTCTTTCGCTTGTTTTTAGACACCATCTTGTTCAAATCTTTTAAATCTTCCACAACCCTGTCGCTGAAGATGTCGATGGCATCCCGAGGCATTACCGGAATAAAAGTGGACTTAGGGCAAAAGGGACTGTCACCAGCACTACCACTACTGATTCCCATAGCACCTAAAACCTCCTGAGTATTGTCTGGGGCATCGTCATCATTAATTAGCGAATGAGCTGTCTTGAGAGCCACAGTATCAGCAATAGTAAAGTTTTTGTGCGTTTGAGATTCACTGATAATTGCTCTTGCTTTTTCACTTTTTTTGTTTGTGGTGTGGAATTTAAGGAGTTTGAGTTTCCTTATGAATTTGAAGGTGTCTATTCTGGCCTGCACATATTTAAATCCATTGTTTGGGCAGTAGGACAGACCCAAAGAAAGAAGCTGTTTTTCAGCTGCATTGAGATCAAGTTCCGTCAAGTTAATTACCGTATTTTCAACCTCAGAGTTAACAGAATAGCAATCACTGCTCATAGAATTTTTGTCTTTTTTATTAAAGTTTTCTTCTTTTTCTTTTTCTTTTTCTTTTTCATATATTTTATCAAGGTGTGGTGCAGCTAATGCATTAGATTCATCGTTATCCTGATTCTCATGCAATTCCGTGCCCAGTATTGTTACTCCACATGGTGGTATAGTGGGTAATTTCAACAGATTATTAATTACTTCTTCTGGGCATTTCCCCTTCCTCTTTTCTTTTTCCCGTAGTTGTTGGCGTTTCCTCCTCTCTTTACGGGATTTGTTTCGCCTCTTCCTCCTGTTGTTACTGCTGGCTGAGTCCCTCTCGATCTTAGGGTGTTCCGCCGATCTTCCACCATAAAAACCAATTCCTCAGATGGAGTGAAACTACTAATTCCAGGATGTTGCACATTAGTTTCATCATCAGACCCTCCACTGCTGTAGATAGAACTCATGTCTGTATCAGAACCATTGGGTGCACCTACTTGCTGATTTTGCGAAACTTGTGATGTGTTTGCTGACATTGGCACAGATGTTGTCAAAGCTTGCCTTTTAACGGACTCAAATTTCCTTGAAAATGTGAAAATTCTACCGTTTTCATAGTCAGCCTTGTCTCTGGCAAACTTAAAGGCTTTGCGGGTCTTTATGGTCTCTTCATATTTATCGAGCCGTTTTTTGATGTCTTCCCGCCCTTTATTAATTGCCTCTTGATCTTCCATTGCATTCAGCTCAAGGTTGAGTTTCTCTATCTGAGTGATGTCATGAGTGATGTCACTGACCATGTCATGAGTGATGTAATATGTGATGTCATCAGCAGTGCATTGCACTCGCAAGTTATAGTGAGTCCGACTAACTATAACGTGGGAATTTCAATGGTTTTATATCAGTAAAATTTCCAGCTAACTATAACTGGTGTGAAACCTATGGTTTTTTCAGTGAATTTAATAGGTTTTTTAAATGCTAATTCCTAACTATAACCGGTGTGAAACCTATGGTTTTTTCAGTGAATTTCATAGGTTTTTTAAATGCTAATTCCTAACTATAACTGGTGTGAAACCTATGGTTTTTTCAGTGAATTTCATAGGTTTTGTTAATGCTAATTCCTAACTATAAGTTTCACTTTATAAATAAGACTGTTAGCACTCTAGTTGTTCTTTTTAACACTCTGGTATATTCTGTCTTTGGGCTACAGTTGGGCTACATCTAGTTGAAATTTGGGCTACATTTTCAATTTTTGGTCTCTGGTGGCCATCTTTGGGCTACATTGGGCTACTTTGGGCTACATTTGGGCTACATTTTGGCTCTAACATATATTAAGCCCAATGTAGCACAATACATATTTTTCTAAAGTTAATTTTTTTACAAACCACTTCAGAATAGGGCTACCTGTCCCTACAATTATCCCATTTTTTTTTTTTTTTTTGGGGGGGAGCGCTCCCGGAGCGCGCCCCGGGGAGCGCCCCGAAAAGCGTATTTCTGAAAAGCGCCCCGGGGCGCGCTCCGGGGAGCGTCCCATGAGCGCCAATATCGCAAACGAAAACATGATCGTGACGTATCGCGTAGCCGCGACCGCGTGATACGCACGGCGTAAGCGCACCCGGAAGTACTCGAGCGAATACGATCGCACAACGTAAACTTCCGACGCGCTTACGCTGCGCGACCCGGGGCGCGCCCCCGGGCGCGCCCCGGGCGCGTAGCGTAAGCGCGTCGGGTCATGTGAGCAGAAAATAACACTTTTCATTGGTTCATAACAGTTTTAGTTTCATAATGATGAAGCCCCTGGTCTTGTGACCTGAAAATAACACTTCTCATTGGTTCAGGACAGTTTTTTTTTCTAAATGATGAAAGACCCCACCTTTTTTCCTTATTCTGACTTTGTCCAAATTATATTGGTGGTCAAGAACCAATATAATTTGGAGCTGGTCCTCTTGGTGGTTGTGGTGGTGGGGCAGATGCACCAGCTGATGCTACTACTGAAGCCATTATTTGGAGCAAAAAAGTAGAGAGAGCAACAAACAGGTCTTCCTCAGTCAAAGGACAAGGACGTGAC
This sequence comes from Lissotriton vulgaris, assembly GCF_964263255.1. Lineage (NCBI taxonomy): Eukaryota > Metazoa > Chordata > Amphibia > Caudata > Salamandridae > Lissotriton > Lissotriton vulgaris. The sequence goes on from NC_141691.1 coordinate 1,643,883,879, forward strand.
GCGATACGTCACGATCATGTTTTCGTTTGCGATATTGGCGCTCACGGGACGCTCCCCGGAGCGCGCCCCGGGGCGCTTTTCAGAAATACGCTTTTCGGGGCGCTCCCCGGGGCGCGCTCCGGGAGCGCTCCCCCCCAAAAAAAATAAAAAAAATGGGATAATTGTAGGGACAGGTAGCCCTATTCTGAAGTGGTTTGTAAAAAATTAACTTTAGAAAAATATGTATTGTGCTACATTGGGCTTAATATATGTTAGAGCCAAAATGTAGCCCAAATGTAGCCCAAAGTAGCCCAATGTAGCCCAAAGATGGCCACCAGAGACCAAAAATTGTAAATGTAGCCCAAATTTCAACTAGATGTAGCCCAACTGTAGCCCAATGACAGAATGTACCAGAGTGTTAAAAAGAACAACTAGAGTGCTAACAGTCTTATTTATAAAGTGAAACTTATAGTTAGGAATTAGCATTAACAAAACCTATGAAATTCACTGAAAAAACCATAGGTTTCACACCAGTTATAGTTAGGAATTAGCATTTTAAAAACCTATGAAATTCACTGAAAAAACATAGGTTTCACACCGGTTATAGTTAGGAATTAGCATTTAAAAAACCTATTAAATTCACTGAAAAAACCATAGGTTTCACACCAGTTATAGTTAGCTGGAAATTTTACTGATATAAAACCATTGAAATGCCCACGTTATAGTTAGTCGGACTCACTATAACTTGCGCGTGCAATGCACTGCTGATGACATCACATATTACATCACTCATGACATGGTCAGTGACATCACTCATGACATCACTGATGACACCATCCAGTGAATATGTGTCTTTCTGAAAAATAAATATTAGTGAGTTATGTTTAAATATTTAAATACATATATTAGTGTTTCACTTTGTGTATAAGTGGCTACATGTGTTGATAAGTAGCTACATGCGTATGTATATGGGTTATTTGATATTTTTATTAGTATCAGTATGAGTGTCTATATGGTTTGGTGGGGGTATTACTTAGCACATAGATGCATGAGTGACTGACTCTTTGTTTGTATGTGTTTTGAAGACAGCATATGTACAGGACTGTATGGGTGGATGAGTGTCTATATGTGTTTGTTAGTGAGTGAATGACTGTCTCACTAGTGTCTTTATCAGTAACTACATATGTTTAAACCTAGTATATATGAATATTGATGTATATAAGTGAGTATATGTGAGAGTAAGAGATTGTAAGATTTCCTGTTTAAATAAGTATGTGTTTCTATAAGTGATTGTTTAAGAGAATAAATATGTGTAATTTTCAATAGAAGTAAGGTGGAAGTGTGTGTATAACTCTATATTCAAATAAATGGTTGTTCAATAGTTTATTTGCACGTGTGAATATGTGTGTGAGTAACTTTTGGATGAATGTCGGTGTGTAACAGGATGTATAGGTGTATCTCTTCATATGATGAGTGAGTATATGTATGAGTGACTATATAGAACTGTTGGTGAATGAGTGGATGTGTATATAGATAGTGGAAGTACAGAATTGCTTGTTGTAACTGATATAGGTATGTCCATTTTTTAAAAATTTCAGTTTCTATTTTTGAATATGTGTCTCAAGGGTTACTTTACACTGGGAGGAGGTCTGTCACTGTGTCACAAGGATGGTGTCATCAGTGATGTCATGAGTGATGTCACTGACCATGTCATGAGTGATGTAATATGTGATGTCATCAGCAGTGCATTGCACGCGCAAGTTATAGTGAGTCCGACTAACTATAACGTGGGAATTTCAATGGTTTTATATCAGTAAAATTTCCAGCTAACTATAACTGGTGTGAAACCTATGGTTTTTTCAGTGATATATATAAAATTTCTATGGCAAAATGAAATCCCTCATTTTGTTCCTTTTCAAATTAAATGTATTAAGTGTTACCACTTTATTCCAATCAAGATGACTTCAGGTGTGCCATACTTTTGTCATAAGTAAGACTGTTAGCGCTCTAGTTGTTCTTTAGTACACTCTGGAACATTCTGTCATTGGGCTATAGTTGGGCTACATCTGTTTGATATTTGGGCTACATTTTTTTTTTTGTCTCTGGTGGCCATCTTTGGGCTACATTGGGCTACATTTGGGCTCTAACATATATATAGCCCAATGTAGCCCAATATATATTTTTTCAAAGTTAATTTTTGTAAAAACCACTGGAGCACATATCTTGAGACATAGCAAAGGCACATCGGGCTACCAGTCCCTACAAATTTGCCAAGTTTGGTGTAAATCCATTCAGCCGTTCGGGCTAAAAGTGATATCGACTGCCCTATGGAAATTAACATGGAGAAAACGCGTTTTGGGACCCCCCTTTTATCTCGGCCCCCGCTTGACGAATCCCCCCCAAACTTTCAGGGAAGGACCGGGCCCCGCGAGGCCATTTTGAGGAAATTTTCAGTCAGATTAGTCAACCGGCGCCAAAGTTATTCCAAATAGAATTTTGAGATTTAACATTCAAAAAAATCCTAACTATAACTACCTACTGGCGACCGCCAGTAGGTAATATATAGATATATATATGAGATCTATATGAGATTCAAACCTGATGTTTTGGCGGTACAAAGCAGGCGCTGACTCCGTGGGGTCTAATTCAGGAAAAAGTTTTATTTTGCAAAAGAAAAGATATGACGCATTTTGACGGCTATACCGCCTTGCTCACAACAGTGAATGCTGGTAAGGTAAGACCTTTTGTACAAACAAGTTGCTGATTGGTTAGGGCGGTCGCATCTTAGAAACCATGGTAACCATTATATTCATAGCTAACAAGCTGTTGTAACGTTTCTGCACATGGTTATTTGTGTTTCACCAATGTGTGAATAACTAAATAAATAATAATTCTTTCTAATGCATGGCATGGGTAACAATTAAATCACATTGCTGTTTTCACAAAACCCGTTTCCTCCCGGTTATTGGGGCTCATGCATATACTTGGTGGCACCTGTACATATCATGCAAAATTATACTAAAATAGTACTTTGGCACATGTATGATTTTGTAAAACTGTAGATGTTAAATATCACATCGAACAATTGTATGCTGCCATAGTGCCTTACTTAAACAGTTCAAAAGAGGTACAGCTCAAGTGGGCAATTTAGAGAACCGAAAACAACGTTATGTGATAAGGTTAATTCATGACACCGCATCACTGCATAACTATCCGATTATTGTCATACATTGTTGCTATTCACATAGATAACAGGGTCCACCATATATACTTCTTAAACTAAATTATAAGTGCCACAACCACCTAATTACTCATTGTGTATGTTATGTGTATAGACAAAATAATTAAAAAAGCCTATGATTGCAGCTCAGTATTTAGGCTAATGTATCCAACTGTTTCGAAGGATGTGGGCTCGGGTCCGTAAGGGCAACTGAGTGACAGTAATACTTTTTCTTCTTACAAATGTACACTAAGTGCTTCATCCGCGTTAAGGCCCTGGGGGGCCTCTGTGTTTAAGAGGATGATGTAGCGGGATTCCAGTCTCCTTAGGGCAAGTAATCTGTTCCCCCCTCTTATGCTCCTCTTTACATGATCCTCGACAAAGTATCTTATATTGTCGGCATCACCTCCATGGACTTGATTTATGTGTCTAGCCACTGGATATGTGGGGTCATCATTATTAATTGTTCTGAGGTGTTGTAGCACCCGCACATGGACAGGGTGGATGGTACTGCCCACGTATTGTTTTTTACAGCTACACTGCAAGACGTAGACTGCATAGTCAGTCTTGCAAGAGTAATTCTCACGAATTTCCAGTGGCTGTTTCCTGTGAGGCTCATCTAATTTGGTCATTTTGAGGCCATATTGACACGCTTTGCACTTTATGCACTTAAAAAAACCCTTGCTACTTTTTAGCCATGGTGGGTTCTTCTTCTTCAAGGATGGAGTATTTACAAAAATCTCATCTTTCATACTTTTTGCCTTTCTGTAAGTAACTTTAGGGACTTTGTTGCACTGACTGCCAATCACTGGGTCATTTCGTACTATTGGCCAGTGCCTATAGATAATCTTTCTTACTTGTTTATGATAGGCATTGTACCCTGTGATCAAGCGAGGGGTGTTCGTGCTTTGTTTAGATATTGGTGCATTGGGTGCATGTTTGAACAGTAGATCTTTCCTATTTTTGGTGTCACTCCTACTTGCTGCTATTTCAAGCGTCTGCTTAGTATACACTCTGCTGGTCAGTCTGCTAAATAGGTTAGCCTTAGACTCTTGATATGTTTCTTTCTTATATAGATATATATATATGTCAGAAACATAGGCAATACAGCGGCACTCTTCTTTCACAGAAGATTCATTCAGGTCTCATGCAAAAACTCCTACGCTTTTCGAACAAACGTTCTTGGTCATGGCAGTGTTCTACAAAAGTCCCTTTTCTCTTTCCACATTATATACTCTCACACAAGATTTTACAAAGTGAGGCATTATGGGCCTTGTAGTTTTTGAGCTTAATGTGTGTTTTTGATTTCATTTAAACATTTTCAAAGAATGGGTATACGTGTGGGTGATCTATTAATATAAAAGATACTTTCCAGGGAAGTACAAAATATTTCTCAAAGATGTTGAAGCAGGTCTTCCTCAGTCAAAGGACAAAGTCAGAATAAGGAAAAAAGGTGGGGTCTTCCATCATTTGGAAAAAAAAACTGTTCTGCACCAATAAAAAGTGTTATTTTCAGGTCACATGACCCGACGCGCTTACGCAAAGTGTGCCCGGGTCACGTCGCGTAAGCGTGTCGGATGTTTACGTTGCGCGATCGTATTCGCTCGAGTGCTTCCGGGTGCGCTTACGTCATGCGTATCACGCGGACGCCGCTACGCGATACGTCACGATGATGTTTTCGTTCGCGGCAATAGCGCTAACGGGACGCTAACCGCGGAGCACCGAAAAACTGCGCTTTCTGGTGCGCACACCGGGGCGCGCACCGGGAGCGATCCAGGGCAAAAATAAAAAAAATAGTATTATATAAATATACAATATAGGATTCATTATAAAAAAAATTACATTTCAGAGGTTTGAGGCCCTATATATAGTTAAGAATTAGCATTTAAAAAACCTATGAAATTCACTGAAAAAACCATAGGTTTCACACCAGTTATAGTTAGGAATTAGCATTTAAAAAACCTATTAAATTCACTGAAAAAACCATAGGTTTCACACCAGTTATAGTTAGCTGGAAATTTTACTGACATAAAACCATTGAAATTCCCACGTTATAGTTAGTTGGACTCACTATAACTTGCGCACCTTCAATGCACTGCTGATGACGTCACATATTACATCACTCATGACATGGTCAGTGACATCACTCATGACATCACTGATGACATCATTCTTGTGACAGAGTGACAGACCTCCTTTCTGTGTAATGTAACCCTTGAAACACATATTCAAAAATAGAAACTAAAATTTTCAAAAAAATAGAGATACCCATACCAGTTACAACAACCAATTCAGTAATACCACCATCTATATACACATCCACTCATTCACCAACAGTTCTATATAGTCACTCATACATATATTCACTCATCATATGTAGTGAAACACCTATACATCCTGTTACGCACCGACAGTCACCCAAAAGTTACTCACACACATAATCACACATGCAAATAAACTATTGATCATCCATTTATTTGCATATACAGCTATACACACACTACCACCTTACTTCCAAGGAAACTTACACATACTTACTCTCTTAAACAATCACTTATAGAAACACATACTTATTTAAACAAGAACTCTTTCAATCTCTCACTCTCACATATACTCACTTATATACATCAATACTCACATATACTAGATTAAAACATATGTAGTTACTGATAAAGACACTAGTGAGACAGTCATTCACTCACTAACACACACATATACACACTCATCCACCCATACAGTCTTGCACATATGCTGTCTTCAGAACACATACAAACAGTGAGTCAGTCATTGATTTATCTATGTGCTAAGTCACACCCCCACCAAACCATACAGACACTCATACTGATACTAAAAAAATATCTAATAACCCATATACACACACATGTAGCTAATCACCAACCCATGCAGCCACGTATACACCAAGTGAAACACTGATACAAACATTTAAATATTTAAACAATACTCGCTAATATATGTATTCACTAACATACACTTAATAACCCAGTTAACCAATCAATTAAAAAAAAAACCATCCATTAAGACACTTATTTAAACATTTATTCTTCCATCGACCTTCACATATACATATATAAAACATATTTATTTTTCAGAAAGACACACATTCACTGGATGGTGTCATCAGTGATGTTATGAGTGATGTCACTGACCATGTCATGAGTGATGTAATATGTGACGTCATCAGCAGTGCATTGCAGGCGCGCAAGTTATAGTGACTCCAACTAACTATAACGTGGGAATTTCAATGGTTTTATGTCAGTAAAATTTCCAGCTAACTATAACTGGTGAGAAACCTATGTTTATTTCAGTGAATATATATATGAATATGTATAAAAGCTATTAAAGAATCAACATGATTAAGAAACAAATGTATAATTCATTATTAACTTTAAAAAGTGTCAGTTATTTATTACAAAATTACCTTACCACACTATACCCCAACAAACCTACCAACTCACACTTAAAGTATAACTAAAAAAACAAAATGTACCACAATTAACGTAATTAATAATCTATTCAATATTGATTAGTAATTTAATAAATAATTATGTATTAATTAATAGTTGACTTCCTACCCTATAACCCTGCACCCTCAACAGCCCACACCTAATATATAACTTAAAAAATATAACTATTACACACTTTACATATTTATTAATCAATTAAATAATTAAAAATACATTGGTTTTTTTAATTATTACTTAAGTCACTTCCTACCCTATACCCCTAAAGACCCAGCAGCCAACATCTAATATATACTTTGAAAAAAAGGGTTACACAATTTACATATGTATTAACAAATTAAGTGATTAATAACACAATAATAATTAGTAATTAATCAAAATTAATTACCTTCCCACTCTACACCCCTACAAACATAGAAACGCACATAACAATATAAATTATAATTAACAATTAATTGAAAAACTTATAAATCACTTAAAATTGCAAACTATGTTACAAAATATTATCAGCAATTATACAAACATTAATAACACATAAAATGAATATATGAACTAACACACATAAAGATAATAATAAACAAACGTTTGCAACACTGTATTATTGAAAACAATATAACGACAATGGTGATATTAAAAACAAATGGGCATATTATCAAGGACCTTAATTCGTGTGTTAGCACCTTTGCCGGTTGCTAACGCATGAATCAATTATCGCCCTATTATCAAAGTGTCGCTAACTCCAGTTATCGACGCATTTCATGTGTTATTCATCGCCCTCGCTGGAGGTGATGAATAACGCTAATGAGATGCAGGGTGGGCGTTCCCACGTCCAACCACATGTAAAATGTGATTGGAGGTGGGATTGCCTTATTCACAAGGCAGGCCTTGGGAGAAGGAGACCTGCGATAAACGTGTCTATCGCTGGTCTCCCAACGCTTTCTTTTAGTATGTGTTAGGCATTGCTAACATGAGGGGGTGGATCATAAAGCTGAATCCACCCCCCCTATTATCAAGGCACACATTAGTGCGTGAAAACAGTGCTTGTTTTCACGTGCTAATGCGACCTATTGACGACTTCACATCGCCTGTTGGCTTTAGCGTTGAGAATATGCTACTAACAGGCGATGTGAAATCGGCGATAGATTTTTCCACGTTATCAACGCTGTGCGATATTTTTTGCACAGCGTTGATAATATGCCCCAAAATCTAACCACTTATACCTAAGCAGAGCAAAATGTGCAAATAAAAACACGTACATTTTGGTCCACCTAACTTGTAATCCGGCTCAGAGCGTTAGTGGCACAATAATAATGTACAATATTGCGTATTTATTTAATGGATATTTGCACTTTCCCTGGGGCCTATATGATAGGCATAAGCAAAACATGCAAAAGCAAGAATGGGGTAATCTTTCACCAGGTCCTAGTTATTCAGTCTTCTCAATCTTTCACTCACATATAACTACCTAGTTATATCATTGATGAGAACACATTATGGAAACTGAGTAAAGAAAAAAGTTGATTTTCAAAGGGTTACCTTATCACCCAACGTACTCATGTCAGTCTGGGGCTGTAGGAAGTGGGTTTGAGTCTATGTCCTTCCTAACAGTCATTCCCTCTCTGAAGACCAGTTTGGCTACCCAACACTCCTTTCTGGTTTTGCTCTGCAGCTTCAGATCTCCTCCCACCAGATGTCCTTTGTCTCTATGAAGGCGACTTCCCACCTCATCATAGCAATTTGACTCAGCCTGCCAAATGCTGGCCAATCAGGAGAGGCTGCTGGAAGGCTGCAGTTTGGCTCATCAGAAAAGCATGTTTGAAAACGTATTTCTGTGATAGGTATAATAAATCCAACCTTGGCAAGTTGTTGAATTTATTCTAATTATCATTTTCATACTTTGAAGTATGTTTTTTCAGCTCACTTCTATCAATAGGTATACTCTTTTAAAGTATTTCCATGGTAGCCTATCAAGCCATTAGTCTACAATGGAGAAAAACTAAAGTGGCAGGTTTTCCCTCACCAGGGCATATAAAACATTTTTTATAATGTCTCTGATTATAATTACAAGGAACCGCATTCCTGGATCACTTAGGGGAGACCTTACGGGTAACTTCTATGTAAAAATAAGGTAGTTTGAGACTATGGAATTACCTTTAATTCCAAAGTTGAATTTGCATGTAATTTACTTTTAAAAGCAGCCTGCAAAGCAGGGCTGCCTTTAAATTGAGAGCAGACAAAACAACAGTGCAAACGTATGTGCATTAAATCTACTTGGTCTCTAAAATGTACAAGCCCTACCATATACTAGGGAATTACAGGTAGTACCAATTGTAATTATACCTAACTATCATATACTTTTAATCAGAGCACAGGCCCTGGGTCTGTTTAGTAGAGCCAAGAGCACAATCAGAGTCAGAAAACCAGCATCTAGTAGTCAAAAAGGGGAGAAAAAGTGGGGGAACACTGCAAACAGGGGCTGGGTTCTCGCAGTTAGATTTAGAAGTATTTTTGTTTTCTGATGCCACTATTTTAGGCAGCTGTTATCAACATGTTAGACATACTGAACACCGATTTAGCAGATTGGGACAAGACGGCGTGTGCAAATTTTGGTACTTCAACACAACAATGCTCCAAACAACGGTAGAGTCCTTACACACAAACAGTTTTCTAGAGATGTCTTGAGAAAGTTATGAAAACCTTAATGAAGTTCTAATTATGGATGCCATGAGTGTCAAAGGTGAATGCTAGCCCCAGGGCATATGGGCAGGAGCATGCCATGGCTTAGTTGAGGTAAAGCAGAAGTGGAGGGTATTCTGTCCTTTTAAAATTTGAATACGTATTGCATGCAGGGTCTAACCATAGGTTCAAAGTTAGATGAGATTCCATTGAACCTATAGTCTTTAGTTCCCACACCACATTAGAGCCTCCTCCTCCATTCTTGAATTCTATGTGAAGCTGAAAACCTGGCTTTTCAATTAACCAACCTATGATCGGCAGGGCTAGGCACACAACACTCAGTGCTGTGATACCCTCATGAGTTATAGTATGCTTTACAAATGTACATAACCTAAGATATACTCCTTATTTTTCCTTCATCTGCGAGTGTAACAAATGGAAGAGCTTGTTCAACAGCAACCTGTGTTTTTTTTATGTCTAGGGAGTTTGAAATACAGTAGACCGATTGCTATAGAGGAATTTGATGGAAAAACACATTAAATGGTAATCACGATTATAAAAAAGCTTACATCTTATGGGAGAAGTTAGCAATATGTATTTTAAGCCATATCTCTCAGAAGCCATGTCTAGACTGAGAGGTTGGTAAGAGGAATTTATGTTCCTGCACATGATTGCAAGAATACAATATGAGTACAAAATAAGAAATCCATCCTTAATGCCCCCATTGTCCTAGTTTCCTGCTTTCTTGTGGATATTCTGTTTGGCATGTTCAAGACAGTGGTGTCAAGCAACCATCAGAATCATATTAGCTCCAAGAGGCCTTTAAATGGTCCCTAATGCCACTTTCTCATTTGGTTTCTTTTGCTGGTCTTTGGCATTTTGTTTTTCTTTCCAGTCTGCTTCTGATTTGTAAGGACTGATCTAACATTTCCAAGAGACAGGCTGTCAGTGCATGCTTTCACAAAGTACCATGATGTGATCTCAGTCAATCACTGGTTATGCTGTGAGTAAAATTGGTGAAATTTGGTAATCTGAGATGTGAAGGAGAACTGGAGTTGACCACTTCCCAGAACATGAACTTTCATGTGGTTTACCATTTCAGAAGGCTGATGACAGAATAACTGGTCTTTTTGTGTTAAGGCCTATTAACAATCATGAGGAAATATATATAGGGTTGATACAATCACAATTGTTAGAGGGTATACAAAGTACTGCAGTGTTCTTTCTTTTATTTCTCAATTTAGCCTAAAATGCCACATTGGCTAAACCACATATTTACATTTTTAAAGTTCTGATGTTTTAGGCACCTATGGGTAGGACATTGAGGGAGAGCCGGTATGAAGCTTTGCACATTACGTGTCCTGGTTTGCATAAGGATCTTCCTATATTTGGTACATTTGTCGGGACTGTAAGAACAAATGAAAGGGGCTTCGATGCCTGACATACCTAAATGGAATAAGAAACAAGAACTGGCAAAGACAAATAGTCTGTTTTTCATATAATAATGCGTGCAAATACAGGCATGACAAGTGCGCACAAACTATTTGTTGCTATATCTCCATGCAGCTTGTCTCTTTCTGATGGCACTATGTCTTGTGCTTAGCAAGTCTCTCCTATTTGTAGTTTCTTCTAGCTTACTGGAAAGCAGAGATGAATCACCAAAGACACATCAAAAGAATCAGAAAAATGCTCCTTTGAAGCAACAAGCTTCTATGAATATCCTTTGTAGTTTTAAAGCTATAACTTTGAAAATTGAGTTAGGGCTCTTTGCACCCATTTCTAAAATGTGAGTGATGCACACTTTTACATTTATTTTGATAATCATTGTCATGTTCGAGAACATGTAAACCTGTTGCTATACCCCTTCCATGCAGCTTCAAGTCCTCCTCGTACATCATCTTCCTTAGGTAAGAAACACTGGCCACTTTCCTTCCTACGAATACACAAGACAGAAGGATATTTGTGGAGTGAGGACTTGTCCTTGAACCATTTCTAATGTGGAAGATAGGTTACAGGCGTTTCTTTTTCTGCACTTAGGTGCAATAAAACAACCCAAGTACACAATGAGAACTATTGTTGCAATACCAGGTTCTAATGCCTCTCATTGTCCCAATCAACTGGTTTCATGTGGATGTTCTCATTGATATGAAAGCAGCGTCAGCTCAACGCAACCCTCCAATGGTCCCTAAAATGACTTTCTAATGTGCTTTCCACTATTGGTGCTTGTCATTATGCTTTCTGTTTCCTCCCTGCGCCTCTTCCCAAAATCCAGGTTTTTGTTGGCTGTCTGGAGAAAATGCACATCATTCCACAGGAGATCCATCAATAGCCATGGTGTAATGTCTAGCTGGACACATTCTAGTGTTCCGCCTGTGATGTAATACACCCTTTACACCCACCCACCACAGGCGTCACCAGTCAGGTGCCCGTGACAATGAAAGGGGCCGAGTGCACATGCTCGTGGCCATTACTAACCAGTAACTATCAGTGTCTGTGTCTGTAGTTCTAGTAGGCATGCGGGCAAAGGCCCAGCACACAGAACACTACACATGGGACCTTGGACAGCGTAGGAAAGGAACATTTGGTTTAGGTGGGAAAATGGCTACTTTCTTAAAGTGGCTTTTTCAAAATAATAAGTTAAAATTAGAGTTTACTATTAACGAAAATTTTGAATTACAATTCAAATGAGTGGAAGAAGTATTTGTCTAGCTATTCTCAAACTGAAGTTATCACGTAACAAATGTTTCAGCTTGATGAGTCCTCCGGATCAGCTTGTCACTTAATTTGATCTACCTCTTGACATCTCCAATTCTGAATGCTATTACTGCACAGAATCATGCGAGGGAAACATTTAGGGTGCTGGGGACATCTGGAAGGGAGACTTAAAGAAAGAATTAGAGTGGTGATCATATATTGCCTTACTTCCCCATATGTCTTATTCCTACTCTTCCTAATTACCTGTGGAAGAGCCTTGTGACTTTCTGAAATCTTGATCAATATTAGTGATCTAATTTTCCAGCTTAGTATCACCTTCTTATTTGATGAGAAATTAGAATGCAGGGTTTTAACAGGGTACATTTATTAGCGTGGATCTCACTTGCACACTTCCTTTCTACTGGAACAATAGTACCCACCACATAAGTAAATCTGTTGCACATCACAGGGGATTAATTATTTTGCCCCGGTAATATGTCTCACCATCCATGTTAGGAAGCAGTAAAGCAAAAGAGTTTTTATTGCACAAAATGACTATTCACCTGTGACTAGAAGGGTTATTAACCCTGCCTAGAAATGCAGTGAACCCCCTTTGAATTACCTCCGAAGTTGCAATGGTGCAGGTGCACCCTTAACACACTGGAACAAGCCTTTATCTCAATGCCTAGACTCAAACTCCTGAAATCTGCCATTTGCGCCAACATCCACTGAATAACTAGCAGAGCAGTGCGGGCAGGCCCACTCTTTATACCTGGTCCCGCCCAAGATGCCACTGCTCTGGAGCGGTTGTCAGTGGCCTCAGGGCATCATGGGACATGCAGTTCATTCTGAAATCCAATACTTCCCTTCTACTGTAAAGGCAGAATCCAAGTGAAAGAGGCCACCAAGGAAGCAACAGTTAGGCACCCCAGATGCAAATGTTATGAAACAGTTTCCATGTTACTTGCCATGCTCAGTCAGGTTTTTAGAATGCCACCACATATTCATACAGTGAATCAAACACCCAAAAGGAGTGGGGTACAAGAGGATATACGAATAAACCTGGAAGCTAGTGTGTCTTTTTAGCCCACCCCCTGTGCATGATGACCTCCAGTCATGGAGGTGTTCATGGGGACGCTCCTGGTAAGCCTGACAAAATGTAATGAGGTAACTAAGTGTTAGACTACAGGAGACTAGCCTTGACACAGTGAAAAACAACTTTGTTTTTTTTCACTGCATGGACATGTAAAACATAAGTACTACTTTTTAAATACCATGCACCCTAATCTATGAGCTGTTATGGCCTTCCTTAGGTGTGACCTATAATCATTAAAAAGGAAGATTTATTCCTGGCAAAAGGTTTATTTTTGCAGGTCGAAATGGAAGTTTTTACACTGCACACACTTGCTGCAGGTCTTAAGACATGGTTTACAATGCTGCATCTAGGGTACAAGTCTTCAAACTGTGAGGCGCCTCCCCTCGGGGTCTGTGACTGCATTCCCAGGGGGGCGCAACTATGTCTGCAAGGACGGACTTGTAAGTGAAGATGGCCTGAAAGTAGCGACAGTTATCTGGCGCGTTCTCGTCTTCTTTTATATGCACAGGTTAAACTGCTTAAATAGTGTGCATCTGTAATCCTGAGTGTTTCCCAGGACACAGTCAGTGGGCTCAAGGCTAAACACAATATACTAATAACTATAATGGTTTCACCTTCAGATAATTGCATATTTGAAAAAAGACGCACACACAGTAAATGAAAAAACAAAGCAAATGAAACTATTTTTGGGAAAATATACTCTCTTACATTATAGACATCAGTTAGCTAAAGCAATCACTGCAGAATTCTGTGTCTGTCCAGAGAGTTGCCGATTTGAATCCTTGTTTTCACAATGAGAAATAGTAACCAGTGTATTTATAGACCTACAAGTTCCATGCCTGTGGTAAAAAGCACTCGTTGCAGCATATATTAGCTCTTGAACAGCTTTTATGTGTGTTCCTTAACCAGTTGTACAGGGTCCATCGTCATGAGGGGCAAATTAAAGCCAGGGTAACTGGAATTCTGTGGCAGGGGAGGACCAAATCATGTGGCAGGGTTGCCTAACTTATATGGAAAGAAAAGGAAAATTATGTGGCGTTATACATTTACTTTGTTGTTTCTTCATTTTTACATCTGTTTAAAACTATCTGGGCATAGGTTTCCCCTCAATAATACCAGTTTAATATCCAAATATAACAAAAAGCAACAGAAAGGTGACCAATCAAGTTTTGCCAATGGCCTTTCACATAGCGATGAAAGCACTTTTACTACAAAAAGATAGGGGGCATTACGTTGGAGCAATTTGATGTGGCACAATGGCGAGAACTTCCTATTTTAGACCCTAGTTCAGGGCCTTTTGTCAGCTCAGCTCAAATCAGTCATCCAGTGCCTAAAATAAGAAAAATATATAATAAATGAATATGACCTTGTGTTTGTGTAATGTAAATGTTGCTTATGTAAAGTTTTCCAATGCCCGTAGGCAGAGTCGTCCCTACATAAAACCAAAAAATGGGATGGATAACCTGTTTCAAGATTTGAGTGATGGCCAGGCATGGTTGGTAAGTTGTGAAAGAGACAGAGAAGGTAGACTGCGACTTAGGGTCTCAGCTATCATTTTCAGTAGGTGCAGTTGCATTGGCCCAGGGGGGTGAGGGGCTCACAATAACCAAATTAGGGAGAGAACAGTTTTTTAGTCAAATTATTTTATTGTTTGATGATTTTTCCAGTTATATGTTTCACATTTATTGTAGATTATGAGCTATAAAAATGTAGCCACGATATGGTCTCAAAAGCTTTGTCTCTGCACTCAGCCCTGCCTCTCCTGTTACCGATCCTTGGCAATGAAGTTTTCCAGGGGGCCCTGGTTTTAAAACATTTTGCTTCGGGGGTCTCTTAGCAGAAAAGTTTGAAGATCACTGATCTAAGGAATGGCATGAGTCCTGCAGCCCACTAGTAGCATTTAATGTTCAGGCCTGAGGCATACGTAGTACCATGTACTAGGGACTTAGCATTAAATTAAATAATCAAATCAGGAATTTTTAAAATGTTTGAAAGGGAAAACACAAGCAGTTTATCACTGGTTACAAGTTGGAGAAAACCACGCAAAACATGGTAATTTCCAACAAGGGTTGTGATAACGATATCACGTTCTTTGATTTCACTTCCTATGATGTCACTGTATGTGATACCATAGCAAATTGCAAATGCAAATAAATAACCCTTGTATTGTTTGCAACTTGTGACCTTTATGTACATGGCCACACAGCGCAGAAAAGTTGACTTTCTATCTATAGAAAGGCTGTGGTTTCCCTTTCTTTTATTAATCCTTCTTCATAATCAATCGTTTTTGTGCCTCCTGGTCGACATATTTGTGTGCTATGCTACACTTGTATTGAAAAATAAATAATCAAAGAACAATTGTACCCTCACAGTTTTAGTGAATGTAATTCGATCTGTTTGTTCCTCTTTATCTCGATTTTTAAGCCATCACTAAACAGTTACCAAATTTCAAATTATTGCTCTTTTCATTTGTGTTGTTTATGCACATTAAGATACAGAGTGAGTTTTTCACATTTCATAACGACTTAAAAAGCACTAAATGTATCACTTAGATTGAAAAAAGGAACATTTTGTTCCAGAAAATTGCTATTGTTCTTTTTATATCTAGAGCACTTGGATAAAAGGTTTATTTGAAATTGTATATATTTCAAACATTGTTAGCAAGGTTTTCATTTCAAAATGTGATTCAACATTACAAACTGTTGGGACACCTAAAATATTGTTTTTTCTCACAACCTTTGCCTAAATCTCTGGGGTCTAAAACTAGTGTGGTGTTTAATGTACACTCTCTGCATGAAAACGTAATTCAGAGGCCCAGTTCAGTATGTAGTCTCACCTCCATATGAAGTCCACCCAATGTGAGGATAATTAAACCGTCACCAGGTTTTCGTGAAGATTTAAACAGTGGAGAGTCTGACACCTGGAGACATAAAGTGAAATTTACTTGAGTAATTTACTACAACATTTTGGAATTATTCAGCAGATTAGAGAGACAATATTGCACAGTATGTAACTTGTGTTACTTAGATAACTACAATCACTTTACATTTTTTAATAATAAATCATCACTTCTACAGTTTCATGAGAAGGCTAATTTAATGTACTCTACAGCGGTAGTTCTTAATCTGTCGTCTGGGAACCCCTGGTAGTCTGCAAAGCCTACTCAGGGGTATGTCCTGCTTAGGAAATGAAAAATATATACAGATAAATAACGTTTTTTTTAAATGAAGAAGGAAAATGTACAATTGAAAATGTTAAAACGTTCTGTAAATGTGAAGAAATCAAAATTTGGGCCCTTATTTATGAAGAGCTTGCGCCACCAACGCATCAAACTTTTTGACGCATTTGCGTCACAAACTTTACTCTATATTTATCAGCTAATGTATCCATGAGGATGTGCCACTTTTCCTACCCCTGCATCAAAAAGGGACTGCATCATGTAAGTATTAAAATATGCATGGTAGGCATTCTGTCGCAGATTCCTGCTTAAAAGTGACGCTTAGATATGTATGACATTTCACAAAAGTGACGCAGCTTAAGTGTCGCTGCGTTGTGGTTACGTCAAAATCTTTGCGCCTGCAAAACACACACGTAGGAAATGAGGCATCCATACATATATATATAAAGAGAGGAGCTGATTTGCAAGCAACTTGTACCTCTGTTACCACTGTTTTTTTACATGGGAAAAAGTGTTGCCCCAGTGGTGCAAGGGGATTGTAAAGAAGCCCCAGAAGCTGGACAAGACAGTTCTGCAAATAGAACTACAATATTGAGGCAGTAATTTAGTGACTGAGAGGCAGACGGAGACGACCACCACCATCCACCCCACCACAAGCACCCGTCACCCCAATTAAGACAATGCAGGAGAAAGGAGCACATATTTCACCAAAGAGCACTCTGACACACCTATGGGAGGAGGAGGAGGTCATCACTCTTTATCGCCTGAAGAAGCAGTCCATAGTAAACCTGCTACACCTGGTTGTTCCAAGGCTAAAGGTCACAGCAAACAGGCCTATCAACATACCTCCACAGGCTTAACTCATGGTGGTGATACATATGCTGTTGTCACTCTTCTTTGAGAAAACAGTTGCCAGAGTGGCTGGAATATCTAAGCCATCCTTCTGATTCCTTCCCTCTGTCCTGGACACCATCATCCAGCTGACAATCTGCTACCTCATTTTCCCTAACACCCAGTAACTACAGATGAATATAAAGCAAGGGTTTTATGATTTAGCTGCGTTCCCACATGTGCTGGGTGCCATAGTCTGCACACATTTGCAATTTGTACCTCCTACAGTCACATTACACATGTATAGGAACCGGAAGCATATCCACTCCATCAACGTGCAGGCCATTGTGGACCATCAGGGTGTCTTCACCAATGTGCTGACCAAATAAGCTGGCAGTGCGCATGGTGCTTTTATATTCCGGTACTGCATCATCAATGACCACTTCAAGAATGGCCAATATTGCAATGGCCTACTTGTGGATAAGCTAAACAGTAATACCTAATACAACACTTAACATGTATGAATGGATCACATAATACCCATGATAGTGTCTGCTGAGGCAGATAGAAACTGAAGTACGAGGGGTGTGGTACTCATATGCACCATGTATCACGGTACATGTGTCAGGTAAACCAACTAAAATCCAATGTTAAGACACATAATGGCACTATGGTGTAATTACTATTGTGGAAATGAATCAAGCTATGCATGTTTTAGACAAATGCAGTTTAGCATCCATATGTGTAAGTAATAGTATCCAGGGGGATGTGGGTGTGTCAGTATGGAACCTCCATTGTTCAACAGGCATTTCATGTATCCCAACACACACATGTGTGTTTATTCATGTGCCTATGCATGTGTCTTTTGGACACCGGTCTTCCATGGCAACAGGTGCCTATGGCAGAACAAATACCCAAGCATCTAGCATATCCTGCTGGTTGAATATTCTTGTGTGAGCACATACCATGTATTGAACACGAGGTACTCTAATTAGACATCAGTGCAAAATGTAAGATTGACATCACAGTCATGATAGAGATGTATATGATCTACCAGCTCATGCCTATCATTTACCATAACAAAGAATTATGGATGAGAAAAGTGCCAATGTATCAACAACTGAATGCCTGACACATAGGCGCTTATCAACAAGCTCTGTGCGCCACTAATATGTCACTTTTTAAATGGAAGAAGTGAATTACCAGTGGTGCAAAAGTCTATAAATTTGCACCATTATACGTTAGTAAAGTAAATCATACGTCTGATGATGTATCAGTAACTGTTTTCAAAGAATTGACAGTAGCCGTTTTTGCCCATTTTTTATAACTTACCAAGGATATGGAATCCAGCCAGGGGTCATGACACCCTATGCAAACCGATCAATGTGGAGGGACTAGGGATTTACGGGTCTGTTTCATTCCCCAGGGAAAGTACAAGATTTATCAAAGAGGAAACAGACACTTGTAACACTAAGCCATTGGTTTAGTAAATTTTAGAGTAACCTCATAAACCCTATGCAAATTGGAATATAGCGGTATATATGGTTCATCCGCCCCGCATATGGGTTATCGGCCGTTATCATCGGTTACTCTAAGTGAGTGATTTAGCCAGCCTCAACCGGAGGCACCTCTGGCATATAGTGCAGTGTCCAGAGAAGGGAAAGAGTGGTGTGTCAACAAAAAGGGGGGAAAAAAGTGAGGGGTTTGTTAAAAATGCTGGAGAATCACCCTAGGTAGTTTTATTAATTGGTGTGATTTCCAGATTGTTAAAAAAGACTGGTACTACTTAGTTGATCGGGTCACTAGATCACAGTAGTTAGGAAAAAAACACTTATTACATAAACGTCGACATGTTTCTGCTCCGTCGGCCCATAGGGGTCTATAGAGCATTCGTCAGGACTAACACAGACAAACAGTATTCGGATTACTCACACCTTTTGTGTTGCAATACATTGATAACCTGTATTTTTTGCAGGGTATTGACTCCTCTGGTTTCTAAAAAGAAATAGGGAGAGAACATCGAGAAAAGACACACTCTTTTATTGACAAACCTGATTTAGGCTAGTGCAATTAATTAGACTAACATTATTATTCTTTCTATTCTTGAAATTTCAAGACATTTCATCTCTAAGATGGGGAGGGTAGTGTTACCGGGATGAGCTTATCGCGCTGTAGACAGAGTAATGAAAGTACAAAGCCGCCACCTGCAGCTTGGGTGCGGTACAATCAGTGAGCGTTAACCTAGTATCTAGCAGGCAAAGCGAGTGAGTTATTTCAAATGAGTTGCCGCCTGGGGAGCGCGTGGATAGAACTAATCGCGCTGCCAGCAGGGTTAAGGGAATACAACACGGGCACATTAGGCAAGGGTGCTTTTTAAATGAGTGCGTGTTAACCTCTTATTTTGCGAGTCTAACATGCGCGATGGAAAGAATAATGCAGCATAGGGAAGCATGAAAGCGCAAGGAGCCTCTTAGGCGAGATATGCGAGTTTGTTATTAAAACGCAGCACGTTCTAGTACCTTGTAACCGGGAGTACTTGCTTGCGTCGGGGGGCCCTCAGGACTCAGAGCTGTATTTAAAAAAATATCGGGTTAATAAGTATCTTGTTGCGTCACCTTACCGAGATTCAGTAGGCTGTGTTGTTTGGTTCCGCCATTACCCGCGTGTGGCTGCAAATTCGTCTAGTGCTGACTCTGCCCCCGGAAGCTAGTGAAACCGGCAGAGCAGACGTTTTTAAAGGGGCAGACGCTCTTGACTCACGTGTTACTTACACATTGGGCTGATGTGTTTTTTTAACAGAACTTTATTGTTCTCATCAAAGGGAAGTTATGAAGATTCGGTTACTGAAAATGGTAGTCTCTTGTATTTAGAACAAAACTTTATTGTTCTCATCAAACGGAAGTTATGAAGATTCTGTTACTGAAAATGGTAGTCTCTTGTATTTAGAGGTGGTAATTCATTAAGAGGTTTGTACCATGGGACTAGAATGATGGTCAAATCATTTAGAGAATTGGTGCCAGGGTATGGAATCATTAAGACCGTTTTCATGTGTTCTAAGGCGTTCCACCCACCTTTGTTCCTTCTCAAATAATGTTCTTTCACATCTCTGTGATTTGTCAGTGAGCATTTCTATTACTGACCATTGGATGTCATCGCAGGAATGGCCTGCTTGCACAAAGTGGGTACAAAGTTTAGTGGTGTTCTTTTTCAATCTTATGTTGCTGCGATGTTCGCTGATCCTTGTTTTTATCTTTCTACATGTCATCCCGATGTAACGTTTGCCACAAGGGCAGGTGACAGTGTAGATGACGTGGGTCGAATTACAGTTCGTGTGTTGACGTTGCTGCCAAACAAAGGTATCAGATAGCTGCAGTGTTTTTGTAGCAGTTGTGGTTTTGCATGCAACGCATGACCCACACGGATAGTGTCCCGTTACTGGTGCCATGGTTATATCTCTTAGAGGGATTGCTTGCAGTTTTTTGCGTACCGGTCGAGTATGTACTAAGACATCCTTGATATTTTTAGATCTCCTATTGGCGAATCTCGGTCTGGGCCAATCAAATTGTCCGGTGTGTAGGATATGCCAGTTCTTGTTTACTAGTTTCTTTACTGCGTAAGACGCCTGGCTGAATGTTGTGACACAAGTGGTTAGGTCAGGTACTGTTTCTTTTTCAAAAGTTTGGAGGAGGCATTCTCTTGGTTGATTTTTCGCTCTCTTTTTGCAGAGTTTGATGGTTTTCTCTGTGTAATTTCTTTGTCTCAGTCTGTCACTTAATTCATTGGCTTGTAATACAAAATCAGAGTTGTTACTGCAATTCCTCTTCAAACGCAGGAACTGGCTATAAGGGAGGTTGTCCCTCAATGGTTTGGGATGAAAGCTGTTGTAGGACAAAATGCTGTTCTTAGCCGTGGGTTTCCTATACGTTTTGGTATGTAACTCATTATTCTTGACAAAAATTGTTATGTCAAGGAAGTCAAGGTTGCAGCTTGTAGCTGTATGTGTGAACTTTAGCCATGGGTCTAGGCTGTTGAGCCAATTCATAAAGGCCTGTAGATCCAATTTTTTGTCCCAGATCATAATGATATCATCAATGTATCTCTTCCAGTATAGAATACTGGAAGAGAAGGTGTTGTCTACATTGATTATGTTGAGTTCTTCAAAGTGACTGACATAGAGCCCTGCTACCGAGGGAGCGAAAGCGCTCCCCATGGATGTGCCATGGATTTGGAGGTACAGGTCTTCTTCAAAAGCAAAGAAATTCTCCTGCAATGCTAACTTACAACATTCTAGGATAAAATGTCTGGGTGTTTGAAAATCCCAATCTCTTGAGAATAAGACGTCTTCCAGAACTTGCAAAGTCTCGTTTTGAGGCAGACTGGTAAAGAGGGCTTCCACATCCAGGCCCACAAGGAGCATGGTTTCCGGATTGAAAGGTTTCTTATCTATTTGTACCAGGAGATCTCGTGTGTCCTTTAAATAAGCCGGTGTTTCTTGGACAAGAGGCTTCAGGAATTCATCGGCAAATCTGGAAAGGGGTTCTAAAATTGAACCAATGCCCGAAACTATCGGACGGCCTGGTGGTGGACTCCTATTTTTATGGGTTTTAGGCAAAGAGTAAAAATAGGGGGTGATAGGTTCTTTTGCCATCAAGAAATCCGCTTCTTTTGATGTGATCCATCCTTTGGTCTCAGCTTCATTGACCATAATTGAGATGGTGTTTCTGAGTCTTTCGGTGGGGTCTAAGTCTATCTTTTGGTAAAACCTAGTATCTGATAACAGAGCTAAGCACTGTGTGTCATAACCTTCTTTGCTTAAGATAACAGTTCCACCCCCCTTGTCTGCTGGCTTGATCACTATTTTTTCATTGGTTTTTAATGCTTCCAAGGCCATACGCTCATCTTTGCTTAGGTTTTGGTAGGGTTTGTTATATTGTAATTTGTCTACTCCATTGAGGAGTGCCTGCTCAAACGTCTGTAATTCTGGGTGAGCGGTTGAGGCTGGTGGATTGAAGGTTGACTTATTCCTCAAGGTGGTATCACCCTGTTTTGTGGCCCCAATGTTGGAATTCTGATTGGAGAAGAAGGCCTTTAACTTCAAAGTTCTGCAGAATTCGGCTAGTTCACTCTTTAGTTTAAAAGTGTCAAGCCTGGGAGTAGGAACAAAACCCAGTCCCTTGTTGAGGATTTCGATCTGTTCTTGCGGTAATTCAATGCCTGAAAGGTTTACTACGAGGGATTGGTTTTGCTGGTGGAGGGGTGCGATGCTGCCATGCTGCGTGTCTGCACATTCCTCTGTTGGTCTTGCCATCTGAGGGATTTTTTCTTGCCTCTTGGCTGATTTTGGCCTCTCGCTAAAAAATGAGGTTCCTTTTGTGTAGTGTGCAGATTTTGTCCCATTTGATGTTCTCCCAAATTTGGCATTTGTTGTATGCCTGGGTTGTATGGGTCCATCCAACCGCCATATGGTGAGACAAAAGGTTGGTAAAATGGCATGTTGTACCCATGAAAGAATGGTCTCTGCCATCTGTTACCTCTCCTCGGGCGATTTTGTCTGTAGTTACCCCTTCCTCGTTTGGGAAAATATCCATCCGAGCTATTGAAGGAACTGTTGGAGGAATTACTGGATTCGTTGTCAGATCCTGTGTCCTGAGGGGAATATTCCTCCACGGTGTACGGGTGCATCTTCTCTTGGTTGAATTTCTTGAGATCTTTTCCCAATTTGGTTAGCTTGCTCTGAGTAAGAAATTCCCGGTTTTCCTCCAATTCTTTGTTGATTTCATCAAGCCTTTGCTTGTACACTGCAGGGTTGATACCTTTCTTCAGCTCTTTTTCGCAATCCTCAATCTCTTTGAGGAGCCTATCTGATAATCTCTTTGCAGTTTTTACGATTAATACTAAATAATCAAGAGTGCACTTCCACGATATTGAGGACCAATCCCGTCGGAAGGCTAGATCAGTCAAGAAGATTCGTGGGGCGTTATTTACCCAAAGGCCTCTTGGGGCAGCTTTCACTCTCAAATATTCCGTCATAATGATTCCATGTATAGATGTTCTCATCTCTTCTCTTTTTTTCTCTGTCAATTTGTCCCAATCATCTGCCTGTGCCAACGCCTCCGTGAGTTCAGTGTTCTTCAAGAGCGATTGTCCAGCCAGAATTTCATCAATGTCATTCGCATCAAAGCTCAAACCAAGATTACCCTCCATTTAGAGTATATGGGTAATATACACACTTCAACTGTGTATATTATGTTTAGTCCCGCTGCTGTGCGCAGCTTATATATAAATCGATCAATGTGGAGGGACTAGGGATTTACGGGTCTGTTTCATTCCCCAGGGAAAGTACAAGATTTATCAAAGAGGAAACAGACACTTGTAACACTAAGCCATTGGTTTAGTAAATTTTAGAGTAACCTCATAAACCCTATGCAAATTGGAATATAGCGGTATATATGGTTCATCCGCCCCGCATATGGGTTATCGGCCGTTATCATCGGTTACTCTAAGTGAGTGATTTAGCCAGCCTCAACCGGAGGCACCTCTGGCATATAGTGCAGTGTCCAGAGAAGGGAAAGAGTGGTGTGTCAACAAAAAGGGGGGAAAAAAGTGAGGGGTTTGTTAAAAATGCTGGAGAATCACCCTAGGTAGTTTTATTAATTGGTGTGATTTCCAGATTGTTAAAAAAGACTGGTACTACTTAGTTGATCGGGTCACTAGATCACAGTAGTTAGGAAAAAAACACTTATTACATAAACGTCGACATGTTTCTGCTCCGTCGGCCCATAGGGGTCTATAGAGCATTCGTCAGGACTAACACAGACAAACAGTATTCGGATTACTCACACCTTTTGTGTTGCAATACATTGATAACCTGTATTTTTTGCAGGGTATTGACTCCTCTGGTTTCTAAAAAGAAATAGGGAGAGAACATCGAGAAAAGACACACTCTTTTATTGACAAACCTGATTTAGGCTAGTGCAATTAATTAGACTAACATTATTATTCTTTCTATTCTTGAAATTTCAAGACATTTCATCTCTAAGATGGGGAGGGTAGTGTTACCGGGATGAGCTTATCGCGCTGTAGACAGAGTAATGAAAGTACAAAGCCGCCACCTGCAGCTTGGGTGCGGTACAATCAGTGAGCGTTAACCTAGTATCTAGCAGGCAAAGCGAGTGAGTTATTTCAAATGAGTTGCCGCCTGGGGAGCGCGTGGATAGAACTAATCGCGCTGCCAGCAGGGTTAAGGGAATACAACACGGGCACATTAGGCAAGGGTGCTTTTTAAATGAGTGCGTGTTAACCTCTTATTTTGCGAGTCTAACATGCGCGATGGAAAGAATAATGCAGCATAGGGAAGCATGAAAGCGCAAGGAGCCTCTTAGGCGAGATATGCGAGTTTGTTATTAAAACGCAGCACGTTCTAGTACCTTGTAACCGGGAGTACTTGCTTGCGTCGGGGGGCCCTCAGGACTCAGAGCTGTATTTAAAAAAATATCGGGTTAATAAGTATCTTGTTGCGTCACCTTACCGAGATTCAGTAGGCTGTGTTGTTTGGTTCCGCCATTACCCGCGTGTGGCTGCAAATTCGTCTAGTGCTGACTCTGCCCCCGGAAGCTAGTGAAACCGGAAGAGCAGACGTTTTTAAAGGGGCAGACGCTCTTGACTCACGTGTTACTTACACATTGGGCTGATGTGTTTTTTTAACAGAACTTTATTGTTCTCATCAAAGGGAAGTTATGAAGATTCGGTTACTGAAAATGGTAGTCTCTTGTATTTAGAACAAAACTTTATTGTTCTCATCAAACGGAAGTTATGAAGATTCTGTTACTGAAAATGGTAGTCTCTTGTATTTAGAGGTGGTAATTCATTAAGAGGTTTGTACCATGGGACTAGAATGATGGTCAAATCATTTAGAGAATTGGTGCCAGGGTATGGAATCATTAAGACCGTTTTCATGGGTTCTAAGGCGTTCCACCCACCTTTGTTCCTTCTCAAATAATGTTCTTTCACATCTCTGTGATTTGTCAGTGAGCATTTCTATTACTGACCATTGGATGTCATCGCAGGAATGGCCTGCTTGCACAAAGTGGGTACAAAGTTTAGTGGTGTTCTTTTTCAATCTTATGTTGCTGCGATGTTCGCTGATCCTTGTTTTTATCTTTCTACATGTCATCCCGATGTAACGTTTGCCACAAGGGCAGGTGACAGTGTAGATGACGTGGGTCGAATTACAGTTCGTGTGTTGACGTTGCTGCCAAACAAAGGTATCAGATAGCTGCAGTGTTTTTGTAGCAGTTGTGGTTTTGCATGCAACGCATGACCCACACGGATAGTGTCCCGTTACTGGTGCCATGGTTATATCTCTTAGAGGGATTGCTTGCAGTTTTTTGCGTACCGGTCGAGTATGTACTAAGACATCCTTGATATTTTTAGATCTCCTATTGGCGAATCTCGGTCTGTGCCAATCAAATTGTCCGGTGTGTAGGATATGCCAGTTCTTGTTTACTAGTTTCTTTACTGCGTAAGACGCCTGGCTGAATGTTGTGACACAAGTGGTTAGGTCAGGTACTGTTTCTTTTTCAAAAGTTTGGAGGAGGCATTCTCTTGGTTGATTTTTCGCTCTCTTTTTGCAGAGTTTGATGGTTTTCTCTGTGTAATTTCTTTGTCTCAGTCTGTCACTTAATTCATTGGCTTGTAATACAAAATCAGAGTTGTTACTGCAATTCCTCTTCAAACGCAGGAACTGGCTATAAGGGAGGTTGTCCCTCAATGGTTTGGGATGAAAGCTGTTGTAGGACAAAATGCTGTTCTTAGCCGTGGGTTTCCTATACGTTTTGGTATGTAACTCATTATTCTTGACAAAAATTGTTATGTCAAGGAAGTCAAGGTTGCAGCTTGTAGCTGTATGTGTGAACTTTAGCCATGGGTCTAGGCTGTTGAGCCAATTCATAAAGGCCTGTAGATCCAATTTTTTGTCCCAGATCATAATGATATCATCAATGTATCTCTTCCAGTATAGAATACTGGAAGAGAAGGTGTTGTCTACATTGATTATGTTGAGTTCTTCAAAGTGACTGACATAGAGCCCTGCTACCGAGGGAGCGAAAGCGCTCCCCATGGATGTGCCATGGATTTGGAGGTACAGGTCTTCTTCAAAAGCAAAGAAATTCTCCTGCAATGCTAACTTACAACATTCTAGGATAAAATGTCTGGGTGTTTGAAAATCCCAATCTCTTGAGAATAAGACGTCTTCCAGAACTTGCAAAGTCTCGTTTTGAGGCAGACTGGTAAAGAGGGCTTCCACATCCAGGCCCACAAGGAGCATGGTTTCCGGATTGAAAGGTTTCTTATCTATTTGTACCAGGAGATCTCGTGTGTCCTTTAAATAAGCCGGTGTTTCTTGGACAAGAGGCTTCAGGAATTCATCGGCAAATCTGGAAAGGGGTTCTAAAATTGAACCAATGCCCGAAACTATCGGACGGCCTGGTGGTGGACTCCTATTTTTATGGGTTTTAGGCAAAGAGTAAAAATAGGGGGTGATAGGTTCTTTTGCCATCAAGAAATCCGCTTCTTTTGATGTGATCCATCCTTTGGTCTCAGCTTCATTGACCATAATTGAGATGGTGTTTCTGAGTCTTTCGGTGGGGTCTAAGTCTATCTTTTGGTAAAACCTAGTATCTGATAACAGAGCTAAGCACTGTGTGTCATAACCTTCTTTGCTTAAGATAACAGTTCCACCCCCCTTGTCTGCTGGCTTGATCACTATTTTTTCATTGGTTTTTAATGCTTCCAAGGCCATACGCTCATCTTTGCTTAGGTTTTGGTAGGGTTTGTTATATTGTAATTTGTCTACTCCATTGAGGAGTGCCTGCTCAAACGTCTGTAATTCTGGGTGAGCGGTTGAGGCTGGTGGATTGAAGGTTGACTTATTCCTCAAGGTGGTATCACCCTGTTTTGTGGCCCCAATGTTGGAATTCTGATTGGAGAAGAAGGCCTTTAACTTCAAAGTTCTGCAGAATTCGGCTAGTTCACTCTTTAGTTTAAAAGTGTCAAGCCTGGGAGTAGGAACAAAACCCAGTCCCTTGTTGAGGATTTCGATCTGTTCTTGCGGTAATTCAATGCCTGAAAGGTTTACTACGAGGGATTGGTTTTGCTGGTGGAGGGGTGCGATGCTGCCATGCTGCGTGTCTGCACATTCCTCTGTTGGTCTTGCCATCTGAGGGATTTTTTCTTGCCTCTTGGCTGATTTTGGCCTCTCGCTAAAAAATGAGGTTCCTTTTGTGTAGTGTGCAGATTTTGTCCCATTTGATGTTCTCCCAAATTTGGCATTTGTTGTATGCCTGGGTTGTATGGGTCCATCCAACCGCCATATGGTGAGACAAAAGGTTGGTAAAATGGCATGTTGTACCCATGAAAGAATGGTCTCTGCCATCTGTTACCTCTCCTCGGGCGATTTTGTCTGTAGTTACCCCTTCCTCGTTTGGGAAAATATCCATCCGAGCTATTGAAGGAACTGTTGGAGGAATTACTGGATTCGTTGTCAGATCCTGTGTCCTGAGGGGAATATTCCTCCACGGTGTACGGGTGCATCTTCTCTTGGTTGAATTTCTTGAGATCTTTTCCCAATTTGGTTAGCTTGCTCTGAGTAAGAAATTCCCGGTTTTCCTCCAATTCTTTGTTGATTTCATCAAGCCTTTGCTTGTACACTGCAGGGTTGATACCTTTCTTCAGCTCTTTTTCGCAATCCTCAATCTCTTTGAGGAGCCTATCTGATAATCTCTTTGCAGTTTTTACGATTAATACTAAATAATCAAGAGTGCACTTCCACGATATTGAGGACCAATCCCGTCGGAAGGCTAGATCAGTCAAGAAGATTCGTGGGGCGTTATTTACCCAAAGGCCTCTTGGGGCAGCTTTCACTCTCAAATATTCCGTCATAATGATTCCATGTATAGATGTTCTCATCTCTTCTCTTTTTTTCTCTGTCAATTTGTCCCAATCATCTGCCTGTGCCAACGCCTCCGTGAGTTCAGTGTTCTTCAAGAGCGATTGTCCAGCCAGAATTTCATCAATGTCATTCGCATCAAAGCTCAAACCAAGATTACCCTCCATTTAGAGTATATGGGTAATATACACACTTCAACTGTGTATATTATGTTTAGTCCCGCTGCTGTGCGCAGCTTATATATAAATCGATCAATGTGGAGGGACTAGGGATTTACGGGTCTGTTTCATTCCCCAGGGAAAGTACAAGATTTATCAAAGAGGAAACAGACACTTGTAACACTAAGCCATTGGTTTAGTAAATTTTAGAGTAACCTCATAAACCCTATGCAAATTGGAATATAGCGGTATATATGGTTCATCCGCCCCGCATATGGGTTATCGGCCGTTATCATCGGTTACTCTAAGTGAGTGATTTAGCCAGCCTCAACCGGAGGCACCTCTGGCATATAGTGCAGTGTCCAGAGAAGGGAAAGAGTGGTGTGTCAACAAAAAGGGGGGAAAAAAGTGAGGGGTTTGTTAAAAATGCTGGAGAATCACCCTAGGTAGTTTTATTAATTGGTGTGATTTCCAGATTGTTAAAAAAGACTGGTACTACTTAGTTGATCGGGTCACTAGATCACAGTAGTTAGGAAAAAAACACTTATTACATAAACGTCGACATGTTTCTGCTCCGTCGGCCCATAGGGGTCTATAGAGCATTCGTCAGGACTAACACAGACAAACAGTATTCGGATTACTCACACCTTTTGTGTTGCAATACATTGATAACCTGTATTTTTTGCAGGGTATTGACTCCTCTGGTTTCTAAAAAGAAATAGGGAGAGAACATCGAGAAAAGACACACTCTTTTATTGACAAACCTGATTTAGGCTAGTGCAATTAATTAGACTAACATTATTATTCTTTCTATTCTTGAAATTTCAAGACATTTCATCTCTAAGATGGGGAGGGTAGTGTTACCGGGATGAGCTTATCGCGCTGTAGACAGAGTAATGAAAGTACAAAGCCGCCACCTGCAGCTTGGGTGCGGTACAATCAGTGAGCGTTAACCTAGTATCTAGCAGGCAAAGCGAGTGAGTTATTTCAAATGAGTTGCCGCCTGGGGAGCGCGTGGATAGAACTAATCGCGCTGCCAGCAGGGTTAAGGGAATACAACACGGGCACATTAGGCAAGGGTGCTTTTTAAATGAGTGCGTGTTAACCTCTTATTTTGCGAGTCTAACATGCGCGATGGAAAGAATAATGCAGCATAGGGAAGCATGAAAGCGCAAGGAGCCTCTTAGGCGAGATATGCGAGTTTGTTATTAAAACGCAGCACGTTCTAGTACCTTGTAACCGGGAGTACTTGCTTGCGTCGGGGGGCCCTCAGGACTCAGAGCTGTATTTAAAAAAATATCGGGTTAATAAGTATCTTGTTGCGTCACCTTACCGAGATTCAGTAGGCTGTGTTGTTTGGTTCCGCCATTACCCGCGTGTGGCTGCAAATTCGTCTAGTGCTGACTCTGCCCCCGGAAGCTAGTGAAACCGGCAGAGCAGACGTTTTTAAAGGGGCAGACGCTCTTGACTCACGTGTTACTTACACATTGGGCTGATGTGTTTTTTTAACAGAACTTTATTGTTCTCATCAAAGGGAAGTTATGAAGATTCGGTTACTGAAAATGGTAGTCTCTTGTATTTAGAACAAAACTTTATTGTTCTCATCAAACGGAAGTTATGAAGATTCTGTTACTGAAAATGGTAGTCTCTTGTATTTAGAGGTGGTAATTCATTAAGAGGTTTGTACCATGGGACTAGAATGATGGTCAAATCATTTAGAGAATTGGTGCCAGGGTATGGAATCATTAAGACCGTTTTCATGGGTTCTAAGGCGTTCCACCCACCTTTGTTCCTTCTCAAATAATGTTCTTTCACATCTCTGTGATTTGTCAGTGAGCATTTCTATTACTGACCATTGGATGTCATCGCAGGAATGGCCTGCTTGCACAAAGTGGGTACAAAGTTTAGTGGTGTTCTTTTTCAATCTTATGTTGCTGCGATGTTCGCTGATCCTTGTTTTTATCTTTCTACATGTCATCCCGATGTAACGTTTGCCACAAGGGCAGGTGACAGTGTA
Organism: Lissotriton vulgaris; assembly: GCF_964263255.1. NCBI lineage: Eukaryota > Metazoa > Chordata > Amphibia > Caudata > Salamandridae > Lissotriton > Lissotriton vulgaris. The sequence goes on from NC_141691.1 coordinate 1,643,914,155, forward strand.
GATGACGTGGGTCGAATTACAGTTCGTGTGTTGACGTTGCTGCCAAACAAAGGTATCAGATAGCTGCAGTGTTTTTGTAGCAGTTGTGGTTTTGCATGCAACGCATGACCCACACGGATAGTCCTGACGAATGCTCTATAGACCCCTATGGGCCGACGGAGCAGAAACATGTCGACGTTTATGTAATAAGTGTTTTTTTCCTAACTACTGTGATCTAGTGACCCGATCAACTAAGTAGTACCAGTCTTTTTTAACAATCTGGAAATCACACCAATTAATAAAACTACCTAGGGTGATTCTCCAGCATTTTTAACAAACCCCTCACTTTTTTCCCCCCTTTTTGTTGACACACCACTCTTTCCCTTCTCTGGACACTGCACTATATGCCAGAGGTGCCTCCGGTTGAGGCTGGCTAAATCACTCACTTAGAGTAACCGATGATAACGGCCGATAACCCATATGCGGGGCGGATGAACCATATATACCGCTATATTCCAATTTGCATAGGGTTTATGAGGTTACTCTAAAATTTACTAAACCAATGGCTTAGTGTTACAAGTGTCTGTTTCCTCTTTGATAAATCTTGTACTTTCCCTGGGGAATGAAACAGACCCGTAAATCCCTAGTCCCTCCACATTGATCGATTTATATATAAGCTGCGCACAGCAGCGGGACTAAACATAATATACACAGTTGAAGTGTGTATATTACCCATATACTCTAAATGGAGGGTAATCTTGGTTTGAGCTTTGATGCGAATGACATTGATGAAATTCTGGCTGGACAATCGCTCTTGAAGAACACTGAACTCACGGAGGCGTTGGCACAGGCAGATGATTGGGACAAATTGACAGAGAAAAAAAGAGAAGAGATGAGAACATCTATACATGGAATCATTATGACGGAATATTTGAGAGTGAAAGCTGCCCCAAGAGGCCTTTGGGTAAATAACGCCCCACGAATCTTCTTGACTGATCTAGCCTTCCGACGGGATTGGTCCTCAATATCGTGGAAGTGCACTCTTGATTATTTAGTATTAATCGTAAAAACTGCAAAGAGATTATCAGATAGGCTCCTCAAAGAGATTGAGGATTGCGAAAAAGAGCTGAAGAAAGGTATCAACCCTGCAGTGTACAAGCAAAGGCTTGATGAAATCAACAAAGAATTGGAGGAAAACCGGGAATTTCTTACTCAGAGCAAGCTAACCAAATTGGGAAAAGATCTCAAGAAATTCAACCAAGAGAAGATGCACCCGTACACCGTGGAGGAATATTCCCCTCAGGACACAGGATCTGACAACGAATCCAGTAATTCCTCCAACAGTTCCTTCAATAGCTCGGATGGATATTTTCCCAAACGAGGAAGGGGTAACTACAGACAAAATCGCCCGAGGAGAGGTAACAGATGGCAGAGACCATTCTTTCATGGGTACAACATGCCATTTTACCAACCTTTTGTCTCACCATATGGCGGTTGGATGGACCCATACAACCCAGGCATACAACAAATGCCAAATTTGGGAGAACATCAAATGGGACAAAATCTGCACACTACACAAAAGGAACCTCATTTTTTAGCGAGAGGCCAAAATCAGCCAAGAGGCAAGAAAAAATCCCTCAGATGGCAAGACCAACAGAGGAATGTGCAGACACGCAGCATGGCAGCATCGCACCCCTCCACCAGCAAAACCAATCCCTCGTAGTAAACCTTTCAGGCATTGAATTACCGCAAGAACAGATCGAAATCCTCAACAAGGGACTGGGTTTTGTTCCTACTCCCAGGCTTGACACTTTTAAACTAAAGAGTGAACTAGCCGAATTCTGCAGAACTTTGAAGTTAAAGGCCTTCTTCTCCAATCAGAATTCCAACATTGGGGCCACAAAACAGGGTGATACCACCTTGAGGAATAAGTCAACCTTCAATCCACCAGCCTCAACCGCTCACCCAGAATTACAGACGTTTGAGCAGGCACTCCTCAATGGAGTAGACAAATTACAATATAACAAACCCTACCAAAACCTAAGCAAAGATGAGCGTATGGCCTTGGAAGCATTAAAAACCAATGAAAAAATAGTGATCAAGCCAGCAGACAAGGGGGGTGGAACTGTTATCTTAAGCAAAGAAGGTTATGACACACAGTGCTTAGCTCTGTTATCAGATACTAGGTTTTACCAAAAGATAGACTTAGACCCCACCGAAAGACTCAGAAACACCATCTCAATTATGGTCAATGAAGCTGAGACCAAAGGATGGATCACATCAAAAGAAGCGGATTTCTTGATGGCAAAAGAACCTATCACCCCCTATTTTTACTCTTTGCCTAAAACCCATAAAAATAGGAGTCCACCACCAGGCCGTCCGATAGTTTCGGGCATTGGTTCAATTTTAGAACCCCTTTCCAGATTTGCCGATGAATTCCTGAAGCCTCTTGTCCAAGAAACACCGGCTTATTTAAAGGACACACGAGATCTCCTGGTACAAATAGATAAGAAACCTTTCAATCCGGAAACCATGCTCCTTGTGGGCCTGGATGTGGAAGCCCTCTTTACCAGTCTGCCTCAAAACGAGACTTTGCAAGTTCTGGAAGACGTCTTATTCTCAAGAGATTGGGATTTTCAAACACCCAGACATTTTATCCTAGAATGTTGTAAGTTAGCATTGCAGGAGAATTTCTTTGCTTTTGAAGAAGACCTGTACCTCCAAATCCATGGCACATCCATGGGGAGCGCTTTCGCTCCCTCGGTAGCAGGGCTCTATGTCAGTCACTTTGAAGAACTCAACATAATCAATGTAGACAACACCTTCTCTTCCAGTATTCTATACTGGAAGAGATACATTGATGATATCATTATGATCTGGGACAAAAAATTGGATCTACAGGCCTTTATGAATTGGCTCAACAGCCTAGACCCATGGCTAAAGTTCACACATACAGCTACAAGCTGCAACCTTGACTTCCTTGACATAACAATTTTTGTCAAGAATAATGAGTTACATACCAAAACGTATAGGAAACCCACGGCTAAGAACAGCATTTTGTCCTACAACAGCTTTCATCCCAAACCATTGAGGGACAACCTCCCTTATAGCCAGTTCCTGCGTTTGAAGAGGAATTGCAGTAACAACTCTGATTTTGTATTACAAGCCAATGAATTAAGTGACAGACTGAGACAAAGAAATTACACAGAGAAAACCATCAAACTCTGCAAAAAGAGAGCGAAAAATCAACCAAGAGAATGCCTCCTCCAAACTTTTGAAAAAGAAACAGTACCTGACCTAACCACTTGTGTCACAACATTCAGCCAGGCGTCTTACGCAGTAAAGAAACTAGTAAACAAGAACTGGCATATCCTACACACCGGACAATTTGATTGGCCCAGACCGAGATTCGCCAATAGGAGATCTAAAAATATCAAGGATGTCTTAGTACATACTCGACCGGTACGCAAAAAACTGCAAGCAATCCCTCTAAGAGATATAACCATGGCACCAGTAACGGGACACTATCCGTGTGGGTCATGCGTTGCATGCAAAACCACAACTGCTACAAAAACACTGCAGCTATCTGATACCTTTGTTTGGCAGCAACGTCAACACACGAACTGTAATTCGACCCACGTCATCTACACTGTCACCTGCCCTTGTGGCAAACGTTACATCGGGATGACATGTAGAAAGATAAAAACAAGGATCAGCGAACATCGCAGCAACATAAGATTGAAAAAGAACACCACTAAACTTTGTACCCACTTTGTGCAAGCAGGCCATTCCTGCGATGACATCCAATGGTCAGTAATAGAAATGCTCACTGACAAATCACAGAGATGTGAAAGAACATTATTTGAGAAGGAACAAAGGTGGGTGGAACGCCTTAGAACCCATGAAAACGGTCTTAATGATTCCATACCCTGGCACCAATTCTCTAAATGATTTGACCATCATTCTAGTCCCATGGTACAAACCTCTTAATGAATTACCACCTCTAAATACAAGAGACTACCATTTTCAGTAACAGAATCTTCATAACTTCCGTTTGATGAGAACAATAAAGTTTTGTTCTAAATACAAGAGACTACCATTTTCAGTAACCGAATCTTCATAACTTCCCTTTGATGAGAACAATAAAGTTCTGTTAAAAAAACACATCAGCCCAATGTGTAAGTAACACGTGAGTCAAGAGCGTCTGCCCCTTTAAAAACGTCTGCTCTGCCGGTTTCACTAGCTTCCGGGGGCAGAGTCAGCACTAGACGAATTTGCAGCCACACGCGGGTAATGGCGGAACCAAACAACACAGCCTACTGAATCTCGGTAAGGTGACGCAACAAGATACTTATTAACCCGATATTTTTTTAAATACAGCTCTGAGTCCTGAGGGCCCCCCGACGCAAGCAAGTACTCCCGGTTACAAGGTACTAGAACGTGCTGCGTTTTAATAACAAACTCGCATATCTCGCCTAAGAGGCTCCTTGCGCTTTCATGCTTCCCTATGCTGCATTATTCTTTCCATCGCGCATGTTAGACTCGCAAAATAAGAGGTTAACACGCACTCATTTAAAAAGCACCCTTGCCTAATGTGCCCGTGTTGTATTCCCTTAACCCTGCTGGCAGCGCGATTAGTTCTATCCACGCGCTCCCCAGGCGGCAACTCATTTGAAATAACTCACTCGCTTTGCCTGCTAGATACTAGGTTAACGCTCACTGATTGTACCGCACCCAAGCTGCAGGTGGCGGCTTTGTACTTTCATTACTCTGTCTACAGCGCGATAAGCTCATCCCGGTAACACTACCCTCCCCATCTTAGAGATGAAATGTCTTGAAATTTCAAGAATAGAAAGAATAATAATGTTAGTCTAATTAATTGCACTAGCCTAAATCAGGTTTGTCAATAAAAGAGTGTGTCTTTTCTCGATGTTCTCTCCCTATTTCTTTTTAGAAACCAGAGGAGTCAATACCCTGCAAAAAATACAGGTTATCAATGTATTGCAACACAAAAGGTGTGAGTAATCCGAATACTGTTTGTCTGTGTTAGTCCTGACGAATGCTCTATAGACCCCTATGGGCCGACGGAGCAGAAACATGTCGACGTTTATGTAATAAGTGTTTTTTTCCTAACTACTGTGATCTAGTGACCCGATCAACTAAGTAGTACCAGTCTTTTTTAACAATCTGGAAATCACACCAATTAATAAAACTACCTAGGGTGATTCTCCAGCATTTTTAACAAACCCCTCACTTTTTTCCCCCCTTTTTGTTGACACACCACTCTTTCCCTTCTCTGGACACTGCACTATATGCCAGAGGTGCCTCCGGTTGAGGCTGGCTAAATCACTCACTTAGAGTAACCGATGATAACGGCCGATAACCCATATGCGGGGCGGATGAACCATATATACCGCTATATTCCAATTTGCATAGGGTTTATGAGGTTACTCTAAAATTTACTAAACCAATGGCTTAGTGTTACAAGTGTCTGTTTCCTCTTTGATAAATCGTGTACTTTCCCTGGGGAATGAAACAGACCCGTAAATCCCTAGTCCCTCCACATTGATCGATTTATATATAAGCTGCGCACAGCAGCGGGACTAAACATAATATACACAGTTGAAGTGTGTATATTACCCATATACTCTAAATGGAGGGTAATCTTGGTTTGAGCTTTGATGCGAATGACATTGATGAAATTCTGGCTGGACAATCGCTCTTGAAGAACACTGAACTCACGGAGGCGTTGGCACAGGCAGATGATTGGGACAAATTGACAGAGAAAAAAAGAGAAGAGATGAGAACATCTATACATGGAATCATTATGACGGAATATTTGAGAGTGAAAGCTGCCCCAAGAGGCCTTTGGGTAAATAACGCCCCACGAATCTTCTTGACTGATCTAGCCTTCCGACGGGATTGGTCCTCAATATCGTGGAAGTGCACTCTTGATTATTTAGTATTAATCGTAAAAACTGCAAAGAGATTATCAGATAGGCTCCTCAAAGAGATTGAGGATTGCGAAAAAGAGCTGAAGAAAGGTATCAACCCTGCAGTGTACAAGCAAAGGCTTGATGAAATCAACAAAGAATTGGAGGAAAACCGGGAATTTCTTACTCAGAGCAAGCTAACCAAATTGGGAAAAGATCTCAAGAAATTCAACCAAGAGAAGATGCACCCGTACACCGTGGAGGAATATTCCCCTCAGGACACAGGATCTGACAACGAATCCAGTAATTCCTCCAACAGTTCCTTCAATAGCTCGGATGGATATTTTCCCAAACGAGGAAGGGGTAACTACAGACAAAATCGCCCGAGGAGAGGTAACAGATGGCAGAGACCATTCTTTCATGGGTACAACATGCCATTTTACCAACCTTTTGTCTCACCATATGGCGGTTGGATGGACCCATACAACCCAGGCATACAACAAATGCCAAATTTGGGAGAACATCAAATGGGACAAAATCTGCACACTACACAAAAGGAACCTCATTTTTTAGCGAGAGGCCAAAATCAGCCAAGAGGCAAGAAAAAATCCCTCAGATGGCAAGACCAACAGAGGAATGTGCAGACACGCAGCATGGCAGCATCGCACCCCTCCACCAGCAAAACCAATCCCTCGTAGTAAACCTTTCAGGCATTGAATTACCGCAAGAACAGATCGAAATCCTCAACAAGGGACTGGGTTTTGTTCCTACTCCCAGGCTTGACACTTTTAAACTAAAGAGTGAACTAGCCGAATTCTGCAGAACTTTGAAGTTAAAGGCCTTCTTCTCCAATCAGAATTCCAACATTGGGGCCACAAAACAGGGTGATACCACCTTGAGGAATAAGTCAACCTTCAATCCACCAGCCTCAACCGCTCACCCAGAATTACAGACGTTTGAGCAGGCACTCCTCAATGGAGTAGACAAATTACAATATAACAAACCCTACCAAAACCTAAGCAAAGATGAGCGTATGGCCTTGGAAGCATTAGAAACCAATGAAAAAATAGTGATCAAGCCAGCAGACAAGGGGGGTGGAACTGTTATCTTAAGCAAAGAAGGTTATGACACACAGTGCTTAGCTCTGTTATCAGATACTAGGTTTTACCAAAAGATAGACTTAGACCCCACCGAAAGACTCAGAAACACCATCTCAATTATGGTCAATGAAGCTGAGACCAAAGGATGGATCACATCAAAAGAAGCGGATTTCTTGATGGCAAAAGAACCTATCACCCCCTATTTTTACTCTTTGCCTAAAACCCATAAAAATAGGAGTCCACCACCAGGCCGTCCGATAGTTTCGGGCATTGGTTCAATTTTAGAACCCCTTTCCAGATTTGCCGATGAATTCCTGAAGCCTCTTGTCCAAGAAACACCGGCTTATTTAAAGGACACACGAGATCTCCTGGTACAAATAGATAAGAAACCTTTCAATCCGGAAACCATGCTCCTTGTGGGCCTGGATGTGGAAGCCCTCTTTACCAGTCTGCCTCAAAACGAGACTTTGCAAGTTCTGGAAGACGTCTTATTCTCAAGAGATTGGGATTTTCAAACACCCAGACATTTTATCCTAGAATGTTGTAAGTTAGCATTGCAGGAGAATTTCTTTGCTTTTGAAGAAGACCTGTACCTCCAAATCCATGGCACATCCATGGGGAGCGCTTTCGCTCCCTCGGTAGCAGGGCTCTATGTCAGTCACTTTGAAGAACTCAACATAATCAATGTAGACAACACCTTCTCTTCCAGTATTCTATACTGGAAGAGATACATTGATGATATCATTATGATCTGGGACAAAAAATTGGATCTACAGGCCTTTATGAATTGGCTCAACAGCCTAGACCCATGGCTAAAGTTCACACATACAGCTACAAGCTGCAACCTTGACTTCCTTGACATAACAATTTTTGTCAAGAATAATGAGTTACATACCAAAACGTATAGGAAACCCACGGCTAAGAACAGCATTTTGTCCTACAACAGCTTTCATCCCAAACCATTGAGGGACAACCTCCCTTATAGCCAGTTCCTGCGTTTGAAGAGGAATTGCAGTAACAACTCTGATTTTGTATTACAAGCCAATGAATTAAGTGACAGACTGAGACAAAGAAATTACACAGAGAAAACCATCAAACTCTGCAAAAAGAGAGCGAAAAATCAACCAAGAGAATGCCTCCTCCAAACTTTTGAAAAAGAAACAGTACCTGACCTAACCACTTGTGTCACAACATTCAGCCAGGCGTCTTACGCAGTAAAGAAACTAGTAAACAAGAACTGGCATATCCTACACACCGGACAATTTGATTGGCCCAGACCGAGATTCGCCAATAGGAGATCTAAAAATATCAAGGATGTCTTAGTACATACTCGACCGGTACGCAAAAAACTGCAAGCAATCCCTCTAAGAGATATAACCATGGCACCAGTAACGGGACACTATCCGTGTGGGTCATGCGTTGCATGCAAAACCACAACTGCTACAAAAACACTGCAGCTATCTGATACCTTTGTTTGGCAGCAACGTCAACACACGAACTGTAATTCGACCCACGTCATCTACACTGTCACCTGCCCTTGTGGCAAACGTTACATCGGGATGACATGTAGAAAGATAAAAACAAGGATCAGCGAACATCGCAGCAACATAAGATTGAAAAAGAACACCACTAAACTTTGTACCCACTTTGTGCAAGCAGGCCATTCCTGCGATGACATCCAATGGTCAGTAATAGAAATGCTCACTGACAAATCACAGAGATGTGAAAGAACATTATTTGAGAAGGAACAAAGGTGGGTGGAACGCCTTAGAACCCATGAAAACGGTCTTAATGATTCCATACCCTGGCACCAATTCTCTAAATGATTTGACCATCATTCTAGTCCCATGGTACAAACCTCTTAATGAATTACCACCTCTAAATACAAGAGACTACCATTTTCAGTAACAGAATCTTCATAACTTCCGTTTGATGAGAACAATAAAGTTTTGTTCTAAATACAAGAGACTACCATTTTCAGTAACCGAATCTTCATAACTTCCCTTTGATGAGAACAATAAAGTTCTGTTAAAAAAACACATCAGCCCAATGTGTAAGTAACACGTGAGTCAAGAGCGTCTGCCCCTTTAAAAACGTCTGCTCTGCCGGTTTCACTAGCTTCCGGGGGCAGAGTCAGCACTAGACGAATTTGCAGCCACACGCGGGTAATGGCGGAACCAAACAACACAGCCTACTGAATCTCGGTAAGGTGACGCAACAAGATACTTATTAACCCGATATTTTTTTAAATACAGCTCTGAGTCCTGAGGGCCCCCCGACGCAAGCAAGTACTCCCGGTTACAAGGTACTAGAACGTGCTGCGTTTTAATAACAAACTCGCATATCTCGCCTAAGAGGCTCCTTGCGCTTTCATGCTTCCCTATGCTGCATTATTCTTTCCATCGCGCATGTTAGACTCGCAAAATAAGAGGTTAACACGCACTCATTTAAAAAGCACCCTTGCCTAATGTGCCCGTGTTGTATTCCCTTAACCCTGCTGGCAGCGCGATTAGTTCTATCCACGCGCTCCCCAGGCGGCAACTCATTTGAAATAACTCACTCGCTTTGCCTGCTAGATACTAGGTTAACGCTCACTGATTGTACCGCACCCAAGCTGCAGGTGGCGGCTTTGTACTTTCATTACTCTGTCTACAGCGCGATAAGCTCATCCCGGTAACACTACCCTCCCCATCTTAGAGATGAAATGTCTTGAAATTTCAAGAATAGAAAGAATAATAATGTTAGTCTAATTAATTGCACTAGCCTAAATCAGGTTTGTCAATAAAAGAGTGTGTCTTTTCTCGATGTTCTCTCCCTATTTCTTTTTAGAAACCAGAGGAGTCAATACCCTGCAAAAAATACAGGTTATCAATGTATTGCAACACAAAAGGTGTGAGTAATCCGAATACTGTTTGTCTGTGTTAGTCCTGACGAATGCTCTATAGACCCCTATGGGCCGACGGAGCAGAAACATGTCGACGTTTATGTAATAAGTGTTTTTTTCCTAACTACTGTGATCTAGTGACCCGATCAACTAAGTAGTACCAGTCTTTTTTAACAATCTGGAAATCACACCAATTAATAAAACTACCTAGGGTGATTCTCCAGCATTTTTAACAAACCCCTCACTTTTTTCCCCCCTTTTTGTTGACACACCACTCTTTCCCTTCTCTGGACACTGCACTATATGCCAGAGGTGCCTCCGGTTGAGGCTGGCTAAATCACTCACTTAGAGTAACCGATGATAACGGCCGATAACCCATATGCGGGGCGGATGAACCATATATACCGCTATATTCCAATTTGCATAGGGTTTATGAGGTTACTCTAAAATTTACTAAACCAATGGCTTAGTGTTACAAGTGTCTGTTTCCTCTTTGATAAATCTTGTACTTTCCCTGGGGAATGAAACAGACCCGTAAATCCCTAGTCCCTCCACATTGATCGATTTATATATAAGCTGCGCACAGCAGCGGGACTAAACATAATATACACAGTTGAAGTGTGTATATTACCCATATACTCTAAATGGAGGGTAATCTTGGTTTGAGCTTTGATGCGAATGACATTGATGAAATTCTGGCTGGACAATCGCTCTTGAAGAACACTGAACTCACGGAGGCGTTGGCACAGGCAGATGATTGGGACAAATTGACAGAGAAAAAAAGAGAAGAGATGAGAACATCTATACATGGAATCATTATGACGGAATATTTGAGAGTGAAAGCTGCCCCAAGAGGCCTTTGGGTAAATAACGCCCCACGAATCTTCTTGACTGATCTAGCCTTCCGACGGGATTGGTCCTCAATATCGTGGAAGTGCACTCTTGATTATTTAGTATTAATCGTAAAAACTGCAAAGAGATTATCAGATAGGCTCCTCAAAGAGATTGAGGATTGCGAAAAAGAGCTGAAGAAAGGTATCAACCCTGCAGTGTACAAGCAAAGGCTTGATGAAATCAACAAAGAATTGGAGGAAAACCGGGAATTTCTTACTCAGAGCAAGCTAACCAAATTGGGAAAAGATCTCAAGAAATTCAACCAAGAGAAGATGCACCCGTACACCGTGGAGGAATATTCCCCTCAGGACACAGGATCTGACAACGAATCCAGTAATTCCTCCAACAGTTCCTTCAATAGCTCGGATGGATATTTTCCCAAACGAGGAAGGGGTAACTACAGACAAAATCGCCCGAGGAGAGGTAACAGATGGCAGATACCATTCTTTCATGGGTACAACATGCCATTTTACCAACCTTTTGTCTCACCATATGGCGGTTGGATGGACCCATACAACCCAGGCATACAACAAATGCCAAATTTGGGAGAACATCAAATGGGACAAAATCTGCACACTACACAAAAGGAACCTCATTTTTTAGCGAGAGGCCAAAATCAGCCAAGAGGCAAGAAAAAATCCCTCAGATGGCAAGACCAACAGAGGAATGTGCAGACACGCAGCATGGCAGCATCGCACCCCTCCACCAGCAAAACCAATCCCTCGTAGTAAACCTTTCAGGCATTGAATTACCGCAAGAACAGGTCGAAATCCTCAACAAGGGACTGGGTTTTGTTCCTACTCCCAGGCTTGACACTTTTAAACTAAAGAGTGAACTAGCCGAATTCTGCAGAACTTTGAAGTTAAAGGCCTTCTTCTCCAATCAGAATTCCAACATTGGGGCCACAAAACAGGGTGATACCACCTTGAGGAATAAGTCAACCTTCAATCCACCAGCCTCAACCGCTCACCCAGAATTACAGACGTTTGAGCAGGCACTCCTCAATGGAGTAGACAAATTACAATATAACAAACCCTACCAAAACCTAAGCAAAGATGAGCGTATGGCCTTGGAAGCATTAAAAACCAATGAAAAAATAGTGATCAAGCCAGCAGACAAGGGGGGTGGAACTGTTATCTTAAGCAAAGAAGGTTATGACACACAGTGCTTAGCTCTGTTATCAGATACTAGGTTTTACCAAAAGATAGACTTAGACCCCACCGAAAGACTCAGAAACACCATCTCAATTATGGTCAATGAAGCTGAGACCAAAGGATGGATCACATCAAAAGAAGCGGATTTCTTGATGGCAAAAGAACCTATCACCCCCTATTTTTACTCTTTGCCTAAAACCCATAAAAATAGGAGTCCACCACCAGGCCGTCCGATAGTTTCGGGCATTGGTTCAATTTTAGAACCCCTTTCCAGATTTGCCGATGAATTCCTGAAGCCTCTTGTCCAAGAAACACCGGCTTATTTAAAGGACACACGAGATCTCCTGGTACAAATAGATAAGAAACCTTTCAATCCGGAAACCATGCTCCTTGTGGGCCTGGATGTGGAAGCCCTCTTTACCAGTCTGCCTCAAAACGAGACTTTGCAAGTTCTGGAAGACGTCTTATTCTCAAGAGATTGGGATTTTCAAACACCCAGACATTTTATCCTAGAATGTTGTAAGTTAGCATTGCAGGAGAATTTCTTTGCTTTTGAAGAAGACCTGTACCTCCAAATCCATGGCACATCCATGGGGAGCGCTTTCGCTCCCTCGGTAGCAGGGCTCTATGTCAGTCACTTTGAAGAACTCAACATAATCAATGTAGACAACACCTTCTCTTCCAGTATTCTATACTGGAAGAGATACATTGATGATATCATTATGATCTGGGACAAAAAATTGGATCTACAGGCCTTTATGAATTGGCTCAACAGCCTAGACCCATGGCTAAAGTTCACACATACAGCTACAAGCTGCAACCTTGACTTCCTTGACATAACAATTTTTGTCAAGAATAATGAGTTACATACCAAAACGTATAGGAAACCCACGGCTAAGAACAGCATTTTGTCCTACAACAGCTTTCATCCCAAACCATTGAGGGACAACCTCCCTTATAGCCAGTTCCTGCGTTTGAAGAGGAATTGCAGTAACAACTCTGATTTTGTATTACAAGCCAATGAATTAAGTGACAGACTGAGACAAAGAAATTACACAGAGAAAACCATCAAACTCTGCAAAAAGAGAGCGAAAAATCAACCAAGAGAATGCCTCCTCCAAACTTTTGAAAAAGAAACAGTACCTGACCTAACCACTTGTGTCACAACATTCAGCCAGGCGTCTTACGCAGTAAAGAAACTAGTAAACAAGAACTGGCATATCCTACACACCGGACAATTTGATTGGCCCAGACCGAGATTCGCCAATAGGAGATCTAAAAATATCAAGGATGTCTTAGTACATACTCGACCGGTACGCAAAAAACTGCAAGCAATCCCTCTAAGAGATATAACCATGGCACCAGTAACGGGACACTATCCGTGTGGGTCATGCGTTGCATGCAAAACCACAACTGCTACAAAAACACTGCAGCTATCTGATACCTTTGTTTGGCAGCAACGTCAACACACGAACTGTAATTCGACCCACGTCATCTACACTGTCACCTGCCCTTGTGGCAAACGTTACATCGGGATGACATGTAGAAAGATAAAAACAAGGATCAGCGAACATCGCAGCAACATAAGATTGAAAAAGAACACCACTAAACTTTGTACCCACTTTGTGCAAGCAGGCCATTCCTGCGATGACATCCAATGGTCAGTAATAGAAATGCTCACTGACAAATCACAGAGATGTGAAAGAACATTATTTGAGAAGGAACAAAGGTGGGTGGAACGCCTTAGAACCCATGAAAACGGTCTTAATGATTCCATACCCTGGCACCAATTCTCTAAATGATTTGACCATCATTCTAGTCCCATGGTACAAACCTCTTAATGAATTACCACCTCTAAATACAAGAGACTACCATTTTCAGTAACAGAATCTTCATAACTTCCGTTTGATGAGAACAATAAAGTTTTGTTCTAAATACAAGAGACTACCATTTTCAGTAACCGAATCTTCATAACTTCCCTTTGATGAGAACAATAAAGTTCTGTTAAAAAAACACATCAGCCCAATGTGTAAGTAACACGTGAGTCAAGAGCGTCTGCCCCTTTAAAAACGTCTGCTCTGCCGGTTTCACTAGCTTCCGGGGGCAGAGTCAGCACTAGACGAATTTGCAGCCACACGCGGGTAATGGCGGAACCAAACAACACAGCCTACTGAATCTCGGTAAGGTGACGCAACAAGATACTTATTAACCCGATATTTTTTTAAATACAGCTCTGAGTCCTGAGGGCCCCCCGACGCAAGCAAGTACTCCCGGTTACAAGGTACTAGAACGTGCTGCGTTTTAATAACAAACTTGCATATCTCGCCTAAGAGGCTCCTTGCGCTTTCATGCTTCCCTATGCTGCATTATTCTTTCCATCGCGCATGTTAGACTCGCAAAATAAGAGGTTAACACGCACTCATTTAAAAAGCACCCTTGCCTAATGTGCCCGTGTTGTATTCCCTTAACCCTGCTGGCAGCGCGATTAGTTCTATCCACGCGCTCCCCAGGCGGCAACTCATTTGAAATAACTCACTCGCTTTGCCTGCTAGATACTAGGTTAACGCTCACTGATTGTACCGCACCCAAGCTGCAGGTGGCGGCTTTGTACTTTCATTACTCTGTCTACAGCGCGATAAGCTCATCCCGGTAACACTACCCTCCCCATCTTAGAGATGAAATGTCTTGAAATTTCAAGAATAGAAAGAATAATAATGTTAGTCTAATTAATTGCACTAGCCTAAATCAGGTTTGTCAATAAAAGAGTGTGTCTTTTCTCGATGTTCTCTCCCTATTTCTTTTTAGAAACCAGAGGAGTCAATACCCTGCAAAAAATACAGGTTATCAATGTATTGCAACACAAAAGGTGTGAGTAATCCGAATACTGTTTGTCTGTGTTAGTCCTGACGAATGCTCTATAGACCCCTATGGGCCGACGGAGCAGAAACATGTCGACGTTTATGTAATAAGTGTTTTTTTCCTAACTACTGTGATCTAGTGACCCGATCAACTAAGTAGTACCAGTCTTTTTTAACAATCTGGAAATCACACCAATTAATAAAACTACCTAGGGTGATTCTCCAGCATTTTTAACAAACCCCTCACTTTTTTCCCCCCTTTTTGTTGACACACCACTCTTTCCCTTCTCTGGACACTGCACTATATGCCAGAGGTGCCTCCGGTTGAGGCTGGCTAAATCACTCACTTAGAGTAACCGATGATAACGGCCGATAACCCATATGCGGGGCGGATGAACCATATATACCGCTATATTCCAATTTGCATAGGGTTTATGAGGTTACTCTAAAATTTACTAAACCAATGGCTTAGTGTTACAAGTGTCTGTTTCCTCTTTGATAAATCTTGTACTTTCCCTGGGGAATGAAACAGACCCGTAAATCCCTAGTCCCTCCACATTGATCGATTTATATATAAGCTGCGCACAGCAGCGGGACTAAACATAATATACACAGTTGAAGTGTGTATATTGCCCATATACTCTAAATGGAGGGTAATCTTGGTTTGAGCTTTGATGCGAATGACATTGATGAAATTCTGGCTGGACAATCGCTCTTGAAGAACACTGAACTCACGGAGGCGTTGGCACAGGCAGATGATTGGGACAAATTGACAGAGAAAAAAAGAGAAGAGATGAGAACATCTATACATGGAATCATTATGACGGAATATTTGAGAGTGAAAGCTGCCCCAAGAGGCCTTTGGGTAAATAACGCCCCACGAATCTTCTTGACTGATCTAGCCTTCCGACGGGATTGGTCCTCAATATCGTGGAAGTGCACTCTTGATTATTTAGTATTAATCGTAAAAACTGCAAAGAGATTATCAGATAGGCTCCTCAAAGAGATTGAGGATTGCGAAAAAGAGCTGAAGAAAGGTATCAACCCTGCAGTGTACAAGCAAAGGCTTGATGAAATCAACAAAGAATTGGAGGAAAACCGGGAATTTCTTACTCAGAGCAAGCTAACCAAATTGGGAAAAGATCTCAAGAAATTCAACCAAGAGAAGATGCACCCGTACACCGTGGAGGAATATTCCCCTCAGGACACAGGATCTGACAACGAATCCAGTAATTCCTCCAACAGTTCCTTCAATAGCTCGGATGGATATTTTCCCAAACGAGGAAGGGGTAACTACAGACAAAATCGCCCGAGGAGAGGTAACAGATGGCAGAGACCATTCTTTCATGGGTACAACATGCCATTTTACCAACCTTTTGTCTCACCATATGGCGGTTGGATGGACCCATACAACCCAGGCATACAACAAATGCCAAATTTGGGAGAACATCAAATGGGACAAAATCTGCACACTACACAAAAGGAACCTCATTTTTTAGCGAGAGGCCAAAATCAGCCAAGAGGCAAGAAAAAATCCCTCAGATGGCAAGACCAACAGAGGAATGTGCAGACACGCAGCATGGCAGCATCGCACCCCTCCACCAGCAAAACCAATCCCTCGTAGTAAACCTTTCAGGCATTGAATTACCGCAAGAACAGATCGAAATCCTCAACAAGGGACTGGGTTTTGTTCCTACTCCCAGGCTTGACACTTTTAAACTAAAGAGTGAACTAGCCGAATTCTGCAGAACTTTGAAGTTAAAGGCCTTCTTCTCCAATCAGAATTCCAACATTGGGGCCACAAAACAGGGTGATACCACCTTGAGGAATAAGTCAACCTTCAATCCACCAGCCTCAACCGCTCACCCAGAATTACAGACGTTTGAGCAGGCACTCCTCAATGGAGTAGACAAATTACAATATAACAAACCCTACCAAAACCTAAGCAAAGATGAGCGTATGGCCTTGGAAGCATTAAAAACCAATGAAAAAATAGTGATCAAGCCAGCAGACAAGGGGGGTGGAACTGTTATCTTAAGCAAAGAAGGTTATGACACACAGTGCTTAGCTCTGTTATCAGATACTAGGTTTTACCAAAAGATAGACTTAGACCCCACCGAAAGACTCAGAAACACCATCTCAATTATGGTCAATGAAGCTGAGACCAAAGGATGGATCACATCAAAAGAAGCGGATTTCTTGATGGCAAAAGAACCTATCACCCCCTATTTTTACTCTTTGCCTAAAACCCATAAAAATAGGAGTCCACCACCAGGCCGTCCGATAGTTTCGGGCATTGGTTCAATTTTAGAACCCCTTTCCAGATTTGCCGATGAATTCCTGAAGCCTCTTGTCCAAGAAACACCGGCTTATTTAAAGGACACACGAGATCTCCTGGTACAAATAGATAAGAAACCTTTCAATCCGGAAACCATGCTCCTTGTGGGCCTGGATGTGGAAGCCCTCTTTACCAGTCTGCCTCAAAACGAGACTTTGCAAGTTCTGGAAGACGTCTTATTCTCAAGAGATTGGGATTTTCAAACACCCAGACATTTTATCCTAGAATGTTGTAAGTTAGCATTGCAGGAGAATTTCTTTGCTTTTGAAGAAGACCTGTACCTCCAAATCCATGGCACATCCATGGGGAGCGCTTTCGCTCCCTCGGTAGCAGGGCTCTATGTCAGTCACTTTGAAGAACTCAACATAATCAATGTAGACAACACCTTCTCTTCCAGTATTCTATACTGGAAGAGATACATTGATGATATCATTATGATCTGGGACAAAAAATTGGATCTACAGGCCTTTATGAATTGGCTCAACAGCCTAGACCCATGGCTAAAGTTCACACATACAGCTAGAAGCTGCAACCTTGACTTCCTTGACATAACAATTTTTGTCAAGAATAATGAGTTACATACCAAAACGTATAGGAAACCCACGGCTAAGAACAGCATTTTGTCCTACAACAGCTTTCATCCCAAACCATTGAGGGACAACCTCCCTTATAGCCAGTTCCTGCGTTTGAAGAGGAATTGCAGTAACAACTCTGATTTTGTATTACAAGCCAATGAATTAAGTGACAGACTGAGACAAAGAAATTACACAGAGAAAACCATCAAACTCTGCAAAAAGAGAGCGAAAAATCAACCAAGAGAATGCCTCCTCCAAACTTTTGAAAAAGAAACAGTACCTGACCTAACCACTTGTGTCACAACATTCAGCCAGGCGTCTTACGCAGTAAAGAAACTAGTAAACAAGAACTGGCATATCCTACACACCGGACAATTTGATTGGCCCAGACCGAGATTCGCCAATAGGAGATCTAAAAATATCAAGGATGTCTTAGTACATACTCGACCGGTACGCAAAAAACTGCAAGCAATCCCTCTAAGAGATATAACCATGGCACCAGTAACGGGACACTATCCGTGTGGGTCATGCGTTGCATGCAAAACCACAACTGCTACAAAAACACTGCAGCTATCTGATACCTTTGTTTGGCAGCAACGTCAACACACGAACTGTAATTCGACCCACGTCATCTACACTGTCACCTGCCCTTGTGGCAAACGTTACATCGGGATGACATGTAGAAAGATAAAAACAAGGATCAGCGAACATCGCAGCAACATAAGATTGAAAAAGAACACCACTAAACTTTGTACCCACTTTGTGCAAGCAGGCCATTCCTGCGATGACATCCAATGGTCAGTAATAGAAATGCTCACTGACAAATCACAGAGATGTGAAAGAACATTATTTGAGAAGGAACAAAGGTGGGTGGAACGCCTTAGAACCCATGAAAACGGTCTTAATGATTCCATACCCTGGCACCAATTCTCTAAATGATTTGACCATCATTCTAGTCCCATGGTACAAACCTCTTAATGAATTACCACCTCTAAATACAAGAGACTACCATTTTCAGTAACAGAATCTTCATAACTTCCGTTTGATGAGAACAATAAAGTTTTGTTCTAAATACAAGAGACTACCATTTTCAGTAACCGAATCTTCATAACTTCCCTTTGATGAGAACAATAAAGTTCTGTTAAAAAAACACATCAGCCCAATGTGTAAGTAACACGTGAGTCAAGAGCGTCTGCCCCTTTAAAAACGTCTGCTCTGCCGGTTTCACTAGCTTCCGGGGGCAGAGTCAGCACTAGACGAATTTGCAGCCACACGCGGGTAATGGCGGAACCAAACAACACAGCCTACTGAATCTCGGTAAGGTGACGCAACAAGATACTTATTAACCCGATATTTTTTTAAATACAGCTCTGAGTCCTGAGGGCCCCCCGACGCAAGCAAGTACTCCCGGTTACAAGGTACTAGAACGTGCTGCGTTTTAATAACAAACTCGCATATCTCGCCTAAGAGGCTCCTTGCGCTTTCATGCTTCCCTATGCTGCATTATTCTTTCCATCGCGCATGTTAGACTCGCAAAATAAGAGGTTAACACGCACTCATTTAAAAAGCACCCTTGCCTAATGTGCCCGTGTTGTATTCCCTTAACCCTGCTGGCAGCGCGATTAGTTCTATCCACGCGCTCCCCAGGCGGCAACTCATTTGAAATAACTCACTCGCTTTGCCTGCTAGATACTAGGTTAACGCTCACTGATTGTACCGCACCCAAGCTGCAGGTGGCGGCTTTGTACTTTCATTACTCTGTCTACAGCGCGATAAGCTCATCCCGGTAACACTACCCTCCCCATCTTAGAGATGAAATGTCTTGAAATTTCAAGAATAGAAAGAATAATAATGTTAGTCTAATTAATTGCACTAGCCTAAATCAGGTTTGTCAATAAAAGAGTGTGTCTTTTCTCGATGTTCTCTCCCTATTTCTTTTTAGAAACCAGAGGAGTCAATACCCTGCAAAAAATACAGGTTATCAATGTATTGCAACACAAAAGGTGTGAGTAATCCGAATACTGTTTGTCTGTGTTAGTCCTGACGAATGCTCTATAGACCCCTATGGGCCGACGGAGCAGAAACATGTCGACGTTTATGTAATAAGTGTTTTTTTCCTAACTACTGTGATCTAGTGACCCGATCAACTAAGTAGTACCAGTTTTTTTAACAATCTGGAAATCACACCAATTAATAAAACTACCTAGGGTGATTCTCCAGCATTTTTAACAAACCCCTCACTTTTTTCCCCCCTTTTTGTTGACACACCACTCTTTCCCTTCTCTGGACACTGCACTATATGCCAGAGGTGCCTCCGGTTGAGGCTGGCTAAATCACTCACTTAGAGTAACCGATGATAACGGCCGATAACCCATATGCGGGGCGGATGAACCATATATACCGCTATATTCCAATTTGCATAGGGTTTATGAGGTTACTCTAAAATTTACTAAACCAATGGCTTAGTGTTACAAGTGTCTGTTTCCTCTTTGATAAATCTTGTACTTTCCCTGGGGAATGAAACAGACCCGTAAATCCCTAGTCCCTCCACATTGATCGATTTATATATAAGCTGCGCACAGCAGCGGGACTAAACATAATATACACAGTTGAAGTGTGTATATTACCCATATACTCTAAATGGAGGGTAATCTTGGTTTGAGCTTTGATGCGAATGACATTGATGAAATTCTGGCTGGACAATCGCTCTTGAAGAACACTGAACTCACGGAGGCGTTGGCACAGGCAGATGATTGGGACAAATTGACAGAGAAAAAAAGAGAAGAGATGAGAACATCTATACATGGAATCATTATGACGGAATATTTGAGAGTGAAAGCTGCCCCAAGAGGCCTTTGGGTAAATAACGCCCCACGAATCTTCTTGACTGATCTAGCCTTCCGACGGGATTGGTCCTCAATATCGTGGAAGTGCACTCTTGATTATTTAGTATTAATCGTAAAAACTGCAAAGAGATTATCAGATAGGCTCCTCAAAGAGATTGAGGATTGCGAAAAAGAGCTGAAGAAAGGTATCAACCCTGCAGTGTACAAGCAAAGGCTTGATGAAATCAACAAAGAATTGGAGGAAAACCGGGAATTTCTTACTCAGAGCAAGCTAACCAAATTGGGAAAAGATCTCAAGAAATTCAACCAAGAGAAGATGCACCCGTACACCGTGGAGGAATATTCCCCTCAGGACACAGGATCTGACAACGAATCCAGTAATTCCTCCAACAGTTCCTTCAATAGCTCGGATGGATATTTTCCCAAACGAGGAAGGGGTAACTACAGACAAAATCGCCCGAGGAGAGGTAACAGATGGCAGAGACCATTCTTTCATGGGTACAACATGCCATTTTACCAACCTTTTGTCTCACCATATGGCGGTTGGATGGACCCATACAACCCAGGCATACAACAAATGCCAAATTTGGGAGAACATCAAATGGGACAAAATCTGCACACTACACAAAAGGAACCTCATTTTTTAGCGAGAGGCCAAAATCAGCCAAGAGGCAAGAAAAAATCCCTCAGATGGCAAGACCAACAGAGGAATGTGCAGACACGCAGCATGGCAGCATCGCACCCCTCCACCAGCAAAACCAATCCCTCGTAGTAAACCTTTCAGGCATTGAATTACCGCAAGAACAGATCGAAATCCTCAACAAGGGACTGGGTTTTGTTCCTACTCCCAGGCTTGACACTTTTAAACTAAAGAGTGAACTAGCCGAATTCTGCAGAACTTTGAAGTTAAAGGCCTTCTTCTCCAATCAGAATTCCAACATTGGGGCCACAAAACAGGGTGATACCACCTTGAGGAATAAGTCAACCTTCAATCCACCAGCCTCAACCGCTCACCCAGAATTACAGACGTTTGAGCAGGCACTCCTCAATGGAGTAGACAAATTACAATATAACAAACCCTACCAAAACCTAAGCAAAGATGAGCGTATGGCCTTGGAAGCATTAAAAACCAATGAAAAAATAGTGATCAAGCCAGCAGACAAGGGGGGTGGAACTGTTATCTTAAGCAAAGAAGGTTATGACACACAGTGCTTAGCTCTGTTATCAGATACTAGGTTTTACCAAAAGATAGACTTAGACCCCACCGAAAGACTCAGAAACACCATCTCAATTATGGTCAATGAAGCTGAGACCAAAGGATGGATCACATCAAAAGAAGCGGATTTCTTGATGGCAAAAGAACCTATCACCCCCTATTTTTACTCTTTGCCTAAAACCCATAAAAATAGGAGTCCACCACCAGGCCGTCCGATAGTTTCGGGCATTGGTTCAATTTTAGAACCCCTTTCCAGATTTGCCGATGAATTCCTGAAGCCTCTTGTCCAAGAAACACCGGCTTATTTAAAGGACACACGAGATCTCCTGGTACAAATAGATAAGAAACCTTTCAATCCGGAAACCATGCTCCTTGTGGGCCTGGATGTGGAAGCCCTCTTTACCAGTCTGCCTCAAAACGAGACTTTGCAAGTTCTGGAAGACGTCTTATTCTCAAGAGATTGGGATTTTCAAACACCCAGACATTTTATCCTAGAATGTTGTAAGTTAGCATTGCAGGAGAATTTCTTTGCTTTTGAAGAAGACCTGTACCTCCAAATCCATGGCACATCCATGGGGAGCGCTTTCGCTCCCTCGGTAGCAGGGCTCTATGTCAGTCACTTTGAAGAACTCAACATAATCAATGTAGACAACACCTTCTCTTCCAGTATTCTATACTGGAAGAGATACATTGATGATATCATTATGATCTGGGACAAAAAATTGGATCTACAGGCCTTTATGAATTGGCTCAACAGCCTAGACCCATGGCTAAAGTTCACACATACAGCTACAAGCTGCAACCTTGACTTCCTTGACATAACAATTTTTGTCAAGAATAATGAGTTACATACCAAAACGTATAGGAAACCCACGGCTAAGAACAGCATTTTGTCCTACAACAGCTTTCATCCCAAACCATTGAGGGACAACCTCCCTTATAGCCAGTTCCTGCGTTTGAAGAGGAATTGCAGTAACAACTCTGATTTTGTATTACAAGCCAATGAATTAAGTGACAGACTGAGACAAAGAAATTACACAGAGAAAACCATCAAACTCTGCAAAAAGAGAGCGAAAAATCAACCAAGAGAATGCCTCCTCCAAACTTTTGAAAAAGAAACAGTACCTGACCTAACCACTTGTGTCACAACATTCAGCCAGGCGTCTTACGCAGTAAAGAAACTAGTAAACAAGAACTGGCATATCCTACACACCGGACAATTTGATTGGCCCAGACCGAGATTCGCCAATAGGAGATCTAAAAATATCAAGGATGTCTTAGTACATACTCGACCGGTACGCAAAAAACTGCAAGCAATCCCTCTAAGAGATATAACCATGGCACCAGTAACGGGACACTATCCGTGTGGGTCATGCGTTGCATGCAAAACCACAACTGCTACAAAAACACTGCAGCTATCTGATACCTTTGTTTGGCAGCAACGTCAACACACGAACTGTAATTCGACCCACGTCATCTACACTGTCACCTGCCCTTGTGGCAAACGTTACATCGGGATGACATGTAGAAAGATAAAAACAAGGATCAGCGAACATCGCAGCAACATAAGATTGAAAAAGAACACCACTAAACTTTGTACCCACTTTGTGCAAGCAGGCCATTCCTGCGATGACATCCAATGGTCAGTAATAGAAATGCTCACTGACAAATCACAGAGATGTGAAAGAACATTATTTGAGAAGGAACAAAGGTGGGTGGAACGCCTTAGAACCCATGAAAACGGTCTTAATGATTCCATACCCTGGCACCAATTCTCTAAATGATTTGACCATCATTCTAGTCCCATGGTACAAACCTCTTAATGAATTACCACCTCTAAATACAAGAGACTACCATTTTCAGTAACAGAATCTTCATAACTTCCGTTTGATGAGAACAATAAAGTTTTGTTCTAAATACAAGAGACTACCATTTTCAGTAACCGAATCTTCATAACTTCCCTTTGATGAGAACAATAAAGTTCTGTTAAAAAAACACATCAGCCCAATGTGTAAGTAACACGTGAGTCAAGAGCGTCTGCCCCTTTAAAAACGTCTGCTCTGCCGGTTTCACTAGCTTCCGGGGGCAGAGTCAGCACTAGACGAATTTGCAGCCACACGCGGGTAATGGCGGAACCAAACAACACAGCCTACTGAATCTCGGTAAGGTGACGCAACAAGATACTTATTAACCCGATATTTTTTTAAATACAGCTCTGAGTCCTGAGGGCCCCCCGACGCAAGCAAGTACTCCCGGTTACAAGGTACTAGAACGTGCTGCGTTTTAATAACAAACTCGCATATCTCGCCTAAGAGGCTCCTTGCGCTTTCATGCTTCCCTATGCTGCATTATTCTTTCCATCGCGCATGTTAGACTCGCAAAATAAGAGGTTAACACGCACTCATTTAAAAAGCACCCTTGCCTAATGTGCCCGTGTTGTATTCCCTTAACCCTGCTGGCAGCGCGATTAGTTCTATCCACGCGCTCCCCAGGCGGCAACTCATTTGAAATAACTCACTCGCTTTGCCTGCTAGATACTAGGTTAACGCTCACTGATTGTACCGCACCCAAGCTGCAGGTGGCGGCTTTGTACTTTCATTACTCTGTCTACAGCGCGATAAGCTCATCCCGGTAACACTACCCTCCCCATCTTAGAGATGAAATGTCTTGAAATTTCAAGAATAGAAAGAATAATAATGTTAGTCTAATTAATTGCACTAGCCTAAATCAGGTTTGTCAATAAAAGAGTGTGTCTTTTCTCGATGTTCTCTCCCTATTTCTTTTTAGAAACCAGAGGAGTCAATACCCTGCAAAAAATACAGGTTATCAATGTATTGCAACACAAAAGGTGTGAGTAATCCGAATACTGTTTGTCTGTGTTAGTCCTGACGAATGCTCTATAGACCCCTATGGGCCGACGGAGCAGAAACATGTCGACGTTTATGTAATAAGTGTTTTTTTCCTAACTACTGTGATCTAGTGACCCGATCAACTAAGTAGTACCAGTCTTTTTTAACAATCTGGAAATCACACCAATTAATAAAACTACCTAGGGTGATTCTCCAGCATTTTTAACAAACCCCTCACTTTTTTCCCCCCTTTTTGTTGACACACCACTCTTTCCCTTCTCTGGACACTGCACTATATGCCAGAGGTGCCTCCGGTTGAGGCTGGCTAAATCACTCACTTAGAGTAACCGATGATAACGGCCGATAACCCATATGCGGGGCGGATGAACCATATATACCGCTATATTCCAATTTGCATAGGGTTTATGAGGTTACTCTAAAATTTACTAAACCAATGGCTTAGTGTTACAAGTGTCTGTTTCCTCTTTGATAAATCTTACCCTATGCAAACCCTCAGGTGGCCCCATAAATGGTCTATAAGCAGGCTCTGTACAGGACACGCACCATCATTGAAAGGACTTTGGCCTTCTGAAGGCCAGGTACAGGTGCCTTGACATTTCAGGGGAATGATTGCTTTTCTCCCCATAAACAGTATGCAAAATTATATTGGTATGTGCAATACTGCACAACATGTGTGCAGATAAATATCCCCTGGGATGATGAGATCCAATTTCCTGAACAGATAGAGGTAGATGAGGAGGAGGATGCCCAGGATCCACACAATCCAAACACAGCAGTAGGCATTTGCAGACGTGCACACATTGTGCAAATTGTTTTTACATGGAACATGTTTGCCAATGTGCATCACACAACAAGAATGGAGTTTCCAACATCTCAATAAATGTATAAAACCAGTACTTGCCTGTGTGTTCATTACATGTTACCTGGAATATCTAAAATTGCAGACATTCTGTCAACTAGGATTAGCCCTCAAAAATGTACACTAATGTAGTATGCTAGGCATAAGCCACCATCAACTGGAAACTATGCACACTGTCTATTGTCAAGTGTAATAAGTCACTTGTGCCTTTATAAGTATCATAGGTGTTATACAAAGATAGTACATATGTGAAGGTGTCAATATAGTTTGAAAGGTGACACTACAGTTTGAAAGGTAACAAGATTTTGTGAAATGTTACAACTCTATTGAAACTTCAAATACTCCAATGTAAAGTCATACAGGAGCATCAACAGGGAAATACTTGAACTTAAAACAACTCAGTGAATGACAGTGGATCCAATTGGTATCCAATACCAAACGTAAGCCATGCCAAGGATAGCATCAACACAAAAATGACGTCTCTGCATCCAAAGTGAAAAATTAGGCCATTGTAAAATCAGGGTTCAGTCGAAAATTGCAGTTGGAACTTGAAAGGTCAAAATTCTGCCACTGTAAAATCAGGTAGTATTATCAATAGAGACATAGGTGAACTTAAGACAATGACAGTGGATCCATCGATATTTAAAGTCAAAATTCAGGCAAGCCAAACACAGCATCAACTCAAACATCGTGTTTGTACATCTAATGTCAAAAGTAGGCCATTGTAAAATCAGGGTTCTCTAAAAAATGTATGTTTGAACTTGAAATGTCAAAATTCAGCCACTGTAAAATCAGGTAGCATGATTAACGGGGACATAGGTGAACTTACAACAACTCAATAGAATGACAGTGGACCCATCGGTATCCAATGTCAAAATTCAGCCATGCCAAATATTCCAACAGGGTCATTGGTGAGATAAAAAATGACTCAAAGACAATGATGTAGTTTATAATCTGTTCTTTGTGAAAGTTTACACCAGAAAATTACTCTTTCAGACCAAATGTGGCACTTAAGACTAAATAGACAGCAGGTAAACATGCATCATTGGTCCTGTGTGAAAGACAATGCTTTTTCCAATGAGTTACTTCAGCTTCACGTTATACCCAAGCGATGCATCAGTAAATTGTGTTGCAATGACGAAAAATTACGCATACGTCAAAAATGTGTCGCATCCACACAGGATATAATGTCATGGCCCTGCCATGCTGCAAACCAGGAAGTTAAAGGCACCCAATTGATGGACGGAATGCGGAATAAATTAAAACATTAACCCCAAGTCAAGAATTTGGGTTAAATCCATCATTCTTTTGCTCACCATGCTCCCCCAGTTTAGACCTGGCCATATGGATATCAGTCTTGACCCTGTGCTTCATGGGAACTGTCCAGCCTGAACTTCCAAACCATGTCCTCCCTGGACGGGAATAAAGCATCCTAGGACTGGTTTTGGTGTTTCACCCCTCATAAGCCAGGAAGGTTTGGTTCCAGTGGCAGAGTGAGCCGGGGACCCACATCTGGACATACCCAGCTTACTTAGGGTGAGGAAACAAAAGACACACAGTTGATGGATGGAATTCATAAAAAATCAAAACATTCACCCCCATTAACCCCTTCGATGCTTGTGACGGAACCATTCCGTCATCAATCATGGTTGGGCTGTGCTGATGACGGAATGGTTCCGTCACAACCACACCCATTATCATAGGGGCCCAGCACAGGAGGAGAATTCCATCAGCAGGGATGAGGTTAAAGAGATCTGGGTTATATGCATCATTCTGTTGCTCCCCATGCCACCCCAGTTTACACCTGGCCAAATGCAATTCAGTCTTGGCTCTGTGTCTCATGGGAGGTTATAGTTTCTGGTTGGAGATCTTGGTGTTGTTTGCATTATTTTCTTTTTTAAATGGCATATAGGGACATCTTTGAGCAAGGGATCCCAAAATCCCAAATTATATATAACAAAAGATCTTGACACCAGGCCCATAGCCCTATTTGAATCATACTGTTAGAAAACAAGCCATGCAGTGCAAGGGAGGCCCTTTATATATGAGGTTGGACACATCCAGCACTGCACAGGTAGTACTGTTCAATTAAAACAGAAATGAACCAAAAATGTTTTTCTACACCCCACAAATTATTTAGGGAAGACCACTTACAATACCACAGGCTAGAGGTTGCAAAGGGTGTCTGTGCCCCCCACCCATTAGTTCCAAACATGTCACTGTCAAATATCCACATCCTCATTCTTTGATAAGGCTGTATGTTGGAATAATGACACATTTTAATTTAATGTGCAACAGTCATATGTAAGAAATTAAGTAAATGAGACAAACAAGCATTCGTATAGACCAACAACATTTTCTTTGCCAATGAGTACATATGTATCTAAGAGGGCTCTGGAACTGTCATGCTATGGAGAGTGAGGTCATTTAGGGCCTTATTTACAAGAATATTGCGACATGGGTGTGTCTATTCCTTAGGTGCACTGGCATCACACTGGGCTTGCATATATCGACAAGGCCATGTAAAGTCAGCCTGAATGACTTCTCATGGCCTTGTATATATGATTCATCCTGCATGCATTATTTTGCGTAACAGGACCGCTCCATTGTTGTTGTGCTTTTTCCTATGCAAGATTAATGGATTCTGAACCATTCCCAGATTTTCAAAGTATGGTAAACCAAGTAACTTCATATAATTCCTATGACTCCCCAGGTGGGGAATAACAGTGGTCTAGCAGTGAGTTATATGTTGTTAACCACTAGTATATTCCTTTTACAATATGTGACTCATATTGCACATTTTGGAAGATGAAAATGCCATCCATGACCTTTCTTGTGCAGAAAGTTGCCCCGTTCATGCACTAAAACCTTCACCTGTACAACACATACATCCTTGCACCACGGCACAATGGTGTCTGCGTCGGGGCACAGCTGCTGTTTTGCACTGTTTTATGGACAAAGGACAGCACTGAGACACATCTCGTGGATATATGAAATACCTGCCCTTTTATGGAGATGTACCACAGCCCTGAATGAAGGTTTGCTGTGCTGACGTGTTGGCAAATATCCAACATCCAAATCATGCTGATTACTAACATGTTACAACATTGGTTGTGCTAGTCTTTTTTGAGCACTGAGTGCATCTCATATGTGGTGTTCAGTAATCTAAATCATTTCAATGCAAGATGACATACAAATGTCTCTCATGTTTGCATCACAAGTGTTCTTTGTGCTATGAGTCCTAAGTACACAAAGTATCCGTGCAAATGCAAACACTATGGGTCATATTTACAAGGTCCTGTTGCCACTGGAACGTCATGTTTAATGATGTTCAGGTGGAGATAGTGGCTGTGCCTAATTAACAAGGTGGCCTTAAGCTTTATGTTGTGGCTTAATGCTGACTTGTAAATAAGGCCTCCTTTCATGCAGAGGCTAATTTACAGTCCCCTTGTGCCACCAGTGAGTTGGGTGACCAACTGTCCATAAATTTCATGGACCGTCCGTGATTTGTATCTCACGTCCATTGTCCGTGATGATCTCTGGTGCAGACGCCTTTTGTCTGTAATTTTGGGCATTGCAGGGAGCAGTGCTGTTCCCCTGCAAGAAGCCTCGGCTTCCTGTTAGGGACTCCTCGCCATCCTCCGCTGAGCACAAGAGGAGCCCCACCTTGTCCATTGTCATTCTTTATGCTGGCTGCTTGTCACATAAAGAATGACAAAGCATGTGGTGGGCCTCCTGCTGCCTCTGCCTTGGGCAAGGCATTCTGTTTTAACAATACATAAAGAAAAATGTTGCACCTCACCAGATGGAAGACATGTACAGAATCCAGTTCATGAAAAGAAGCAAGCAAAAGAAGGTAAAAAGAAGGGGTTATGGTTCTTTCAGTATCATCATTTAGGAAATGAAGCATTTTCAATATTATATACAACAAAGCCCCAGTTGCTGTTTTTTTATTTTATTTTATGCAACTAACAAGTATTGACAAAGCCAATAATCCTGGCTTGTTGAATATGTAACGTATTATATCTATGGATGCAATACCGGAAGTAGCAGAATACCAGTCGGGAACCACACTATGCTAAGCACAGATTTTTAGCTTATGTGTTTTAAGCCACACCCTTAATTACATCGGACATGGCATTTGGAAAGAGCCCTGCGTTTTTTTAACCCACTTAATGCTGTGGAAACAACACCTTGTCACAGTCACCTCACATCCTGACACTGTGCATCATGCATGACTCATGACTACCAAGTTTTCAGATTGCCTATGTGCAGGGGTAAATTGAACCCTCCCCCACCCCACCCCTTGCTTTAGAAACTAGCAAGGGGAAAGTTCTTGATGGGCCTCTTCTGTCTGCGACTCTGCAGACAAAGGTTTAGCTCATAATTAATGTGAAAAGGTGGGTACGTAAGTAAGTGAAGGAATGAGTGAATGGCTGGATGGATTAGTGAAAAGATGAATGGATGAGTGAAAGGGTGAATGGATGGAAAATGCGAGAAAGAATGGATGAGTGAGTGGAAGGATGGATGAGAGAACGCGTGAATATATAGATATAAAGGTGAAAGGTGGATATATGGGCGGAATGGTGGATGTATGGGTAAAAGGGTGGCTGTATGGGTAAAAGGGTGGATGGATGAGTGAAATGATGGATGGATTGATGAATTTATAAGTGAAAGGGTGAATGGATGGACGGATGAGTGAAAGGATGGATGTAAGGATGGATGAGTGAGTGAGTGAAAGGGAAGATAGATGTGCAAAAGGATGGATGGATGAGTGAAATGATGCTGGGTGAGTGAAAGGATGGTTGAGTGATAGGGTCAATGGAGTGAAAGGAGGTGGAAGGAGAAAGGGAGGATGGGTGAGTAAAAGTATGAAAGTATGATTGACAGGATGGATGGGTGAATGGGTGTATGGATGAGTAAAAAGAAGGATGTCAGGATGGATGAGGGAAAGAATGCATAGATGAGTGAAAGGGAGGATGAAGAGCTGGAAGAAAGGATGGATGGATGAGTGAAACAGTGAATGGATGGACAAATGGACTGATGAGTGACTGGCTGAATGGATGGATGGTTAAGTAAGTGAAAGGATGGTTGGATGGGTGAAAGGATAAATGGTTGGATTTATAAGTGAATGGATGGATGGGTGGAAGTGTAGATGGACGAGTGAAAGGATGGATGGGGTGAAAGGATGGATGGATGAGTGAAAGGGTGGATGAGGGATGGATGAGTTAAAGGATGGATAGAAAGATAGATAAAAGATAGATAGGTTTGGAAATGGTTGAATAGGTTTAGATATGGCTGGGCACACAGATGGAAGCACAGAATGAATGGTGAAAGACTGAATGATGGATGAGAGAATGAATGGATACCACAACCCCGGGTGACTCAACTTACCATCCCAAACTGACACATGATGTCAGGCAGCAAGCGTGGAACTCAGGCTTGAACTGCTTCTTCTGCCTGCCAAAAAGCAGAAACTAATTCCTTGCACAGCACTGTGGTACCACAAGAGAAGTTCTGCTGTTGTGCCACTGGGCTTTACAAAGAAGGGGGTTAAACCCATGCAGTCACGGGGACCTGGGCACTATGTGATACATATAGAAGGAGTCCCCGTGGAAGAGGAGGTGTATTGAAATTTACATACACAACAATTATTTAGAAATCAATAGAGAATTTTTGTAAACAAATATCAGATTGGCATATATTATTTAATGACCAATAGTTTGTGGATATCACGTACAATACAAAACTTATGTCAATTTAGGGCCCCATAGGGGGGAGAAGAGGAAAAAGGGAGGGGTAGTGCTCGAGGAAGTGTAGAGAGGTTATGACACAGTTATAAGGAGGTAACAATACAAATTAACACAGATTGTCGTAGGATAATCAAAATACACATGTCCCAAATCAGGACTTGAAATTGAAAGACACATATAAACAAAGCATTTAAACGGTCACATCTAATTGTTAGAGAGTTAAGGGTTGTGCCGGAATGACAACATTCGAAAGAACAGTCGACGTTTCGACCCCTATCTATAGGCCAAATGGAGTCCTTTTACGGGGTCTTCATCAGGACGTCAAATTAGGGAAGGAAGTTGGGGCCATTCATGGTGAAAGACCCAAAGGGTTCAATGCGTATGCGAAAGAACCACGCTGGACGTCGTGGTCAGTCTGATAGAGTGGACGATTAATTTGATTAGAAGAAGCACCAATCTAGGTCGCTGTAATTAGGACCTATGGAGATTGATGGATGTACAGTCCGCTTCTGTATCCAATTAGAAATCCGTGGTTTGCCGTTATAAATTCGACTGCGGCTGTGAGTAGTACGGTCTCCAAGTTATAATCAAATCCGAAAAGAATGTATTATTTCATTAAGACTTGCACAGAAAATGTGCTCCCACTTAGAGGTGCGTGCTATCACCGTTCTGAAATCAGCTGGGGCTGTGGGTGGTATGGTCTTTAAATGGCGATCAAATCCGGAGGGAATATAATCTTTCAACTTGCTCAAATGTGTCGACTCGCACATACAAGACGGCTGTTCAACAATGCGGCGCCTGTCCGTGAAGTCTATACAATCATAAGCAGCGTGGAGCACCTTGGGATCGTTTTGGGCGCGAGTAATCCGATTGATAATCTGGCAACAACACTGCCAGCTTCTAGCAACCCGACCGCGAACTCCGCAGTCACGTTGTGCCACTGGGCGGCGCTGCTCCCTTGCCACCGGGAAGCAGCGCAAGCAGCCCTCCACCCACCCGAGGCCATGAGAGATGCGTGAGGGCGCAGCTCTGTGCAGCCCTTCTGTGGGGAAAGGCGGCACAGACAACATAACCTGCACTTGCAGAAAACAGCACCAACGTGACTAGAGTCCCTACTACTACAATTGTTTTTCTTTTAAAATTTTGCAACTGTGCCTCTAGCCCCGCCCACGCTATGCCACTACCTACCAGTATGGAAGACATCTGACTGTTACACCTTGTAGCCCTTATGTCTTAAGTAACATTTCCTAAACATTGACTCTCACATTTATGAGTCATTGTCTCTATATAATATGTGTGTGATGTAACGCACTCCAACACCCTGACACACATACTTCAAATGAGTAGCACTATGAAAGAAATTAAATACACATGAGAGTGCGTCTTTGTGAAGATGAGGGGATCCTTTGGAGGGGGTTAGCAAGGCAGAACTGGCCGTACACTGCATCGGGCGTTTCTCTAGGAGGCTGGAAGAGTGGGGGGAAGGGGCGGTTTTGTTACCGGGGCTGGCACTGCAAAGTTCCATGTATATCCAGCTGTTTTCAGGCAACAATAAAATTGCCACAATAACTATGGTGACTATTATACTCGCCGGAGAGAGATGGGAGTTTTGTTTAGTGGCAGTTTTGAATCATCTAAGGTAGCACATAGGGTTAATATGCCTGCTGCAAAGAATGAGTACCATACATATCAAAGAACAGTATTTTATGTACAGAGCTCAGTGGGTTACTACTTTTTTCACTGAGAATATTTTGTGACCATGCAGTTCATAAGTTACATAACTAATCTAGCACAGTGTGCTATGAACTGTCATCAGAGAACTGCATGCAAGCTGTATGGTACAGGTTACAAAGTTATGTTCTCTTCCCAGTTTTTCATTATCCTGATGTTGCTAAAGAGGATTTGTTTGAGTAGAAATAAATTCTTAATATTAAAGTAAACCCTAACTATTGTGTTATGTTCTAGATCCTTAGTTTGTGCTTTTTCCTGCCAAGCACTCTTACAAAATGCCTACCAGCACCTTGTAGTCCCTGTTGTCTTATATAACATTTTCTATACACTGATTTACACACGTATGATTCATTGTCTCTGTGTGTTAATGTGATGTGATGTGAAGTGCTCTGCCACCCCACACTGGTATGAGAGGCACTATAAAAAATGAAATACATGTGAGAGAGAGGCACTTTTTGTGATAGTGAAAGAATCATTGAAGAGACCCATCAATGATTGTTGTATCCTGGTCATCATTTACTATGCTTTAGAATTGAATATAGAACGACAAATGTGTAGTAGAATGCAAAATGTTTTCACAAATTTTCTTGGGGGTGCGAAAACAAAGGATGTAAGCTATTTGTTTGTAACACACAACTTCTAAATATTTGCAAATGGACTGGGCATATGTTTCAAAACATATCAGCAGTTAGGAAACCACAAATGAACCACTTGTTTGTAATTCAGAAGTTTGCTTGAAACAGAGTTTTAATAGGATCAAAACAATCAAAACACTTTACTTGGTGATGTTCAAATGATACTTATTTGCTTAAACCACATTTCCACACATTAGTATTTGTGCACTATATAGTTTTCTCAGTACAACTGCATGTTGGCATTTTGCTTCCATTTTAATGGAAAATGTTCTGTATGTAAAAGACAGTGCCTCTTTCTGACATAAAATAATGCATCAACCATGTATTCAGTTTCTAGTCTGTAGCACACTTCTGTGCATCAATGAGAACCTGCAGTTTACAGCTCATAGAAAAGAAACAGCCCAAGCAGTATACTATTTCCCATATTCAGGTAAAATAAGGAGGGCTGCTATATGGCTAGCCAGGGCATTATATAGTAATATCAAGTCCAATCTAACCATTCTAACCCACAATAATACCATAATGTTCTGCAGTCTACTACCAATTATAGCTCATGCAGACTGGTTAATAACTTCCTTTTCTTGTTTCGTGCTCTTACCCTCACACAAGACCTGTCCGCTATGGGACTTACCAATCACTTAGGACCAGATGTAGGTAATCTCAATTTACCTATTCTTAAATACCAAATTTTACTGATTCGGTATTTAAGAATAGGTAAATGGGATGTAGATAATTTTTCTGTAAAAATTACTGAATCGGTAAGATTCGGTAATTAAGAATCTGTATTTACCGATTCTGTAATTCCCATTCATTCCTAGGGACCTGGAGGCACAAAGGAATGAATGGGAAGCCATTCAGTATTACTGATTCGGTAAATACCGAATCAGTAATAGGGGGTACATTTTCAAGGGTGGCAGGGTGTCACATTGACACCCTGTTGCACCCCTGAATAGTGCATGGGTGCCCATGTGGCACACATACATGCCGTATGTCTGCCACATCGCACAGTTGGAAAAGCAAAGTAATTGCTTTTTCTAAGGTTTTCGATATTTACCACCAACTTGTAGTTGGTGTTAAATAACAAATCCTTAAATGTAAAAAGCACTCACTTGAGTGCTCCTTACATTTTGGATTAGGTAATTTACCGAATCGGTATTTTAAGAATTCGGTAATTCACCGATTCCTAAATTAGCGATTCAGTAAATTACCAAATCCGAAATGTGGCCCCTACATCTCAAATGCCAAATACCGGTCAGTAACGGACAAAATTCGGTAATTTCGGCCGTTACCGACCGGTATTGGGCCACCTACATCTGGCACTTAGTACTCTACCAGACCCTAAACCACTCATCACCTGCTAAACTGAAGTGAAATGCTTGAAGCGATCTGACACCCAAAGCTGGCCGCTCGGAGAACTGCACTCTAGTCCAGCATGACAGGTCCCAATTAGCTACATCTCGCAATATCACTAATGTGTCTGTAAAACATACCTTTTGTCCTGAATTTTAATCTTCTGTACTGATCATTTCATCGTGTGGGTGGACCACAAGCAAACTCACAGGGAGAGGTGGAGTCCTTCAGAGATCCTAATGACAATGGTGAGTGTCACCTCATTGTAACTGACAACTGTTCTTATAGAGTGTTTCTGCATACATGCTTTGCTGAGCAATATGCGATAAGCATCAGCATTTCTGGTAGTACAGTTGCACCTCAAATGTACATGGATGACCAAAGGAGGCTCTAGATAATGTGCTCATGGTTGGCTACATTTTGGTAGTCTGGATTCAATCAAACTAGCCTGGCTAATGAAGCGTGTTACCCAGAAACCGCTGAATGATGATGGATTCAACCCAGATCAGTGACTGGTGGTGAGTGCCTGAAAAGCTTCAGCGCTCCGTCCATCATCTCCTTGTGTTTGCTTTGTTCGCTGTAAGTTGGCAGGGTATGTCACTGGATTCAAACTAGCCTGGCTGTTGAAGGGTGTTACCCAGAAACCGCTCCCAGAATACTTGTTTCTGGTTCACGGAAGACCTGGCTTGGCAGTTCGGGCCGGACTGTTCCCATGAGGCACAGGGTCAAGACTGATTTGCATATGGCTGGGTCTGAACTGAGGTGGCGAAGTGAGCTAAAGAATGATGACAGATTCAACCCAGACCTGTGACTGGGGTGAGTGTCTGAAAAGTTTCAGCGCTCCGTCCATCAGCTCCTTGTGTTTGCTTTGTTCGCGCTAAGTTGGCAGGGTATGCCCAGATGTGGGTCCCTTGCTCACTTTGCCATTGGATTCAAACTTGCCTGGCTGATGAAGGGTGTTACCCAGAAACCAGTCCCAGGATGCTTGTCTTTGGTTCAGGGAAGACCTGGCTTGGGTCCTGAACTGAGGTGGCGAAGTGAGCTAAAGAATGATGATGGATGCAACCCAGATCTGTGACTGGGTGTGAGTGTCTGAAAGGTTTAAGCGTTCTGTCCATCATCTCATTGTGTTTGCTTTACATTTTGGTATACTTCATTACTATGAATTCATGCATTCACACATTATATATAACCCTTGAGATGCTGTGCTAACCCAGTGTCAGATATGATATAGATACTTAGGCCAGATGTACATTCACCTGCTCAAATAAATTTTGACCTCCCTTATAAGGGCCCTTGCGGCATTTGTGTGCACCCAGAAAGTTACTTCTTTGGACATTCCAGTTGGGCAATATTCTGTGGCATAGTTAGAAGGCCACCTAAAGCTCTTTTATGTAGCTTTTCACTTTCATGTAATTATGTTGCCCTTTCACGCAGGACTCTGCATGAAAGGAGAGATCCATGTGTATTGCTGCAGTTGTTTCCACACAACAGTCTTGGAACCTGAAGCATTCCCAGATTTACAAAAAAACATGTGCGAGGGTGCCTGCAATAGAGCAGTAATGTGTCATATCTCATAGATACAGGAAATTCCTGTCCTCATGTTTTGCTACAGTGCCGTACAGCTAGATTCCTGGCTGATCAACCCTGTGCCCAAGCCACATACATGAGGCACTATATGACAAACTATACAGTGACTGTAACACCTATTTTGGCTAACCATTGCCAACATGTCTTATGAAAATAGCTAAACATGATATGGAGGATCTAGCCTGTTACCTACCAGACAATATGTGGGCCAAAGTCATTGATGGTCTGGGCACATGTCAATTTTTGTGTGTCCCACATACCCAACAAAAAATTACAGACATGCTACAGCAGATCAGATGTAGACAGGTGCTAAAAGCACTTGTGAGATATATGTGTTGTCATATTGAGTATACACATTATAAAAACCACATGGATTACAATACCTTACATCCACCTATTACCATTTGCTTCAGTTTAACTGATTGTCAGCATGTCGTACATTCATGCCACTCACACAGCATGTTGTATATCCATCCTGACAAATTGCTATAGTACAACATATTTCCAAAGTGGGGACAGCAATGGACTTGACTAAGCATGAGTACAGGTTGAACGTCACAATACTCAATGTCATACTTTTTTAGATGCATCATATGTAATAATTATGTGGCATAGGTACCATGTTGCATCTGAGCTGACATCAACAGTGGTATGGTCACATATCCCCATTTGTCTCATTGTGACCATACATCCATTTAGTTTGTCAGTGAGTTAGTTGTGGTCATTCCTTGGTCTAGGTTGCTCATAAGACATCACAGTGGTCATCCTGCAAAATGATTACCAGCTCATCACTCACAGTATTGCACAATGTTGACATCTGTGATGTACTGACAGAGGAGAGATAGGCAATATGGCATGCTGTGAATAAGGAAGTACTTTTTGGCTTCATTGATAACATGCAGGGCCTCGTTTATGAGGTTCAGGCGCCGGGCAGCACCACAAGGAGTCTTACCATGCATCCCTGAATCAAAACAAAAGAGCAGGAATGCATCGTATCTACGATTATACTGTGAATTATGGCCCTTTTCCCCTGTGCTAGCACACACAGGACTGCCATGCACCAACACAGGCACCTTTGCACCATGGTGCTAGGATGTCTGTATTGGCACACGGCTCACAGCTACTGTATGTGCACTGGTACAGGGGAGAAGGACAGAAATGCATCGTATCTGTTAGATACGGTGCATTCCTAGTCTTTTGTTTTTATGCAGGGCTGCACAGTAAGATTCCCTGTGGCACTGCCCGACACACAAATCACAAGCATTAGTCACAAAATACATGCTATTGAGTAGAATTATGGTGCTAGGTGTATGTCCTATGTGCATGATAATTTATAATTGTACAGTACTTGTTGAAAAAACTTGACTGTGCAACCCATCACTCAAATATTTTGAGTGTAAGTACATATATTGTTC
Source organism: Lissotriton vulgaris (assembly GCF_964263255.1). Lineage (NCBI taxonomy): Eukaryota > Metazoa > Chordata > Amphibia > Caudata > Salamandridae > Lissotriton > Lissotriton vulgaris. The sequence goes on from NC_141691.1 coordinate 1,643,952,135, forward strand.
CATCTGTCATGCGTCGTTTGATACACTTGAGTGTACATAGATTACCTATGTGTACCATACCATGTGTATGTACCTGCATATTGTTATGTTGAGCCTCATATGCACATGGGTACATGGTTAATAGGCATGTCTCTGGCTGACTGTGTAACCACATGGTCACACCATTGGTGATTAACCTTTGTAATTTCTGACAAACACCAATTTTCATCATTTTTTAATAATGATGGTTACATAGATGTAAGGTTGTTTGGTATCCCATGCCTTTTCTGCCAATAATGAGCTTTGATGCATGTGAGTGTGGTCAAGTGATACAAATAAGCATTGACTGATTTGTAATGCATTCCTCTATGACAGCCAACATGACCCCAGAAGAGAAACAACAGTACAGGATCTGGCTGGAGAAATTCTGCCACATTCACCATGTGGCAATGACATTTAAGGAAATGGACAAGCAGCTTGAGAAAGCAAAGGCTGAAGGGAGCTGTATGTCCTCACCTTGGCCCCACAAAACAGCAAGAGGGGCAAGGAGAACACAGCTTTTGTCAGGTGGACCAGGAAATGTCCTTGGATTTGTTGCAGGAGCCTCCACTTCCACAACCTGGGCCTTCATCTTCACCTCTTCCTGGACCATCCTCAGCACCACCCTCTGGACCCTCCTCTCCTACCCAACCTGGGCCCTCTCAGCACCGCCCTCTGGATCCTCCTCTGCTACCCACCCTGGACCATCCTCACCATCAACCTCCGGACCCCCCTCTGCTACCCAACCTGGATTCTCTCAGCACCATTCTCTTTCATCCAACTCCCTCAACTGGTGGCAAAGTGGAGAAACTGAAAAAGGGCCAATAGGACTTACGCCTGAAGTTATCAGGGGTGCACTTACAACTGACAACCCAAGTGCAGATGGTGGCCATGTTTCCGCAGACAGTGGTCCGCATTTAGCAGAAGTTGTAGGCCCTGCCTTACTCACCCATGGCCTCACAAAATGTCTTGATACTTGGTTGTCAGTTTACTTTAATAGGTTAGGTTAGGTATTAGAATAGTCCTAGTTTAGTTTAGGTGTCTTTCCTCACTAGTGTAGTAATAGGAATTTTTAGTTAAGGTAAGATATGTAGGTATATATATATTAGTGGGTGGGGAGTTGATGTCTAGTGTGTGTTTTTAGGACTTTCTTGATAAAAAAAGATATTTTAAAAAAGGAAATACAAAATGTATATACTTGTTAAGCTTTCTCTGTTTGAGTAGTTTGTGTTTACATCTAGTTTATGTGAGTCTCATGTCAAATTGTCTTAAAGAGGCAGGGTTGATGTCTATGCTCTCTGTTGTGATACATGTGTAGAGTAAGATAAGGTGCTATTAGGTGACATAGGTTAGGTATAGGTTAGAATAGTGTAGCTAAGTACGTTTAGGGTAGGGTAATCATTGTTAATATAGGTCATAATAGTGTAGGAGAAAAAGTTTTTTCGGGTTTTCAATTTAATATATGTTTTAAAACAACCAGTTTTACACTTTCACAACTGCTTAATTGTTAGACACCTTGTAAGTGGTGACCTCTGTTTTTTTTTTTAGTTTTATATTGTGCAAACTACACTGGAGACATGGGGTATCAGAGTGCTTTACATAGCACCCGTTTCGTTACAGTAGGACAAATTAATGTTTTTGTTAGGCATATGGAGATTAAATGATTTGCCCAGAATCACAGGATGTTCAGCGTTGTTGCAGAGACTCAAACCCAGTTCCCCAGCTTCGAGGTCGGCAGCTCTAGCCATAAGGCTACATCCTCTCCCCAAGACGTGTCTTCGTGTGGTTGTGCCTTTTGTATCTTTCTGAGGATGTTCCTTGGTTTTTAGCATTGGTGCAAACACATTTTGTTTTTAGCACGCTTTGAAGGTGTTTAGATAGAAGCTAGTGTGGCCCTGATGGGGCGGCAGCAACTGTGAAAAGTTCAGAAACCCCATTTGCATCTGCATGAAGGGTATACACCACCCACAAACAATTATGTACACACAATTCCACGTTGACTGTGACTGATATAGGAAATAGAGGTTGGTATTGTTAAGCACATGCTGTGTTCAGAGCTTAAGGTTTTTTTTCAAATGTGTGTCAGTAGGTGGAGCATTCAAGGAGTCAAAGGGCCTCATTTACAAGTCTCACTGCACAACTGTTGGTAAACATTTTCTGAAGCACCGATGAAAAAGTATGGCTACCCATATAGAATATGTCACATCACATAAAGGCACCTTTCCTGAGTTGACAAGGACTTCAACACATGGGTCCCTTTTATGCATTATTCTATGTATAAAGGTTGTTTAATAGATGATGATGTGGGCGTTTCATTGCTGTATCCATGGAACCTTACAGAATCCCTGATTTATGAAGTGCCTTTAACCTGGTAAAGTGTCAGATTCAAACACCGCTCTAGGAGATGAATAAGGGAGGTCCAAAGGGATTAAGAGTCCAATATTTAATCGCTATCTACTTTTTTCTGTGTGCTGCATTAGCACAATGAAAGTGGATGATGGACTTAATGTGTTATTTCTTCAGGAGAGTGTCCTTTCCTTACTAACAGAAATTATCCCTGCAACACAGGCACCCTTGCACCATGGTGCCAGGCTGTCTGTGTTAGCGTACACAAGCTATTTGTGCACCGGCACATGGGAGGATAGGAATGGAATGTCCCATATCTGGTAGATGATATGCATTCCTGTACTCTTAGTTTTGTGTACGGCGTCCAAGAAAGAAAGGCAGCTGGACTGCTATATACATTTAGCTCTTGTAATTGAGGAACTGAATGCTTGTTTTTCATATGTATTTACTTAAGGGACAGTCATATGTCCAAAATTGAGGTAAGTATGAACTTTAACTGTGAATGAACACAACCCACGGAAGGTATTATGGTGAAGTTGCAGTGTCTGCTTTGGTTATGCAGCACATTCCATATCTGTGAAGTTATTCATATATTGTGACAAATCTAGGATGTGCTTGGTAGCACACTGATAGCATTCACTTACACACAATTCCAAGCACCAAGTTGCTTTACATTAAAATAGGTTTCCAGTCTAATGTGCATTTTTTATCAGCCACTTGGGCAGCAGCTACATTTATACGTACGATTGGTAGTTCAACTATTGTTGTACAGCATGCCAGTCAGTCAGTCAAAATACACTTTATTCGATTTTTGTTAAAATCATAAAAGGCAAAACATACATGTATTTAAAAAGACATTTTAAAAATACCCACAGTTCATTTTGTTTATACATAGTGTCCATAAAAAAGTCACTGAATTGGTCACCATTATACATACGAAAAATAGCAGTTAATGTATTCATTTTTAATTTAAAACAGAGCAGTTCTAGGGATTCTTTTATTTCTACCTCTGTGCGCGGCTGTTAAAAAACTCGCTACACAAAAAGTGACATGTGCGTCCGGTAACCTTTGGAGGTAAAGCAAGGCAGGTCTCACTTGTATAAAGCCCAGTGTTTTCAGGAGGGGAATTAAGTATTTTCTCCTCTCAGTATCGTAAAATGCACAAAAAAACAGGAAGTGAAGAGTGTCCTGATTAGAGAACTGATCGCACTCACAGGGTGGTGCATGTTCTGGTTTACCCCACGTAGGGAAGGTGCCTAATAGATAGTGGATTAAATTCAATCTGAATCTGGTTAACAAGAATCTATGCAAGGGTTTAGAGACATATTGCAGGTATGGTTCCATTGAGGGGGAAGAGGACAAAACCAGATGTGCTCTTACTAACGGTTTATTAACCTCATATTCCTCTCTCTCTAAGCGTGTCCTCCCCTGGAATTCCTTCTTAATCCATGCAATGTCCGCTTTCCTGATTGTAGATGGTGTTGTATATAAATCAGGTCTTCCGAGGGCAGTGAATGATGACTTTATATATCTCAGCCAGACTATTTTCATTGCCCCCTCCCTTGCAGTCACGTCTTTAAGGATTGTGTGATTTAAAGACAACTCGGTATTTAACCAGATATTGGCCCAAAAAAGTAAGGGGGCCATTTTCAGTCCATCTATAATATAAGATAGGCCAACTTCCTCATGTATGGAGTATGTAGGTGTGGAGTTTGGGACCGACAGAATTCGTCTAATGAGTTTGTTCTCTACTATCTGCATACTATCCAGATTAGTATAACCCCACAGTGCTGCACCATATGAGGCTATTGAAATGCATTTACTTTTGTAAACTTTTAACACGGCTTCCATTGGTTTAGCCCCTAGTCTTTTAGTAAAATCCAACAGGGCTGCTGTGGACCTGGCTAAAGAAATACATTTGGCCTTGATTTGCGGGACCCAGGAGCCCTTCTCATCAAACAGGACCCCTAGATAAGGAAAAACCGGGACCCTGGAGAGAGCCTCGCCGTTACAGAAAAAGGTTTTTGTATGTGATTTGTTTTTTTGTGGACCCACAATCATTGTGTGCGATTTAGTTACATTGATTTTTAGATCCAATCTGGCCATAAAGGAGCCAAAGAGTTCCAAAAGGGTCTGTAGCCCGATTCCCGTGCGGGCGATGAGAACAGCATCGTCTGCATATAAAAGAGCCGGTATCTGCTTCCCATCTACCCGCGGGACATCAGCGTTGCCTGCTAACAAAGACTTCCCTAGATCATTAATGTAAATGGTGAATAAAAGTGGGGCTAAGATACAGCCTTGGCGGACACCTTTATTTGACCTAAAACTATCAGAGCATCGCCCATCCCTGGTCACCCGGACCTTCGCGGTAAGGCTTTGGTGCAAGCTTGCTATAAGGGCTACCAGGGGTTCCTCAATACCAAGCTCGCGCAATATAGCCCAAAGCTTGGCCCTATTAACCAAGTCGAAGGCCGAGGAGAGGTCCATAAAGGCCAAATATAGTGAACCCTCCCCGGCCACCGTGTACTTCGATATTAGGAGGTGTAAATTTGAGCATTGCTCTAAGGTTCCCCGTTTTTCCCTGAAGCCATATTGAATCTCTGCGAGATCCCCACAGGTCTCCAGGCTTGTTCTCAACTTTGTCAATAAAACTCTGCCCAGAATCTTAAAGGCAGAGTCTATCAAGGAGATTGGGCGGTAACATCCTGGATTCTCCCTGTCTCCCTTTTTAAAGATTGGTACTATGACAGATGTGTTCCATGTTACTGGAAAACATCCATCATTTGTTGCCCTGAAGACATTTGTAAGTACTTTAGACCAGGTAGTTGGGGCATATATAAAAAAGTCTACCGGGACACCGTCCGGGCCCGGAGCCTTATTTTTCGTGGAGTCCATTATGGCTTTATATACCTCCTCCTCATTAAATTCTACTGCCACTAGGCCCCTGGTCGGTCCTGTCTCATTATCATTTACAGGGTCATTGCCGCCATATATATTTTTAAAATGATCAACCCATTTCTCGTCACTGATGATGCAGTCGGAGATTGTGTTGATCTCCCCAGAGAAGAATTGGTTGTTTATGATGTCCCAGAATCTTTTACTATTCCGTAGTATGTCCACGTCAAGCAAATCATTCCAGGCATTCTTTTTAATTGTATTTTTCCTATTTTTAACAACCAATTTATACTCTCGCCTTAATTTAGAGATTAAAGTTTTATCCCTTGGCTTTATTTTAAGGGCATTTTTCAGTTCTTTATGGGCTTTAGAGCAATTCCTGTCAAACCATTTAAATGGCTTGGGAGGCAAATTAGAGTTGGGGACAGTAAGTTCTTCAGCCGTATGTGAGCAAATTAGATTAAAAGCTGAGACAATCTCATCATTGGAGGCATTTTGGTCTAAACAGATACGCATGGGTTCCTCTATCTTTGGGCGCAGGGAAGCCATAAAGGTTTCCTGGACCACCTTACCCCACTTGAGCCGTCTGCCCTGGTCACTGGGCACCGTCGATGTGCAAGCCCTGGGAAGACCCAGGTGCTTGCTCCATAAGTCACTCCAATGAACCTGTGCAGAGACTGGGTTGTGATCACTATGTGGAGAGGCGATTACCTCGTAAATCCCCATCCTAGAGGTTAAGCCCTGAGAAACGAAAATGAAATCTATCACAGACCCACTTTCAGACCCTTTGTAGGTGGGCAAGGATTCGTCACTACCAGTACTAAGGGGTTCAGACATGTTAAGGCTGGCAAGGAGAAATTCCAACGCCTCCCCCGCTTTGGTGTGAGCAAAGTGCAGATTGCCATTTTCTGTTTGACCATCCAGGTTGCCTAAATTACATTTTAAAACACATTTTTGGATGTTAAAATCACCTAAGATTAGGAAATCGAAATTAGTGCAAGATTTGTGACTATAATCAATAAGAACTTTTTCTAATTGATCCACATGGGCTGTGTCTGTTTGTCTAGCCCACGAATTATAAAAATTTAAGACCACTAAGACCCGCCCTGGTGAGATAATCCATTCTACCATTAAAATATTTGGGGAGCCTGACTCTAATTGTTTAAACGTCCCTGCCAATTTTAGCGAGAAGAGGAGAACTAGACCACCCTTAGCTCTTCCTGCACTACTAGGAGTTGCTGGAATAATAAAACTTGTAAACCCATCCAGACAGAAAGTTAGTGCGGTGTCCCATGTCTCTTGAAGGGCAATTACGTGGTTGCTGGTTATGAAATCTATCCATGTGGGATCCAATCTTTTGGCTCTAGTCCCCGCCACGTTCCAGCTAAGAAACCGACATGGGGTCAGTTCCACCCCACCCACTGGAACTACGGGCGTTGTCTGAGTGTGTGTTAATTGTTCACTAATTACAGGCATAGAGTCCTCCGCCCTACATAATTGGGTTTGCAGGGCCGGGTCTCTTTGCACCACTGATGATTCTGCTTGGGCGCCCTCTTCTACGGTTTCCTTACAGGCCTTATCTATTTGTCAATCCACCCCCTCTAGATCATTTAAACAGTTAAACCGATTATAGGTTGGGAGTAATGGTGCCATTCTACCGGAGAGTGGCCAGGGATGAGAAGCCTGATGGCGCCCTCTTCTACCAACTCTCTCCCATCTATCATGTCGTTGGGGTGGATGTTGTAGGCCTGGGGTATTTGGGAAAAAGAAAGACACACGAAGGGTATGGATGGTAGATTCCCTTGATATGTTTTCCCCTTGACAAATGTGTGCCACCGTGCCCTTGTCCCTGAAACTCACCAATATACAGTCCCCAGTAATGGATTTCCGACTTCTCCCCACCCACGGGACCCTTCTTACCATTATAATCTCATTATTGAGATATATCGGGAGAGGTCTGTTTATGTTTAGCCACTTAATAACCCTAGTTTTTAGTGTGCAAAAATCCTCTATTTCACCTTCGTCTAGTTGGGGGACCCCTGCCATAACTACTGTGAGGTCGTTGGTCTCAGGTGGTAGGTTAGGGCGACGAGGTCTTGCAGGGGGCATTTTTTGATTGTCCGGGATGTTATTTTCTATCCTATGTGCCTGAGGTACTAATGCTAGGGGTGGGTTGGGTGTGGTAGCCTGGGGGGGATTGGTGACTACAGGCTTTGGGTTTGGTGGTTTTTGTGGGACTGCCCCATTTGTGGCCTGCGGTGGGATTGGCGTTGGGTTAACTACCCTGGGTTTTAACCCTTGCGAAGCTGCGGTGCTAGGGATGGCAGTAAGATCATTTTCCTGTCGAACACTGCGGTTTTTAAGGCTTCCCAATGTGGCCTCTAGTATGGTTAATCTAATCTCGATCTTTTTTACGCTTTCACTGATCGGGAGTAACAGAGACCTTAAGAGGAATTCCAGGTTTCCCAGTGGCACAACAGAGAGGGTGACATTCTCACTACTAGTTCCTACATCTGTGCTCAGGGCGGGAGCTATAACTTCCTGGACGTTAGATTTAGAGTGTGACTCTACCGGCGGTATTACTGTGGGTACCTGGGATTGTGAGGCTTTCCCAAATTCTAGGTGTAGAGTCTTGGGTTTACTGCCACCCTGTGCTCCCTTTGCCCTTCTCCTACGTTTTTTTGGAGGGGGTCCTGGAATTACTTGTGTGGTGACTGCTTTCAATTTGGGATGCTTGTCTTTACGGGTTATGGGTGGTTGTGGCGTTAGGACTGTAGCCCCCCTAGCAGGGCTAATTCTAATACTACTAGGTGGAGCAGTACTCGTGATATCAATTTGAGAGGTGTTCATCCCTTCCCTTAACAAAACTGGAACATCCTCGATACGAGTTGACTCCTCCCTTAAAGTGATAGATAGCTCTCCCAAGGGGGTGTTTTTCAAGTTGTCCACTGATCGTCTCCGTTCCGCCCTTAGCCTAGACAAATTTCCCTCTTTATCCGCCTCCCCCACAGCCCGTGCAAAATAATTTTCAAGAGTCCCATTTTTCACACCACCCGGCTTCTGAGGGGTACTCTCCTTTGTTGATGAAGGCATAGTTATACTCCAGGGGGGTCAGACAGATTATTCCACCCTAAACGAGTGTAACAAAATTATCAAGTCTGTAAGTACCTGCACGATATGAGAAGCCAAGAGAGTGGGCCCAGCCCAGCCTGCTCCGGCCTGTGACGGCCTTGGACGGTCCCGCCCTTGTCCCGGGCTTCTCCCGGCGCCCTCCCGCGCGCTCCCGCGCCGCGGGCGTCTGGTCCTCCTTTAAGTGCTACAACAGTGTGATAGGCGGGGGGGCGTGGCCAGCGGGGAGAGCAGCCCAGGTGTTGCTAGTTGGGCTCGCAGGGGCTCCTGGTCGCTGGAGTCCCCTGCTTGGCTCGCAGCCCCGCTGGTGCACTTGCCTGCCCCCGCGTTCCTCCTGAAATCCTCTGGGCAGTCCTCGGTGATACGACGCGCTGCGGGACCCGCGAAGCGGGTCCGGCGAGTCGTGAGGCTGGAAGCAGGTCCGCTAGGCGCTGGTACAGTGAGCTCCTCCTCACGGGCAGCAAGGTACGTGGAAAAGTGTCCCGCTAACACTGAGGTCACAGCAGCTTTTACTCCGTTGGCGGGGGGGCGTGGCCAGCGGGGAGAGCAGCCCAGGTGTTGCTAGTTGGGCTCGCAGGGGCTCCTGGTCGCTGGAGTCCCCTGCTTGGCTCGCAGCCCCGCTGGTGCACTTGCCTGCCCCCGCGTTCCTCCTGAAATCCTCTGGGCAGTCCTCGGTGATACGACGCGCTGCGGGACCCGCGAAGCGGGTCCGGCGAGTCGTGAGGCTGGAAGCAGGTCCGCTAGGCGCTGGTACAGTGAGCTCCTCCTCACGGGCAGCAAGGTACGTGGAAAAGTGTCAGCATGCATGCATTTGAGTATTTATTCGAACCTGATATTGTTGCTGGTATCCAGGATAGCTTGTACCATTTAGTATACATTTTTCATAATTGCAACTTGTTTTCATACAAACATCGTACATTCGCTGTCAGGTTGTGCCTTGCGAATTAGCACATCCACCATGTACTACTTACTTTTCCAGTGAGGAGGAAGGTCCAATTGCCATTATCAAAAAAAGAGTACATAGATAGTCCGCAGAGAGACGAGGGATCAACAAGTGGTCAAGAAAATGGAGGGCAGTTCCAGATAATAGGTAAACTGGCATGACAATTAGCACAGGGCAATGGAGATATTGACCATGTGGCAAAGAAAAGTGCTACCGGGCAGTTTTCCTTTAAAAAAAAAAAAAAGAAAAAAATCCATATCTTCATCCTCTGATGTATGTGTGGGCTCACATGAGAATGTTGTTTTATAAGGCCAGTGGAAAAGGACAGGAATGCACCATATCTCATAGATATAGTGCCTTTCTTCCCTTTTGTTTTGACATAGGGCAGTACTGCAAGATTCCTTGTAGCGCCTCCCTAAGCCAAAACATCATCCTAAATGAGGCCCATGGTTTTTGCAGGGTATTGTAGTTCGGTGGGTTATGGTGTAGGTACAGCTACATGTGGCAGTGTCCAGAGGTGACAATGGCCTGGTACTGCACTTCAAACATGTATGTGAGTTACATAATGGATCTAGATTGAGCTAGGCAACATCTGACTGTCCAGTTTATGTGACATGTATGTGGGTATTAACTGTAATTGACATACATACCTGGCCTTTGCCCTTCATATGGTGCTACAAAGGACTGGTGCATAGCTAAATGCACTGCACAACATTAGCTTGCTACCCACATTGCCCCTTGTTGCGAAGTACCCTCGGGGTCTTGCAGTTCCTCCTGCTCAGCACTATCCTGTCCTGGAAGTCCTGCCACCAACTCCTCTGGGATGACAACGTCTACCCACTCCTCCAGGACGTCCAGCTCCTTCTGCTGTGGTGGGCTCGCTTCTTCTGGTCTGCATCACCGCCTTCATGTTTTTGGCCATTTTCTCTTTTGTCCTGTGCTTGATGTCATGCCAGCATTTCTTCAAACCTGACATTGTCCTCTTTGCTTGAGCCACAGAGTTGACCTTTGTCAGTATGGACTGCCAAATGGCATCTTTTTTTGATAATGGCAACTTAGAGGTGACAAGCAGCTTTTGTTGGTGGTCTGTCACCTCATTAATTAGGATCTCACTCTTTGCACTGAAGTTTAATTTCCTCTTCCCCTGGGTGTCGGTCTGGACATCCTGGCTGGTGTGGGAGGTTTTCTCTTTACTGCTGGTGTCTCCTCCCTGCTCCATGGATGTCTTCTATGCCTTAGAAATAATTTTTTTAAGTAATTTGCATCTATTATTAGCTATTTTTGGATCTGAACACAACGAAAAATGGTGCAACGATAGTTTGACTTGCATCCCTATGCGCAACTGCAACTTACAATACTTTTACTGCACTTCCATCTCCTTTTTGTACGTCAATTTAATTTTTTTTACTTTACTCGTCACTTATGACATGGTGCACCAAACCTTAAATTTGGCGCATCCATGTCGCAAAAAAAAACTGCAGCGTTTGGTAATGATTTTTGATGCATCTCTGCAGCAGCGTACAGAAGCACCACTTTTCATAATTGAGGGCCTTAGATAGCATCCTGAGATTAATTTGTGGGAGCAGTGTAAGTGCATCAAACAGAATATGGTGTGGATTTTTATATTTGTTTGTAAGTAAATACAATATTTAATCATTTGTGTATTTCTTTTTAAATGTTTGTTTCTGTATATTTTGTGAATTGTTTTGCTGTTCAAATCATCAAAAATGGTAAGTCTAAGCTCCGGGTTACAGAGATGATTAAATAGGGGTCCACAGAAGTCAAAAGGTTAAGAACCACTGCTATACACAACTGAAAGAAGCCAGAAAATGCACAGCGATATCTGTACCACAACCAAAGCATGCATGGAATGGAATGATTTAGACAATATTTAATCTGGTAAATAAAACGGCATACAATGAGATATATTTAAATCAAAGCCCTGCCCTTTAAGTGACACAGAGACATTTATAAAACTACACAGACGATGCAGACCTTACTGTGTGAGGCGACACAGCCTTGTGCGTCTTGGCTGCCCTGGCGCCCAGGTAGAGTAGAGCTCCAATGAGTAAAAAATAATCCGTAGCAGCAACCCAGCTGATGGAAGGGAGAGGCAGGTAGGGGACTGTCATGGGAAATCCTCCTACATGGAAGAAGATAAATAGAATATCTGCTTGGCTCTATTAAAAGACCATAGACAAGAACACTAGCAGAAAATTTTGCACAAAATATTTCAACATACACAAAAAACGGCAATTACTCCCTATTTTGACTCCTAAATTGTAGTTTAAATCACCAAACCCCTTACATTTCAAAATTATACTTTCCCTCTTTCGAAGCAAACCTTAACTTGATTTGCTGCCGATCAGCAGCAAAAAAAGAAAACGCACTTAGTCCACGATGTATATGCTGTACTTTACCTGGTTTGCCTGACATTCAAAGATGCTAACATGCAATGAAATCCTGTTCAGATGTTAAAAGTGCCTAATTTGCTGCTGTGAGTGATAGAAATGTTTCAAAAACAATCAAAAGTAAATATATATCACATGAAAAACATGAAACCAAAAAAAATATTAGGCAAATGTGCGCTAGAGATTAGCAGAAACATTAAAAATAAATAAAACTACCATATTTCAAAATTACGTTTGAATTCGCAGAAACAGAATGCCGGTTAAAAATCTAAATAAAAAAGAAATCTGAAAAATAAAATGTATTAGTAACTATATCACAAATCACTGGGAAATTAAATATATAAACGTAGTAAAGGGTACCAAAAATAAAAATGAACATTAGTTGTAAACAAAATAATAAAAAATTATCCCCAATGCAAAATAAAAATAAAAAAACAATACATTAAAAATGCAATTTCGCAAAATACAAACTAATTAGGAAAATGGTAATGTCTTTTCCATCTCTTGGAACGGATGATCATGAAGTGAGTTGAGGCCAGGAATTGATTTTTGTGATATATTGATGCACTGGGAATCTAACCTGAGGTTTGTTTGCTAAAACTGGTGTAACATGGAACCTGAAGAGGTATTCAGTACACTTTTCAGACAGAAAGTAACGGCATATTAGCAAGAACCTTGTTAAAATTATCGCCCTTTTAGCGGCAGGAAAATGTTGCTGAAAGAGCGATAATGGGCTTGCTAATATGCGTTATAGAATTCCAATTGAAGCTCAGGTTAGATGTGCAGGACATCTAACCTAGGCTTCTATTGGAAATTTCCAGTTTCCTGCCACTAAAACAGCGATCATTTTATCGAGGTTCTTGCTAATATGCTCCATAGTCTTTGTTGGAGGAAATACTTTCATATCAGCACTAACCACTCTTGGCCTCATTTATGAGACCCATTGTATTGCCAGAACGTCACTTTTTGTGATGTTCCGTGGCGCAGGAGCCAGCTCCATTTTTACGAGGCAGCATTAAGCCACTTTTTGTGGCTTAATGTTGCCTCATAAATATTGTTCCCTTTAACACAATTTTCTACATTAAAGGGGCTTGCAATAGGTGTTGCTGGGTTCTTTCCCAGCAGTATCCATGGCTTTCTGATACTGCCCCAGATTTTCGAGAAATCATAACTCTGAGGCAGTGCCAAAAACGTATCAGTCCCAGGGGAGGCATAAGGGAGGTACAACAAGGAGAAATATCTTTATTTCTCCTTGTTTTCCTTTCTCTATGAGTGTTGCATTCTGCATCACACATAGAAAGGGGAAAAGGACACGAATGTGCTGTATTGGATAGATACAGTGCATTCCTACCCTTTTCTTTTGCAGTAGGGCCTGCAGCACTGCCCTATGGCAAAACCTCATAATTGAGGCCATCAGTTCTTTCTATCACCCCCCTCAGCAAATACAGAATATGAGATTAGTGAAGTCAGAGGTATTTCCAGTGGTTTCAGCAATCAGATGATTATTAGCTAATTTTCTTCATTGGTATATTTGATGTGACACATTCTTGTCCTGCTTCAGTCTGTGTTTTTGTTCATGGGAAGGACTTGGGGAAGATAAGAATGAGTACTCTATTGGACATCATTTTTCTGCATGTTTACCATTGATTAACTTCAAGCCTACCACTTGATGGAGAGAAGAAACCAAAAAGGTCATTCACACACCATAATACATCTTACCTTTTTTCACACAATGCTAATACATTGGGTGTCCCAGGCATTGCCACTGAAACTAAAATTGTGATTCTCCTATTAACATGACTAGAAGTCACGGAGGCTAACATTATGCATTATCTTTTAATGTAGTCACAAGCAGCCACATGACATCACAAAGTAAAACAGTTCTAGAATGGAACAATCATATAGTATAAAAGCTATGAGCACAGAACAGACTGCCTCTTTTAAATGTGGAGAAATAAGGAAAAGTTCTAAGAATAATGAACTTCATCTTGAAAATCCGGAGGAGGAGAACGAAGATAAGCGAGGAGGAAACAAGAATGAGACGAAGAATCCATTAAGAGGAGTTGTCTGAAAAAGAAGGAGGAACATGAGAGTATTGTTGAAATAAACAATACATCAAATAGGAATATTACAGCAATAGAATAAATAAGGACAGGTAGTAGAATGAAAAACAAACAACCAGAATAAGCCATTCAATAATAAAAGAAATAAAAGAATAATCCGTCCAAGGGAAGGGACGGGTGGGATAATGTTAGCCTCTGTTTCTTTAATGAAATCCAGATTCTCTAGTCATGTTAATAGGATAATCATAATTTCATTACAAGACCAGAGGCTACATTATACATGTTGGTAGCTGTATAGGACAACATCAGTCATGTGCTCAATTGGTTTACAATCATTTAGAGCAAATGTGGATGTATTAGACCAGTCTGCTGCTTTTAGAATATCATCCAACTTACCACCAGACCAGAAAGATTTACTGGCCATAGCACCTCTAAGAGATTGAGCTTGGAATTTTGATAAGTCAGTGCCCGCTAGACTCATAGTGCACTTGACCCATCTGTCTATAGAGGTAGAGTTAATGTGTTTCAACGGTTTGACAAAGGACCAAGCAGTTGATTTGCATCATGAGGACGAAGGTCTCTCATTTTATGATCATATTCTTTCATCCAATCTACAACATAGAGTTTCTTACACAGGTCAAAGTGAGGATAGAAAATAGAATCTGACATAGTGTTGGTTCTTCTAAAAATCTCAAATGTAACACCAAATATATCATAAGATCTGTTAGAACTGGGGGTCTCTAGTTGGCAGAGGTAGGTACCACTGTCCAAATAGGGACCCTTGCTTCTAGTCAGGGCAAGGAGATAACCCTCTTAGATAACCCCTGCTCGCCCTCTAGGTAGCTTGGCCTGAGCAGTCTAGGCTAACCAGAGGCAATGCGTAAAGTATTTGTACCAACACTCACAGTAACACAGTGAAAACACCACAAACTGATTCCACAACAGTTTAGGAAAATAAAGATATTTATTCTAAACTACACAAGACCAAAACATCAAAAATCCAGCATACACAGTTCAAGAATATGGTTTCAAAAGAGTTCTTCAGGTTGTAATCAAAGTTTTTAAGTTGCGTTAAAATAATCCACAGATGCGTGAAAAGTTCACAGTTGCGTCACGTTTACTCACAGTACCTTTTAGATGCAACAAAGTTCCACAAGCAGGAAGCTGGTGCGGTGGAAAACAAGCGATGCGTTACTCCTGAGACCCTGGGGAGGCAATGCGACAGCCCCAATGCAGCAGCGGGCGTGTTGCGGCGAATCCGGTCTGTATGGGGAGGAAGGCCGCTTGCGTGGATTCCGGTGCGTAGGTTCCGTAGGAAGTCTGTTCTCGCAAAGGCACGATGCGATGATCTCGTAGGGGCTGCGACGATCTCCGGGGCGACGATGCGCGGTCCAGCGGTGATCCTCTCTCTCGCAGCTCCTTGATGCGATGGTTCTGCGACGATGTTCGCAGCGACGTGATGCGGTCCGCAAGCAAGCGGTGCGGCGATCTCACCCAGCGACGACAGGCTCTGCGACTACACTTGCAGCGATGTTCGATTCTCCCACACCGGTCTGGTGCGTCCCGCAAACAAAGGATGCGACGGCTCCGGCAGCGGCGTCAGGCGCTGCGCCGATCTCAACCTTCGTAGCGGCGGGAAACTTCTCGCACTGTCGGGATGCGCTCCGCAAGCGAGCGATGCAACACTTTTCAGCTTCAAAAAGTCTCTCAAGCTTAGTTTCAAGCTTCCCAGCTCAGGTTCAACTTCCAGAGGCCCCACAACTGGATCAAGCACTCTAGGAAGGACAGAACTCTCTCAGCAGAGTTCAGGGAGACTGGGGGTGAAGTCCTTTTGTTCCTGGGACTTCAAAAACAGGGAGCCAGCTCTTCTCAGGCCCTTGGAGATTCGTTCTAGACAGGGGACACAGCTCACAGCAAAGTCCTTCCCCTCTCCTTGGCAGCAAAGCAACAGCAGGTCAGTCCAGCAGAGCAACAGCAGGACAGTCTTCCTTCTTCAGAGTCAGCTTTCTCCTTGGCAGATGTTCTTGCTTGATTCCAGGATGATCTAATTTTCTGTTGTCAGGGGTCCTGTACTTATACCCCTAAAGTCTTTGTTCTCTCTGTGCATGTGGGCCCTGAGCCCGGTCTGAACCAGTTCTGGGTGGATCCTGAGCACTTTGTTTTGCTGGCTGCATCTTTCCTTTCAGAGTGAGGGGCAGGGTCCTCAGCCGCCCAGCAGGAGGTGGAGCCAGCATTGTGGCAGGCAGGCACAGCCCTATTCAGCCCAGGTGCTAACTCCTCCCACCACTCAGGTTGCAATTGCATTCATTCAGCCTAGTGCTGACTCATCCAGCCTCTGGGGGAATTCCCCAGCCCCTGTCACTCACAAACCAGACAGTCAATACACAAACAGGCCCAGGCACACAGAAGGGTCAGACAAGAGGACAGCAACTTTCTAAAAGTGCTGTCCTCAAACACAGGATTTAAAAAACACCTTTCCTAAAAGATGTGTTATTAAATTCTGAGTTCAGGGATACTAGATACTTATGTCCTATCTTGTTCCTATGGGAAGAAATGCTGTGAACCACTGTAGCCAGCATCCCCCATGTTAACCTTTGGAGCAAGATAGCCTTACAATAGTGAAAAACGAAAATGGCTGTAATTCACTACCAGAGCATGTCACCTGCACTAGTATATGCTCTACCTTTCACATACACTGCACCCTGCCCAGGGGGGTACCTTGGGCCTTCCATAGGGGTGACTGATGTGCACGAAAAGGGAAGGGTTAGGCCTGGCCAGTGGGGACACTGGCCAGGAGGACAGGGCAGTTCTAAACTGCCCATAGGTGCTGCAGTGGCAGGCCTGAGACACCATTTTTAGAGCTACTCCTGTGGGTGG